>NC_083320.1:22544935-23183476 GCF_963455315.2 Globicephala melas | reverse complement strand
ATATACATACATAATATTTATACCTTAAAAGTTGTTTCTGAAATTTAAGTTTGTGATATTTGATTTTTAGTTTTGCTTAGATAATTTGGTTGGTAAAAAAAGAATTTATTGTTAAAGATAATATCTTTCCTATTTATATACTCATCTATAATCAAAGAATCAAACATAAAATAAATTTGATTCAAATATGACACTTTAATCTGTAGTTGGATCTTTGATTAGTAAATGCAGTCATAGTCTTCCTCAGAGCCCATCTTTGTGATTAGCTTGGTTCTGCTCCCTTGGATGACGTCCAGAGTAGACACATTATAATGTGACACCTGTCTAATTCCTCTTCTCTTCACATAGAAAAATAAACTCCTACATTTTTTTTACTTTATTTTTAATTGTAATTGTTTCTAGTTGAGTGTTTTCTGTAACTTCCAGTTGTATGTATTCCTGATTACTATGACATTCAAGCCACTGTGTCTCCTGCCACAGTGACATAATTCAGATTTCTTTTGGGGGTCAAACCCACTTGATATGACAGTGGTATATACACTGAGTGACCCAAATCAGTCTTAGTCATCTTGTTTCCCTTGTCATAACGGACATCTTCAATACATAAATGACGAACACAACAGGCATAATAATATTAATATCAGGAAAAAGAGGACTAACAGAAAAAAGTTAAAATGGGAGGGTAACTAAATATCACTTGAGGATCAGATAATATGATGTTGAAATATATAAAACAAAGCTCGTAAATAAAAGAAGATTCTGCCAAAAGTATAGTCACCAGAGTCAAAGACTTCAAAGTATATCAGTTTTTAATACGTGAAGTAAACAAAGTTACAGTAGAATTAGAGAAATTAATAAAATAGCAAGTGTATTTAGTGTTATATATTGAACTTTATACTTTATGAAGAGAGATTGTAGATTCTTTGAAATCATTGTTAGGTTTTTAAAACTATATAACTCTTAAACCACAAATTTAACATAAATGAATTCTTCAGAATAACAAACATACAAACTAAAGTTTGTGAGCAAGATTCAGTAGTAAAAGAAAATAAATCAATAACTAAAATATAATAAAATCTCAATTATTAAAAAGTAAATAAATGAATATTGGGTCAGAGAACTATAAACAGTTATTACCTAGTTGATAAACAGTCCCAAACACAATACTTATCAAACTTACGAGATGTAACCAGAAGTGTGCTCAGAGTAGAATTTATCACTTTGATAGTTTTATTTTTTAAATGAAAAAAAAGAAAATAAGTGAATTATGAATTTAAATTAAAAAGTACAACTGGTCAACAAATATAGAAAAGCAAAGAATGGATAAGTGAAAAGTAGAAATGAATGAATTAGAATAAAAAGAGTACATTTATATTAATCCAAAAGGTTTTTTTCAAGAAAAAATAATAAAATAAGGAACTATAATATTGAAGTAAGTAGATAACTCAATAAAAGAAAAAAAACATGTAGGAAACAGAAATATTAACCTTAGCAATTTGGAAAGAGTTAAAACCATAAATACAGAGATGAAAAAATATATGTTTGGAATTCTTGATAAAATAATAGATTTCTATGAAAATAAACATCACCAATATTGAACCAAGTTGGAGCAGAGACCCAGAATAGATTAATAACAGTGGAAGAAACTGAGTTCTAGAAGTTCTGCTTTTCATTCCCATCTTCTGAAGTTTTATGACTGAGTTTTAAAAACTTTATTTAAAAAAAACAAGATAAATTAGTTAATTTTTAGGTTCACTGAATTTTCTGAGGACAAGAAAAAAATGAAATTTTATTACTGGTTTCACAAACATAGCATAAACATAATTTTAAATTGGGCAAGTGTAGTACCCCTGCCATAACTCTAGGCCCTTTTCATAATTATAGATGCAGAACTTTTAAAGAGACTGCAGAAAATGGAATTCAGTTGTATGTTTAAAAAGAGTGGCATACAATGACCAAGTAAGATTTGTACTTGAAAAGCGTGGAATATATAAGTGATCCAACTATGAGGACATCATATTATAAATTATACTAATAGTTAGCATTCAAAGTTAATTTAAAGTTGTTGGGTAAAAATCTAGCATCTATACTTAAGACACAGATGTTTGCAAATATTATTAAGCCCCATGTGTTGGAATTGACAAGGAGAATGGATTTTGGAACAGCTGGGAACTAAGACGGTCTGGCAGGTGAGTGTAGAATCTGGATGCCATGGAGTCGGATGGGTCAAACGAGGAATGGGTATTCACGGGTAATAGAGCAAAGTGGGGAACATAAAACCAAACAGGCAAAAATACCTAAAATCCAAATAGAAGCAAAGCCTCTTTGTCTAAGCCTTCGGTAGCTATGCAAGGCATTGTTACTTGTCCAGTTGGTATTTATTCTCAATAAAGGTTATCCACATTTTTTCTTTTTCTTAATGATAATGGTTATATTTTATTAAAATATTTTCAACACTGAAATTTTCTAACATATTTATAAGTTAAAAAATAAAATGTATGTGGAAAACTTTTAACTATAAACACTATATAAATATTATACAGACTCTACAAAATGAAGGCAATTTAAAACTCTTACTGCAAAGGCTGTATTCTTTTAAAATAACACTATACACATAATTAAATCATTGTCATCTATTGTTTACAGTACAATTGGTTTTGATTGCATCTAAGTTTTTAAGTTCCTTAGTAGAATTTGTGAATCAAGACGCTTTTTTAGAAATGACATGGGTAACTAATCACTGTAGAACCAGCTATTATTACATGTTTACCACTAGATGGCGATCATACAGTGGTAAGGTAAAGCACCCTTTGCATTTACTGGGTAGACTGATGAACTGGCTGTTGAAAGTGATTCATTGGTTGCTGAAAATGACGAAGGGGTGGAGCTATGCAGAGAATGTGCATTGGTGCTGCCTTTGCACTGTTGAAAGAATGAAATGTACAGTGCCAAAAAGCAGGAACCTTAAGCATAATCCTGTGCAAGGTAGACGTCATGCTCTAAACTGCTAAAACATGGAATCAGAGTTTCAGGTTGCCCAAATTAGAATCCTACCTTCACCTTTGCTAGTCCTGTCAGTTTTCTTGTCTGCAAAATGGATGCAATAATGATATCTACTTTGTGGGTTAATTATGAAGGCTAAATTCTATCATATATGAAAAACACAAGTTCTGTTGCCTGGCAACTGTATGCTCAAGAAATGTTACCTATTATTATTTTTTATTCATTGATAGGTATGTTGAGAACTTAGATCAGAAATTTTTATAAAATTGGTAGCCTTAAACACAGTGGGTTAGGAAGGAAAGACTATATTGTGATGTCTGGGTTACACCAAGCTAGAATTAGAAGAATGCTCTCAAATCATGAAACATTTGAGGATCATGTCTGAAGGTCTTACCAAGTTAAAAATAAAATCATTTATAAACTGAAAACAAATATAATTAATGCAAAAAGATGTATGTTACTCATCTGTCCTTAGCCCTTAAAAATGTGTCTCTTTAAAAATTGTACCAAGTAGCTCATCGTATTTTGCTTTTACAGAAGAGAGAAAGAATTCTGCATATTTCCTTTTTTTTAGGTTCTAGAAGGAAAATAATTGGCTAGAGACACCAAAAAAATTACTTTTTGAAATTAAAAGTATTTAAATTGAAAGCATTTAAAAATAAAATATTTTTGTTGTTTTTGAGGAAAGTAAAGCACGTAATGTTTGACCTGCTCTGTCCACAGGCAGGTATTATTATTGTTGGCCCATTTAGACTAGCTTTGGGCAAATGAAACAGAGTTGTATATAAATCTCCGGGTTAATATCAATAGATCAATAAAACGTACACTACACTACCTTAATAATACATCATTTGGTCTTTACCTAATAAAGGAGGACTGCTCAATGACAGTAACATGGTTTTGAATGTAAATACAATGTCCAGTTCTCTGGTACTTGAGGTTGCATTTTCTTTGATATGAGCACAGCTTATTACTTGAAACAGCATGTATCTTCCCAGATATCTCTATAAAATGAAAGTAGTTGGGATTAGTGGTTTAAACAATTTCACAGTGCTGCATTTTTTTTCCTGATCTCACTGCCTGAGACAGAAACAGAGCTGGCAGCATCCTGTTAAACATAACTTCTACCCTTATAAGCTGATTTATGAATTTGTGAGTAAATGGGTCTCTACAGAATCCCTCATATTCTCTCTTTGTGGTACAAGCTACCTGTTCATGTATTTATACAGTGCCTAAAACCATAGTATGAAAGCTCTCTGACAGGTATATCGTTTAGTTATTAAAAAATGGAAACATGGTTAACCGTTTTATTTTCTATAAACATAAAGCCAAGAGTTCAAATTTCAAAAGGTAATGAAGGGATTGACATACCATTTCCCTAAGATTGTGATGTTCTGAGCTTCAGAGGTAGATACTTTCATAATCCGGAAACCTCAGTAGATTTTTACCAAGATAATTTTGAGATATACCTATTAAATAATAAAATTCCACTTTATATTCTTTGAAGAGGTGTATGTTATGCTTCTTAATATAGTTCTTAATATAGTTTGTCACCTGTATGTGAAGAGGCTAAGCATAACAGCATACTTCTTTAAATGTTTTTCTGGTCTAATTCTAAAAGGAATACATGATCACCATAGAGAAAAGTGTTAAGAAAATAAAAATATCCCATAGTCTCACAACTCAGTGCAAACTTGGAGAGACTGCCCAAGGGCTGTCCTCGGGCAAGGGGCGGAATCTGGTTCTACATGTAAGAAGCACCTTCTAAAGTCAGGCTTGTTTTCATGTGTCAGTGTGACAGAGAACCAGGTAGGTCATTTTATTTAATCTCTGAGAGCCTCAGCTGCTCATTTGAAAATGGGGATTACCTACTTATAAGCTTTTCATGAAGAATGCATGAGAAAATCTATCTAAAACATTTAGCAGCCCTGGGCTCAGAGTAAGCCTTTGGTAAAAGTAGCACTGTTGGTGTTGTTTGGCAGATTCTAGCCGAGATCTGGTTTCCTCTGAAACCAATATTGTCTCCAGGTCTATTGGCCTGTCTCTCTCTTTCTAGCAAGAAAAAAAAGAAAAAAAAAATCTGAGGAATACTATAAGCTTATTTAGGGCAGGGTCTGTATCTTATTCATCTCTATATCCTTGGGACATAGCTTATCAATTGAAACATTATAGGGAATCAATAACTATTTAATTAAAATGAACAGAGTAGAAGATAATAGACCAGGATATGACCACTTTTTCTCATACTCTTGGTAGTATCATGTGATTATACGGATATACTCACAAACATACACATGCATACACACACGCACCACTTGTTACCACTGAGATCACTTTATCATAGGAACTTAAAACCTAATATTAGCCCTTCATTTGACATAAAAACCCTAAAATATAAAATCTTCTCTGAATAATATTGTACTGAGGATAAATTTCAGTCAAAAGTCCAATCATTAGGGGAAGAACTTCAAAAATCTCTCCTTCATAAAAGCAGAGAGAACACTGGCAAAAATTGTCACAATGAACTTTTCAGAACTCTAGAAATTAACCAAGCATGGACCAATTAAAGGAGCATTTATTTAAAAAAAATTACTGCACCCGAGTAAGAATGTGACCTTTTCATTGTTTAAACTTGCCCCATCCGCTTCCCTTTCTTTCCCCAACTCTGCAGTAGTCTTGAAAACCAACTGCTTCACAACCATGGTAGCAAGTAGCAGAGCAGAACAAGTTTGGAAAGCTCCACAAAGCCCCATTCTCAGAGAAATGTCACTATCTGAACTTTCAAGAAGCCCCCTGGAAACCCCTATTTGCAGGGCCTGTTTTTATTTGACCTGAGTCAGGGCTTACTTTGTATGAATGGACAATTTTCCAGGGCATTTGTAGCAAACAATCAGCAGTACATGTTTAATATTGCAGCTGCCTGAGGTAGCAATAACAGTTAGGCAAACAAGAAGTTAAGCAAAATTCTTAAACAGGAAACCTAGATAATTAAATGTCCATAGGGAGCATTGAAACACTATCATGTTCCTAGGAATATCAACGGACACATGCATTTGGAGGGCATGCTCAGGAAAGATTTCAGAAGGGTCTAATCTCTCACAGCTGGCTGAGCTGTGAAGTTCAGCTCAAGCAGGAAGCAAAGGCTAAGTAAGGCAGAGTTGTGAATTTCCAGAGTGTTGAACACGTGCCCCAACAGAGCCAGTCAACAAAGACTGGATGACTCATTCGTTCAAGGCATTTAAACATCACCTGTTTAATCGTTAACAAAACAGGCAGACTTCTCTGACCCCACACAACAAAGAATATAGACTATTGAATTACTTCAGGAAAATCACTAAAAACAGCAACAACAAACCCTGGAGAGGAGGAAATCTCATTTATAGACTTTCCACATTGTACTATTTAAAATGTCAGGTTTTCAAAAATGACAAAAAATTGAAAGCATGAAAAAGAGCTGGACAAGATGCTGCAGAATCCATAAATGGGTTAAATAACAAGGTGGAATTAAAATTGCAGATGGAATTAAGATAATCAGCTGACTTTAAAAAGATTATCCTGGATTGTCCAGGAGGGCCCAATGTAATCGCAAGGCTCCTTGAAATGTGAAAGAGGAAGGCAGAAGGGTCAGAGAAAGAGCAATGTGATGCCATGTGTTGTGAGAAAGAGCTGCTCGCCTGGAGACGCCAGAAAGAACCAGCCCTTTTGTTATCTTGACTTCAGCCCAATGATACTTGTTTCAGAATTTTGGCCTCCAGAATTAGAAAATAATAAATTCATGTTATTTTATTTCCACTGTTTGTGGTAATTCGTTACAGCAGCAAAAAGAAAATACACATATCTTGTACTACTATTGTTAAATTTATTCCTAAGTATTTTAATCTTTTTGATGCTATTGTAAGTGAAAATGGTTTCTTAATTTAATTTTCAGATTGTTCAGTCCTAAGGTACAGAAATACAGTTGATTATTGTATATTGATCTTGTATCAATATACAATATCTCATTTATTAATTTTAATATTTTTAGTAGATTTCTTAGAATATTCCCTATATTTTATCTTGGCATGTTACCTGTGAGAATAGTGTTCCTTTTCCAGTATAGATACCTTTTACTTCTTTTTCTTATCTAATTATTCACCTAAAGCCTCTAGAACAATGTTGAATATGCATGGTAAGAGGAGATGTCTTTGTCTTATTTCTGATCTTAGGGGGAAAGTTTTCCATCTTTCATCACTAAGTATGTTAGCTGTGAATTTTTTGTAGATGTATTTGTCAGGTTGAGGAAGTTCCCTTCTATTCCCAATTTGCTGATTGTGTTTCTTACGTTATATAAACTTCATGTGTACAAATTATATTTTGACTTCTGTATACTCTACAGTGTGCTCACCAACAAAAGTTGTTTTCATCCGTCAACAGTTGACCCCTTTACCTATCTTACCCTTCCTTCACTTCTCTTCCCCTCTGGTAACACTACTCTGTCCTGTATCTATATGTTTGTTTTTGTTTATTTAGTTAATTTGTTTATTTAATATGCCACATACAAGTAAAATGATATGGTATTTCTCTGTCTTATTTCACTTAGCATAATACCCTCAAGGTCCATCCGTGTTGCCTCAAATGGCAAGATTTCACATTTTTATGGCTGAGAAGAGTTCCACTGTATGTATATACCACATCTTCCTTACCCATTCATCCCATCAGTGGACACTTATGTTGTTTCCATATCTTGGCTATTATAAATAATGCTGCAATGAAAATAGGGGTGAATATATCTTTTTGAGTTAATATTTTCATATTCTTCAGATAAATACTCAAAAGTGGAATAGCTGGATCATATGGTAGTTCTACTCTTAATATTTTGAAGAATCCTCATATTGTTTTCCATAGTGGCTGCACAAATTCAAATTCCCTCTGACAGTGTATGAGGTTTCCTTTTTCTCCATATCATCCCCAACAGTTGTTATTTCTTGGCTTTTTGGAAACCCTTTTAATGTTGCTGGATTCAGTTTGCTAGTTTTTGTTGAGGATGTTTGCATGTGTATTCACAAGAGATATAGATTGTAGTTTTCTTGTGATATCTTTGTCTGGTTTGGGAATCACTGCAATACTGGCTTCACTGAATGAGTTGGGAAGTTTCCCTCATATTTTTTGGAAGAATTTATAAAAGATTAGTGTTAATTCTCTAAATATTTGGCGAGATTCATCAGTGAAGCCATCTGGTTCTAGCCTTTTATTTGTGGAATAATTTTTATTACTAATTCAGTTAGAGGTTTTTTTTTTCATTTCACCTAGATTATCTAATTTGTTGCCATATTGTTGCCATATTTATTGCAAAGTTGTTCATAGCTTCCTGTATCATCATTTTTAATTCTGTAAATTTGGTAATGATGCCCCTTTCTTCATTTTTTTTTTTATTGAAATATAGTTGATTTACTGGTATGTTGTGTTAGTTTCTGGTATACAACAGCATGATTATACACATGTTCTTTTGCATATTCTTTTCCATGACAGGATATTGAATATAGTTCCCTATGCTATACAGCAGGACCTTGTTGTTTATTTTATATATAGTAATTTGTATCTGCTAATCCCAAACTCCTAATTTATCCCTCCCCTACCCCCTTCCCCTTTGGTAACGTTTGTTTTCTACGTCTGTGAATCTGTTTCTTTTTTGTAAATAAGTTCATTTGTAATATATTTTAGATTCCACATAAAAATGATATCATACGGTATTTGTATTTTTCTTCTGACTCACTTCACTTATATGATAATCTCTAAGTCATCCATGTTGCTGCAAATGGCATTATTTCATTCTTTTTTAGGGCTGTGTAGTATTCCATTATATATATATCACATCATCTTTATCTATTCACCTGCTGATGGACATTTATGTTGCTTCCATGTCTTGGCTATTGTAAATAGTGCTGCTGTGAACATTGGGGTGCATGTATCTTTACAAATTAGAGTTTTCTCTGGATATATGTCCAGAAGTGGGATTGTTGGATCATATCACAACTCTATTTTTAGTTTTTTAAGGAACCTCCATACGGTTTTCCATAGTGGCTGCACCAATTTACATTCCCACCAATAGTGTAGCAGGGTTCCCTTTTCTCTACACCCTCTCCAGAATTTGTTATTTGTAGACTTTTTAATGATTGCCATTCTGACTGCTGTTAGGTGATACCTCATTGTAGTCTTGATTTACATTTCTCTAATAATTAGTGATGTTGAGCTTCTTTTCATGTGCCTGTTGGCCATCTGTAAATCTTCTTTGGAAGAAGACCTTCTATTTAGGTCTTCTGCCCATTTTTTATTGTGTTGTTTGTTTTTTTGTTATTGAGTTATATGAACTCTTTGTATATTTTGGAAATTAAGCCCTTGTTGGTCACACTGTTTGCAAATATTTTCTCCCATTCCATAGGTTGCCTTTGCATTTTATGGTTTCCTTTGCTGTGCAAAAGCTTGTAAGCTTGATTAGGTTCCATTTGTTTATTTTTGCTTTTATTTCTATTGCCTTGGGAGACTGACCTAAGAAAACATTGCTATGATTTATGTCACAGAATGTTTTGCCAATGTTCTCTTATAGGAGTTTTATGGTGCCATGTCTTATATTTAACTCTTTAAGCCATTTTGAGTTTATATTTGTGTGTGGTGTGAGGGAGTGTGTAGCTTCATTGATTTACATGCAGCTGTCCAACTTTCTCAACATCACCTGCTGAAGAGACAGTGTTTTCTCCACTGTGTATTCTGGCCTCCTTTGTCAAAGATTAATTGACCTTGTGGGTGTATTTCTGGGCTCTCTATTGTGTTCCATTAAACCATGTGACTGTTCTTGTGCCAATACCATGCTGTTTGATTACTATGGCTTTGTAACATTGTCTGAATTCTAGGAGGGTTATGCTGCTAGCTTTGTTCTTTTTCCTAAGGATTTCTTTGGCAATTCTGGGTGTTTTGTGGTTCCATATAAATTTTAGGATTATTTGTTCTAGTTCTGTGAGAAATGTCATGGGAAACATGATAAGGATTGCATTAAATCTGTAGATTAATTTGGGTACTATGACCATTTTGACAATATTAATTCTTCCAATCCAAAAGCATGGAATATGTTTCCATTCCTTAGAATCATCTTTAATTTATCAATGTTTTATAGTTCTCAGCATATAAGTCTTTCACCTCCTTGTTCAGGTTTACTCCTAAGTATTTTATTTTTTGGATGAAATTTTAAAAGGGATTTTTTTTCACTTTACATTTCTGATATTTCATTATTTGTGTAAAGAAATACAACCAATTTCTGTACGTTAATCTTGTATCCTGCTACTTTGCTGGATTCATTTATCAGTTCTAGTAGTTTTTGTGTGGAGTCTTTAGGGTTTTCTTTATATAGTATCATGTCATCTGCATATAATGACAATTTTACCCATTTCCTTCCAATTTGAATACCTTTTATTTCTTTTCTTGTCTGATTGTTATGGCTAGAACTTCCAATACTATGTTGAATAGAAGTGGTGAGAGTGGGCATCCTTGTCTTGTTCCAGATTATAGTGGGAAGGATTTCAGCTTTCTACCATTGAGTATTATGTTGGCTGTGTGTTTGTCATACATAGCTTTTATCATGTTGAGATATGTCTTTTCTATACCCACTTTGGTAAGAGATTTTAATCATGAATGGATGTTGAATTTTATCAAATGCTTTTTCTGCATATATCGAGACAGTCTTACGGTTTTTGTCTTTTCTTTTGTTGATCAGTGTATCACATTGTTTAATTTGTGTATTTTGAACCATCCTTGTGACCCTGGGGTGAATCCAACTTGATTGTGGTGTATGATCTTTATTTATGTATTGTTGGATTGGTTGGCTAGAAATTTTTTGCATCTATATTAATCAAAGATATTGGCCTATAATTTTCTTTTCTGGTAGTGTCTTTGTCTGGTTATGGTATTAGGATTATGATGGCTTCATAGAATAATTTGGGGAGTATTGCCTCCTCTTCAAACTTTTGGAAGAGTTTGAGAAAAATCAGTTTAAATTCTTCTTTGTATGTTTGGTAGAATTCCCCAGTAAAGCCATCTGATCCTGGACTTTTGTTTGCAGGAAGTCTTTTTTGTTTTTTGTTTTGTTTGTTTGTTTAATTACAGATTCTATTTCACTTCTAGTGATCAGTCTGTTCAAATTATCTATTTTTCTTGATTCAGTTTTGGTGGGCTGTATGTTTCTGAAACTTGTCCATTTCCTCTAGGTTGTACAATTTGTTGGCATATAATGGTTCATAGTATTCTATTATGTATTTTTGTATTTCTGCAGTATCCATTGTTATTTCTCCTCTTTCATTTATTATATTGTTTACTTGGGTCATCTCTCTCTTTTCTTCTTGGTGAGCCTGGCCAGAGGTTTGTCTACTTTGTTTACCCTTTCAATGAACCAGCTCTTTGTTTTATTGATTTTTCTATTTTTTTAATCTCTATTTTATTTATTTCCTCTGTGATCTTTATTATTTCCTTCCTTCAGCTGACTTTAGGTTTTGTTTGTTCTTCTTTTTCTAATTCTTTTAGGTGGTAGGTTAGGTTGTTTGAGAGTTTTCTTGTTTTTTGAGGATGGCCAGTATCTCTATGAACTTACCTCTAAGGACTACTTTTGCTTCATGCTGTAGATTTTATCTGGTTGTGTTTTCATTGTCATTTGTCTCAAGGTATTTCTTAATTTCCTCTCTGATTTTATCATTGACTCATTGATTTTTTAGTAGCATATTGTTTAGCCTCCATGGAATCTTTTTTTTTTCTTGTTTCTCTTTCCATAGTTGATTTCTAGTTTCATGGTGTTGTGGTCAGAAAAGATAATTGAAATAATTTCTATTCTCTTAAATCTGTCAAGGCTTGTTTTGTGTTCTAGTATGCAATCTATCTTAGAGAATATTCCATGTGCACTTGAAAAGAATATGTATTCTGGTTTTAGGGGATGTAATGTCCTGAAAATATCAATTAAATCTAACTGTTCTATTTAATATCTATTTCCCTTAGTGACATGTTGAAGTCTCCTACTATTATTGTATTCCCACCAATTTCTCCCTTTATGTCTGTTAGTATTTGCTTCTTTTTTGTTTGTTTTCTGTTGGTTTTTTTTTTTTGTATTTAGGTGCCCCTATATTGGATTCATACATGTTAATGAGCGTAATATCCTCTTCTTGTATTGATCCTTTTATCATCATATAGTATCCTTATTTATCTTTCTTTATGGCCTGTGTTTTAAAGTCTTTTTTTCCTCATATGAGTATTGCTACCCCCACTTTCTTGTCATTTCTGTTTGAATGAAATATTTTTTCCAACCCTCACTTTCAATGAATGTGTGTCCTTTGCCCTAAAGTGAGTCTCATGTAGGCAGCACATTGTAAGCTCTTGTTTTATTATCCATTCTACCACTCTGTGTCTTTTGATTGGAGCATTTAGTACATTGACATTTATAGTAGTTATTGATAGATATGTATTTATTGCCATTTTAATCCTTGTTTTCCAGTTGATTTTATATTTCTTCTTCCTTTTACTTTTTGTTTTTCCTTTTGTGTTTTGATGGTTTTCTTCTTTATTACACTTGAGGTTTTTTTTTTAATCTATTGTATGCTTTTTATATGTGGTTACCCTGTTTTTCAAGTATGTTAACCCATTACTATATCTACTTGCTTTAGACTGGTAGTCATATAGACTCAAACACATTCTAAAAAAAAAAATCTACATTTTCTTCCTCCTCTCCCCCACATTTTATCATTTTGGTGTCCTGTTTTACATCTTCATGTTTATCCTTTTGCTGTTCATTGTAGTTATCATAGCTTTCACAATTTTTTTTTTTTTTTTTTTGGTAAATCTGTGTACTGTCTTGTTTAAGTGATTTACTTTTCAATTTTGGTTTTTCTTTCTTATAGATTCTTGCTTCTTTTCTATTTACATAAGAACTTTCAATATTTCTTTTAGGATCTGTTTAGTATCGCTATATTCTTTTAGTTTTTGCTTGTCTGAGAAATTATTTCTCTCTCCTGTTCTAAATGATAATCTTGCTGGGTAGAGTATCCTGGATTGCAAGCTTTTCCCTTTCAGGACTTTGAATATATCTTGCCACTCCCTTCTGGCGAGAAACATTTCTGTAGGGAAATCAGCTGATAGCCTTATGGGGATTCCCTTGTAATTCAATCTTTGTTTTTCTCTTGCTGCCTCTGGAATCCTCTCTTCATCTTTAAATTTCACCATGTTAATTATAACATGTCTTGGTGTAGGTCTGTTTCGGTTCAACTTTTTTTGGAACCCTCTGTGCTTCCTGTACCTGCATATCTGTTTCCTTCTTTAGGTTTCAGCCATAATTTCTTCAAACACATTTTTGATCCCCTTTTCTGTTTCTTCTCTTTCTGGTATCCCTATTATGTGTGGATTGGAACACTTTATATTATTCCATAGGTCTCATATATTGCTTTCATTTTTTTTTCATTTTTCTTTCTGTCTGCTGTTCTTATTGGGTGATTTCCATTATTCTATCTTCAGGATCACTTATTTGTTCTTCTGTATTATTCAGTTTGCTATTTATTGCCTTTAGCTCAGCTTTTGTTCAAGCAAATGTTTTCTAAATTTGATTGGCTCCTCTTTATAATTTCTAGTTCTTTTTTACAGTAATCTACATTTCTATCGATAGCCTTTCTTAATTCCTTCAGTATTTTTATTACCTCCTTTTTGACCTTGGGGCCCTAGTAAACTGGAGAGGTCTGTTTCATTGCTTTTTTAGGGGAATTCTCTTGATCTTTTAATTGGGAGTTTCACCCGCTTCTTCATTTTACTTATATTTCTCTGACTCTATGAGATGAGAATAAAGTTATCTACTGTTGCCTTAAAGGGGTATTTTTATGTGGGAGTGTCCTATGTAGCATGCATAAGTCTAATATTTTTAGTGTGAGGGCTGTTTTTAGTATGGATGCCTGCCATGTCTTTCCTCAATGTGTGCTGGCCTTTATCCCCCTGATCAGGGGGTGTGATTAGTATTGTGATAACCAGAACCTGCACTGGATTTTGAACTGGGCCTCCTCTTTGCTCTATGGTTGTCACAGCCCTGTTGCAGGCAGGGTCTGCTCCCCAGTTGTTGGAGTAGAATCCCCCAGATCTGTTTCTGAGCTGTGGTGTGAGGTGGGCAGGACTGGAGCATTTCTACTGAGAGAGCCACCGAGTATTCCTCTGCAGGAGCTGTCCACCCGGAAGTCTGTGGTGTCACCTGTCACCTGTTATGCATGCTCACACTTTTGATCCCAACCATGGCCTGAGTGTCCCTAAGGTGCTGTGCTGACAAAGCCCCCAGCGCAGATCTACTGGCACAGATCTGCTGAAGTCAGGCACTAGGACTGCTATAATCACACATTTGGACCCATCTTGGGAGCTACAGAATCAGCTGATACACTGGCCCTGCCTCACTGTGCCCCAGCTGGCAAAGCCCACAGCTGCTAGCACCAGACCTGCCCCAGTCAGGGCAGTACTCTGCTCGGATGTGCTGCAGGCCCTGAGATTTCAAAGCTGCTAGCAGTGGCATAAATCCATGGATCGCATAGATGCTGGGACAGTGCTCAGATTTCAGCCCGTGCTCCATGTGTGGGTCACCAGCTGGCACTTGCGCACTCCCAGAGCTCATAGAGGTGGAGCTGCCTCCTTTGTGAGCATGCCAAGAGTAAGACTGCTTTGGCAGGGCCCCTCCCTTAGTCACGTGGTAACAATTGGGCTTCTGTGGTGCACTCAGGCTCTGTCCTTTGTACACCCCTGTTGTGGTTTGGACCACTCTCCGGCAACTTCAGGCTGTCTCCACACAGCCAACCCCAGTCCTCTTCTCAGGTCTGTCAGCTGAAGCCCGAGTTTCAGCCTCTAGTCCCCATGTGCCCCAGAGGATGCAGGTCTTGGGCTTGATAGTGCAGGGAGGTGGCTAGGACCATCTGTGCTGGTGTCTCTTGGTACTGCCTGCCTCAGTCTGGCTGCTGTACTCACTGATCTCCCAGCCAGTGAAGGGACTTCCCAGGGTGAGGAAACCTTTCCTCTTTCACAGCTCCCTCCCAGGGGCACAGGCCCAGTCCCAATTCCTTTTTTTGTTTTTTCATCCTACTGGGTTATGTGGTAATCTTTCTTACAACTTTAGTTGTATGAGATCTTTTGCCTGCGTTCAGTAGGTATCCTGTGAGAATTGTTCCACATGTATATGTATTTTTCATGTATTCATAGGAGGAGGTGGGCTCCATTTCCTTCTATTCTGCCATGTTGATCCCCTTTTTCATTCTTGATTTTAATAATTTGGGTCTTCTCTCCTTTTCTTTTGATATACTGATTGATTGATTGATTCCCCTCTGTTCTCTAAGATGGTTTTCCAGGCTCTTTTCTTTTGAGTACTTCTTAATGCTGCTGTCTTTTGTTTTTTTTTTTGTTTTCTTTTGGCTGCGTTGTGTCTTCGTTGTTGCACGTGAGCTTTTTCTTGTTGTGGCAAGCGGGGCTACTCTTCATTGCGGTGTACGGGCTTCTCATTGCGGTGGCTTCTTTTGTTGTGGAGCATGGGCTCTAGGCACACAGGCTTCAGTAGTTGCAGCATGTGGACCGCAGAGTGTGCGTGCTTCAGTAGTTGTAGTACGTGGGCACAGTAGTTGCAGTGCGTGGGCTCTGGGTCGTGCAGGCTTCAGTAATTGTGGCACGTGAGCTCCGTAGTTGTGGTTTGAGGGCTCTAGTGCACAGGCTCAGTAGTTATGGCGCACGAACTTAATTGTTCCACGGCGTGTGGGATCTTCCTGGACCAGGGATCGAACCCACATCCCCTGCATTGGTAGGCAAATTCTTAATCACTGTGCTACCAGGGAAGTCCCTTCTCTCCTTTTCTATTGATCAGTTAGGCCAAGATTTGTCAATTTTATTGTTCTTTTCAAAGAACCAACTTTTATTATTGATTTTCTATATATTTAAAAATATCCTCTATTTCATTTATTTGCACTATAATATTTGTTATTTTATTCCTTCTGCTTGCTTTGGATTTAGTTTTCTCATTTTCTCCTTTCTTAATGTGAAAGGTTAGGTTATCATTGTGATCTTTATTATTTTTAATGTACCATTTACAGCTACGAATTTCCTTCTAGGCAATTCTGTAGAAACATTCTATAAGTTTTGGAATGCTGTATTTTTGTTCCCAAAACAAAATAAAACAATTTTTTCTTTCCATTAAATACAACATGAACTGTAGGATGAATTAAACATCTTTTTATTGTTTACCTTTATTATCAAGGTTTATTTTAATATCAGATGTTTAAACAACTCTGGTTAGTTGGTGATATCATTTACTGCTGGTATTGTTACAGCAATATGTTCAGTACATTCTTGAGTTTGTTTTTTGATTCACCTTGTAGTAATTATTGGATTCCCTTCAAGCATGGATCCATAGGATTTCTTAATTTACTGATTCTTGATAAGCACATTTTCTTATTTTAAATAAAAAATGTTGAATCTAATCTTTGTATCTAATTCAAGGCATTGAATCTTTTATTGAGGTATTGTTGAATTACAGTATTATGTAAATTTCAGGTGTACAGCATAGTGATTCACAATTTTTAAAGATTATACTCCATTTATAGTTGTAATAAAATATTGGCTGTATTCCTCATGCTGTATAACATATCCTTGTAGCTTATTTATTTTATACATAGTAGTTTGTACCTCTTAATCCTCCCACCTATCTTCCCCTTCCCCCCTTCCCTCTCCTCACTGGTAATGACTAGTTTGTTTTCTATATCTGTGGGTCTTTCTTTTTTGTTATATTCACTAGTTTATTTTTTAGATTCCATATATAAATTATAGCATATAGTATTTGTTTTTCTCTGTCTGACTTATTTCACTAAGCGTAATACCCTCCAAGTCCCTCCGTGTTGTTGCACATGGCAAAATTTCATTTTTTTTTATGACTGTGTAGTATTCCATTGAACATATATACCGCATCTTCTTTTTTTTTTTTGTGGTACGCGGACCTCTCACTGTTGTGGCCTCTCCCATTGCAGAGCACAGGCTCCGGACACTCAGTCTCAGCGACCATGGCTCACGAGCCTAGCCACTCCGTGGCATGTGGGATCTTCCTGGGCTAGGGCATGAACCTGTGTCCCCTGCATCGGCAGGTGGACACTCAACCACTGCGCCACCAGGGAAGCCCCATACCGCATCTTCTTTATCCATTCATCTCTTGATGGACACTTAGGTTGTTTCCATGTCTTGGCTATGCTATACTTATAATAGTCAAGTCATTTTTATTCACATTATTTTAATAATTAATTTTTCTGATTTATCTTTTTTGTTTTCTCTTTCTGACCCTGCTCTTAAACATATATTTGATTTCCCAGACCTATCATCTGTACGTGTGTGTGCATGTGCGCACATACATGTGTGTGCGCATGGGAGGTTTTCAATGATATTTAATAGAGATTATGAATTATTAAACTAGGTCTGATAATAGTCTGGATTTTATTTTGACATCTCAAACTACTGAAGTATTAATTATTCTTTAAAGATTAATAGGACATATTGTCGAATATACATATCATAAACATATGCCAGTTATGTGATCTGTGTAACCTAGCTAAGAAATTAAGCAATCTGACTTTTATGCTCTTGTGGGTTTTTTTAATTTAAAAAATTGAAGTATAGTTGACATACAGTATTGTATTAGTTTCAGGTGTACCAGATAGTAATTCAACATTTATATACATTACAAATTGATTATCACATTGTCTAGTGACTGTCACCATACAAAATTATTACAGTATTATTGCCAAGTCTGTCATCTATTTTTATCATCTTCATCTAATTCATCTCTTTACCCTCCTCTAAGTTAGGTGCAAAGTTAAAAATTATGAGTTTTTACTAATTAACATTTATAAAATAACTTATTTATGTTTGTAGCTCCCTTGCAGATTTTAATTAGATAATTATGTTTTCCCTTGCTCCATGGAAGAGGCATGTAGTTATAGTTCTTTTAATGTCTGTAAACAATTAAGCACTACACACGTAACCCCATTTAGGGTTGTTCTGTGTATCCCCCTGAAGAACTAGGAAGTAGCTTCTGCTTTCCTTCTCCAGGTCTCTGATTCACATCCATGTCTGCCACCTGCCACAGCCAGTGTTAGGGAACACCCTCGAAGAGCTTTAATTCGACTCATATTATAATAGCTTGTTTCATTTGCATAGAGCTGTCGTTGTACAAAATCCTGTTGTTTTTACCAGACACCAAGATTTGATTCCAGTCTGACTTGTTGCATGGCAGGAAAATATGCAGTTTTCACATAAATAATATATTTAAGTCATGGATTCATACTCAACAGGCTTGACAGAATATGGTAGTTCACATCTACATTTTTTTTCCAACTTGGGGTATAAGAGTGAGATCACTTGGAAGGGACATTCTTGGTACAGCCACTCTGATCTCCCTTGGGTCTTCAGCTAGCTGCTGATGCAGGTTCAGGAAACTGTGACACTCGCCTTACCTGACCAACCTAAGAACCTGTCAGTGGCCTTACTCTTGTAAAACACTTCTGGATGAGTGAGCCATAAGTGGTACATATCCAATTAGCAGAAAACATTTGATCACATGGGACTGATACATTAAACTTAAAATACACATTCTACATATATAAAAATTATTTATAGTTTTGAATTCCTTTCCTGAGTGGGGTTTATCATTCTGTATCCCATTTTTACAAATACCCCTATGTCTGGGATGCATTACATGATCCTCATTTCAGATATTTCCTGCTGTACCACTGCTTTCTCTAACTTCATAGATGCTAAGTTGTTTGATGCTAAGTTGTCTTGAATATCTTGGAAGTGTGATGCAGCAGTTTTCTAGATATTTATCCTTTCTTTGTTAGTGAATGGATTTCAGAGAGAGTTACTTTCTCTGATTCTTTAAAATTACCCTCTTCTTCTTTTAGCATCATTTCAAGGATCTTCTGGTTTAACGAAAAAAAACAAGATGAAATAACTCAATTGAAAACGGGTCTAAGTGTGCTGACTTTCCAATTATTTTGCATGACCTTTTCAAAAAGAAACCTTAAGACTCTGTGAGCTTTTTCTTTTCTTAGTCCTTTCCCAAAAGGAAGGTCAGCTTCTGAGGTTTTGTGACCCATTCAAATCTAGAGGGAGCTCCCACTGGGTATTCTGCTTATACTTTAGACACTTGTTCCCGAAAACACTCCTTGCTGCAGTGACCTTCTGTATATTATGAACTCTAGTCCCATAAATTCCTCTCTGTTCCATAAGGAGGTTTTAGTGGGGTTTTTTTCCAGGCTCTTTTTTATTTTTATTTTTGATGTTTTTCTTTCTTTCCTTTTTTTTTTTCTGGCTGTGTTGGGTTTTCGTTGTTGCTCACAAGCTTTTTCTATTTGTGGCAAGTGGGGGCTACTCTTCATTGCGGTATGCAGGCTTCTCATTGCAGTGGCTTCTCTTGTTGCGGAGCACGGGTCCTAGAGTGTGCAGGCTTCAGTACTTGTGGTGCACAGGCTTAGTTGCTCCGTGACATGTGGGATCTTCCCGGACCAGGGATCGAACTCGTGTCCTCTGCATCAGCACGTGGATTCTTAACCACTGTGCCACCAGGGTAGTCCCAATGCTGCTGTTTTTAAAACTACAAACCAGATCTTTATGCATTCTTCTAGCTAATTTGGTGTGTAATGTATTTAGCAGACATTCCTTGAGATTTTGGGTATCTGATAACAAGTTTCTTAGTTTCAGGATTAGAGCATTTGTTCTTTGTTTTCATTTTTTCCTGGTCATTCTTACAAACTATGGGTGGGAGAGTTAGTAGCTTGTGTCCATATCATCATCTTACTCAGAAGCCTGTGTTTATTTTTAATAGATGATTAAAATTGACCTTTCAGGTCATTTTCATTCTTGAATTTTTATATAAGCAAATTTTGCCCTAAGACTGTTTCTATAGGCAAGAAGTTTCTCAGGTCAAATAGATGCTGTCAAAATAATGACTCCAGGAACTGTTAAATGTCATGAGGAACTAACATTTTGCCTCTAGTTATCACAAAAATCATTCAACTGTATCTAAGCTGTAAAGAAATATTAGCTTGTATGACCTAACCTTGCTGATTGATGCCCTGATTAAATTACAGAGGAAACCTTGGCAAGTTAGTGCAGATTTTAGAAAATTCTGTTGCTTTACAAATAAAGCTCACAGTTCTCACCTCAGGAAGGCATTATAATATATATGAAAGCATTTTAACTGAGAGGATGTAACGCCTTGAAAGACACATCAAGCCCTCAGGTCGAGAGTTGTCATTCTGGATCGACAACGTGCTTTGATGTAAGTGTGCACCAGGTCCACATCCATATGAGCAAACTGGCTCATGGAACTACTCTTCCATTTATTTTCAACTCTCTATCAAATACTCAGCACAATCATAGGGTGATAATAGCCATCATAAAAATCATGACATGACAGCAGCAGGCTTTCTTACCTAAGTATTGTTACTGATAGCAAAGGAAGCAGTACAAAGGTATTAAGAATATGTTAAATATGCCATTGTTTTAATTTTGTTAGCATCTTATTAGAGAGAATCAAACTTTACCTCTTAAATACAATTCACTGACAGGTGAAAAACAATGGCAAAGGCTAAAGCAAATATAACTTATGGAGGACCAATTAGAAGAAGGTGAGGCTAAAGGTAAAATAACCAGATAGACTAATGAAATAGTCCAGGTGAAAACTGAGCAAGGCCTCCTAACCTTTTTCAATCTGGATTCTTCAAGGGAATTAAACACTAGAGAAAATTGAGTGATACTTTTTCAATTCTCTAATTCTGGATTTCTGAATGTATAAGAGATAAATATAGTATATTCAATGGGTGTATTATGACATTAGGGCTTAAGTCTCTTGCTAGACCCCTGATTGAGAAAGGCTAAGGCCCAGTGAGTGGTAATAGAACAAAAACTTGATTTATAAAGATATATGAGATAGACACAATAAGAATAACTTTCCTATCAGAATTGGGAAAGATTGAACATTTAATATGGCCCCAGATTTTTAACTTGAAAAACTGGGCTTCCGAGATAAAGAATATAGGTAAAGGAATACATTTATGGAAACTTTTATAACTTCATTTTGGGTTTATTTAGTTTGAAGTGTCTTTAGGGTATTTAGGTAAAGATATTTAGTATGTGAATCTGAATCTCAGGAGATTTCAGCTAGTTGTGTGAGTTATCTACTGCTACAATAATGCTACATAATAAAACATCCCAAATTTGTTTAGCTTTTAATATAAGAATTATCTCTCTAGCTCATAATTTTGTGGGTCATCAGTAAAGATTGGGCTTATCTGGGAAGATCTGATTTCACCTGGGCTCTTTCATATATCTGTTTTCAGGCCAAGCCGCTGTGTATCTCATCTTCTGGTAGCGTCATTGGAGTGCCTTCAAAATCTTCCACATGTCTCATCCTCTACATGTTTCTCACATTCCTCCCACAGGGTAGGCTGGATGTGTTCTCACAAAGAGGCTCAGGCACAAAGACAAGCAAGCTCAACTATACAAGAGAACCAACAGACTTGTGCATATTCTCTTGAGGACTAGGCTTGAATGGGCATACCATAATTCCCTTCTCATTCTATTGGCCAAAGCCCAGAGTGAAAGAGGGTGGGGACTACAAAGTAACAAGGTCAAAGGCTTGGATACAGGAAGAGGTGGAGAATTGAATCCATTTTTGCATTCTATCATTTCCTATGGATAGAGTGACCGTCATCCAGGTTTGCCCAGAAAAGTCCCAGTGTATTCCTGTTATCTTTATAGAACTATTAATAGCACCCCCCTTACTCTAAAAATTGCTCCAATTTGAGTGATATATTATATGGAAGCCCTACATTGTGGGGGTTGATTAGGAATAGATGAACTAATTGGAGCAGAATGTTCAGTGGGAGGAGAAGAGACTCTTGATTTATGATTAGAGTCTATGAAGGAGGTGCCAGGGAGCAGGATATGAGTCAGGACAGAATGGATCTGAGGAAGCCAGGAAAAAAAGAGATGCGTGAAACAGAGTAAATGAGAAAGTCAGCACCACCGAAGTGTAAGATAAGATATAGAGTGAATATGTCCATTGCATTTGACAACTTAGAAGTGTTTGGAACACAGTGAAGAGGGTTCAGAAGAGTGATTGAAGTAGATTGAAGAGTAGACTCTCTTCTTGCTCTCATGCTGATTTAACATTGAAACTTTTTGTCTCTTCTGGGCCTTAGATTTAAAACAAGAGGGACTGGTCTCTGAGGAATAATGTCCTTAGAGTGCTACCATTCTCAGGGTCTGAAAACTAAATACCAACTCCAGACTAAAACCATACATGCAAGAACAAAGACCTATAGCTTATATTTCTTCCATATCTATCATTTTGACACTAAATAAAAATGGGCCTGATGTGTATTCATTAGGAATTATTATCATTTTATTTTATTATGACTGTAAATTTATTTTTTCTCTGTATTTGATGTCTTTGGTTGACATAAAACTCAATAAGACCTACTGTAGTTACATTAAATTATTAACCAGGTTATTATTTTAAAACATTGGGGAAGCTATGATAGCTCAGCCTGATACGAAACCCTAACTGAGGCTATGAAAATAAGACACCTTTAAGGCTTGTCAAGATATTTTTGACATTTGTCCTAACTTTAATGATGCAAATACGATAATACCAACATCCCCAGTAGAGAGTTTACTTTAAAAATCTTTGCAGATTTGACATTGTGTGAAAGTTTCCAACTACAGGCAGGTGCAGCCTTAATGGCAGTAAATGACATTAACTTTTTTGAATAACAAAACCCTGCATTTCAAGTTTAGGAACATTGCTTTCAGTAATTTGAAACTTCAAGGATAACTAATTGACTAACACATAAAAGGACAGAAAATCTGACTAGTATTTACTTTGCAACAGAAAAGAAAACAGAAAACAAAAGGAAGAGAAGAAACATAATCTTTATGTAGTTGAATCTTTTTCTTGTCTGCTTCTTACCTTTTGCAAACCTATTTTGTGTGAGTGAACATCAAATTCCCTTTGGGATTCTCAATTTCATTAATTTTATCAATAAAAATAGCCTTCTTGTGGAGAAAGGAATAAATCACATATAAATGAAATTCAAGAGATTACACCAGGAGCAGAGCTTTTACCTTGACTAATCCAATAGCTTTGGCCAAATATCTCAATGTCAGAAGCATTGTAAGTATTCTACAAGGTATGTCTGGCAAAGAGAAATCAATAACAAAGTATTGGATTTGATTAAAATGTTTACTTTTCCCCTCCACCCTTCTCCTTCCAAAGATAAATAGCCCTTTCCCATAACTAATATGATCTCTGTTATAGTTATTGGCTGGTCTTGTTTCTTATCATAGTACCCCAGGCCTTAGAACTCATTTCTGAATCGTGTACTTTTCTGCCACTGCATAATTTCAATGTTGGGGTTTGTGCTCTGATGTCATGGCATGTGTCACTAAGCTTGCAGGCTCAGCGGCCATGACTCAGGGGCCCAGCCGCTCCGCGGCATGTGGGATCTTCCCGGACCGAGGCACAAGCCCGTGTCCCCTGCATCAGCAGGCAGACTCTCAACCACTGCGCCACCAGGGAAGCCCAGATTCTGACAACTTTTTAATGCATTTTATAATTTTTATAAAAGAGGCAACATGCTTAGCAAGATAATTCAGATCAAGTTTGCTCAGCTTAAATGTAGTTAAGTCTTCTCAATCATTTTGCTCATCAAAGGCTCTTGGATATCATAGAAAATTCCAGAAAACTGACCATGATATTTATCTATCACCTCAAGGCCTTTACATAGTCTCTTTTCTCTGCTTGAAATATTCACTAGACTCTCTCCCCCCACCCCGACCCCCTCATCGTTTACATAGCTAACTCTTAATTTGTTTTCAGGGCTAAGTATCTTAGTCAGTTTAGTTCTGCTATAACAAAATTACCATAGACTGGGTGGCTTAAACAACAAACATTTATTTCTCAGTCTGGAGATCTCAGTCTAAGATCAAGGTGCTGGTAGATAGGATGTCAGGTGAGAGCCTACTTCCTGATTTGCAGATGGCCATATTCTCATTGTATCCCCACATGGTAGCAAAGAAGAAGCAAGCTATGTTCTGTCTCTTCTTATAAAGGCACTGTTTCCATTCATGAGGGTTCCAACCTCACAACCTACTTACCTACCAAAGGCTCCATCTCCAAATACAATCACATAAGGGGTTAGGATTTCAACATCTGAATTTTTGGTGGGGGTGGGGACTCAAACAGTCAGTCTGTAGCACCAAGTTTCAAAGTCACTATTAAGGGCATTCCCTGATCCTCCCAGATTAGTATAATTTCCCAGATATAGTTTTTCACTTAATATCTCCTTATCAGCATTCATCACACAAGAGATTTTTTAAAAAGAATACCTGTGTTCTCTGCTGGATTGTGAACTCTGGGATAATAGGGCTGGGAATCATACTGCTCACTTCTATATTCCCAACATTTTGTGGCACTAAAAAATATTTGCCATCATACTAATGTTATAGTTGCTATTTTAAGACATCATGATCTAATTTATGGATCATGACAAAAACTGCCTTACTTTTATGCCTGCCTCCCTTACGTCCATATTGTCCAGCCCTGACTGATTTGTTATCCTAAAACACTGCTATCTATCACGTTATATTCCAGTGCAACTACTCTGTCACTATCTGTTGTTTCTGGCAACAACAACAAAAAAGAGATAAAGAGAGAAAAGATGATTCTCTTCAGAATAACAGTCAAGGACCTCCATAATTTGGCTCAGATAAATTTTCTGATTTTGGCACACCCCTTTTCTCCAACACAATGCTTAGTCCTGGCCAAAGTACCTAAGAAACTGGATACAAAATACTTAATCCTGCTCTTGGACTTTATTTTGACTTTTTACCCTGTTCCTTACTCACTTTGGATGCTCTCCACCTTCTCATTTGTCCATCCAGAGCCTTCCCCATTTTGAAGTCCAGGCTCATCTCACACCTTCTACAAAGCAGAAGGTTCAGTCTGCTTTGGACAGACCAGTCTTCAGTGATTTCTCTTTCTGTTCCATTTCCATTAAATATTACTATTTTAGTTATGTTTCTATCCCATTTTACCATTTACCATAAAGGAATATTTTATTTGTCCTTTATCATCTCCATACTTCAAAGGTTTGAAAAACTAAATGATAAACAAACACAGAAAAAAAATATATATATATAAACAAAGAATAGTTTTCCTTGTAAAAATTAACTGATAATTCATGACTGTAAATGCATACTCTTGAACAACATAGTATTAAAATGGTATTGACATGCTATAACAGTTAGTTGATATGATTTAAGGAAAAGAAGACATTGGAGAAGCTCAGAGATAGTGAAGATTAATATGAATCAAACAGCATCTCTCCCCTTTTGCTGGTTAAAAATAAACAAAATCTGGAATATTGTACATGCAAAGCAATTCATTAGCTGCCATTGAAAAAATGAAATGCTTGTAACTTCTTGACATAAACTTTAGAAAAGTGTAGCTAAAGAAAGAAAGGAAGAGATTGTGTAGGAACATTTGAAGTTTCCAGTGCTTGCCTCAATCCTACCCACATTAGTGGGAAAGGTAAATTAGAATGTATTAAGACTTCTCAACAATAACGCTCAATTTGGATATATGCAAATTAAAGGAGAGTCTAGGCAGCTAGGAAAAAATAATAGAAAAGTTGTAAGTGCAGAAGTAACTTTCTACTACCATAGGTTTTCTTTAAGTGTAGAAGAAACAACTAGAAGCTCTTCATCTTCCAGGGCCCCATATAAATTAGTAGGAAGAGTCTGGGTCATGCTATCCCTTAGGGAAAACAGTACTCTAGATTAAAGAGAATAAATGATTATAAGAAACATTTTTTAAAATCAGAAACAAAAGAGCAGTTCCCAAACTGCTCCTCAAATGAAAACTCACATGATCCAGTTAAGTTGACCACATCCACACACAAGCATGCAGACACAAACACACACACAGATTTTAGTGGTATACCAGTGAAAAATATAAAATCCTTAGCTCTTAAACTCTATATTGGAAGGGAAGACAAATAGATCTCAAATAAATAGGCAACGGAGTAAAGGGGAATTCACTCTCACCATATCAAAGCAAAATAACTTATAAGAAAAAATACACAGCTAAAAATAAATTTTAACCATTCAAGGGAGTGATAATATAAAAATGAATTATATTCCAAGAAAGCTTGCAACAATCACTAACTGCAGAGAAAATAGGAAAACAATTTTAAAAGTTGGGGAAGAAATAACAGATGTGGAGGACATAAACAAATGTCACAACATAAGTATAATTGGTGTCACTGACATGAAAGAGAAAGTATATACATAGATATAAAAAAATATTTCTTACTGTTGAGTTTGAAGGTTTCTTTGTATATTTTCAGTAGCAGTCCTTTAACAAATGTGTCTTTTGCAAGTATTTTTCCTACTCTGTTGATTCTCTTGACATTGTCTTCCACAAGGCAGAAGTTTTTAATTTAAAAAAAATATAGCTTACCTATTATTTCTCTCATGGATCATTTCTTTGGTATTGTAAAAAGGCATCACTATGACCAAGGTCATCTATATTTCCTCCTATGTTACCTTATAGGAGTTTTTATAGTTTTACATTTTACATTTAGGTCCATAGTCCATTTTGAGCTAACTTTTGTGAAGGATGTAAGATCTGTGTCTAGATTCATTTTTCCGTATGTAGATGTCCAGTTGTTTGAACACTATTTGTTGAAGAGACTATCTTTGTTCCATTGTATTGTCCTTTCTCCTTTGTCAAAGAGAAGTTAACTGTATTTATGGGGGCCTATTTCTGGGCTTTTTCTTCTGTTCCATTGATTTATTTGTCTATTCTTTCACAAATATCACACTTCCTTGATTACTATAGCTTTAGTGTAAGTCTTGAAGTCAAGTAGTGTCAGTCTTTCAACTATGTTCTTCTCCTTCAATATTGTGTTGGCTCTTCTGGGACATTTGCCTCTCCATATACTTTAGAATCAGCTTGTCCATATCCACAAAATCATTTCCTGGGATATTGATTGTGATTGCATTGAATCTATAGATAAGTTGGGAAGAACTGACATCATGACAATATTCAGTCATCCTTTCTCTAAACATGGAATATTTATCCATTCGTTTAGTTCTTTGATTTCATTCATCAGAACTTTGTAGTTTTCCTTGTATAGATCTTATACACATTTTGTTAGATTGATACCTTAGTATTTCATTTTTTCGGGGGTGACCAGTATATTTTTAAATCATGTTTTCTTGAGAGTATTTATGAATTTTGACATACTATCATTAACTTTTAGATTGCTATTTTTCTTTCTAGTTTAATTTTTATTTTTGTAAATATAATTTTACATATACAAAAATATAAATTAAAAAGCATAAAACAATTTTACTTTGACTCTTTGTGATATTAATGGGCCATCAGTAAAACTTTCAAATAGTGCCAATATAAATAAAAATTTTAAATCTATGGGAACTTTGAATAGGGACTAAAATAAGCTTGTCATTGTATGTATATGTCCCCAAATGTGTCAATTCTCTTATTAGCCAGAGAGTAGTATAATATTTCAGTAATAGTTTACAGTATTCCAAGTACTTTTGTCATTGTGATGTTTGGGGACACCAAGCGTATCATCCAGGTATACAGATCTATAGGTAGAGTCATTCTGGGCTGATCTGACCTAAATTGACACAAGTCCAGTGTGCAGTTGATCTGTAGGAGTAACTAAAATTCATATTCTTCTAGTTATTTTTTTAAATTTATTTTATTCAAGTATAGTTGATTACAATGTGTTAATTTCTGCTGTACAGCAAAGTGATTCAGATATATGTATCTTCTTTTTCATATTCTTTTCCCTTATAGTTTATCACAGGATATTGAATATAGTCTCCTATGCTCTACAGTAGGACCTTGTTGTTTATCCACTCTATATATAATAGTTTGCAATCCCAAACTCCCAATCCATCTCTCACCATGCCCCCAACCCACCTTGGCAACCACAGTCTGTTCTCTATGTTTGTGAGTCTGTTTCATAGATAAGTTCATTTGTGTCATGTTTTAGATTCCACATGTAAGTGATATCATATGGTATTTGTCTTTCTCTTTCTGACTTACTTCATTTAGTATGATAATCTCTAGGTCCGTCCATGTTGCTACAAATGGCATTATTTCATTCTTTTTTATGGCTGAGTAATACTCCTTTGTATATATATAAAACACATCTTCTTTATCCATTCATCTGTGGATGGACATTTAGGTTGTTTCAATGTCTTGGCTATTATGAATAGTGCTGCTATGAACAGAGGGGTGCATGTATCTTTTTGAATTATAGTTTTGTCTGGATATATGCCCAGGAGTGGGATTGCTGGGCCATATGGCAACTCTATTTTTAGTTTTTTGAGGAACCTCCATACTATTTTCCATAGTGGCTGCATATATTCTTCTACTTTAGATGAAACATGTTTAGAATTCCTTAGTTGTTATTTAAAGAAAATAAAGTAATTAAAAATAATACAGCTGTGTGTAATTTGGTGTAATGAATAGTACATTATTAACAATGAAGCATGTTTGGCTATGCTTTACAGCCAAATTTGAATACCAGTATCCCCACAGTAACTGCACAATAATAATAATAATAATCATGTACCATTTGACTCTGGTGCTGCTTCTTCTGCCCACTCTGTTTCCATAGTCTTTACTTTGGATCTTGCAGTAGTTTGCCAAACTTCCTCATCACTTTCTCCACCCAATTATTTTATATCTAAGACTTTGTTGTGTTTTTGAATATCTTTAAAAATATTTTTCCTTTTTTTTTTTTTCTACATCCACATGCGTTTCCTTAAGCTTTCAGCATTATATCAATACTATTTTATTTTCTAGAGATTTCACCCTCCAAGAGCCATGCTGTCTGTTGTTAGTCTCAGGCTAAAGCTTGTGCTTAGCTCCAGTGGGTCACTGCCAGTCAGAGCTCATTGCACACTATGCTTATCCATATATGATGGATGATGAACATCTAATTTCTAATTCCAGCTTCTGCTGTAGCTAACTGTTCCATAGCCAGTAATTTAGTCCTTACATGGAGTGATGGCACAGTGGGAGTTCACATTTATTCTGTGAACAAAACCTCATCTTATCTGCAAGAAAAAGCTGACTTCCTGGAAGATAGCAAGAAGAGCAATCATCCTTTTAAAAAACAATGCCTTTCCTGCCCCTGAGTTACTTTTTATTATTATTATTATTTCTTTAAATCAGTGTGCCCCATGCAAATGACAACTCCTTAAAGAGTATTATACAGAGATACACAAAGTTTACTTCTTAATGCCCACAACTGCTCTGTGGGTTATATTTTGGCAAACATCCTTAGTTTAATCCATACTAGGGAGTCACGGTAGAAAGGTATTATTTCTTCCTTTTACAGATGAGAATACTAGTCTCCAGAAAGACTGTTTGTTTCATAAGCAACTAGGCTTTTAATTGGCAAAGATGTGATTAGAACATAAGAGTCTAATTTCTGCTAATATTCTAGTTTAACCTATTTCCAGAACAATCAAGAGCTATTGAGTATGAAATTTAATACATCTAAAGGATTTTTTTAACTTATAAAATTTGAGGTGTAGAATTCACAGAGAAAATAAACTAATATCTATCCTGCTTGTTGTTAATTCCTTGATAAATGGTACAGCCCTGGTGAAGAATATCCGATCCGTGAAGGCTTGGCAAATTCAGGTGAAATTTGTGCTGTTTTTCCAGTGTTTATGAGAAATGTGATGGAAAATTTCCTGAGATCATATTTATGTTCCCCTATCCACACCACTGATTTTATGGTGGAACAGATGACACTCCCAGAAAGATCAGCAAAACATTTTGGGGATTATGAGATCTTTGGAAATTAGAGAACTTGGGGATATATGTGTTGTTACTATTACTTCTTTCCCTTATCACACTTGCAGGGATGGAGGGACAAGATTGGTGAACAGCCTGCTTTGTACATGATTTAAGTTAATGGAGTTTGGATTTCTGAAAAGTGGTTTTATAAACCGAAATGCTCAATTGGGTTCCCAGGTAGAAATGCAGTATAGCTCAGAATATTAGAAACGGGTTTGTTTATCCTGAAACAAACTGATTGTCAAGAGAACTTCAACCTGAATATAAGCCTGGTCATTAAAAAAAAAAAAAATCTGTCATGGAAAGGAAAATAGCAATTTGTATGTGAAACATGAGAAGTAATAAAAGAATAAGAGTATCTAATGCCTCAGAGAATGGGAAATAAGCAAAGTGAACCACATATTTTAATTATGTGGAAATACATATGATCTTAAATTTATTACCAAGATTTAAAGAGATAGGATGCAAGATTGGAATAGAATAATGGAGATACATGCCTTATTCAATAGAAATAGACCAATTTGAGTCAAGGTAGGGTAGATGTACAGCTTCGTAGATCCCTGTGTACCTCTAAAGTGGAAGTGGCATGGAGAAGAATATTTGGGTGATAAAGAAGGTGAGTAGCATGTCATCCTAGGGCATGATAGATTTCCTCCTCTACTCTGAAAGCTATTGAGTAAAAGTAGAATTATTTGAATTCTGAATGATGCCAAGGATTATTACTAACTTTAATGAGGTGGGGGAAGAAGACTTTTTAACAGAGCTGCTCAAGACCAAATAAACTGAGTTTCCTGTTACCAGAAGCTTTAAATAGAGGCTGGGCAATAAAATAATATAAAATTAATAGAAATAATTAAAATGAGAGATGTGTGAGTGGATTAGATAGATTTAAGGAGTCTTCCAGCCTGGAGATTCTAGAATTCCATGATACATGAATTCACTTTCGTCAAGCTAGTTTTGACTATATCTTAATTGTCCCTATAATACTGCCAATTATGGAAAACATCTTATTTTGTACCAGAAACAAAGGCACTGCTTCTTCTAGAACCATAGAAATATCCTGATCATTTGTATTCATTGTAAGGATTTCAGCCAGTGTGGCTTTGGCAGATGTGGATCATGAGAAAACCTTATTCCAAGGTTGAATGTTCCTTCCCAGAAATGCGAGGAAAATTGTTTTCTAATTGTACTTTCCAAACTGGATGTGGAGAATAATTATTTCGAAAATATGATCCCAGTTTCAGTTAGAAATTTCACATGTCTGTGTAAAGCAATCCTCTTTACTACATTTCTTATCTTATTGCAGCTTTGTGCAACAACTCTTGGTGCCAAAGCAGAGGCTGCTAAGAAAGTATTTCATTCTGTATTTAGTCTTTTGCTTCAGGTGATGAAATACGTTGTCCTGCCTCTGTTGACCTTGAATATTTTTGCCAGATCAATTCTCCAAAGACTTGAACTCAGGATCACACCTGCATGTTTTGGTTACCATGTATTCCTGAAAGTCAGGAAAGAGTCCATTGAAAAATTGTGCATTTCAGGATTTTTACTGACTCAGATCAGAGGTTAAAAGAAGGTAAGGTAACAAAGCAGCATCATCACAGAGGGCTTTCCACTGGAAAAATGGCATATCCTCATTATTACAGTTTAGACTTGGAACAATCTTTTAGCTAAGTGGACAACGCAAGTGTTAGACTGAGACTTTATCTTGAGAATCATTTACCAGAATCTGGGAATGACTATAATTATACAAAGCATAGATCTCAAAATAATTAAGTTCTGTAATCAATCAGTGCCAGCTGCTATGGGAAATCACTATCAATTCTCTAACATCTTTTCTGCTCTTCCCCCAGCAATCTGGTTCTTGTCATGTTCCCAGAGTTATCATCTTAAAATTGTTATCTGACTGCTTTTCCAACTCCTCTTAAAACGCTTTCATTTCTCCTCATAGCCTACAGATGAAAACTCTTTAAGGCTGTAGGAAGGATCTTTTGTTATATGACCATTTTTTATCTATTTAGACAATATTTTCCATTACTCTTCTCTTCCTGAAAGCAAAATACGTAACAATCTCTGAATATCCCACAGTTTACACATGCTGAACACTCATCCTTTTTTCTTTACTATTTTCACCTTGTGGACACCTGCTTATACATATAGATACTGTTCAAATGTTTGCCTTTTTAAAGACTTCATGACCATCTCCCAAGTAGAAAACTGATTACACCCTTCTCTGTCCTCTCTCACTGTATCCTGTATATTATATATTAAATTATTTATGAAAATATTATAATTACTTGGTTATATATTTGTGTAAGCTGTTAGACCATGAGGTCCTTGAAGGCAAGGTTTATTTCAATTATCTTTAGATCCCCAGTGCATAGTACATTTTGAGATTTTTGCATTATATTTCGTATCATGCATTTTCAAAAGAAATGTAGAAAAATTGCAACTATAAGAAGATAATGTTTTTGAGAGATAATTAGGGTGAAGGATAATTTAGAATAGGTAAAATAACATGAAGCCAGGAGTCAAGTTAATACATAAAATGCATGTACTCTACCTTAAATACTTTCTATTAAAAGTTGGCTATATGGACATTCATTCCTTAATAAAAGCCATAATATAATGTTATTTTCTTTAATTGCTAAAGGAGGGCTTCAACTTTTGGGGCCTAAGTATTCTAACAGTCAACACAAATTAGACCTAGTCCGCCATGGAATTTTCATTGTCAATAAGAGAAATCTCCTCAAGCTGTTCAGCAGCAATGCAATGGCTCCTGCTATTAAGGCCTGAATGACATTTCAACACTGGGTCCATGTTAAGAGTATATGATACTCTAGTGTAATATATAATCTATTGAACAATAGCCTCAACAATAACCTTTCAATAATACAGATTTTCATAGTGCTGTGCCTTTTAACTATCCTTACTCTCGTGCAGTAGAACAAAACCACAGTCAACTCAGTAAAAGCAATTCTATGGTGGTGAAGGGGAAGAGGAGAAAGTGATCTCTGAATATACAAACTTCTAACACTTGTAACTTAATCCAAAGAAACAATGTAAAGAATTTGAGAAATATGTGTACTTTATATCCTTCATATCCTTGGTAAATAGAGGATCCTCAGAAGCAACTGAATAAGTTAACGAACTTAAAAAAAAGACAATAATCTAATTATAGCATAGAACTGGTTGAAAGAGACCCAAGTACTAGAGAATTTGGGTTGTAGAAATTTCCTCTTATGTAAGCAGACTCCGTGATGTGCAAGGCCACATTCAAATATAGAGAAGGACTGCTATACGTGGCCAAAGGAAAAAAAATATTTGATAAAGAGTTGCTTCTCTGTCCTATGGACCATGTGAACACTGGGCCAGAAATAGACAAAATATTTGGAAATAGAGAGGTCTTGACTCTGGTGATATGAGAAAGAGGCCTGGTTCCTTGTCTGAATGAAAATGAGGCATCTCCTGGAACTTTGTGAGAAGAGGGGCAGTAGCTGGGTCTTCACATTCTAGGCTCAGAGAGATGGTACTTTAAATAAAATTTTTTATTTTAATCCCACCATTGCAAGATGGTAGGATTGAGGCTATTAGTAAATATAATTGTCCCTCTGTATCCACTGGGGGATTGGTTACAGGACCTCCACAGATACCAAAATCTGCAGATACTCAATATAATATAATATAATAATATAAAATGGCACAGTATTTACATATAACCTATGATCATCTTCCTATATTCTTTAAATCATATCTAGATTACTTATAATACCTAATACAATGTAAATGCTATGTAAATAGTTGCCAACATGCAGCAAATTCAAGTTTTGCTTTTTGGAACTTTCTGGAGTGTTTTTTTTCAAATATTTTGGATCCACAGTTGTTTGAATCTGTGGATGTGGCACCCACAAATACAGAGGGCCAACTGTAATATGTTTCTGTAAGAACTAGATTCAGACAGGATGTGGAATCCAACTTAAAAGCATTGATTATCTGTGAATATATTAAACAGCACAGAACTAGGTAAAGCAGAGGCACACGAAACTTTGAGGGCTTAAAGAGAACAAATAATAGACAAGAGAAATCAGTAAAATACACAGTTAATAGTAAGTGCTACTGAAAACAAGACAAAACAAAATAGGAAAGAAGCCTAGTATCAGAGGTTAGATTGCATTTTAGATAGGCCTCTTTGATGTGTCTTTCTGCAAAGTCCTGAAGATAGGGAAGGAACCTAGTCATTGGTTTTCTGAGAAAGAACATTCCCAGAAGGAAAAACAGTGGGTTCAAAGTCTTTGTGTAGCTAGAGTAGCGAGGGAGGAGGAGAGTGTTATGAGAGGGAATTAGTGGTAACTAGGCATGTGATGGGTGGATCGTGTAGGGCCTTATTTTGTAGTTAGGATTTTGGCTTTACTCTGGGCAATGAGGAGCCATTGGAGGGTTTGAGCAGAGGAGCAGCATGAACAGGATCCTTTAGGCTTCTGTACTGAAAAAAAAGATTGTAGAGGGACGAGGCCAGAAGCAGTTAGGAGGCTACTGGTGTAATTCAGACCTAATGCTTAGAGTTTGTTACACTACCATGACTCTTTATTAAATCCCTGTTGTGATGATCCAAAGGCTCAAAGACTCTTTGACTTCTCACTAGAAATAGAAAATATATCATTTCTGCAACTAAAAGTGAGCTAATTACTTATTCACTGAATTTATTTATGTCCTGCATCTTTCCAAAGAAGGTATGAGGTGGATGGGGGAAATGCAATTTTCCTGAGGCTGTATGATAATGTTTTCAACATGGTCTGAAATTTTATATATAATAACTCAGGCAAAATTCAGAAGGAAATAATTTATTATGCCATGAAATAAAGCTTCTTTGAGAAAATAAATACCCAAATAAGATATCCCATGGTAAAATGGGGCATTAGGATCCATTTGCCTACATTGTTCTTTGTATTTATAAACCTCAAGAATTATCCATTAAAAACAGGGATTCAGCGACATTGTCATATTTGTGATTGTGTTTCATTCATTGAGTCATTGGTTCAGCAGCAATTTATTGAGAGTCCCTACATGCTAAGCACAAAGCTAGGCATTGGGGATATGGTAGGGAGTAGAAAATAGTTCCTGCCCTCATACATGTTACATTCTATTGGCAGAGAGAGACAATAAATGAAATAAGTGATATATAGCTTAATAGATTGTGATAAATGCTATAGAGAAATAAACAGTGAAGGGGAAAAGGGAGACGCAAAAAACTGAGATGATACAGTATTTTCAGTGGAATTGTCAGAGATGTCCTCCATGATAAGGTGAAATTAAAGAAAAAGTTTTTAACTGAATTCATGGACCAACCCATGGGAATATCCAAGGGGGTGGCATCCTAGCTTCAGAGGAAGTGTGTGCAGAGGGGAGCATGGTTGGTGTGTTTGAAAAGCGTGGAGGGATGATGGACTGAGTTGTCTGGTACAGTGTCTGGAGCATGTGACCAACTGCGAAATGGATGAATGAGTCTCCTGTGTCTTGAAATCTCTTATCACTTAGGCTAAATTCCAAATACCTACCTCACTGTTGCCAATAAGCCCCTGAGTGGCCTGGTTCCTCCTACTTCTCAAGTCTCCATTTCTACATCTTCACTACCCCCTCCCATCCATTCCACTCCCCACCTCCTCTACCTCCCACCTCCCTCCACACTGACCTTTCAGCTTCTTGAACAAGTCATGCCTTTCTCAGGGCCTGTACCCTGCACTTTGTATTCTGTTCTACCTAGAACATTGGGCCAAAAGAAAGGGGAAAAAAAAAAGGAAAATATCAAATGTAGAGGTCTTGAGGTAGTTGAAAAAATTTAGATTTAATACTCTGAAAATATTTTTTTCTAGACAAAAACCTAAGGTATGCATAGAAACTTAATTTAAAAAAGAATGAGAACATCATTTAATTACCCAAGGTTATGTTTTTCACAAATATGTCACATACATACACCTATATGAATGATGACTGGAGAATACTCAGAGAAGCATGTTGGATGCAATAAGAAAACTACATAATAAAATATATAATTCACCAAATTTAAATTGATACTTGAAAGTTTGAAGGCATTCTGGGGGCATCTCTCTTATTTCCAAGATGACACCATTATTCATAATCTCCACATAAAGTTTCATAAACTAACCTACCAATTTCTATTCTTCTGCTTCTACAACCTAAAACAATAACGTAAATACAAAGGATAAAACAGAATAAAAATAACTAGTAACATGTTTGTAGTTTCATAATTCTATATTTTTTCCTCTGTACCAAGATGTCTTGCTATATGTAAACTTGTTCATACAGCCCTAAATGATATAGGCTATGCTTCTATTAACACAGATATATTTCCAGTTGAACTCTCTCCTTCCTTATTATGTATATCATTCGTGCATTTACCTAATAAATAGTATATCTTATAAACGCTGTATGACAGTTGCAGGGGAGTCTACTTGCCAGCATCTTGCCTTTCCTGTATAAACGATGGTTGAGCTAAGAATCCCATTGAAGTTTCTCGATTGACAGAGGTGAACCTGGAGCTCCAAGCAATCTACCCTCCCAAGAAAGGACAGTAGTTTTGCATCCAGCCAGGGAAAGCCTATTCTTTCCTGAATGCTCAATCCTGCCTCTCTGATTCTGCTGGAGTCTGTAATATCTGCATATAATGCCATCTTCTGTATTTGCTTTGTTTGTGATTCTTGGTTGATTCCAGATTCCTACACAAAAAAGGGTGTATCACTTGGGAGTGAAGGCAAGAACATTTGGACATGGGCACCCTTTACTTCAGAAAACCAACCAAGACCATTCTCTGTGTGGACTTGTACTTAAATCTTACTTTCCTCTTTCACAGTGCCCTCAACACCCAGCCCTAATGCAGCCAAGCAGCTCTGTATCGAAGACTAAGTAAGGGTTTAAAGTAACTTGTATGAAAGCATTAAGCCCTTTTAACTTCTGGCTTAAAGTTTGGGGGACTCTCACAAACGGGACAGTAAAAATGTATCTGAAATGTGACAATGTTTTTCAAGTAATCTAAATTCTAAATGTGAGCTTTCCTAATGTCATAATTTTATGAGCTCAGTGAAACCAAAATTAGATCTTTTACCTATACAAACACAGAAGAAGAAAATAGTTTAATTAGATTTTGGTTGTATGTTATTCTGCTACATAAAATAATACATGTGTATTCTGTGGTAATTGAGAACACTGTGACTGATAGTCCTTTTACAAATTCATATAGTACTATTGAGTAGATAGACACAGGTAGATGAGACTGCAATATAATGGTAGTAATTGGATCTCATTCCACTATTTATGGAAATGTGAGTAAACAATTTCACATAAAAACTGAACTAGAGATCCAAGAGAATCTTTTTAAAAAAAATAATCGCAAGTTTGAATGATACCTGGAATTAAAAATGTGCTGTTATAAAAGTTCTTTGATTTGATCTTCAAAACAACACTTTAAATTATACTGAGCAGAACATATCATCCATATTTTCAAATAAAGACAATGAATTTCACAAGTGTTAAATGTAAATGTGAAATGGCCTGTCCAAGGTCACGTAGGTCATCTAGCAGAGCCAGAGCGAGAAGCCAACCACATCTTCTTGTTTCTACTCTCTCCACTTCCTACTTTGTGAAACAAGAGGCATTAATTTCTTTCTGTTCCACCCCTTTCTAATGAAACACATTAGCACATTTCTGTAAAAACAGGTAATTAGCATCAATCTGGAAGTTATAATATATTTAGTTCTCAAAACTGAAGTCATTTTTGACAGTAACAAACTCTAATATTTCTGCAGTTATGTGCTAAAGTCTGAAAAAGTCAATAATTTGCACAAAGAATATGGAAAAATAAGGAATAAAACAATTACAGAAAATATAAAGTATTTATAAAAACAGATGATAATTCTTGCTTACTGTTTGTAAAGTATAAATGGGCTTGACCCAACCAAATTTGATATGATTTATTTGTAGGCTGTTCATAAGCTGCAGAAAACTCATGCCTTATATAACATTTTTTATGAAAAATAATTTTCAAGAAAAATGAAAAGGATGACACTACTTTATACCTTTTTAAAATCTCTTTAGTGTATGGCTTAATAGATTGTCATATTGAGGGATGTTTTTCTTTTCTTTTTTTTCAGCCTTAGCAGGGATATACTTATTTTAGTTTTTTTAAAGAACCACTTTGGTCTTTATTGATCTTCCATTTTCATAGTTGATAGCATATTTTTTCTAAACTTAAAGTCTCCTGTTTAGCAGAACAATTTTGAGGCTGTATTATTTTCATTATTAGGAGGTCAAGAAATTAAGTTGCCTTTAAAATTCTATTTTGATTTCACCTTCATAGTTTTAATATGTTGTGTTTTCATTTAGTTCTAATTATTTTTAAATATCTACTGTTATTTCTTCTTTGATATGTAAGTTATTTAAAACTGTTTTAAAAATATATGATTTTGTTATTCATTTATAACAATTGAATTGTGATGAGAAAAATATAACCTCTATGATAACAAATATGTTCAATTTGTTAAGACTTGCTTTATGGGTTTCTATATTGTCTGTTTTTATAAATGTTCCATATATACTTGAGAAGAACGTATAGTCACTAGTTATTTGGCAAAGGCTTTTATATACAGCCATTAAGGCTGTAATTTTTATTCCTTAAAGATTCCATATCTTTTTGAATTTTGAATTAGAAAATAAATTGAGAGAGGTGCATAAATCTTTCACTTTGACAGTAGATTGGTCATTTTTGTTTCTATGGTGCTAACATTGTCACTTTTATCAGTTAAGATGCATTTAGTATTTTTATATAATTTAGTTTAAAAATCTTCCTAGGAGTGAAACATTTTATCATTTTATTTATTTACATAGGGACTATTTTTATCCCTAATAACACATTTTTGCCCTAAGGTCTTTTTTGTCTGATATTAATAGAGCTACTTCATCTTTTTTTTCCATTCCTTTTAGGCTAGGTATCTTTTTTTTTTTTAACTTTTGACCTTTTTATGTCCTAAGGAGTTTAGTGTGCCTCATGTAAACATCATGTAGCTGAACCTGTTCATTTTTAGCCAAACTGAAAAATCTTTGTCTTTTAACTTCCTGTTTAGGTTGTTTGTATTTACTGGTATTATTATGTTTCACTTTTTTTCTACTGTCTTTTCTTGTTTGTCTTCTATTCCTACCACTTATTCTAGTGCTGTATTTCTCCTTTCTTGCTTTATTTTGGATATTAAAACAAAAACCTATTTCTCGTTTTTTGTACTGGTCTAGAAGTTATGTACTCTATTCCTGTTCTTTTAGTGGTTAACCTTAACGTTTTACCATGCAGACTTGACTTCATAAAGTTTAAAATTAATCAATGTAGTGTCTTCCACAGGAATGTTATTGTCAATATTACTGTTGTTTTCTTGTTTAAATTTCTTCAAGCACTATTGATGTTATATAAGTGTTTGGATATACTGACATGTTTACCAGATTCTTTGCTCACCCTTCCTTCATTTCAGATCTTCCTTCTAGGATCTGTTTTTCTCCCCCCCCCTTGAAATACATTCTTAGTAGTTCCCATAGGGGAGAACTGCTTTGTTTAGCTGAGGATATTTTTATTTGCCTGTCTTGAGAGGAACTTTTGATAATTCTAAAGTAACCTGATTTTCTCTTGGCTCTTTGAAGAAATTCCAGATTTGCCACTTACTAGCTCTGTGATACTGTTCAAGTGTTTTGGAGATAATAAAGCTGCCCAAACTATTCGATGCTTGTGAGGATCAAATGTATATAATGTGCTTAGTAGAGTTTCTAGCATGTGTTAAGCACTATGTAAATAAATAACGTTTCCTTCTCTTTTTTTCTCTTCTTATTTTTCTAATTATTTATATTGTTGCCTATGGTGCTCTGCAGTTGACTAAAATTTATCTAAGTGAAGATTTCTTTTTGTTTACACTGTTTATTCCACTTGGTATACATTTTTCTTCCAGAATCTGTGGTTCTACATCTTAAATTTTCAGTTTCTGTAAATTGTCAACTTGTAATTCTTTGAGTGTTGCCTGTATCCCATTTTATATCATTCTCCTCTGAGATTTTGACCAGGAAAATGTATTCTTTTTTTCTACCATCCCTATTTTTAACTTATATACTGTCATGGACTGAATGTCTGTGTCCCCCCAGGCCTCTACCCAGATTCATATTTTGAAGCTATAACCCTCAATGTGATGTTATAATGCAGTATCTTTAGACAAATGTATTGTTCAGTTTTAATATTAAAAAGTAAAAATTTTAATGGCAAACGTACAGATAAACAACAGTTGCAAAGCAAAGGACAGTTTTTAATATCTACCTATTAGTAAAGGGCTACCCTTATATAGTACTTTTTTTTAGTAATTTTTAAAATCTGCTAATTTGAAGAAGAAATAAATATCCTTTTATCACTTTAATTCAAATGTCTTCACTCTATAATCTGCTTTTCTGGCAGAATCTTTGAGCCTTCCTCTCCAGTGGTTGCTGCTCATAAAAGTTTAATTCTCTCAGCATAAAAGTAAGCAAGTAAAAGCAAGCAAGCAAAATGCTTGTCTTGATGCAAGTGCCATTACGGTCTTAGAAATTTTGGGCAACTTTTCTTCTTCATTTATAGCATCACTTCATTCATTCATTCATATATTTATTCATTCTGAAAGCATTTAATGAGCACTTCAGTTGGTTAATCATAATGCTTGATGCTGTAGAAACAGAGAGAGGAAACAGTTCCCCATCAAAAACACAAGGAAGGAGGCAGATAAGCAGTTCATTATATTCAGTGAGAGAAAAGTTACTAAGAGAACACATAGAAGGAGCAAACAATGCTGAAGGATGTGGAGAAGACGAAGGCATTGAAATTTTCTTGCAATTGATATTTTACAAAAAAAAACCTAGATGTTTCTTTTCATGTCATGGACACCCACTCATTTCTTAAACTTGTTTTTGGGTCCACCACTTGAAAGCCAGTGCTTTTTTAACATCTACTAATGACTCAAATGGAAAATCCAATGACTCATTCTTAACCACCCAGCTCTTCAAAATCTTTCATCTCTCAAGATGTAGCTCCAAAGCCCTCTCATTTCTGATTCACATATTTCTTCAAAATGCAAGCTGCACTCCTGCAGCATTTAATTAATACAAACATAAACAATGCTGGCCTACTGTTTTATGTTGTATTACGTGTTTGAAATTGTCTTAGCCCACGTCTAAATTTTCCTCATTCTGAGGTTATATCATCCACAGAGCCTAACATAGCCCTGAAACTAATGTATGTGTTAAAAAAGTGCTGTTTAGTGGATTAATCTGGAAGACTATAGAATTAATACAGAAACTGTGCAACAGCAGTTCTCTAATCAATTTGAATTACTAAACAATATAAGGAAGTATCAAATTGTGCAGACTCAAATAAGATAATAAGATTCAGGCATAAAGATATGTCCTTAAAAGTAAAAATAACTCAGACACACACACAAGTTATTCACAGAATACAACCATTCATAATAAATTAACTGCAAGTTGATTTTTTTAACAGATTACTTTTTTATGTTCTTGCAAATAGTGGCAACAAGTTGGCTACTTCAAGTGGTGACACTACAGTTAAATTATGGGACCTGTCTAAAGGCAATTGCATTTTGACCTTCGAAGGACACACCCATGCAGTATGGTCCTGCACGTGGCACTCCTGTGGTGATTTTGTGGCTTCCTCCTCATTGGATACAACTAGCAAAATCTGGGATGTTAATAGGTAAGAAGTACTTTGAACAATATTAGCACCCTATGTTGATAAATATACATGGATAAATTATCCCTCAGTGGGAAATTAAAAGAAAAACCCTGTTAATTATAAAACTATAGAGTTACTTAAATAATCTCTGTAAAATCCATTTCTAATTCCATTAATCTCTGTTGATGTAATGAGTTCTTTCTAAATGTAGGTTCAAGATCAAGCCTATGTAATCAGATTAGAATTGCTTCATTGGGAAGCTGTTTTAAGCAAGATAGAGACAAAGACTTATTTTAAAGAGTTAGATTTTTCGTTCTCCCCTCCATAGGTCTGCTGTCTCTCTGGATTGTCAAACCAACAATTCAGTAGGCATGAAGATGACAGAAATAATTGTTTGCTTTTCACTAAATTTTGATATATTATAACATTTCTCAAATTAAATGCTTCTTGGCAATTCACAAATTGTAAGAATTAATCCAATTTATGGTAAGCAAAGTCCTATACAATACCATATGCTTTGATCTTAATTCCAGAGAGACAAATTTATTATATTTTTGCTATCAAAATACCTGTATTTTATATTTTTGGATGATTATTCCATCCTGTTAGGTATACAAATAAGATAAAAAGAGCTGGTATCCAATACCCTGATTGCTTCAGCTAACTGAGGGATTGAAGATCATCAGTCAGATTTCTGATCACTTTAATATTTTAATCCATGCCCAGATTCCAAATATAAGTGATAGTGACTCCTCAAATTTATGTGAACAATTATCACTGAGCCATTGTAATTTATTTTGTAAGAGAAAGATGAACTTGCATTAAAGGTGGACACTATTGTTTTGGGGGTCATGGGTAAAACAGGTACCTTTAACAAACTTTCCCCACTCTTCCTTGAATCATGGATAACATATTTAGAAGAGAGAGCATGTAAGGTGCTTACAGAAAAGTCAACAGGTTTCCTGGGAGGGTTCTTTGAAAGGGTGTGCTCTGTTCTATCTGTAGTTTATCTCTTAAGGCCATGTGCCAGTCATTATGCTATTTTCTCTCAGTACCAAACTCGCCCTTCTGTATCTTTTTTGAGATGCTGGAGCTGGAACTTTACAAACCACATTTTTGCTTTGCCAGCTGACTCTCTATTAGGCTTTGGTAATAGTGGGCACCTGCAGGAGACCACAAGGCTAGGGGAGGTAGAGGGGCCTGCTTCTTCCTGTTCCCTTCCTGTGGGCTGCTTCTGGACTTGCGGTTCCAGTGGATATCCCCTAGCAGCACTTCACCTCAGCAGCATCAGTTTATTCTCATCACAGCAGCTGAATCCAGTTGACAGTTTTTCCAGTGCTGGCAGAAACAGCTGCATCATGCCGTCCATCATCAAAGACATTAGTTCCAGCAAACAGGTGCCCCCTTCTCAGAGCTCTGTGTTCCCAACTCTGCATGGCCTCTTTTCCAAGATGAGGAACATCAGTACTAGCAATCACATGCCCCCTCCTCAGAGGCTGAGTTTCAGCTCTGTAGTGCCCCCACCAAGGTTTTACGTTTCAATAATGCCACTGCAGTCCCTTTGTTCACTCAGTCCTATGGGTGGTAGCTCTTTCCTGCGGCGGCTTTCTCCATGATACCTTAATGTTCTTGCTTTCTCTTTATAGTCATCTAGCTAACAACTTTATGCATAGTTAACAATCCCATATATTAAATTCTTGCTGTTAAAATGTTAAGTGCAAGTTCTGTCTCCTGTCTAGACCTTGACAATTACAGAGCATTAATGGATAAATAGCATAATCCACTTGAGTTACAAAGATACAGATCACTAATGTTTGTCATATTCTGAATGAGAAAACATGGCTCTAAATAATACATTTTAAACCTATTTCTGTCTAAAATAGTGACAATCTAAGATATGTTTTAATACTCATGTGCGTACCATTTGGTTATCTGGAATAATCAATCATGTAATTCTTAATTTTATTATGTTTCTATATTATGCAACCATATTTCATAAATATTTATTATAATAGATTACTGGAATTTTTTAAAACTACTTTATTTTGGAGTATGATTGACATACAGAAAGCTGTGCATATTTAGTGTAAACAACTTGATGAGTTTGAAGATAAATATATACCCATGAAACCATTACAATCAATGCATAAACGTATCTATTGCCTCTAAAAGTTTCCTCCTGCCCTCTTTATTATTGTTATTTTTATAAGAACACTTAATATAAGATCTAGCCTATTAGAAAAATTTTAAGTATGCTAACAGTTCTGTTATCTATAGGTACTGTTTTGTACAGTAGATCTCTAGGACTTATATAAGTGAACTTTTAACATTTATCTAATTTTAATTTTTTATCACTTTTGGCTTAGATGAGGATTTTAATAGAAGACTGTGGTCCATTCTAAAATATATCTTCAAATGTCTTAATCACTCAGAGTGTTTAAATCAAACTGTGTTAAAAAAAAAAAAAAAAAAGGATTCCCAGTAGACTCAGCCCTACTTAGAATAATTTCAAACACTTTGACTTGAAAGCTTTTCTCCATAACCCTGATATCCAAATACTGTCTTCCAATTGAGACCCAGTAGATATTGATATAACAGATCAAAATTGCTTCTGATTGATGCCAAAAATCCTTTACATTTCAAATTTCCCATCAGTGTCAAGAGCTCACCGTCATCATCAAAGACAAAGAAATTATACCAGTTTTAAAGCTGAGGTAGTGGATAAATATTGACAAATAGGGAGAGATTGATTGTTTCTTTGGTGGCTATTGATAGACCTTTCAAAGTTATAATCAAAGCACGGAGCTGTAATTTATGATTGCTCATGGATCCATACTGTGTAGATATGTCTAAAACTAGTGTCTTGCTTAAAATTTTGTAGGTCATTGGAACTGGCTTAGTGACTTAAGGGGAGAGGTTATTTGCCTTGGTAAGATGATGGTGGTAGAAACTGTGCTATGCTGGGTCATACACTTATATTGGAGCCACATAGTTTTGTTTTTTAATTTATTTATTTTTTATTATTTTTTAATTTTTTATTTATTTTGTTTATTTTTGGCTGTGTTGGGTCTTCGTTGCTGCGTGCAGGTTTTCTGTAGTTGTGGCGAGCGGAGGCTACTCTTCGTTGCAATGCGCAGGCTTCTCATTGCGGTGGCTTCTCTTGTTGCAGAGCACGGGCTCTAGGCGCACGGGCTTCAGTAGCTGTGGTACGCGGGCTCACTAGTTGTGGCTCGTGGGCTCTAGAGCACAGGCTCAGTAGTTGTGGCACACAGGCTCAGTGGCTCCGCGGCATGTGGGATCTTCCCAGACCAGGGATCGAACCGCTGTCTCCTGCATTGGCAGGCAGACTCTTAACCACTGCGCCACCAGGGGAGCCCAATGCCACATAGTTTTTAATTAAAAAAATATTGATAGACTCTGCTGTTCACCAGAGAAGGAAGAATTTAGAATATATTCTTTTTGTATTTACAGTCTGCCCTTCCCTTCGAACCCCTGGCTCAGCCTTGAATATCCTTTGGTTGGTGTCATATCCCTAGCCCTATAACTCTTCCTGAATTGGATATTACCTGCTAAGACCATCTAATTAGCTCCTCACCAGAAAATTGTATACCTGGAAATCATAATTAATGTAAAATATGCAGATCAAGACCCACATTTACTAAATGCTAATAAGAATCTCTGGACAATATCTGGGGCATTCTTAGTCTGGATGCACTGACACTCTACGAGGTTTCTATGAATAATTAAAAGTAGTACTTCAATGGTCTTTTGAATAATCATTTATAAAATAGTGGAAACTTACATGTGTTTTAATTTGTAATCATTGATTGCTACCTTAATTTTCAAATACATGCTTTAAAATCAGTCTTTTTTTAACATCTTTATTGGAGTATAATTGCTTTACAATGCTGTGTTAGTTTCTGCTTTATAACAAAGTGAATCAGCTATACATATACATATATCCCCATATCTCCTCCCTCTTGCATCTCCCTCCCACCCTCCCTATCCCACTCCTCTAGGTAGTCACATAGCACTGTGCTGATCTCCCTGTGCTATGTGGCTGCTTCCCACTACCTATCTATTTTACATTTGGTAGTGTATGTATGTCCATGCCACTCTCTCACTTCGTCCCAGCTTACCCTTTCCCCTCCCTGTGTCCTCAAGTCCATTCTCTACCTCTGCGTCTTTATGCCTGTCCTGCCCCTAGTTTCTTCAGAACCATTTAAAAATCAGTCTTAAAGCACACACACACACATGCACACACACACCATTGTATCCTAAGTAGAGAATTCTTGATGCATGGCAATTTGGTTGCATAAATAATAGAGAAAATCAACACATACACATGAAGAAAGTGCTGTCCCTGTTCCCATCCACATTTAAATTATAATTTAATTGTCTTATTCTACATAAATCTATAAAGTGATGAAAATTAGATAGGAAAATCAGTAAATGTCTCAGTTGACTATAAAAATTGTGTTTCTTTAAAGCATAAGATCATCAATAAATATTCATGTAATGAATTACCAGTGTTGGGCTGTGTTATAGACATTAGAAAATTCTAAGACTCCATTACTGCCCTGAGTGAGATTACAAGTAATTTAAAAATGCAGCAATTTTGAAACAGAATGTGCAATGCATCTGCAGTTTATAATATTAGATAAGATATTCTGGTTGACCCATGGATGCTTTTCTCCCCAAGGTAGTTGGGTATTTGTATGAGTGCCTATACCACACTGTATCTCTGAGGTTTGGAACACAGACTGTGTGCCTGTACTTAGCTTGTAGTTTGAGGGGAAAGGATTTGAAACAAGCAAAATGTTACCAAGTGTAGCTGCCCCCACTGATTTTAACACAATATTACAAAGGCAAGAATTGAGTGGTTTGTAACAAGGGTGGAAGGAAACAGAGTGCTTTGTATAATTCAGCTTCTGGACGCTAAACAATGGGAAGTAAATCTACTGCCCTTATATCCAGGTGTATTGTTTCAGATGACTTGAAAATTATGTTTGAGAGAAAAATAAAAGTTTAAGAACTATGTTTAGAAAAGTAATTTGTGGTTACCACTGCATTCCATTCACTGGAAGCGAATATATCAGAAAACCTACCTCGTTTTTGAGAGAACTGTATTGGCAAGGAAACCATGAGCCTATCCTTAATAATCTCCTGACTCTTCTAACTGTAGAACAGTCCTCAGGACCCTGAACTTACATTCAAAGGAAGTGGACTGCTAGTGTTATATAGTTTGGAAGGTAGTCACAGACAACAGCTCCCACTTCAGATGTGGTCATAGAGGAAAATGGACAAGGAAAAACCTTGGCCATGGAACAAAGCCAGAGACCACAAAGAATAATAAGCAAAGGAGCTCCTCTTAGTGAGAGAGGCATGATTCAATCAAAAAACTTCAGTACAATGACAAAGTTTCTCACGATACCTGCCCAGGATTCTGTCACTCTTTGGGCTGGTGACTCTTGTGTATTTCCCATTTTTTCCTACTTTCTGTACTGGAGTTTGTATTGCAGTATTGTGCCCTGCTTCATCGTTGTACATTTTATCTGTGATAGTAGAGAAGGCAGAAAGCTTGTCTTTTATTTGGTTGGTCACTAGAACACAAGAGACACCTTTCAACCCAGTGGAGCAGATTGTGCATCATGCAGAGATCATGGACTGCGAGATACAAGCAGTAAATGAGTGAGAATTTGTGTTGTCTCCTTTTTGCGGGGGTGGGGGGTGGGGGATATAACTGAATACTGTATATGTGAAAAGAAGGACGGCACAGATATTTGGTGCGCAAAAGGCCAAACTGTGGCAGAGACTGCTAGCTGTTCACCGGAACTCGCTTTCTCCTTCTTCCATGTGAATTGGACACCTGGCTTTCTATCTAAGTGGTGTTTCTCAGCCTTGCTTTAAGTTAAGTGTGGTTACGTCACTAAGTTCTCTGCAATAGAATATAAGTTGAAATGATATGCACATTTCTATATTCTTTCTCCCATGTGGTGGGATGGGATATTAATGACCATAGCCAGAGTAACCTTAGAAACCAATCGTTGAAAATGACAGTGTGATCGTCAGCCTGCTTGATGTAAAGCCACCCCCAATCCCTACCTCCAGTTCACCTGCAGCGTTCTCTGGACTAGTCAGAAATAAGAAAATAAATTTCTATTTTATTTGAAAAATTATATTCCCACTCTGTTTGTTGTAGTACTTTGATCTGCCCAGTCCAGTATAGGCACCTTGTAAATATTTTTCAGGTAATGTTTTTTTTTTCCTCACGACATATTAATAAGGCAACTACTACAAGCCCTGTAATGCTATCAAAATTATTTGGATGGCATAATACTAGAAACTCTGTGCTGATATTAGATGGCCATTCAACTGCTTTTTTTTTTCCCTTGCCCCTTCTCACTTCTCATCCTTGACATCTGTTGCAATACTTTTGGAGCCTATTAAGTCCTATTTGCCGTTAGCAATATCTGTAAGTCAAATAACTGATTTGCATGGAAGTTAATGCCTATAAAGGTAGCTGTTAAAATGCAAGTACATTAAATTAGTGCCTCCATTAGTGGAAAGCTGATTCAATAATAATGATTTCATTTAAACAATAGAAAAAACACTAAGGACTTCAATTTCATAGTAGCATTGACTATACTTACTGATGAAAATCAGTTTTGCTGATTGCAGTCAGGCTGATAGGATACAAAATAGTACCTGCTTTGTGGTTAACCTTATACGTTTGTTTTTTTCAAAAATTATTTGTAGACCCAACAAATATGTATTGGACACTTTGTTATGTGCATTGCCCTAGTCACTAAGCTCTATCAGTGAACAAAATAGACAAAAACTCCTGTACTCATGTAGATGACATTCTATTGTGAGGCAGAAAATAAGGCAAATTAAAAATAATAATAATAAACTATTATATATAGTATTTGGGGGTGTTAAGTTTGGTAAAGAAAAAATAAAATATGAAAAGTGGAAAGGAGTGGTGGGCATAGGAAGGAATTGCAATTTTAAACAGGATGGTCAGGGAAATTCTCACTGTGAAGTTGATATTTGGGTAATCTGAAGTAGGTGAGGCAGTAAGCCAAGACAATATCTAGGAGAAGAACATTCCAAGCTTTTCTGAGCAGTGAGCTCCCCTATGGTGGTAGCAGGACTTATATGACTAAGGAACAACAAGAAGGCCAGTGTGACTGGAGTAGACAAGTGAATAGTAGAGATAAGGCAGTTAAACATGTATGCGGCACACAACACACAGCCTTGTAGCCCATTTGAATGTCTTTTACCTTTATTCTCAATGAGATGGGAAAACACTGGAGAGTTTTGAGCAGAAGAGTCACATAATCTGTTTTATACTCTAACAAAATGACTCTGGTTACTGTTTTTAGATTAAACTGTGACAGAGGAGGGCTGGGGAGACAAGGGTAAAAGCAGGAAGAGCAGTTGGGAGGCTATTGCAACCATCCAGGCAAAAGACAGTGAAGGTTTGAGCCACAATGGGAACAGTGACGGTAATGAGAATTGCTTATATTTTGGATAGATTTGGAAGATGAAGACACTAGGAATTGCTGAGGCGTTATGAGTTATGAGAGAAGGGGAAAGCAAATCACCTGTTATATTTTGAGACACCTGGAAGGCATAAAGCTCATTCTCTTTATACTGGAACACCAGTGTGAACTTTATAAAAAAGCTTTTCCAACCAGATTCATCAACTGGCATTCCAGGAAATGCTGTAGAGTGAGGGATGCCTTCTCATTGTTCATCTAACAGGTGATGTCCATTGAAGAGAACTGAGTGTTCCTTCCTGCCCACCAACATTGCTTCCTTCTTAATTTAATAATTCATTGGGCAATATAACCCCCAGCCTGGATGAGGTGAGAGAAACAGAATGCTATAAATAAAGGGAACAGTTAAAATTAAGAAAAAGGAAATGTAAAATATTAAGATTCTCTTAATGGTGAGTTATCCTCTTTTAATGGTAGGTACTATTAATTTCTTTGGTCAGATAGTGCACCAACGTGAACTCCAAATTGTGAGAAATTTATTTCTTTACTATAAAATTAGTAATGATGAGATAGTACCAGATAAGTTACAAAAAGGGAGGTTAGTATTTATAATATATTTTGTTAATAATATATGTCATGTCCTTTATGATACATATGCAAAATTGGATATATTAGAGATGAAGGACATATTGTACAATATTAATGGTTTTAAAGCATAGCAACGTAGGAAGTATTAAGACTCAAGGGCGTGGATTATTGGTACATTAATACCTGTCTTGTATTGTAAAACCCCCCAGCTTGCCTTCTTATACTTGAAAAGGCACCCAAGGTATATATTAATAGACTGCTAGAGCAATGCTTGAAACATAATTATGTTATATTAAAAGACATAGTAGCATTCTAAAATTGACCTGTTGTGATCAATTTATCCTGTTCCATGGATAATATATCAATTGTTACATCTTCTTTGATTTCCATTTATATTCACATATACTTGTATATTTAAGGTTTGATCATATGTATAGTATGCTTACACGTGTTTGTGTGTGTATATCCAAATGTTGATGTATATACATATATTAGTATTAAAGCAGTGCATAAATGTTTGACTATCTCAAATATTTTAAATATCATCTAATCTAAATTGCATTTATTTACTTACTTATGCTTTCTATATGACTCCAAAACCCAATTTGTTTCAAAACCATTTATTGGAGACAGAAAATACTAAATATTACCATGTCCCTGAAACATTGTTTTGGAATTACTGAAATGGTTTTCCTTTAAAGAAATCTCTGTTTTGATTCAGTTGTTATCAAAATGAATTGGATGTCCAAGTGCATCATATCAAAAGATGTAAACTGATATAAAAATAGCAAGCAATAAAAATTTAGGTAGAATTAAACTGCTTTCTTATATAAAACTATGTTGTGAGATGGGAAATACTTCCTATTTAGGTAATAAAATTGAATTTGTTCTCTTAAAACACTAGGGACATGTTTTCATAGAAATTTTAAATACTGTTTCTTCACAGTATCTGGCATGAGTTTGTACAAAATATTAACGTGTATCGATAAGAGCAGAACTTGTTAACGTGTGTCCTGGGTAGGAAATGAACCAGACCTTCTTCAGTCAAGGAACATGAAATGATTATTCCCTGGTCTGGCCTTCGGTTACCTCTTAACCTAGAATGGATCCTGCAGGAAGCATTGCCTCTAGCAGGATTTCACCTTCTAGAAAAGTCATCTCTTCTGATTTGGCCCATAATTTCTTGAATCATTTAGTAGATTTGCCCGTGGAATTATTACAAATTGCTTTCTATCTTTAAAATTGATTATTCATTTATTCAATTTTTACCAGTCACTCAGCAACTCTTATCCCTGGAGTTGAGGATACAGCACTGAATTGGACAAACAAAGCCTAGCCCTAGTGGAGCTTACAGTATAGAAGAAGGTGTTGCTGGTTTTCTACAATTTATAAATTATTAGACAAGTTCTCTAACCTGGCCATTGATCGCAATATTAATTCCTTATCTCTAGAGGTGCAAAGCAACTATCACTGAGGGTGACTGACTTTCTGAGATGCTGTGAGTGCGTACTAGTTCTCCATTCTTGGAAATAAGTAGAACCATCGGGGTAATGAGCCACCAACGACGTGGATATTAAAAATGGTGCTGAGTCTGTCATCTTTCCAAAGATAATTTTTTCATTGGTATTTGAGTATTATCAGTAGCCTGTAGGTATCCATCACACATAAACCATCCAATTAGGATAGTTTAGAGCAGTTTTCACATGAAGAATGAACTTTCCTGTGATGGTTCCGTTTCAGTTTGGTTTGGAGTTATGGTGTCAGTTTGTTTTTTGCCTTGCATAAGGAAGAATATGATGGATTTTAGGATAATACGCATTAGCAAGGAACAGTCTAAAATGCTATTCAGTAATAACAAATAGAAATAATTATACTAAGATGTGTCTGTTATATCCTACCCTGCTTATGTTTAATTTTTTTACTTCTGGTTAGAAAGAAGCATACCTATATTATGTGATTTCCTAAGTATACAGACAGATACAAAGAGATCCAAAACTTGTTTTTTCTTATGCTAAGTAATTCAGGACATTTAAAAACTAAAGATGTCAAATGAGTTAATTATAGTAATTTTATGTGTTATTGTCTGAATACACGTCCAAGTAAAACTTTCTTACCCATAAATTTAAGACTTAAAGTTACTGTTGGAAATTCATGGTGATTATCTAAATATGTATTCTAAAAGGTGCAGTGTTTTAGCCTAGAAACACAAAAGATATCTTTATGTGAAGCCATGGCTGCTATAAAAGAAAGTGGACATTTGACATTTTTTTCTTGATTATCTTTGATCCAATGTCTGACAAGTTTATAAAAGCATCTAATGCTTCCAGTTTTAGAGGTGTTATATAATTCATTTCATTGTCTATTTCTATAGTTATCATGTGACAAATTCAATGCACTTTTTAGAGAATATTAATGTCAGTATCGCCAGAGTAAATTTAACTTTACTTTGAACTTTGCTCCACTATTACACAAATACATATTAATATATCATAGGTATATGCAAACTTGTAACAATAAATTATATATCTACACCTCAAAGGTACTGCCTACATACTTAATATTCATCATGGATTGTAAATCTCTTACACAAATAACATTAACTAGCAATAGTGATAATTATTATGTAGCCACCTCTATTCCTTGCTCTCATTTCCTCTTAATCATATCTAAGCAGACTATGATGTCTTAGACTTGAAGCTTTCAGTGATAGCTCCCAACAATAAATTAGTTCTTCATTATCTGAATTATCATGGCTCTTACTACCTATGTTCATATTCCTATCACTAAACTCTATCTAAGAACCCAGTCCCCAAGCTGGAATTGATTATCTTCCCTTAAGAGGCTATTGGGATTAATCCCATATGACTGAGAGCCTTGTTTATTTGGATCACCTCAATAAAAACAGCCTTTATACTCTACTTATTGTCCATATATCCACCAATCAGTCTTGATTTCTCACTCACCTCTGATCTCCCTTCCACTGTATGCTTTGGAATCCACTGCCTGTCGTTAGCAAAATATTTTATATCCTCCATCTCTTCATTGTACTCTTTATCTTTTTACTTAAACTGATCTCCCTTGAGAAGATGGAGTTCCTTTTCTAATGGATCTTGTAACTACCTCCCCTTAATTCTTTCCAAAAGATTTACAACTCATAATAAATAGTGATCACTAGACCCTGTCTTTGAGGTACATACATAAAATGTGTTTGAGTTTTATACACATTTATCATATATATATATATATACATATATATATATGCAAAAGTTAAATTTTTCTGGAATACTGACACAAATTTTCCCACCACTGGACCTGGAAGGTTGTTCACTGATCTGTTCCCAGTACTCAAACGGACTGGAAAAGTAATAAACATTTTAAAAATTAATGTATAAATTAATGGTTTACATCCCCTCCATGGTCTTCACTGTCACTTCTAGATCACTTTCTTTCCTCCCGCCTCCTCACAAACCACAGAAGCACATGCTTTGAGACCGTACCATTAGCCACTCCTTCACTGTATGGTCATACCCATCACGTTTGAAATGATTTATCACATGGCTTACTGTGTTCATGGAGTGCAATATCGTTATCCAAGCAGAAAATTCATCTAACACCTTGGACTTCCAGTTTCTTCACCTCCTTACTTCCAACAACTTTCAGATCTCGATTTTAGGTTTTCTGCTCTGTGCGTACCATTCCCCATCCCACTTCCCTGGCTTGTATCCTCTAATACCACCTGCTCCAACAATTCTTTGATTCCAGAGGTGTTGATAACTTATCGTCTCCACTGTTTTTTCTCTTGCCCTGATAACAGCCTTCCTGTTTCTCCCTTCTTACCCAGAGTGACATCCAAGGTCCATCACAGTGGTCTGCCCTTCCCACACAGCTGCAAATCCCTTGGTCCTCTCTTCCTCCACATTTTTTGCCTGTCAACACCCCAACTCTATTTAAACCAGTTCTCTGCCTACTCTCTACCTACACCTGGTCAGCTGAGCATGGATAGGAGACACAAACACGCGTGCACATGCGTGTGCACGTGCACACACACACACCAGAATCATGATGACTGGTCTCACTTTATATTTATAACCTCAACTCACAAGTTGAATCCTACTGAATTTCCTCTGTCAATTAACTTTCTACCATGCAAAATGAATATTTCATTCCTTTCTCCTCTATCTTTAAATCCCTAACACCCTCCCTACTCCTTATTTCCCCTGTGTTCAAGCCTCTTTTTCAAGTTTCTGCTTGCAGCTGTCCCATTGACCAAAGCAAGTCACATGGCCAAGACCAGGATCAGTGTAAGAAGTGACTACACAGAAGTGTGCATTTAGGGAGAGGAATAATGGCAACCAGTTTTCAAACAATATATCCTCTTTCTAACCCCATATTTCTCTTATAATCATCTCCTTGCAAATGTGAATGTAGTATTAAAGTTGTATTTTAGCTCTATTTTATATTATAGAATTCATGCTTCTTCAGTTGACCTAGGTACTTAAATAGACTTTTATGATCATTCTTAGAAGAAAATGGAGTCTAACTTCTTGTCTCAATTCTTAAAAATAGATTGTTGGAGAAATTCTTATAAATAGATTATTGGAGTAATTTTAGAGTATCAATTGCTTCTCTGCTCAGTAAATTTTAGATGATCCCTATTACTCTTTTATACCTTTTTATTTTGAATTAGTTTAATTACCCAGAATAAATTGAATAATGAACAGCTTTCATGTACTCTTCACCCAGATTCCCCCAATGATAATATCGACTATTGTATATTATCAAAACTAGGAAACTGACATTGGTACAGTATTAGTAACACAAGCACAGACCTTAGTCAAATCTCACCAGTTTCTACTACATGCATTTTCATATGTGTGTGTGTGTAGTTCTATGAAAGTTTATCACACATGTAAATTAGAGTAACCAATGTAACTCTATACCTCTGTAATCAGGATACAGACAGTTCCATCACCATAAGGAAACTCCCTCAGGTTACCCCTTCATGATCACACTCTTCCCCCCAACTCTAACCCTTGGCAACCACTGTTCTGGTCTCCATTACTATAAATGTCAATTCAAAATTGTTATATAAATTGAACCATACAGTATGTGAACATCTGAGGTTGGCTCTTTTTCATTCAGTGAAATGCCCTTGAGATTCATTTAACTATTTTGTGTAGCAGGACTTAACCCTTTTTATTGCTAAATCATAGTAAATTGTATAGGTATACCAGTTTGCTTATAGATTCACTCCTTGAAGGATATTTTGTTTGTTTCCATTTTGGAGATAGTGCAAATAAAGCTGCAATGAACATTCATGTATAGGTTTTTGTGTGAGCATAAGTCTTCATTTCTCTAGAATAAATGCCCAAGAGTACAATTGCTGGGTTGTATGGTAAGTGTACATTTAACTTGATTACAAACTGCCAAACTGTTTTCCAGTGTAACTAAACTATTTTACATTACTGTCACAATGCGTGAGAAATGCGGTTTCTCCACATGCTCATCAGAATTCGGAACTGTTAGTATTTTTGTATTATCTTGGCCATTCTAATAGGTATATAGCAGTATCTCATCATGGTCTTAATTTGCATTTCTCTAATGGCTAATGATGTTGACCATCTTTTCATGTATAGTTGACCCTTGAACTATGTAGGGGTTGGGTCATGAACCCCTGCTCAGTCGAAAATCCATGTATAAGTTTAAAGTCGGCCCTCCAAATCCACAGAGTAAACCACCTGTGAATTTTGCAGTACCATAGTAGATATTTATTGAAAAAAATCCGTATATATGTAGACCTGCACAGTTCACACCCACGTTTTTAAAGGGTCAATTGTACTTATTTGCCATCTGTATATCTTCTTTGAAGTGTCTGTTCATGTTCTGGCCCAGTTTCTAATTGGATTGTTTTCTTACTGTTCATTTTCTATTGAAAGTTTTTTATTTATTTTGGCTTCACATCCTTTGTCAGAGAGTTTGCTGAGGTGTAGGATCACGGTTTGATGAATATTTACAAATAAAAACAAACAAAATACCTGATTTTTGAGAAAGGCACAAAAGCAATTCAATGGAGAAAAGTAAAAAATCAGTTGACTGTATTTATGTGGGTCTGTTTCTGGGTTCTCTATTCCATTCCACTGATCTGTACATTTATTATTTCATTAATACCACACAGTCTTGGTTACTGTAGTACGTAGTAAGTCTTAAAATCAGGTAGTGTGACTTCTTCAGTTTTTGCTTTCTTTTCTTCCAAATTTTTTTGGGCTAGTCTAGTTTCTGTCTTCCCAAACCTATTTTTCTCTCTATCTAATATCACTTCAGCCTGGCTTTCCTGACCAGTAAATTTCATATTCTTTTTCTAGTTAATATCTTTCTTTTTTTCTTAGAGACCCTCACTCGTGTCTTATTTATTGCTAATTGTTTTCTTTTTTTTCATGCTACTCCTCAGAATTAAATTCCCTCTAGACTCTTCTCCAATAATCCACCTATTTTTTGTTCCTTCCAAATTTGAGTGGAAGACTATGCCCTTCTAAGAAGCCCCCGTGCATAACCTCAATCTCTGACTGGATACACTTTTCTTTCCTATATATTTTTTCTGATGAGAGTCAGATTGTGAGTTTTAAGGCCTTAATCACACACACAAAAATAAACTCCCACACATAATTCAAAATTTAAAAATTAAAAACAATAAACGATGTGTATAAGAAAGCCCATCAAGACTTGATTTTTGTCTATGAAAATCCCTTTGATGTTATTCTGTTTACTTTAGAATATAAAATTCTTTTAAAATTCTATCTTTCTTTCTCTATTTTTCCCTTTTCTTTTTGCCCTTTATCCTTCTTTTTGGTGTAGCTGTTTTGTGAGTGCCTTAGGCACATGCTTCTTCTTTCTGTCGGGTAATCCAAAATTGGCTTTTATGAATAATTTGTTCTGTGTCATAAAGCATTCATTTTTCTGCTCTAATTCTCTTTATCTTTGTTGTCCTTCTGCCACATCACAGTCTCCTATTTTCTCTACCCTTTAAAATCTCCTATGTAGCCCCTAATAGTTAACTAATGGCATGTTATCCCATCTTCTGCCTCACATTTTCCCTTAGAATCCATTCTTAAATCTTCACCTTATTCAGAGTAAGCCGTTACTTCCTACACCTTCCCACGTATTTCTGTCATAGTTGTTCCGTAGATTGCAAACTGTTAAATCACTCCTCCACATCTCTCTCCTTGACAAGTATATATCCTGCAGTAACTGAACTTAAATAAATGGTTCCCTACAACTTCTTTCCATCCATTATCTTCTGAAATAGGGTCTCTTTGGCCTTGTCTTCAGATAACCATATTGTATGAGAACTAAGGAAATCTGAGCAACTCTTGATACTTTCTTCAGATAGTTTACTAACATCTACAGGATAGAATGATGAGAGAGTTCAAGTTGTATGAAAATAGTGCCTACAAATATACACAGTCTTTTCTAGAGGCAGGGGCACCACTCAACTGTAAAACTCCTTTTTAATGTCCAACTTTTATTCATCCAATACTGAAAATCTAATGAGTGAAAAAAACATTTTGACAAAATGATCGCTACTCTTCACTTTCAATGTATATTTGTTTGCACTGCGAGATCTTCGGTATTTAAACTTTTTCATCAAAGCAAATAAGTATCAACTGTAGGATTGAAAGAATACTGTCACCGAACATTTAACTCCAAATACTGTTTATCATGCCTACATGTGCCCTTTATTTGATTACATGATGAGGTGTATGAAAGCAGGTTTGAGTCTGACAAAATTAAAGGTGCACAAATCTATGTACAGAGATGCCTGTACTCCTATATTCAGGTGAAATGCTACACAGCAGATTCAGGTTATTTTCTAAAACTGACATTAATTAAGATGGTTTCTTTCTTTACGCTCCTTTAGCAAATCTTTGCTGTGTAACACTCCTTCACTGAGTACAAACCTTACATGTGTGAACAAAATGTAGGCTTTATTCAGATGACACGAAAATATATAATGTTGGGTCAGAAGTGACCAAAGCATCTTTCACTGAATATATCTATAGCTAGGTGACATGAACTGGCACATTTTCTTATTCATGTGTTGTACTGCGTGACTCAGAGGATTCACCTGAATCTTAAAATGTTATGAACCATTAATATATCCTAGTTTAGAATAAGATAAGCTGATCATATTATATCAAAGAAAAGGTTCATGCAATGACTGCTTCACACACATCAGTACTTCTCGTTTGGATTCCAGTACCTGTGGCCATTGGCGATCTTTGCAAATCATCTTTATTTCCCTTTATTCTTCTAAGAATTATGAAAACTGGAATTTCAAAAATATTACACTAAGTGACTTTTTGTCTCTTCACATGTCATAGACTTTTTTTTTTATCCTAACACGTATGTGCTCTTGGAGGGATACCCACACACAGACACAGTCATCTCATCTTTAAGCTCCCCCTTGCATCTTTGACCTGTTTCAGTTTGAGGAGGACCACAGGTCACATGACCCTTTCACAATGGCTTCTCCTGTTCAAAAGGTCTCCAGAGCATTCCACTCAAGTCAGCAGCTTCTAAATTGCCTTCGTACCTTCTCAAGGCATTTAAAAAATATTATTCAGGATAGCATCTCTTTTGCTTTAGAAATAAGTTGTTCCTCATTTCCCCCTTTGACATAGTTTTCTTTATAATATATTTGGCATAAGTTGATTAATATTTAACCTTGGAAACACTTTTAGTTTGAGGCACACTTTTAGTTTTAAGCTTTCAAACAGCCAAGCAAAGTTAAGGAAAAAAACACACAACTATATTATTAGTATAAGGGAGGATTTTTTTTTTTTTGCGGTACACGGGCCTCTCACCACTGCAGCCTCTCCCCTTGCAGAGCACAGGCTCCGGACGCGCAGGCCCAGCGGCCATGGCTCATGGGCCCAGCCACTCTGCGGCACGTGGGATCTTTCCAGACCGGGGCACGAATCCGTGTCCCCTGCATCGGCAGGGGGACTCTCAACCACTGCACCACCAGGGAAGCCCTGGTGGGAGGATTTTAACTGATGAACTCATCAAAGAATGCAGGCAGGTTCATTAAATAATGCCCTCAACAATATTTTTATAATGGATACAGTAATAAGTTTGATAGGGTAGCTCCTCATAATGCATAAATATATTCTAAGAATATCACCTATGGTCCATCATTCAGGGATGATTGAAAGGCTTACCAAGTGGAAGTACCAGAATTCTCCTCAGAAAACTGTTTTGATTCAGTTTTAGATTATAAAGGAATTCAAGTAAACCCAAATATGATAGTAGAATATAAAAATACATTGAAGATAAATTAAGAGCATAACTCATACTGAAAAAGACCAGAATAGTATTATGGGGGGTGCATATTAAAAGGCATGATAGAATGCAGAGAAAAAGGAAAAAATATATATAAAATGCTTCAAGGGCTTATAATGCGTAAGGAAAATAGAGGATATGGAGCTCTAAACTCCAGAAAGCAGGTATTCTCAAGAAGGTGAGGAAGAGGATATATTTAATAAATTAATCATAGTGATTTGTGATAACAAAAGACAATTTGTAAACCAAACACAGAACTCTATGCTTTCCAAAACTTTTATAAAAATAAAACCATATAAGGATAAAATTAGATCAGCACTGGAAAATACCATGTGCATATTCTACTATATGGTTATACCATATTTGTTCATTCAACATTGGATATTTGAGATGTTTCCACTTTGGACTATTATGAATTATGGTGCTATGGAATATTTGTCTGCAACATTTGTCTACAATATTTGTGTAAACATATGTCTTCAATTCTCTTGGGTATAAGCCTAGGAATGGAATTGCTGGGTCACATGGTTACTCTCTGCTTAGCATTTAGAAGAACATCCAAACTATTTTTCAAAGCAGCTATACCATTTACATTTCTATTGGAAATGTATATGGGTTCCAATTTCTCCAAATCCTTGCCAGCGCTTGTTATTAGCTATTTTTTAATATGACTTAGTCTTATAGTTCTCTCAGTGGGTGTGAAGTTGTGTCACATCATGGCATTCATTTGCATTTCCCTAGTGGATAGTAAGTTGAGCATCTTTTCATGTGCTTATAGCCACTTGCATATCTTCTATGGATAAATATCTAATCAGATTCATTGCCCAGTTTAATTGGATTAACTTTTTATTATTCAGTTTTAGAATTTATTTATATATTTCTTTACATATTATATACACATTTCTTTACATATCATTAGACATGTAATTTTCAAATATTTTTCCATTCTGTGGATTGTTTACTTTTTTGATAGTATCATTAGCAGCACAAATACTTTTAATTTTGATTAAGTCCAATTTATCAATTATTTCTTTCATTCCTTGTACTTTTGGAGTTCTGTGTAGGGAAGTATTGCCAAAGCCAAGATCATAAACATCTGTTCTTATATTTCTTATGTTTTCTTCCAGGAGTTTTATAAATTTGACTTTTACAATTAGGTCTATGATCCATTTTGTGTGTAAGATACAAATAACTGGTTTAGCTTTATTTTTTTACATGTGGATATCCAGTTGTTCTAACTTTCCTTGAAACACCTTTGTTGAAAATTTTGTTACTTCCATGTTGAATTATCTAGATATTCTTGTTGAAAATTAGTTAACCATAAACTAAGGGTTTATTAGGTTTATTTCTGGACTCTCAATTTTATTTGATTTACCTATATGTTTATCCTTATTATAGTACCATACTTTCTTAATTACTGTTGCTGTATTGTAAGTTTTGAAATCAGGAGATGTGAATTCTCCAACTTTGTTCTTCTTTTTCAAGATCACTTTGGCTATTCTGAGTCCCTTGCATTTCCATTTGAATTTTAGATCAGTTTGTCAATTTTGAAAAAAAAAAAGCCATGGTTTTGATAGGAATTGTGTTGGATCTGTAGATCAACTGGGTAGTATTATCACCCTCAAAGTTTTAGTCTTCTAATCTAAGAACATATGATGTTCTTCCCTTCATTTAGGTGTTTAATTTCTTCTAAGAATGTTTTAGAGTTTTCAGAGTACAAGATGTGAAATTATTTTGTCGAATTTATTCCTAGGTATCTTACTATTGTTGATGCTATTTTAAAGGAAATTGTTTTCTTAATTTTGGATGTGGGGGATGTTCATTGTTAGTATCTAGAAATCCAATTGATATTTGTATACTGATCCTGTATCCTGCAACCTTGCTGAACTTGTTACTTTTATAGTTTTTCTGTAGATTTCATAGGATTTTCTATGTATAAGATCATGTTATCTAAAAATAGAAAGGCCATGTGAAGACACAGTAAAATGATGGGCATTTCCAAGCCAAGTAAAGAGGCTTCAGAGAAACCAAACTTGACAACACCTTGATCTTGGACTCACAGCCAATAAAACTGTGAGAAATAAATACTGTTATTTAGGTCACTCAGTCTGTGGTATTTCGTTAAGGCAGCCTTAGCTGACTAATGCAACAATTCAGTCACTTTACTCAGTATATGTCTATTCAGATTTTCTATTTCTTCTTGAGTCAATTTTAGTAGTTGGTGTCTTTCTTAGAAATTTATCCATTTAATTTAAGTTGTCTAAATTGTTGGCATACAGTTTTTTATAGGGTTTCCTTGTAATCCTTTTTTATTTCTGTAAGGTTGATATTGATGTCCTCTCTTTTACTGCTAATTGAGTCTGTTCTGTTTTTTTCTTTGGTCAGTCTAACTAAAGATTTGTCAGTTTTGTTGACCTTTTTAGAGAAACTACTTTTGGTTTTATTAATTTTTCTATTATTTTTCTATTCTCCATTTCATTAATTTACACTCTAATCTTTACTATTTCCTGTATTCTACTTGCCTAAGGTTTGCTTTGCTCTTCTATTTCCAGTGCCTTAAGATGGAAACTAAGGTTACCATTTTGAGATCTTCTTTTTAAATATAAACATCTACAGTTATAGACTTCTTGCTAGGTACTACTTTAGCTGCCTCAAATAAATACTGGTATATTATGTTTTCATTTTCATTCATCTCAAAGTATTTTCTAATATCCCTTGTGATTTCTTATTTGACCTATTAAATGTTTAGGAGTATGTTACTCAACTTTCACATATTTTTAATTCCTCAAATTTCATTTTGTCATTGATTACGAATTTAATTTCATTGTGATTGAAGCACATAATTGCTATGTACTAGCTACTCATATAAGTATTTTATATTTATTAATTCATTAAATTATAACAAGAACTAATACATGAAGTAGTACTTTTAATATCCATATTTTACTCATAAGAAAACTGAGATGCAAAACAGGAAGGCATCGGTGCAAGGCCTACATCTTGGCACCATGTGGTGAAACTGTGATGGATTCCAGGTAACCTCCTCCTGAACCTATTCTCAGTCATCCTTTATTTAGACATTTCTTTAGTGAGGGATAATTGGGTTAATTTCAGTGTTTTCACTGTTACGATCAAAAACTCCATTGACAAGAATTGTTGCTCAATTGCATTCATAAGGTAAAATATTAGGAAAGAAAACTTTCATCGGAGATAGAAAATATTTTTCTTTTTCTGATAGATATTGATAAATTATCTGTAATAAAAATTAGCTTGATCAATTCATCAATAGTAAAATTTCATGTTACTTATAAAAATTTACTCAAAGAAGTACCTGAAGACAGCCAAAAGAATATTTTAGGTAGAGCACACATACTCAGTTGCACAAACATACACACACATATATATATATATATTTATGAATATAGACTCCAAAATCATGAATTAAATTTTAGTGACTTCAGTCTTGAAATGTTACAGTAATAAAGGAGTATGATTACATAATATATATTCTAAGAATGCAAGATAGTTTGTTTTGAGAAATATACTTCATCATATTAAAATAGTAAATGACCTTATTACAAAGATATAGTAATCAAAACAGTGTGTTACTGGTATAAAGACAAACATATAGGCCAATGGAATAGCATAGAGAAACCACAAATAAATTCTTACATGTATGGTCAAATAAATTTTTACTAAGATGCCAAGACCATTAAATAGGGAAACGACAGTCTTTTCAGCAAATGTTGTTGAGAAAACTAGATATCCACTTGCAAAAGAATGAAGCTGGACCCTTAGCTTACACCATATATAAAAATTAACTAAAATGGATCAAAGACCTAAACATAGCAACTAAAACTATAAAAATCTTAGGAAAAAACCTAGGGGAAAGCTTCATGACATTGGATTTGGCAGTGATTTCTTGGATATAGCACTGAGAGCATAGTAAACAAAAGTAAAATTAGATAAATATGATCTCATTAAAATGAAAAACTTTGGAACACCAAAGGATACAGTCAGTAGAGTGAAAAGGCAGCCTATGGAGTGGAAGAAAATATTTGGAAATCATATATCTGATAAGAAGTTTTATCCACATTATATTTTGCAAAGTCCTGCTACAACTCAACAACAAGTAAAACCAAATGACCTGATCAAAAAAATGGACAGAGGACTTGTATAGACATTTCTCCAAAGAAGATGTACAAATGGTCAAAAAAAAAAAAGAAAAAAAGAAAAGATGCTTACATTTCTAATAATTAGGGGAATAAAAATCAAAACCAAAATGAGATATCACCTCCTGCCCATTAGAATGGCTACAATTAAAAAAAAAATAGATGTTAGCAAGGATGTGGAGAAATTGGAACCCTTGTACATTGCTGATGGAAATATAAAATGGTGCAGCTGTTATGGAAAACAATATGTCGGTTCCTCTAAAAATTAAAAATAAAATTACCGTAAGATCCAGCAATTCCACTCCTGGTACGTACCTAAAAGAATAGAAAGCAGGATCTCAAAGAGATATTTGTATACCCACTTTGATAGTAGAATTATTCATAACGGCCAAAAGATGGAAGGACCCAAAGTGTTCATTGATGGATGAAAGCTTAAACAAAATGTGGTGTATAAGTAAAATAGAATACTATTCAGCCTTAAAAAAAAAAGGAAATTCTAACACGTTTTATAATATGGCTGAAACTTGAGGACATTATGCCTAGATGAAATAAACCAGTCACAAAAAGATAAATGCTATGTGCTTCTACTTATGTGAGGTCCCTAGAGTATCAAATTCATAGAGACAGGAAGTAGAAGGGTGGTTGCCAAGGGGCTGAGGGGAGGGGGAAATGAGAAATTGTTTATGGCTATAGAGTTTCAGTTTTGCAAGATGGAAAGAGTTCTGGAAATATGATTGTATAACAATACAAATGTACTTGAAATGTACGCTGAAAAAATGGATGGTAACTATTACCACCGTTAAAAATATGCATCATTTTTATGCATAGTTATTATTGGCTAGCAAATCTAATGTTAGATTAATAAATAATTTGTTTTTTGTAGGAAAAAATAGTAAATGAAAGAATCCATATATTAATTTTCATATTTGCCAAAGAGAATGGATAAAATTCAGCATATTTTCCTGATTTTAAAACTCTTTACAAAAAAGCAATAGAGGAAATGTTACTTAACTGAAACAGAATTGTCTTTTTCAAACTTACTGCATCTTCCTTAATGATGAAACTTTAAATGTGTATCCCATAAAATCAGATATAATATAAAGAATCTACCATCACTCATTCCTAGAAGTTTTAATCCCATGAACTCTTTTTGTAATTTGATAAAGCAAAATTGATTTTAAAAATTTGCAGGCAATGTAAGACGTAAGAATGTAAGATGGAAAAAAATGACAAAAATGATTTCATAATGGAAATAGAGAAGAAATTGGTTTATTATATATCAAATATACAGTGTGCTGAGCATATAAAAATGTATCTAAAACTGTTATCATTAAAGTAGGAGTTCAGACAATTAGTGAATGTATGTGGAAGAAACACAAGTTTAAATTCTAATTTACTATATAAACCAAAAATGTTAATGAATTAATGAATTAAAAGTATAAAAACATTAATTTTTTTCATAACAAGAAAAATGCCCCTAATATTAGATTAGATATAAAAGCAGAAGTGAAACTTTATATTATATACAATATAATTCTTTTGAAAAAATATTAATACAAGCATAGCTGAGAGAGTAAGAGAAATAATTTTCTTAAATATACCAAAATGTTACAAATATTTTTTTCTGAGCCAGATGATTAAAGGTGACTTTTATTTTCTTTGATACATCTTTACATACTTTCCAAGTCTTCTACAATATACATTTATTTTTCAATAGGTGGAGAAATAGCTGTTATTAAAAATAAGAATGCCTTTTGCAACTCTGTACAGTGTTTGAATGAATTTCATTAAGTGCCTCTTGGCTGCTTGCTTGATCATTTTTCCCCAGTCTTCTGACTTGACCTTTGCCTAGGCTATCTCGGTATTTCATCTTGATTGATATGGTAGGTGACCTACTATGGCCACCTCTGTTCCTCTACTCACTAAGGGAAGCATGAGGGGCAGATAAAATTCACACCTGAGCAATTATTTCCTTCAGCTTCCTTCTGGTTCCAAGCTGTTTACAGCTCCTGCAGGTCATATGAAACTCTGGAAAATTCAGTCAGCGCTCACCTTTTAAGCAGGAAATTTAACAGTACCCAGCAGGAGTTTCTCAAGTTGCTTCAACTTTTGAATAGCTTAATTCAATTCAGTGCTACTTTTTCTGCCGTAAATTCAAGTAATCTTCCTTATTCTTGTGATTTTTACCTTAGAACATGTTATATCATTCAGCAAGCCTAATATAGCTGTCCTTTCTTATACTCCACCTGTAAGAACATAAAAACTCAACTACTTCACCTCAGACTGTACTCTGTCTGACGAAATCTCTCATCAGCACCTTCTATAAATTGAACTCATTAAAATATGGCCATCAACAAATCTATTTATCTCTCCTTAGGTACCCATTAGAGAACTGGTTTCTGTCACTTTGAATTTCACCCAATAAAACCTTTCAAATACAACAAAGCCAGATCTCAAAGGTAAATAAAAAGATCAAAATAGGGATGAAAAAAGAGATATTTTAAACACACAGATGAAATAATTTATAAAATGTATAATATTCAGATACTACCGTACCTATTTGGGGGAAAAAAAGATACATTTTATTTGTAATTCTAAGGTCAATTTTAAATAGCTTACTTAGTACAGAAAATGTATCTACATTAAAATATTTAGATAAAAGCTTTTGTGAAAAGACCTAAGATGTAAATTCTACCTCAACCTCGTCTGTGATTAATAAAAAGTAAAGTAAGATAATTATAAATTAAGGTGTCATAATTTTTTATGTTTATTAGAGTTAGCATCTTAATTTTAGGTTAAACATATATAAATATATAGGAGTATATTGTCTTATGGACTTTGTGCACATTTTATTATACACTGAGGCTCTTTGCATAATCACTGTGTATACTATATTTAGGGCAATTTTATGGGACTTGAAGGACAATAGCATTACTTTAAATGATAACAGGGATTTATAGTGGTTACGCTTCCTTTTATGACATAGCAATGATTGAGTTATTTAATGGCCAATCATTAATGTATTTCAGTGTTTAAAGGTAGTCTAGTTCTATAATATCCAACATATTATATGAAGCTGTCCACATAGCTGTCTAAATCCACTGATTTACAATTTCAAAATATTAACTTTTTTTTTTTAAGCCTGTAGTGTCAGGCTTTCCTGATAGTATAGAAAACTTACAGGGCTTAAATTCAGATGAACTGAATTCAAATCCTAAATCCTTGGACAATGATTTAACTAACCTTTTTTCTTCATTTCTCTTCTCTATCCACATTATATAAAATTGTGAATTTGAATTGAAAGTCTTAAATATAAACCCTTGTTCCATCTGGTTTTACTGGACGTTTGACATTGGACATATTTCTTGATTTCTATGAATACCAGCTCCGCTTTGTGAAATGCGAGTTACAATATCACCTTGAGAAAAACAAATGAAATAATGAATATAAAAGTGTTCTGTAAATTACAGGGCTTTATTCTAACTTTTAGTGCCTCATTTTATGCTGAGTTCCCTCTCTCTTGAAGTGCTCATATCTTAGTTGAGGCAAATACAAATAATATTCATTCAAAGAATCAGATAATATACACACATGCAAAGTGTTATAGGAAGATTGCAGAAGAACAACTCTTTAAATAAATATGGGATACTTGACTAAAGTGGTGGCATTTAAGAAGAGAAATGAGCTTTAAAAAGAGAAGAAAAGGAGCCCCAGATAGAAAATCATGAGCTATTTTAACAGGAGCAAGATCTACCACGGCTGTAGAGTGGTGTGAAATTGACTCTGGCTAGAGCGTAGAATAGGAGGAAACGTGGTGAAAACTGTTTGGAAAGCATTTTGACACAGAGGATAAAGAGCTAGGAGGCCAAGCTAGGGGTGTGGACTTTCTCGTTGGTTCAGTGGGGAGCCATTGGAGCTTTGTAATGATTCTTAATCAAGATTATGGCCAGTTGACTTCTATGCCTTTTACATTTTTTGCTTTAAATCTGGTGGCAGTAGAAGATGCCAACGAGTGAATTCCTAAGACCTGAAACTCTGAACTCGTGTCACAGTTTAATGAACTGAGTGTGGGTAAAATTTGGAAAAACACCCCACACTTTTGCCATCTATTTATAATTATTTAACATAAAAATATGGCTCAGTAGCGAAGTGTTGACAGATAAATGCTAAAAGTTTATAACAGTACACCACTGATGAAAATACATGAGTAATCTCTTGGTTAATAGGATCTGCAGGCATAATGCTTTAGGAAAACGTGCATCCTGGCCTCATAGAGATATTTTGTAGAAGCCCTTCTTCTAAGTATTTGCATGAAACCAGACAATTCACATAATATGTACATGCATATAGCCATTATATAGAATAAATGCTTAAAAATATGTGTGCCAAATGGATATACGTAGAGAGGACCTTTACTCATTAAGTTTACATAATTACCCCTTTTGCTCATAACACTGCCATAAATGGCCTAATTTTCATTAAGCATGACTACAGTTTTCCTAAACTAATCATATTAATGCCATACTTGTTTTGATACCCAAGAAAGTAATTAGGTTGTTTTTGATGATAGTGAATATAATACGTATATTAACAAATTTGTATATGTTACATTTCATTTTTTTAATTTCAACTTAAATGTAATCAAATGATAGTGATCCTAGCCAGCTAGCTAACAGTTTAAGTAAGCATTCTTTTCCCTAAACTTCTTTAGTTGATTATTTGAAGACATGATTTTAATAAATTTTAGAAGAAATTTTTAAGAAAAATTAGGTAGTTGATATTCTAAATCTGAGTGTATTGAGAGAACCTGTTCAGTTATAACTATTGCATCATTAGTGCAAAACTTCACATTGCTAATTGAATTAAATACTTTTTTTACCTTTATATTGAATTAATGGTATACAGAAAAAATTCATATTCATATATTTGAAATTGCACCATATTAAGTTCTTAGAAATTATATCTGCCATATTCTGCTTATAATTATTACTATACTACTTGAATGTAAAATTAATGCACTGTAGGTTTTTTATTATGGTAAAGTATACATAACATAAAATTTGCCATTTTAACCATTTTTAAGTGTACCTTTTCAGTGGCACTAATTAAAATTACAGTGTTGTACAACCATCAACAGAATCTAATTCAATATATTTTCCATCATCCAAACAGAAGCTGTATCTCAAAATGTCAAAACATAGAATTATTATATGATCCAGCAATTCCGCCTCTAAATATAGATCCAAAAGATTTGAGAACAGGGACTCAAGTAGATACCGGTACACATACATATGTTTTGGTTTTTGAGGAACCACCAAATTGTTTCCCACAGTGGCTACATTATTTTCCATTCCCGCCAGAAATGTACAATTTCTCTACATCCTTGCCAATATGTGTTATTTTCTTTTTCTTCTTTTTTATTACAGCAATACTAGTAGGTGAGATGTGATATCTTGTGGTTTTGATTTGCAGTTTTCTAATAACACATGATGTTAAGTTTTTTTCATGTGCTTATTGGCCATTTTTATATCTTCTTTGGAGAAATGTCTATTTAAGATCTTTTATCATTTTTACATTGGGTTATTTATCTTTTTGAGGTTGAGATGTAGGAGTTTTTTTTGATATATTCTGGGTATTAATCCCTGTGCCCATCTTTCAGATAGCCCCCAGGCAAATGAGAAAAGGCAAACACAATAGAATATTAATAAGGTCTGTTCTGCTTCCTCCAGAACCAGGGACCAGGGTTCCACACTGGAACATGGGTTTCCAGCTTCACTACTGCAGCCGAGTCAGGGAGGGAGTTGGGCGAGGAAAAGTAAGAATGCCACAACTTCTTCCTACCATTTGTAGGTTGCCTTTTTCTGAATTCAGCATTTTACTGGTTACTATATACCTTTGCCTGTTTATTCTAGAGTACTGACAAAGTTGGTTGTGACCATTTCTGCCTTGTTTTTCAGTGTTTTTGTGAAGAGACAGGTATGTTGAACTGCCTACTCTGCCATTTTGCTGAAGTCACACCCCTTTACTAGAGTTTTATTTTCTAACTGCAGCTAATGGAATTAATAAGTAAGCATTGCCCTAAGTACTGTAGGAGATATACAGGTGGAAGACTAGACCCTCAAGGAATTTAGAGACTAATACGACATGCATATAAATTTCTCTCATACAAGGTAGTTTATGACCTGCATTAAACCCAAGGAATTGGGAAAGGATTAATGATAACTTTTATGATGGACTTTGGAAGTTAAGCAGGATTTTTATAGTTGGCGATATTGAGGAGAAAAGGTTCAGCTGGAAGTGACAGTGTAAGTATAATGCGAGGAATGAGAAATAGAACAGGGGAGAGTCCTGTTTTATGGGTATGTAGGCTATTTGTAGAGTTTGGTAAAACATAAAGCCAGATGATAATAATTACGTCTGTTTTATTCAGAAGGCAATGAAAATAAAAGCTTTTAAGCAAAGAAGTGCTCTGATTAAAGCTATTGCTTTAGGAGTTTAGTTTGGCAAGGATGTGCAAACTTGAGATGGGTATATTTTGCTTTGTGGCTGAATTCTTGTATTTTATGTATAAGTACTTAAGAATTACTTCTAATTTGGAAGTTTCTAATAAATTAATAGCTGTAAAAATCTAGCATAGGGCTTCCCTGGTGGCGCAGTGTTTGAGAGTCCGCCTGCCGATGCAGGGGACACGGGTTCGTGCCCCGGTCCGGGAGGATCCTGCATGCCGCGGAGCGGCTGGGCCCGTGAGCCATGGCTGCTGAGCCTGCGCGTCCGGAGCCTGTGCTCCACAACGGGAGAGGCCACAACGGGAGAGGCCACAGCGGTGAGAGGCCCGCGTACCGCAAAAAAAAAAAAAAAAAATCTAGCATAGTTTAAAAGTATGAAACAACTGAAAACCATCCTCTGGTGTTTAGTTATCAATCTGTAGCAAACTTTACATTTACAACAGCTAACACACAATATATATCCTATGCTTAATGTATAGAGATTGTTCATAACAGTAGCAGGCATAGTTTTCTCTATTTTTTATCTAATTAGTGTCTGTTACACTCTTTAAAGGCCAACACTAAAGTCTGTAGAAAATTTTCAATTTTCAATCCTTCTAATTACAGTATTTTGGCTCCCTATTTGGAAATAGCTAGTATTTTCTGTTTTAAAATATTGCAAAGTATTTCTGGACTGTTTTTGTTTAAATAAATTGAATTAAAAATAAAATAATCTTTAATGGTCAGCAAAAATAATAAAAAATTAAATGAATGAATGAATAAATAAATAAATGTATGTATGTTCACTAGCATTCAGACATGGCTGTTTTCTGTCTAACCCAGGGGAATTTAAGTTCCATGAGTGCAAACATGTTTTTTTTGCTTTTTGTTTTTGCGGTACGCGGGCCTCTCACTGCTGTGGCCTCTCCTGCTGCGGAGCACAGGCTCCGGACGTGCAGGCTCAGCGGCCATGGCCCACGGGCCCAGCTGCTCTGCAGCACATGGGATCTTCCCGGACCGGGGCACTAACCCGGGTCCCCTGCATCGACAGGCAGACTCTCAACCACTGCGCCACCAGGGAAGCCCTAAACACTTGTTTTGTTCTCTTTACTCACAGCACCTAGGTGAGTGCTATCATCATATAGGTTCTTGATCAGTATTTTTGGATGTATGATCTAAAGAATACCTGCCTTTAATATAAAGGTAGAATTTTTTAAATACACTATTTATAAAAGACAGTAATAAATAAAAATTCTCATAGCTAAGTTATCTACTCTTCCCTCATACATGAGTTTATGTTAATAGACTGTTTCTTCCATAAGAAGTATGTTTAGTCTGTCAAAAATTTGATGAAATTAGAAGAAATTACATGATTAACTTAACACTATTTTCATTGAATAGAATGATGTTGCAATTTTTTTCTTTATAATTTTCTCTTGTGTGTCTATTAAAATTTATGAAAGAAAAAGTTGGTATTATAACAATAATTAATTAAGACATAACCTGGGGGGAAGAAGAGGAAACGGAAAGCTAGAGAACATGGAAATATGAATTGATGGTGATGGGGTGATAAGAAATCTTGTTCTGCATATCTCAACTAATGAACTTTTATCCCAACTCCTTGTTTGTTCCCCATATGCCACTTGCACACTCAATGCCACATTCTCAATTTGGTGCTTTTCTAAGGCTTGACTCACAGGTCAGTATTCCCTGCTGCCATCTTGGTATCAAAAGATCTTCTGTCTTACTCTTCTCAATGAATTTGTTCATGAAATTAACTGATTTTTACCTTGGTAAAAATTTAATGAACAAATCCATATAACTTGCTAGTAAGAGATGTTTGAGGCAAAACATCTTTTTCCAGGGTTCTTCCACTTAACGTTTACATTTTAAAAAGTGATATTCAGCAGATTGTGTACTACTTTGACTTATAAATGAATGAATGTCTCTAATGGAGAGAATATAAACACAGCTAGAAAGGAGAACTGTTTGTTTTTTCTTTTTTCCTAGTGAGACTGGTAAATTAGCATATGCAGAGACCATGGGACCTTGCAGTAAATGATCTTCTATAAGCTGTTCATTTATTCATTTATCTAATAATTTACCATCACTACTCTTCCAAGTCTTTCTGTGTGCTGCATAAGAGAAGAATAAAGTCACTAAACCTGGGCAGGATCACCCTTTACAGACAAAGCTATACAGACCCATTACTAGGTTTTTTTTTTTTCTTTTTCTCATTTGCCCCTGGCTTTCTATTAATCACTGTGTTACCACTTGCTTATCTTAAATCTCTGTTACGTACTTTCAAATGGGCAAATCTAAACAAGTAATATTAGCTCAATTACATATGATTTTAGTAAGGATATCAAGTTCTTGCAAGTTCTCAAACAATGTTGGCTATAAGCTAAGTCTCCTAACAAATCAACATCTTTGGTATAATCTGACTTCTTGAAATCACTGGTATACACAGGGAATCTTGAGCATATTAGATGCAACCTTGTTTTGGTGATATGACATTAGGGGAAAAAAAGAGAAAAAATCCAAAATTTTAATTAATCCTATTACATAAGTCTATGTCAATTCACAACATTATTTATGGCATGATTTCTAATTTCTTTTGAATGCCCTATCATATTTTACCTACATTGGATACAATAAATGATGTTCTCTCACAATGAAATATTAAGAAATTTTGTTACTAAAAAATTCCCATAGTTGTAGTGAAAATAATTTTATGTGCTTTGATTCTTAAATATTAATCAATCCATGCTACTCCCCAAACTAACCCTGTCCCAACCCTTCATGGTACTAAGCAGCAGAGAACAACTACAATGACAAAAATTCTAAGTATTTCTTCGGTGACCAGAATTTTTTTTGCCTGTGTTTTGTGGCTGCATCCCATCTCCAGCAGTTTGTTGCAATACAATAATTAAGACTAAAATACATTAATCTGTCCCTGAACAGATTGAAAAAATAATAATTTCCAAGTAATATAGAGTCAGCGAGACTCTCCATCCTGGGCACCCATTCAAAACTGTTAGAGTGCATGCCCACTGAAATACCCTCTATAGAACAACACTTAGACTTGACCAGAGATAACATGTATGAGTGTGTAAAAACAATATATCAGGACTTTATCTAGTGGAACCTCAGAAATCATATGTGAGTTACTGCCAGTCCAAGATATTGATCAGACCTGTGAATTTTACTCTCTGCTTAAAATATGTCATTACAATGGCAAAGGACAAGGAAAAGAGAAAATATATATCCTCACCTAGAAACTAGGAAAATGCATCATCCAAATGCTAGAAATGTTGAGGAGTTTTGTAAAATATAGCTCATTTAAAACCAGAGTAGAAGAGGAACAACAAGATGTGCTTATACAACTTTAAATGAATACATACATGCATATGTACATACATACATGCATACAAAGAAAATAAAAGAGTTTGGGACTCAGGGATTCCATATCCAGCCTGTTCCTGGCTGAAAGTTACCTTTCTTCCTACTTGCAAACATTTCTAAAAATATTTAGAAGTTAATTAAAATTAAGAAGTTAAGAAGTATATGAGTGAAACTGATAGAAACAAGAAAATATTGTACTAAGTTCTTATGTATTATTAATATGGATATCAAATTTCAAGAAAATATTAAATATTCTATAAGAAAATACAAAGAGATTCAAATAATAATGTGAATCAAATGTCCAAGATTATCTCTATAAAAACCTGGAAGAGTTTGAAGAGTTTGGAGAAAAAGATGTAAGACAATAAGTTTATCTCCTTCCATAAAGAGAAATCAATAGACACTTTTATTTTTGACCACTAGTTAAAGAAAAGTGTAATTTATAACTTATTTATTAAAGAAAAAAGAAACAAAACTAGAATCAATATAGTAAAAGAAATAAAAGCTTTTAAAAAGATAAAGAATGATAAGAAGGACTTCCCTGGTGGTGCAGTGGTTAGGAATCCACCTGCCAATGCAGGGGACACGGGTTAGATCCCTGGTCTGGGAAGATCCCACATGCCATGGAGCAGCTAAGCCCATGTGCCACAGCTACTGGGCCTGCACTCTAGAGCCAGAGAGCCACAACTACTGAGCCCACATGCCACAACTACTGAAGCCCACGCACCTAGAGCTCGTGCTCCTCAGCAAGAGAAGCCACCACAATGAGAAGACCACGCAGTGCAATGAAGAGTAACCCCTGCTCGCTGCAACTAGAGAAAGCCCATGCACAGCAATGAAGACCCAACACAGCCAAAAATAAATGAAAAAAAAAAAAAACCAGAATGATAAGAAAAGTGAAAGCATGAAATAGAATGACACATAATAGCATTAGTTATTATAATAAATGTGATTATGTTAAACCTTACAAACTAATGACTCTCAGTTTATGTCAAGAAAGAACTAAATTTCCTTATTTTAAAGCCCACTGAAACATCATGATGCCTACAGTTTCAAAATACTAGGCAAATGTAATGAAAAAAACAAATAATGTTAAAATATCAATATTAAATCCAAGTACAGCTTAAGGAAATATAATACATAGTACAAGAAATATATAAATACCATTTAAAATCCTCAATACAGATAATTACAGTTATGAGCCAACATTTATTGAGAGCTTCCTGTATGTCAAACATTATTCTAAATGCTTATAAGTGGCTGCTCAAGTAACTCTCACAGTAGCCTATCAGCTAGGAACCATTATTACCATAATACCCATTATATGAATGAGGAACTTGAGATAGATAAATTAAGAAACTTGCCTTTCCATGTAACCAGCAATTAGTAGAGCTGTGATTTGAATCCATTCTGGAGAGTTAGACCTTAATTGTTACATGACCTTGTCTCCTCCCTTTGTAACAGCCATCAAGCATCAGGTACCAGAGTAAGATATTATTAAAACAAAAAAAGCAACATCTGCACAAAGAGACATTGAGAAAAGTACCCTCATAACAATGATGTTCAAATAATAATATTCTATTGTCTAAGTCCTCAACAGATCAAAAATAAATAAATAAAATAGACTTTAAATATGATACATAATAACAAGATAGACAGACATAGATGCATATAGATATGACTTTCTACCCTAAAAACAAATAGTATACAATATTTTCAAATACTTGTAGAACAATTAAAAAGTCAAGTGATAATGTCATAGGGCAAAAAGTTATTATCAAAACTTTTTAAACATTAAAAATTGCATGCCACATTCTCAGTAACTAAAATATTTAATCATATGACAATTTAATAATATATTCCTAAAATAGATCTAAGAGAATTTTAAAATATAATTATAGAATTTTTGATTAATGAAGGAAAATAACAGTATTACATATTAAACTGCAAGTGATGGTAAGAAAATACTTATCAAAGAAATACCTTAAAGACATTTATAATTAAGATAGAATATAAACAAATAAATTAATAGAAGTATCATACTCAATAATCTAGAGATGAAAAGAACAAAATTAACCTGTTAATACATTAGAAAAGAAAATATTGATATATTCCAGCATGGATCTTTGGTGGTGAGAGGAAAATTTCCACCATAATAGGCTAGGAAAAAATCTGGAATTTCTGAAAAAGGGAGAGAGAGAGAGAGAATTAAAGATGACAACTTCAGTATCTTTTGTAAATTAATCTCAGAAGTGACATACCACTGCTTTTCACATGTTCTGTTGGTCATACACACTGACTCTGGTACAGTGTGGGAGGGGAATACCAGGAGATCATTGGGGGCCTCTTGGAAATTGGCTACCACAGTACACCCTCTGGCACTCAAATGAGCCATTTCTCTCTTTCAGTTATTTTTTGGTAAGGGGTTATATTTTACAATGGAGGAACATTTGTCTCAGGGAAGCTAAAAATCTTTTTCAAGATAACTACTATTAAGACAATAGAGATTTAACCCAGGTCTTCTGACCTAAAGCCTCATGGCTTTTCTCCTGCAATAAAATAGAATGCCATGTAGGTGTACTACTGTGTGTAGCACCGTTTTCCAGCATTCATAATATTTCTATACTGCTGAGCTTTTGAAATCGTCATGACTATTTTTTCCTTGAGTTTTGCTTTATCCTCTAGCCTTCAGTTTACTCTCAGCCATATCCTACTGGTATAAATGTTCCAGACTGATAAATTCTCTCTCTGCTTTTCTGGATTACTGTTTTGTTTTGTTTTGTTTTTTCTTTCAATAGATGTGTATACTATAGAACCAGACTTATTAAGATCACATGAATTGTGGGAGTAAATACATTTGAAGTGAAAATCTATGGGTCTTTCCATATTAGTCTGCTCAGGCTGCCATAACAAAATACAGACTGGATGGCTTAAGCAACAGAAATTGACTGCTCACAATTCTGGAAGTGGGAAGTCCAAGATACAGATTCTAGCTGATTCGATTCCTGGCGATGGCTCTCTTTCTGGCTTGCAGATGGCTACCTTCTCTATGTATTCTCACATGGTGAGGAGAGCAAGCAAGCTCTCTTGTGTCTCTTATAAGGAAACGAATCATATTAACCATAGATTTACCCTTATGACCTCATTTAACCTTTGTCACTTCCTTACTCCAAATAGTCACATTGGGAGTTAGGGCTTCAACATATGAGTTTTGGGGGCACAAAATCCATGAAGTCCTTTACACTTTCCCTATGAGGAAAAAATGTGCCTGGACTTTGGGATATTACAGCTTTCAAGGGGCTTTTTATTTTCCAAAGGGGTTTGTGTTTTTTCACATTATTTTTCTCAATATTAGTCCAGATAATGAACTTTTAATATATTTGTATTTCCAATAAGTAAGTTGCTCACAATATATGGAGTTCTATTATTGCTCTTATTTTAGAAAAATGTATTTCCTAAGTTTCAAGTTTTATAAACGTTCCCTGTTTAAAGTTAAGATAATACATTGCAATTTAAAACACTTTTCTATAAAAAGGAAAATTGACAAAATTTACCTACATAAGAGACTGGTAGTAATGAAGTAAAATTAAAGTAATGAAAATAGCATTACCTCAAGGTGGACTTGAATTTGTTTTAGTCACTTAAGTAGCATCCTGTTAGAGGATTAGATTTATTTTATATTAATATAAAGAGTAAAACAAATACATTATGTTAATAATCCAGTATAGTACTCATTATAATAATTTCAGTAATATCCGAGACCATTGATATACTGTAGCAGATTGAATTAAGCTATTCTCAGCATTTCTCTTCTAGACCTACGTACACACATGAGCACATTATAATCAAAAGGGCTGTTCAACAAACATTTTTGAAGTAAACCAATTCAATTAATGAAGGAATCCATTTTCCTGGATTAATATTTGAGTTTCTGATTTTATTACTTTTCAAAAATACTATATATTTTTACTACTTTTAAGGAAAATGTGACCCTTATAACAGAAATTGACAAGCTATTGAATGTATTAAAGTCAGTAACTGATATATATTATAGTCAAAGCATAAGAAACATGTTCTTAGTAAAATATAAAATGATATTATAATGACTTTAGAGCTCTACCTAGCATTATATTGTTTGTACCAACTTATGTTAAATTTATCAACCAGTTTTCTGAAGTCAGTAAAATAAGGAATTATTTTAAAAGAGTAATTTTAAGAATAAAATAGAGGCTATCATGTATCCATGTGTTTTGATCCATTTGTCTGCAGTTATTTTTTATTGTAATTAAAACTCCTACAAAATTCTCTAATTCCTTCTCTTAAAACAACTCTGAGAAGCCAGTTGTTCAAATATCTTAATTACATTCTCTTTTTGATCATTTTTACTGAGTTAATATATCATGGAATTATTGTCTTAGGAATTGAAAGAAAACAATTTAGATGATGCTTTTGTATTTTACATTTATTTACAACAAAGTTTCGTAGCACCTTCTAGCTCTGAAAAGAAATGATAACAATGACTATTTATAAGAAATAAAATATGTCTTCCACTAAGTAAATATAACACAAACAAATAAAACCTATCCCCAAGGTATAGTTTCTAGCGTGCATGTGTTTGTGCGTATGTGTATGTCTGAGGGAGAGAGAGAGGGAGAGGGAGGAAGGAGTATGTACATGGTATGGGTCATTCAAGATTACAGAATAACAGTGTGTTTGACTCATACTTTTGACAACATAAGAACACAAAATGACTGAGCAAAATGTGACAGCTGAAAGTTAACTTATGTGGAATTTGGAAAAATCACAGATTCTTTGCTTTGCTTTTAATCAGTTAATTGAGAACAGTACATTTTTTTAATGAGAGGGTAAGTCATAGAAAAGTTGCAAAAATGTATTTTAATAGTATCATTATTTTAACAATTTTTATTATTACTATAATAGTTATCTGGAATTCTTACAGTCCAAAATATCACTCCTAACAAAATTTGCAATCTTAAATATTTACTTTAAATCACATTGTCTTCTATAAATTCTAAGCTTTTGTGAGCAATGATGTAGAATATAATAAATACTAAATACTAATTGCTGCTATTGAAAATTTCAAACTTAAGGGAATAATTTTTTAATGAAGACCTAAGCTTATAATTTCTTGCTTATGGTTTAAAACAAGGAACTCTGGTACCCTGTTGTGTAGATTTAGGATTGGTAAAATTAGTTGGAAATGCTAAATATATCAGTCATTTAAAAGTCACTTGAAAGTTTGGTATTTTGCATTGATGATCAGGTAACAAGTTTAGAATGATCCAGTTCAGGCTTCATTAAGACAGTTTTGAGGTAGTTTGTTTTTCAACAATAATAATGGTAATAATAGTAATAATAATGCATGACAGTTTCAAGTACTACTTTATGCTAAACTCTGCTGCTGCCATCCTTGGTTTCTTTTTAACTATTTACCCATGATTTAGGTGGCCTGTATCAAAAGACTTGCTTAACATAATGAAAACTTTTATAAAGCCTCTTATAGTCCATAGATTAGAATCAAATTTAACATAATTGTGAAGATATTTTGAAAGGCCTATGATATTCTATGAAAGAAGAATCTGTGGGCACCAATTACTTCACCTTCTAGAAACAGAATGAGTTCTGGTTTTTTTTAACATCTTTATTGGAGTATAATTGCTTTACAATGGTGTGTTAGTTTCGAGAATGAGTTTTGAACCAGTATTTTCAAACTTCCCCCAAATAAAGTGCTTTCTCTTTAGTATCAACAAAGCTTTATTACATCATTTATTTGGCTTATTTGTCATTAGTAAACAATATTTATTATGTACCAAGCAATAGGGGGAGTTGAGGAAGCCCTTGACATCCATTTTTTTTTTATCCTCCAGTGTTTAGAGTGTAATGTAGAATAGAAAATGATAAAGACATTACCTTAGGTTCCTAAGCATAGGGCATCATAGTAATATTATTATAGTGACATTAGAACAAACATACAACTTATAAACTCCCACCCATATCACATACATCAAAAGCAGAAGAGATAATGAAGTAAAAGGATTGAATGGAACTGAGAGAGATCAATCCCAGGATTGGGGGATTTTGTGACTAGTGTAGCACTGTCTCCACATTCTAGCTGGAATTCCAATAGAGAAGTAAATGCTGCTTATATCATTTTATGCATGAATGAAAATGATTTAGATAATTGATATGTTATTCTAGCAAATCCAATTACATGAATATTGTCAACTGACTAAAAAATCTAATTGCTGGTTACAGAACTTATTGCTGAGGTTCTTCCTAATATGTTTCAAATTGACATTGTATACAGGACTAAACCTCATTTATGATTTATGGGAACAAAATTCTTGGCAGTGTTTACATATATACATGCATGCATATATATATACATATGTGTGAATATGTGTACAAATATATCCAATATATAAAAAGTATGTAACTGATCAAAGCTTTCTTTGTGTCCTTTGAACTTGGATGACTAGACAGTGAAGCTCACCATGACTCTCTAGCACCACCAGTTTCATACGTCCTTCAGTCTAGTCAACAAGCTCCACCGTGGCCCTTGTCTGTCCTGTAGAACACTGTCTCTAAAACCCATCACATCTCTTGGTACATGGAAAGTCAGTGAATCATCTTAGTTCGAGCATCTTCTATTACACTTTGATTATCATTGTGCGCCATTTTAAACTACGTTCCATGGAACCACTGGTGTTTTGAAAAGGTGCTTTTTTTTGCGGTACGCGGGCCTCTCACTCTTGTGGCCTCTCCCATTGCGGAGCACGGGCTCTGGACGCGCAGGCTCAGTGGCCATGGCTCACGGGCCCAGCCACTCCGCGGCATGTGGGATCTTCCCGGACCGGGGCACGAACCCGTGTCGCCTGCATCGGCAGGTGGACGAGAAGGTGCTTTTAATAGAGCTTTGATGAGACAAATAAGGGGAGAAGGAAACCCACACCCTTACCATGGTTCTAAGGCCCTATATGAGTTGGCCTCCTGCTCCACTGATGCCATATGCTCCCACTCTCCCTGTCTCTCACTCCAGTCCAGAAGCCACTGGCCTCTATGCCTCAGTGACCTTACTCCACCTGGACATCACTTCCTCAGATATCTACATGGCTTATTCCCTCACTTCATTCAACTCTCTGCTCATGATTCATCTTGTCAGAGAGAACGTCCCTGACTACCTACCTAAATAATAACTTCAACTACTTTTATTTTCCTTTATTGAGGTTACCACAGTAGGATATCTTAAATATTTATTTGTTTATTTTCTCTCACACACAAACACAAGAATGAAAGCTTTATGAGTGTTTATCAGAAGTATACTGATATGTCCCACTGCTTAGAATACAGAAAAAATGGAGGTGCTCAAAAAGTACATAATGAATGAATAAATGAAAAAGTGAGTCCCTTATATCCATGTCAACCAGTTTTTGGTTGTTTTTCAGTGTAACACAAAGTGTCTTTGAAGAACACTTTTCTTTTGTAACAAAATCTCTGTGTCTGAAAAAAGTTTGAAAAACAGGGTTCAATTTATTAAAACCTATGATACTAGGTAGCATAAGTTCTAAGTATGTTTTTGATGCTATTGAAAATAATTCTATAAAGTATTAAAACATCTTACAGAAATATGATTAAAGTAGTTTATAAAACTTGTTGCCAACAATTGCCAAAAATCCTTAATTTAAGAAATGCTCAAGTTTTCATATTTCTTTAGTAAATCCTTTCTATAACTTGTGAAATTGGGAAAAAGAAACTAGACCATGTATATAACTATAGCAGTTTAATAAAACATAAGCATTTGTCTGTTTAATAATGCCAGTTAAATGAAGACAGTTTCTAGTCAATTTTTCTGCCCCCAGCTATTATTAAAAAATCTAAGAAAGTATCCAAAAACTTTTTTAAGCTTATTTGTTTTAAATTGATCCTGAGATCTGATCATACTTATCCTTTATGGGAATGCCAGTGGGAGGAAATAGAAGAACATCTAAAGTCCATTTGTTCAAGGTCATGATAGTCTTGTTAATTGGTCATGAATTATATTCATACATCCATCACCCATTTATTCATTCATTCATTCATTCAATGTAGTCTGAACTCCTACCATATGCTAGAGGTTAGATTGCAGCTTGATATTTAGCCTCCTTTGACCTGACCCTGAACCCTGTCCTTTCTACTCAACCATGATAATTCCAAACTTCTCTGTCACACCCACTGCTGACCACCCTCATTTTTAACCGAACTGGATCTGTACTAGCACCACAGAGCCTCACCAACCTGCAGGAGAAGGCAGGTTGAATTTTGGATCAAATACCTTGTTTTTGGTCCATGCTTTTTCATAAACTAATATGCCCCTGTTCATCTTCCTGTCTTAACTCTCTGGCTTTTGTCTGAGACTAGAATTATAATCCTGGACAATTCCAGTTCTTCCCACTTGGCTGATATTTAATTTCTCAATTAAGCATGTATTTGACATTGTGAAGAAGGACAATATTGAGCTCTGTACAGATTTTAAAATATATTCACATTCTTTAACCACAAAGTCCTTAAATTTGAATAAATGACGTTAACAACAATACATAAGCAAGGAATGCTGTGCTAAATGCCATAAGAGAGGAACTGTATCTATTTTGAGCAAATTGTAAAAAATTTTCTAGGGTGGGAGGAAACACTCTATTTTTAAAGTACATACATTTTACACTGTCAAGAAGTAGCCAACTGAAAGGGGAGAAGAAAGGGATTATAAACATAGGGAACTGAGATGATTGTACTGTAAGATACAAATAGATAAGTAGTGGGATAAGTGCCACCCATTTATATAAACCGCAGTCATTCATACAAGTGCATGCTATCAGTCATTGACAGAACAAATAGACAGAAAATCAGTAAAGATATAGAGAACCTGAAAAACAATACAAACCAAATTTCCCTAATTGAGATTTATAGAACACTCCACCCAACAACAGCAGAATACATATTCCTTTTAAATATACATGGAACATCACCAAGATAGACTGTATGTTGGGCCATAAAACAAGATCAATACATTTTTTTAAATCTTTTTTTTGATCAATACATTTTTAATGATTTAAATCAGAGTGTATTTCTGGTACAAAACTGAATTAAATTAGTGATCAGTAACAGAAAGATATTTGGAATATCTCCAAATATTTTGAAATTAAAAACATTTTAAATATCTCAAGGGTCAAAGGAGAATAAATCACAGGGGAATTATAAATAATCTGATTGGATAAAGGCACAACATATTAAAATTGTGGGATAAAGTTCAACAAAATTGTGGAATATAAGGTCAACAAATAAAAACGATCTTATTTCTGTATAATAGCAATGTACAGTTGTACCAATAACTTTTTAAAAACCTATTCACAATAGCTCCAAGAATGGAAATACATTGGTATGAATTTTAAAAAGTATAAAATCTAAATGCTGAAATTACAAAATACTAAAGAAATAAATCCAAGAAGACCTCAATAAATGAGAGACAGACCATCTCCATGGTTTAAAAGACTCAATATAATAAAGATGTCAATTCTCTACAAATTGATATGCAAGTTGAATGCAATTCCTAGAAAAATCCCAGAAATATTTTTTGTAAATGCGTACAAATAATTCAATTGTGTAAAGCAGGGGGTCCTATTATTGCAGTTATTAAAATAGCCAAGGCAGGGCTGTTCAGCTAGCATGCCAGCAATTGTAGGGGTTTGAATGCTGTATCCAAATTTATGCTGGGTACAGAGATGATACTGGATTCAATAATGGGCTTTAACTACTAGGACAGTGAGAATGATTCCCCAGTTAGTGCTTATTTTGTGGACTCAGTCTCTGTAGATTTGGCCTGCGGAAACTGAGGACACAGTATGCCTCTTTTGCTTTCTCATTTTCTGAGAGTTCCGTAATGTTTGCTTGGCTATCCTTATCCTTTTCTCCATATCCCTTCCAAGCTACCATATAGAAGATAAGAGCTTTATCTAGCCCAGGTTGCAGGAGAAAAAGCAAATGTCAATTGCACTGTATCTACATTTACATTATCACTTGGTATGTTATCATAGGGTGTTCTATTTTTAAAAAATATTCTCTTGTTTCTAAAGCTCCAACTTAATAAATTCATTTGAGCATGCCCTTAGTAGAAATACCTACTCCACATGACTCAACTAATTCTCATGTCTTCATAGTTGACTTCAACCAAGAACAGTCATATCTGGACCATTATGTCCAAGTAAGATATGACTTTTAGCAGAAATCATTCCTGATGGGAATAATCAAATTCTTATTGCCTTGATAGACAGATAAGTGGTATAAATGATATATATATATGGTCCCCAATTGAAGTTTATATAAAAATAAAATAATATGTCTAGAAATGTGATTTATATTTACATTTGAATATTATTATATTTGAATACAGCTGATAAATTTCCTTTAGCCAAAATACTCGAGTTACGCGGTAGGGAAAGATCATATTAGAAACTGAGAGGTTAATTACTTTTTTGCAATCTATTCATTCACCATTTCTCTAAGAAGTCCCTCAAAAAAATACTCTATATGGAAATTTTAAAACAACTGTGGAATTTTGTTACATAACCCATTTTCTCCATGATGAGCTTGAATGATGGAAACAACAAAAGTAGTACCTTATAGGGATGGCAGCAGGTGGAGGGTTTTCCCAGATTCTTCCTTCCCTAAATCCTGCGGTTCTCACCTTTCTTTGGTTTACCATCCTCACATTCATTTCTTCATCTGACTCCATATATTTCCCACATCCTGGTCCTACTGGTAATGCTCACTTGTCTCCTGCTGCTTTGCCAACTTCTCCTGGTACTCCTACTACTGGAGCTGAGACAGCCATGAGTCAAGCACCCAGCTGCAACCAGTTTATATTTTAAAGTGATGTAAAGGAGAGCAATAATAAATACAGAATTGGCTTTCTTGGAATCTTCAATGCTTTGGTTTCAGAGTCTTTTCTGGGCAATGCATTGAGAAGTAAGAACACATGATAAACTCAACCTAATCATTAAGTCAGTGGTTCACCAGGACGGTGAGCAGTGCAACTCCCAAAGGGATGTTTTGATAAATCACAAAATGTTTTTTTCTTATTTCAGTGATTCATGGGGACTGAAGTTGTTGGGGCCAGGCATGCCGTACATCTTGCTGAGTAGGACAGTCTACGTAATGAACAAATTTTTTGTGTACTTCATGACTTCCAAATTCCCCTATATATATTCATGAAGTTGAAAGAAAAAGCCTGTTGATAATCCTTTTAAATTTTTATTTTTACCCTAGAACCAATTTCACATTGAAAATAAACCAAAGCATCGTTTACAAAGTTTTAGTATATATTGTTTTTCAGGAATTCAACTACTTTGTAAATCAAGGGAATATTTAACTAAATTTGTATTGAAACATGACCAAGAGTGTTCTACCATTGCATAAAATTACCTCAGTGGGGGTAAGGCCACTTGAGTTTGAGTTCTCCTAGACAGCACACCTTAACAGTTTGCATTTATGGCAGTCACAATCATGGCAGTTCCATAGATGTGAGCCTCTGGTTCCATGATTATGTCTCCTAATGTAGTTGAGCCTAAGCATTTACACTTTAAAAAACACAATATTTTGTTACAAATTACTTGCTATTTATTTCTTTGCAGAGTTAGCCCAAAATACTTTGACTTTAAAAATTATTATCTATTTTCTTTCTGTATAATAGATGGAGCATTAAATATATTTGTTTTTCAATGCATAGATTCCATAGAATTAAGAATTACTGTATGAAGTAATTAAACAAACTAGTACGAACTATGGGGGACAAAAAATTGTGTAATAAGTTATTTAGCTGAACATAAGAAGTGTTAATTATATAAGCCTGAAATCAAGATTTGTCAAGAATAATTGACACATTTATATGCATCGATTGATATTTCTGTCATGTATAAATGATGCTATATACAAATGATAAAACAAAGTCATATAAAAGTTGGCCTTACAGTACAGATGTCTAGTGGGAATATAAGTCATCCTTATCACCTTTCAGCCGCGCTGACCAGTCATGTAATAAAAATGGATGGCACCTGAAATGAGAAAACAGTTATGTGGCGATCTGAAGGAAGGTGGCCATACCCAAAGGATGAACAAAATACTTCAAGCTAAACTAACAGCAACATAATGAGCTAAGAAGTGACAGGCACAAGCACAGGCAGATCATGTTTGCTTGAAGCAAGCAGAGTTTGAGCTGCTTCACTGCCTCATTTAAACAGAAGAGTATGCTCATCATGAGACTAAGAGACAGTTTACAGAGAATGACACCCTGCAGGGAACAGCTGCTGCTAACACCCAAAGGACAGAATTATATAGAAGACATATTTATTTAATTTTGCAATTTGTGAGGAAGTCTTTTTAGACCCACTCTTTTTTTGGCATTTTATTTTATTATTTTTTTTTTTAAGAGGCAAGAGAATTTAATGAAGAGGCTGTTTACAAAGGTGTGGTCAGGTGTAAGATGTCTAATTTGATTTTTATTTTCACAACCTAATTTGTCATTCTATTATTCTACATTCTTCATAGTTTACGATGCTAATTGTTGGGAAAAATAGGTATGTTTCTAGCCAGTACTATAGGCTTTTTATATATTATCTCACTTAATCTTACAACAACCCTGAGATGTATGTTCTCTTTTCCACTCTTTGCTGAAAGAGATAGGAAGGCTCAGTAAGATTTTGTCATTTAAGATCACATCGCAGGTAAAATTTCTCATTTTAACTTTGTCTTCCTGAGTGTGAAAGCTATGTATTTTTTGAAAAATTTTTATTGGTGAAGTAAGTCAGACAGAAAAAGACAAATATCATATCATATGATATCGCTCATATATGGAATCTAAAAAAAGACTACAAATGAACTTATCTACAAAACTGAAATTGAGTTACAGATATAGAAAATAAACTTAGGGTTACTGTGGGGTAAGGGGAGGGGGAGGGATAAATTGGAAGACTGGGATTGACACATAGACCCACTCCTCCGAGCAGAAAGCCTCAAGATCAATGAACCAATCACATAGTACAGAAGATATTGCCATATTTATATGATTCAGTGGAATGGATCAAGTAATTTTAACAGGACTGTTATATTTCCATAAATATAAATAATTTGTTGATTATGATTGTTCTTAATAAAACCTAAATACCCTAAAGCATAATTTTAATGGCACTGCCTTACGACCATATACAGTATTCAATCCCAATTTCTATTCTGGAAATTGAACCCGTATTGAGTCCAGTTCCAGGTCCAGGCCAGAAAAGCAGGGGAAATCCAAGTTTAAGTGAGAGAAGTACTGATTCCATATATATCTCTATCACTCTTTAAGAAATATATGCTTAATAGGAAAACAATATTTTCTCATGTAAATTCCAGGTTTTATTTAAGAAAGATCCTGAATCCAAAGGTGAAATATAGTAAAAAAAAAAAAAAAAATAGTATATGTTTCTTTATGGAAATGCTGTTAGTTTTAAATTCTTGATTGGATATGTCATATATAAATTTACCAAGGAATAAAATAGAGGTCATAAAATATAAAGACACAATAGGACATATTTATAACCTCGTGAAACAAAATGGCATTTCCATATATTAAGCTGGCCACTTTACTGTATTTGTATATGGGTCCTCACTACAAAGTTCTGTCCCTGATTTGAACACGTCAAGTATGAGAGGTAAAAAGCACACGGTAAATGAGGGTTACAAATGGCGTTTTGTTTATGAACCTCATCTTTAGGTTGGTGACATTCCATCATACAGCCAAGGCAATGATTATTATTATGATTAGCTTTATAATAATCTGTAGGATCCTGCAGAACTTTTCCAACAACTTATTCAGATCCTAACATCAATTTGAGGTGGAAAAACAGCAGATGGACGTTAGGAAAAGTTAGTGCAATATGATGTTATAAAGAAAAGCATGTGTGTCTTTTCTCAAATTTGGTTTAATATATTCTTTACAGAAGGTAGTTTCCTTTAAAAGCATTAGTTAGTTCAGCGTTTGTGTGATTTTATGAGGAGGAGGTGTGAGTAGCCATAATGGTGGCAGTAAAATGCAGTGAGCCCTAATATATAATTCATTTTAATAAAGAGGAGAAACACACCTTAGGTGACATATTTTAATGGACTACTAGATGAATGACCAAGAAAAGAGAGAACTTCAGTTTCAATATGAAAGGTAGAGACCATTGAATAAATGAAATTGTGGCAAGAAAATATATTCTTTAAATATCCTTTAAAATCCATTGAATAAATGAAATTGTGGCAAGAAAACATATTCTTTAAATATCCTTTAAAATCTGCTACCTCAAATCCTTCCTGTGGTATTCTTTATGATCAGCGTTTCATTAATTAGTTTGTTACAGATAAAAAATGAGATGCTTTTAGAAGTCATGTCTCTTATAATCCAGCTATTATTTAGATAGACATTTCAGAAAGAGAAAATAATTTTCAAGTTGTTTAGAAGACTAAGGTGCAAGTAGAGAGTAATTTACTATTATTACTATTAAAGTATCTCTTTCTATTCACTGAATCTGAGACCGATCTGACTGATTTGCTTACACATTCATGGCTGCTTTTAAGTGCCCTCTATTCTGAATTTTGTTCTCCATATTACAATTGTAACATATAGGAAATAAAATGGATATACCTTGTTTAAAGATATCAATAGAGCAAAATTATTTCTATAATCAAGAACAGATCCAAATACAGACAAGTGACTTAATCATATAATTTAAAGGTTATTACAAGGTCCTGCATGACCCTGAATATTTATTTTCCCACCAACTTACTATCTTATTTGTTTATTTTCTTATATGAACTCATATTCCTGCAATTAGAATTGCTTCTTCTGTAAGAAGAAAAAAGAAAGGACTTTATTATGGTTTTTATATAGTATTTATGAAAAAATTTAGAAGGTAACTATTAAAAATACACTCAGTACACTCAGGTGAAATGGGCCCAAGAGAAATGGGAGGGAGGATATTAGTTTAAAGGAAGCCTTCTCATGCATCCTTCTCATTTCATTAGCACAGGTTAAGAATTATGAAGTGGAAAAGCCACTAAGTGTAAATATGTATTAGAAACAAAGGAAAATACCCTAAGGGATTTGGCAAGCAGCATGGATTATTTTCAGGTGGGGTTTTCATGGAGGATGAGTCTAGGAAAGCCTCAAGGAAGTGTAAGGGTGTCAGAGAAAGCACGTCCAGAGTTTGAGAGAACCGTGGAGGTACTCATACTCAAAGCCTAGGAAGGACGCATTTCACAACTCCTAACTTCCCTCTCTCTGCCATGAATAACATATATGGCACAACTGAAGTTTCCCTGATAGGCTTAAAATATTTTCTCACATTTTCTTTACCAGTAGTTCTATCCTAATCCAAACATTTAAAAGTACTCATTTTTACAGACATTTAAAAGTAACACAGTGGAAAAATGGGATCCTCAGATTGATACCATCAAGCATAGTAACATAAGATTTTTCAGCTTAATACTTTTAAAAAGCTTTCATTCCTAAGAGTAAGCTTGTGAATTAAGATCAGAAGTTTATGCTAACTAAATTCTGCTTTTAGATGAGAAAGTAAAAACTGAAATACTGGCAGTTTCTAAAGCTCCTTCAGGGGGAATTAATTCTTGGATCATTTGTGTTGATCATACAATCCTTTCCTTTTTAGCTAATTGAAATCAACATAAAACTCAGGTAGTTTATTTTTAAACAATATATTCAATATTTGACAATTAAGTTCAAAGAGAAGGATATTGGATTGAGGGTTAAATACTGGCAGGTAATGGTGTCTCTTCACAAACAATGAAGATTTGCAGTTTCATTAATAATAATAAATTATTATTGATTCTGGACCCACTATGTACTACTCTTCAGCCACAGAACATGACAGATAAGGCCAGAGTCCTCATGGAGTGCAACTCTAGAAAGGGCTAATGGTGGGGAGAGGGTACAATGACTTAAGTAGTCAAGTTAATTTCACTTAGTGATTGGTGCTATGAAGGGAATGAGCAGGATAACGTGACAGATTCAGCTTTGTACCCCTTTGTGATCAGAAGACACTGAGTTTTTAATGAAAGCTCTGAGTATGAGGAAACAGCTGGATTGAAATTTCTTTTCTCAAACAACCCAGTCCCTGGATGTTCTAAGGATTTTTTCCCCTCATTCTAGCCCTGCTTTCTCTCCTTTCTGCTTTGCTTTTTTGCTGGAAACCCTACTCTCCTACAGCCGTGCTTCTTCTGTGACTAGAGATCTTGCCTTTTGTCATTGACTTTTCCCATTCCTGATATCTGGTTTCTGACTAAGATCTCTTTCGGGGAATTGACATGGAAAGGAAAAGAGGTGTAAGCTTTAAAGTATCACTGTGGCTACTTGTGATCTTAATATGTTTAAATTTAATATATTTAAATATTTTGGAGAGAAGTTTAAATAGATGATTTCAGAAATGGCTTTTGTGTTTAAATTATTTAATGTTACATCTATTGATCAATTTACAGTTAATGAAGTTGATCACAATCACCTTTAAACCTAATTTATTTCCTTTTTTCTTTAAAGCCCTTTTCTAAGAAAGATGTGCTTCGAAACAACCCTTTTGACCTTCTTTGTATATAAAAAACAAGGTATTAGATAGTTTTAATTAGGATTTTTAGAAGCCAAAGTTCTTTTAAAGACTGATCTAACTGCAGGAACACTGCACTCAGGGACCATTTTAAACAGCAAGATCACTAAAATTACCAGAAAAAGCACAAAAATGCAAAAAAGATGGCACTCAATTGACTGCAAAAAGGACACTGTTTAAGTTATGAGAGCTGAAACAAGAAGGCAGAGCATGGTCTAGTTGGACCTCAGTTGGAAATGTGCACGTCATGTGACTCAATTTTGTTGCTGGTCTGCATTCCCACATATGTGAATGCCTGCAGAGCATTGATTTGGGGGTTATAAATACATGTTAGCAAGCAGGCAATTTGCATATATGGAATCCTTGAATAATGAGGGCCAACTACACTTCACAGTGTTAAGGTGTGCAAGTTACTTAAAATAATAAATGTTCAATAGATATCAACTTAAACTACAGTGTTAAATGTAATAGAAACTGTTGAAATATAGTTATTTGCTTTTGTCTTCATTCATTTGCCTCAGTTTGCCATTTCCAAATTGAGTCTTTTTATTTTAATTTTTTCCATTATCCAGTTTACTGCCATTTACTGCCGAGCGTCCGCTTTTTCCTCACTGTTATCAGTGGGCACTACTCCAGCCTCTGTAACCCCCGCCCTGTGCTCACACCCTTTGCAAAAGCAGTTCAGGTGACTATTTAACAAGTCTGAGTGAGGACTTGAGGGTACTCTGAGCAAGCCCCCGGCTAAATTATGGTTATTTTATTTATTCACCTTTTGCTTTTATTCCCCAAATGCTGGATGCATTCCAGGTATTTGAGGTTGACGGGAATCTGCCCTTTACATATGTGGAGTGGGGTTTTATTACCATTTGGGAGTAATTCTCAGATAGTGTATTTATTGTCAAGGGTTTTGGTCAAAAAAATTTTTTTGTCTAGGAGCTGTGGCCTATTGATGCTCTTTCCTGGCTGAGACACTCAGACCACATAATCGATTATTCTTTCACAGTAGATTATGGTGAACTTTAAGATAGGGTTTGTGGTATACTCCCTGGTAGATTTTATTGGAATATCACTCCCTCCATTAAATGTTCAATTGAATTTTATGTTCACAAAGAAACTGTTGCACAATAAAGGATTTTATATTATTTGAGTAATATAAAATAACATTAATTAAAATGTTAACTTTTTAAGTCAAAATTTGGATGTCACTGGAGAACTTTGCCTTACTGAGATGGAAATTCAGATGGATTTTTAAAATAGCTTATGTATAAACTTTTAAAAATATGATAGTGGGTGGGAGGAATCACTCATTCAACTTGGATGTTATAGTTGTAGTATGATGATTTAAATATGTTTCACTTATGCTCATGTTAGCCTATTAGATTTAAGTATTTCATAAAGAATTTTTATTTCAGATAAGCCTTGTGATAAATGTTATCATTATATGTTGGCTCAATTATATAAATACTGTTTGAAATCCAGGTCTTTTACTTGCAAGACAGAAATAGAGTCACAGATGTAGAAAACAGACTTATGGTTACCAGGGGGGGAAGGGGAGGGGAGGAGGGATAAATTGGGTGATTGGGATTGACATATACACACCACTATATATAAAATAGATAACTGATAAAGACCTACTGTATAGCACAGGGAACTCTACTCAGTACTCTGTAATGACCTATACGGGAAAAGAATCTTAAAAAGAGTGGATATATGTATATGTATAACTGATTCACTTTGCTGTACAGCAGAAACTTACACAACATTGTAAATCAACTATACTCCAATACAAATTTTTAAAAAATAAAAGAGATGGGATCAGGAATAATCTTCTCCTAATTACAGCCTGGTGCAGTAATACGGGGGAAGTTTTAAGATTTATTGTAAAAAGTTAAGGAACTAGGAGAGTTTTTATCATTCAAGTACAAAATGAAAAAAAAAAATATAGGGACATGGGTTGCCCTTTTAGAGGGTTAGGGACAAAAAGAGAGGACAAATAAGATGCCGCCAAATGGAAAATGATGAAATGCGTTGTGAAACAAAATGAGAATGCTGAAATTGCTATTGATTTCAGCTCTTTATGAAGCAAAGGAATTGCCAGAATTACTAAATTTTTGAAATAAACCTGTAGAGTAAAAACTAAGTAAATAAATAAAATGAAATAAAATAAAATTCAGGTCTTACTAAGGGTTAATAAGATAATGAATTCCAGTATTTTTTTTCAAAACAAGGATAGATAAAATTTTTACCCTTTTTCTTCATATTCGCTTGAATATATGTTGCTGCTGCCTTTTGTAAATGTTCCATAATTCCATTAACCACATTTTGTTGATCTGAAAGTTCATACAAGCTTGAAGTTTCAAAAGTACAGTTTCATATCCAATATTAATAGTGTTACAGCCAACACACCAAAGGAAATAAAACCTTTAAAATTTAATGCCTCACAAGGGAGAACTGTGTTAAAACGGTGCCCTCTTACAAGTTACAAATGGGAAATACATTTTAGAAGAAAAGGCGTTTGCTCTAGAAGAGCAGATCACTTTGTTTTATAGCAAGTTCAAAATTCAGAGAAATATTCATCCTTCAGTTACCAGACTAATAAATTGAATCAAGGTGGGCAAGGAGAGAGATAGAAGAAAAAAGGGGAAATAAAGTAAAAGCAGGAGGTGGGTTAATAAAGGGCTTTTTCTTGTGAACTAACTTCTCCCTACAAAAATGATAAGAAAATAGCAGACAGAGCAACAGAGATAAAATTGCATCAGGCTTCAGGGTTTATGTTTTTGATGGAAATGTACAAATAATTTCCATCCCTTGCGGTGCTGTCATGCTCCATCACTTTAGTCCATTTTCACCTTGCAAAGAATTCTGAATGGGAGGGACTTCCTTCTCTGGCAGCTAATTAATCTCTTACAAGCCTGCTCTTGCAGCCTGTCTACCTGGAATGCCCCACACATTAAACAAGTGACTTGGGAGCAGATTTCTTGCCCCCTTGAGCAGTTCTTTCTTCCTTTAAGCTATATGAAGACCCAGCTTTTTCTTTTTGTTTGGGAAACTATGAGCTCTAGAATAAATCATTGAGGAATCTCTCCCTCTATCCCACTACCATAACTGAATACACTCCCAAATAATTAAATTGGGTTTTAGTGACAACAGACAAAGCCTGAATATAAGTTTTGAATGTGCACAGTGCACATAATATGGAAGGACACAATAGTGCACATATGTAAGGACACACATTTCTAAATTATACATTTTCTGTGTACATGTTAGATCTTCATTGTGATGAAACAGGTATAATCATATTTATAATACTGTTGCATTTGCCTTAAAAATAGTACCAGATTTTGCAAATAGGAGACTTTTTAGTTTTTTGGCAAATTCTGTCTGTAAAAAAGATTAAGGTAAGAACATACTTATTTATAGGTTGAAATGCTTCAATTAAAAAATAATAGAAATTCTATTCAGGTTTATTCTATTTAATAAATACAGCCTTTTAAAAAGTTACCACTAATGAACTACTTGCAAATAGCAATGCTTAACTTTATCAGAGGTGGAACTATCTTTCAGTAATAACTCACAGGAGGTTAGAAATAGTAATCATTCTTTAATATTTTGCTGATGTTGTTCACACATCTTTTTTATGCAGTTATCTGTATTGTTTTATTTTCTCTCATGTTTTTCTGTTAAACCTTTTGTGGATTTTTGTTTGTCTATTTCTTTATATTTCCTTTTTAATTAAACATAAAAGACTTCCCAGTAACTATGTTATGCATGCCTTTAGAAAACAAAGATATATATGTTAATGGTATAGCTATTCCAAATATTAAAGATTCTTTATCCATCTATGAAGATGCATGCAATTGACACATGCACGTATGGAGATGTACTTGATAAGAGAATAGGATCACTATATATATTCAATTATTCACAGAAATGTATATTAAGTAGTTATTGTGTCCCACATACCAGGAGAGTGAAGCCAGAAGGAAAACGTATTCTGAAAAGTGTTATTTATTTTTAATTGTTTAGTCAAGGTAATATATACAGTGAAATGGGCAGCTTATTAAGTGTTCAATTAGATGAGTTTTGACAAATGTATATACCTTTAAAACTAATGAAGATATAGGCCATTTCTATGACCACAGGAAATTTCCCATTCATCTAATGAAAGCCCACTCCCCATAGCAAACACTGTCTGGTTTCTATAACCATAGAGTGTCTGTTCTTGAACTTCATATGAATTTAATTATATGATACATAGACATATTTATCTGGATTCTTTTATTCAGTATTATTGAGATTAAAGTATATTGTTGTAATAATCAACAATTTATTATTTTTAATCACAATCTAATGAGTTAATATGGTACTACTTCATCTAATACGTAAGGACCTTAAAACAGTGTAATTCCATGTTTACCCCATCTTCGTGATTTTGCTGTCTTGTATTTTACTTTTACGTACTTAAAACACTGTCCAGTACAATGATGGTATCTTTACTTTAGCCAGATGTCTTTTAAAAATTAGAAAAAGATGTTTTACGTTTACCCATATATTTATCATTTCAGATGATGATACTCTTTTCTGTATACAGATGTTTCCATCTGGTGTCCTTTCCATTCAGTCTGAATACCTTCTCTTCAGCATTCATATAGGAAAGACCTGCTGGTGATGAATTTTCTCAGCTTTCATTTGTCTGAAAAGTTGTTCCGTTTTCATTATTGAAGGTATTTTAACTGATTATTGCATTTTCAGCCCTTAAAAATGTTGTTTTATTGTATTCTGTCTATTGTTTCTGTTGAGAGGTCAGTTGCCATTGACATCATTGTTTCCTACATGTTATGTTTCTTTCATTGATTGTGACTGTCAGATTTTTTTTAAGATTTTGCTTTTAGCAGTTTTACTATGATATGCTTAGGTGTGTTCTGTCTATTCTTAATTATGCTTGGATTTTCCTGAGCTTCTTGGATCTGTACATTGGTACTTCTCATCCAATTGAGGAACACTTTAGCCACTATTCTTTCAAAAATGTTCTGACCCTTTTCTCTTTCCCTCCTCCTCTACACCTACCCGCCACCTCTGAAAACCCTGTTATTCCTGTGTTAGACCATGCTATTACCCCCACTGATGACTGGGGCTCTATCTATGGTTTTTCAATATTTTTTTCTCTGTTCTTCAATTTAGGTATGTTCTATTGATCTTATTCAAGTTCACTGATCCTTTTTTCTGCAGTATCCAACTTACTATTTTGCTCATGCAATAAACTTTATTTCATGTGTTATACTTATCAATTCTTTTTTTATAGTTTCCATTTATTGTCTGAGAGTCTCTATTTGTACACCCATTATAACTGTTTCTTTAAATCCTTAAACATACTTATGATATATGGTTGAAGTCTTGATCTTTGATTACCAACATTTGATTCATCTTAGAGTCTGTTTCTACTACTGAGCTTTTTACTTGATTATGGGTCACATTTTTCACCTCTTCACATGTGTACCAATTTTTTTTTTAATTATATGCTGGATGTTGTTAATAGCAAATTGTAGAAAGTCTATATTAAGTGATCTTTCTACAAAAGGTAGTGAGTTCTGTTCTGGCAATCTGTTTAATTATAGGCAGATAATTTTTTGCCCTTTCAGGCTTAGTTTTATTCTTGGTAAGGACAAGTCTATTTTGATTTTGAACTTAATTCATGAACCTGACCCTTACTCCTATGGTGGGTGCTTTTCTGTAGTCACAACTGAAAGTCTGAGGTGCCTACTGAGTTCCCTCTGCTCTAGTTGGGATTAAAGTCCAGTGTTTTCCATCAGTACCTGGTCTCTGATATCATTGTACAGCACTCAGCCCACCCTGGTTGGGATTAAAGTCCAGTGTCTTCCAACAGTTCCTGGTCTCTGGTATCATCGTACGGCACTCAACCACACAGGGCTTGTAGAGTCTTACTCTGTCGAAATACCATCTAGACCTTGGCCAACAATTCACAGCAAATCCCCACGCAAACTACTGCCATTTCCCATGCAGCTCCCTTTTCTCACATACCCTTCACTGCAAATTTCAGGCATAGCAGCAGGTCAAACTATTCCCATTTCCTCTTGGCTCAGTGAGACTTCAAATCTACTGGGGTTCTACTACTATATTTGATAGCAGGGAAGTGCTTCCAAAGAGAAAGTCAGGGAGGTCATGGAGCTCTTTGAATTTTTTTCTTTGCTCAAGGTTTCCCAACCTGTGCTGTGTTTAGTTCAGTGCCAGAAAACAGTTGCCTCATATAATTTGTGTCATTTTATAGTTGTTTGTTGTGGAGGGAGAGGCACAGTACTGGTTACTTTATCATTGTAGCACAAATCCCAGCAAGACAGTTTTATTGCTGGATAAAGGAGATCAAGGAAACTGCCGGAGGTGAGGCAGGTTGAGGGTGGTAAGGGAGACAGGGGCCTTTAGAGTTAATATAGAGCCTGTGACTTGAGAAGTTTAGCAACAAGCTACATCCGTACTTTAAAATATAAAAGTGGAGGAAAGATGAACTTCAGGAATCAAGCCAGTAACACACTCAGTGAGAAGTCTTTTGGGAAGATAGCAAATCTGATTAGAAATTAGAGTTAACCTAAATCTAATTTCCCTCCTTTTGCCATTAATCTTTAGCAAGTAGCTGTCCCATATAATGTTAAGTCATAATAAAAAGAAACCAACCCAGAACTGATGATGAATTGTAAAAATTGAAGAATAAATGAATATAAACCAAATTCCACTGAAGATCATACAGTGCACAAGGAATTACATAAGTAAAGTTACCAATAATTCAGACAAAAAGTCCTCTATATTTTCAGTCAAATTACAGAAATGCTGTATTTCTTTTTTTAATAAATTTATTTATTTTGATTTTATTTATTTTTGGCTGCATTGGGTCTTTGTTGCTGAGCATGGGCTTTCTCTAGTTGTGGCGAGCGGGGGCTGCTCTTTGTTGCGGTGCGCGGGCTTCTCCTTGCGGTGGCTTCTCTTGTTGTGGAGCACGGGCTCTAGGCGCATGGGCTTCAGTAGTTGTGGCATGCGGGCTCAGTAGTTGTGGCTCGTGGGCTCTAGAGCACAGGCTCAGTAGTTGTGGTGCACGGGCTTAGTTGCTCCACGGCATGTGGGATCTTCCCGGACCAGGGCTCAAACCTGTGTCCCCTGAACTGGCAGATTCTTAACCACTCTGCCACCAGGGAAGCCCAAAATGCTATATTTCAAGTTGATTTTACATAATAAAATAGAACATCAAAAGAGCTAAAGCATTTTATTATGATTTTATAAGACAATAGATGCAGATGGAAAGCAGACTGAGAAATATTAGGAAAAAAGTGAAATCAAAAACATAAATAAAGGTTTTTGATTGCTCCCTCTTCACAGACACACAAATAACCACAACTAAGAATTATAAAGAACAGGTATGAAAAATAAATTTTATATATATATATATATATATATATATATATAAGGATACAAGGATTATAGAGAAAATGTTAAATGTAGAGGAAAATGAGACAAAATAAAACATAGCTGGTGTTCTTAAGGGGGAAAAAAGAAAAAAAAGCAGAATAAATGGAAGAGAAAAACAAAGATATAGTGAAAGAATAACTACTTACTAGGATAACAGAAGTCTAAGACGGAAATTGCTATCAAGCCATGCCATGGTGAAATTTCTGAACTCCAGTGTTTGCAAAAGAACTGTTAGGGCTATGGGTGTAAAAAGCAAATCATCCACAAAGGAAGTTAGGCAGGAAAGGGAAGAGAGATTCGGATGGCCTCAGACTTTGCCCCTGGTATGAGACAGTGAAACATTCCTCCACAAACATTGGAGGAGGAGAACTGATGTTCCCAAGATATTACAACCATTCAGAATTGCTCTTGAAGTACTGAATAATCAAGAAAATATATAAAAGTATGGGTTCAGAGGATTAATTTAAATAGATACTAATTGAACACTAGGAGGATGGGAGGCACTGAGCAACACTGGGATTTGTGATTACTGATCATATGTGTGTGTTATAATTTTTGACATTGTAAGATTAACAAAATGATTTCAAAAAATTGGTAGGTGAATAAAAGAAAAATGGGAGGAATTATATACATGTTATAATTATAAACATTTCCTTTTTAAATTATACTTTCTATAAATGAAATATGACTAAAAATAACATTCTTAGTATTTTCTTAATGTGAGGATGTTTTTTAGAGAATAATATTTCATAATAAACTATTGACTTTCTTATATAATTTAATTTAATAATTTACTACATTATATAATATATAATTTTCATTTTTTTATGAAATCAATCTCTCTTTTTCTTTGTCATAGAGCTATATCTGGAGCAATTACTCTAATAGTTAAAGATGATTATGTCAATGTAGTGGGCTTTGGAATATAAATGTTTAAAGAAATGTTTTATACTTATATTTTGAGAATCATTAGAAAACAGCAGGTAAAATTTCTGCATAAAACAGTACTTCTTTAAAAATAAAAGAAAAGAATTTATCCTGTAAGTTTTAGCACACATCTCAAAAAAATGTCATAAATAAAATCTGAGCATACTTACAAATGTCCAAATATATTTTTGAGGGGTCAGGTATTAAATATTTTAGGCTTGTGAACCATATGGTCTCTCATAACTGTGCAACTCTGCTGTTGTCATGGGAAAGCAGCGATAGACATGTGTAAACAAATTGATGTGTTCCAATAAATCATTCTTTGCGAAAATAGGCAGCCAGCCATGGGCCATGGTTTTTGACCCCTGGTATTTATTGACCTTTCATCAACCTTAATGATCAAAATATTATCAGCCTCTCTCAGAAATATTAAGATAAAGAAACAGATACAAAATGGCCCTGATTAATGAATTTATTGATTTTATTTCCTTGTTCCTGACATTAAGTACGATAATACTTCACTTTGATATGAAAAGTCTCAATCAAGGGGCAAAACTGAGTAACTTACATACGTATCCACATAAATCTTAATATTTTCTAACTTCTCAAAAAAGCCAAAATTTAAGTAAGGAGGAACTAACTTTGCTCCAAAGAGCTCTTAGATGTTATGCTCAATTTGACTTCTTCCCTTGCCTTTTACATTTACAACCTTGGTCAAAAATCGCAGATTGTCGAAGCTAGATTGTACCTCTCAGTGTATCAGATTAAGTAATCTCATTCTCACAAGAAGGACCCCTACTGCCACTGAGGTTAATAACTTCTCTATGGTAACCCTGCTAGTTCTTGTCAAAGTTAGGACTGGAACCCAGGCTACCAGCTCCCATAGCACAGTTTTTTCCACTCCACCATACTGTCACGTATGGCATGGCTCAAGCCAGACAGCCATCAGAGCTTAATGAGCTGGTTATCATACTAGAAATGTACCTATATTGACTCCTCTGTTCTCAGCATTATTAGTTATCCTGTTTCTTCTCTATTTTTAAAGTAGGTTTATAAATAAAGTTAATTAAAAGACAATCAAACATTACAAATGAGAAGTGATACTGCTCTATGAATATATCCTGCTTCATTAAGAAACAGTCCTTTCATAAAATGGCAAAAGGCAAAGCTGCAGTTGTCTTTCCTTATGAGTTATTTCTAATCATTTAAATCAGTGGTTCTCAGACTTCTGTGAGTATCGAATCAACTGGAGAGCTTGTAAAACACAGACAGTTGGGCCCCAGCCCCAGAGTTTCTGATTCAGTGGGTTTAGGATGAGGCCCAATTTGCATTTCTGATATGTTCCCAAGGGATGCTGATGCTGCTGGTCTGGGTAAAACACTTTGGGAACCACGGGTTTAGATTTGTTAATTCACACTTCTGCTCAGGCTCCATCTCAGATCCAGTGAAACAGAATGTCTGGGGCTTGAGGTGGAGTATCTTCTAAAAGTATCTCAGGTGATTCTAACGTAAACCCAAGCAGCTGAGGTGGGGGTGGGGCGGGGGGAGGAAGAGAGACTGAGCAACTTAAAGAAGTTTCTCTGGTCTTCCCATATTATGAAATGTTTTCTTCCTCAGTGTATTCCTTTGTGAGATGGGAACAGTTTTTAAGTAGTCATTTCATGATAAGGAATAAATGAGGTAGTATAAAGATGACTTTACCAACTGACTTTATAAATTGAATGTAATTTAAATTTAGTCAATTTTATGCTGCTAATTCTATAAAGTGCTTAGAATATAAGGTGGTTGTAGCACTCTCCTTTTAAAATGTTATTTTTGTACATCTTGCCACTTGTAAAGCTACTTTATGCCTCAGATACTTGAACTATCTTTGTTAGCATTATATAGACAGCATAAGAAACATGTAGCGCTAAGTCCTACAGCTTTAACTCTTACTGTTTCTCTATACAGTGAAAGATGCAGATGCACTTTGTATGGACATACAGACTCTGTGAACAGCATCGAGTTTTTTCCTTGCTCCAACATTCTTCTCACAGGTTCTGCAGATAAGTCCCTGTCTGCATGGGATGCAAGAACGGTAAGCAAATCATCAACACTTTTTCCAATTTTGGTAGGTCTAGTTACTCTTAGTCACTTTTCAGGTATTAGGTACAATTTATGAAGTAATTGTACAGGGGCATGTAGGTTAAAAGATCTTGTCTATGTGCTTTTATGTACCCTGCCTCCTAAAAGTAGGACTATAAAAATAATGTAATTACTTCATTAAACATTAATGCAACAATATTTTTTTTTTTTTTTTTTTTTTTTTTTTTTGCGGTACTCGGGCGTCTCACTGTTGTAGCCTCTCCCATTGCGGAGCACAGGCTCCGTACACGCAGGTTCAGCGGCCATGGCTCACGGTCCTAGCCGCTCCGCAGCACGTGGGATCTTCCCGGACCGGGGCACAAACCCGTGTCCCCTGCATCGGCAGGCGGACTCCCAACCACTGCACCACCAGGGAAGCCCAACAATTTTTTATTGAGATAGAAACTCTGCTGATACATTACATATGACAAGGAAACGCATAGCACCTCTCCTTAAGGACTTTGTAGCTTGGAAAGGAAGGAGAAATGAGATTTTAATGCAATGAGGTATGTGTTAAAATGGAAGAGGATACAAGACGCAGGGGAAAAGCAAGAAGGAGAACTCTTATCTGCCTAGAAGGCTGTGGATGGCTCCCAAGAGGAGGCTGTGCTTGAGCTGAGATTTGGAGGGTAAGTAGGATATACCAGGTAATCTCGAGAAGGTGGATTCCAGGAAACAGCAGTGCATGTACAAAGCCATGGAAGTATGAGGCTACAAAGGCATATTCTGAGAGTAATAATATGTTTGAATAGAGCTTAAGGAAGGAGGAAGAAAAAACAAGCAAGAGTATACAGATGGAAAAGGAGAAGATCATTAAGTATCTGATTGAAATTTTATAGTTTTCAGAAGGAGTCTATTAAAGCATGTTAAGCAAACAGGGTAACACAATCAGGTTAGCCTTTTAGAAAGATTAATTTGATAGTAGAGCTAAGGGAGTCATTCTCATATAGGAGGCTTGTACAGTAGGCTGTGAGCAGATGAGAATTTGAACTAGGAGACTGTGAGAGTATAAAGGAAAGTATGGATTCAAGATAAGCGGTTTAACTCTTACAATTTGAAGAGTGACTGGATGTGGAGATAATGGGAGGAAAGAAAAGGGGTTTAAAGGTGACCAACTGTCCCAGTTTATCTAGCTAAGACTGAGAGTTTTCCTGGGTTGTGGGATTTTTCAGTGTTAAACTAGATAATCCTGGGTTACTGTGGCTTCAGAAGTGAATTAGATGTGAAGAAATGGAGATGGAATTTGGGAACTACACTTTCAAAGAGTTTGGCTGTGGAGATGAAGAGAAAAGTCTATACCTGTAGGATCCAAATAGAGGTCTCCTTTGTTCAAATAGGAGACAGCATGTTTATTTGCTTAGCGGTAGGGGAGAGGAAGGGATTAAAGTTTCAGGAAAGAGCAAACACAACTAATTGAGCACACACTTTAGTAATTTGAGGCATGCCAAAATATGCAAAACAGGGTCGCCATATTTGTTCTTAGCAACATTTGATGAGGATAATGTAGGAGTCTATACTAAAAAGAAAAAAAATCCATATTTTATGGTTCGTGAGTCAGGAAAGAAATGCAACTTGTAATGTTTCCCATTTATCTTCCCGTACACAATGCATGATTGACATCAATAAAGGAATATGATGATGAGCATCCAGATAGTATGAACAGGGACCCAAGTTCATTATGGGAGGCTCTATTTAGTCCTCTGAGGCAAATTGATTTAGGATAAATAGAGAATAAGGCGACCTTAGGTTCACTTATTATAGAAAAACAGCTAATGGTAGAATGACAAATACCTTAGACACAACTTCACATGTTGCAGCATGTCAAGGGGCAGCAGTCAAGGGGCACTGTGGGAAAAGTGTATCAGCCATGAATTAAGAGTAAAATCAGAATGATTTGTTGTTGGGTAAAAAAGGTGCCACAACCTCCTTCTTGCTTTAAAATAGCTTAGACACTGGTGCAACAGAATTCACTCCTGCTAATGGAGCATCAATGAAAAAGCAAGATTTTCAATGCATTTAGCCTAAATACTTACATGTGAAGTGTGTATAAAAGCCATTGGTAAAGGAAAACCCACAGAGAAAATATTAATTTAGTAGTGACCTAAATTTTATGCTCATTTTCTTTTGATATCAGAGTTTTTTTTTGTCTGTCTCTCAGAGTGCTATAACTGAATGTTATCAGAAAACATGTCTCTTATTTATTTTCTTTCCTGTGAAAAACTGGAGCACTAATGCTTGGAAGTAAAACTGCTCTTACAAAGAGAAGTTGCCTCTCGTGTATCTGCCTTAAATGCCTAGAGTTGCTTATAGACGGTGGCCTTCCTACCTCTTGTTGGGAACTCCTTGTATACTGGTCTTATTTCCTACAATATGTCTGAGAGTGGGAGAAAAGAGGGATTCAGCACAGCACAGGGCATTTAGCATACAGCAGGATAGCATGTGGATTGAATGTATGTCCATAAAAAGGTTGTATTTCTTTAATCAATATTAATATATATTTTTCAAATTGGTTTTAATGGCAAATTAAAATTTTTATTATTAATATTATGATTACAATTTTATTAGTAGTATGCATGCTAGGTTTATAGTCATTAATACTAGGGAAAGGACTATAAAATACTTTGGTATAAATAAAATGTTGTTCATAAATTATGGTAAATACATCAATGTTTAGAAATAAAGTTCATTTAGTTTATTTTCTGAAAATATTTCAAACCAGATGTTAAAATATATATATTTAAATTGGTATCTATATAAAATAGAATTAGCATATAAAACAAAGGGAAATTCACTTAATTTAGGTTATTAATAATTAGACAATTCAAGTTGTTAACTAAATGTTATTATAAAACACTACAAATAACATATGACAGCAACTCTAGAATTAAACAGAATCATTTCACTTGAGTTGCATTAGCAATTCCAGTGACTAGTTCCAGATCTACCACATTTTTTTTTAAAACACAAAACAAAACAAAAAAAACTGAAACAGCCAGATTTTTAAAAATTCATATTTTATATATAGTTTTTTTTTACATCTTTATTGGAGTATAATTGCTTTACAATGGTGTGTTAGTTTCTACTTTATAACAAAGTGAATCATTTATACGTATACATATGTTCCCATATCTCTTCCCGTTTGCGTCTCCCTCCTTCCCACCCTCCCTATCCCACCCCTCCAGGCGGTCACAAAGCACCGAGCTGATCTCCCTGTGCTATGCAGCTGCTTCCCACTAGCTATGTACCTTACGTTTGGTAGTGTATATATGTCCATGTCTCTCTCTCGCTTTGTCACAGCTTACCCTTCCCCTCCCCATATCCTCAAGTCCATTCTCTAGTAGGTCTGTGTCTTTATTCCTGTCTTACCCCTAGGTACTTCATGACATTTTTTTTCTTAAATTCCATATATATGTGTTAGCATATGGTATTTGTTTTTCTCTTTCTGACTTACTTCACTCTGTGTGACAGACTCTAGTTCCATCCACCTCATTACAAATAGCACAATTTCGTTTCTTTTTATGGCTGAGTAATATTCCATTGTATATTATGTGCCACATCTTCTTTATCCATTCATCCAATGATGGACACGTAGGTTGTTTCCATCTCTGGGCTATTGTAAATAGAGCTGTAATGAACATTTTGGTACATGACTCTTTCTGAATTATGGTTTTCTCAGGGTATATGCCCAGTAGTGGGATTGCTGGGTCACATGGTAGTTCTAATTGAAGTTTTTAAAGGAACCTCCATACTATTCTCCACAGTGGCTGTATCAATTTACATTCCCACCAACAGTGCAAGAAGGTTCCCTTTTCTCCACACCCTCTCCAGTATTTATTTTTTCTAGATTTTTTGATGATGGCCATTCTGACTGGTGTGAGATGATATCTCATTGTAGTTTTGATTTGCATTTCTCTAATGATTAATGATGTTGAGCATTCTTTCATGTGTTTGTTGGCAGTCTGTATATCTTCTTTGGAGAAATGTCTGTTTAGGTCTTCTGCCCATTTTTGGATTGGGTTGTTTGTTTTTTGTTATTGAGCTGCAAGAGCTGCTTATAAATTTTGGAGATCAATCCTTTGTCAGTTGCTTCATTTGCAAATATTTTCTCCCATTCTGAGGGTTGTCTTTTGGTCTTGTTTCTGGTTTCCTTTGCTGTGCAAAAGCTTTGAAGTTTCATTCGGTCCCATTTGTTTATTTTTATTTTTATTTCCATTTCTCTAGGAGGTGGGTCAAAAAGGATCTTGCTGTGATTTATGTCATAGAGTGTTCTGCCTATGTTTTCCTCTAAGAGTTTGATAGTGTCTGGCCTTACATTTAGGTCTTTAATCCATTTTGAGCTTATTTTTGTGTATGGTGTTAGGGAGTGATCTAATCTCATACTTTTACATGTAGCTGTCCAGTTTTCCCAGCACCACTTATTGAAGAGGCGGTCCTTTCTCCACTGTACATTCCTGCCTCCTTTATCAAAGATAAGGTGACCATATGTGCGTGCGTTTATCTCTGGGCTTTCTATCCTGTTCCATTGATCTATCTTTCTGTTTTTGTGCCAGTACCATACTGTCTTGGTTACTGTAGCTTTGTAGTATAGTCTGAAGTCAGGGAGCCTATTTCCTCCAGCTCCGTTTTTTGTTCTCAAGATTGCTCTGGTTATTCGGGGTCCTTTGTGTTTCCATACAAATTGTGAAATGTTTTGTTCTAATTCTGTGAAAAATACTAGTGGTAGTTTGATAGGGGTTGCATTGAATCTGTAGATTGCTTTGGGTAGTAGAGTCATTTTCACAATGTTGGTTCTTCCAATCCAAGAACATGGTATATTTCTCCATCTATTTGTATCATCTTTAATTTCTTTCATCAGTGTCTTATAATTTTCTGCATACAGGTCTTTTGTCTCCTTACGTAGGTTTATTCCTAGATATTTTATTCTTTTTGTTTCAATGGTAAATGGGAGGGTTTTTTTGATTTCACTTTTAGAATTTTCATCATTAGTGTATAGGAATGCCAGAGATTTCTGTGCATTAATTTTGTATACTGCTACTTTACCAAATTCATTGATTAGCTCTAGTAGTTTTCTGGTAGCATCTTTAGGATTCTCTATGTATAGTATCATGGCATCTGCTAACAGTGACAGCTTTACTTCTTCTTTTTTGATTTGGATTCCTTTTATTTCCTTTTCTTCTCTGATTGCTGTGGCTAAAACTTCCAAAACTATGTTGAATAAGAGTGGTGAGAGTGGGCAACCTTGTCTTGTTCCTGATCTTAGTGGAAATGCTTTCAGTTTTTCACCATTGAGGACGATGTTGGCTGTGGGTTTGTCATATATGGCCTTTATTATGTTGAGGAAAGTTCCCTCTATGCCTACTTTCAAGAGGGTTTTTATCACAAATAGGTGTTGAATTTTGTCAAAAGCTTTCTCTGCATCTATTGAGATGATCATATGGTTTTTCTCCTTCAATTTGTTAATATGGTGTATCACATTGATTGTTTTGCCTATATTGAAGAATCCTTGCATTCCTGGAATAAACCCCACTTGATCATGGTGTATGATCCTTTTAATGTGCTGTTGGATTCTGTTTGCTAGTATTTTGTTGAGGATTTTTGCATCTATGTTCATCAGTGTTATTGGCCTGTAGTTTTCTTTTTTTGTGACATCTTTGTCTGGTATCAGGGTGATGGTGGCCTCGTAGAATTAGTTTGGAAGTGTTTCTCCCTCTGCTATATTTTGGAAGAGTTTGAGAAGGATAGGTGTTAGCTCTTCTCTAAATGTTTGATAGAATTCACCTGTGAAGCCATCTGGTTCTGGGCTTTTGTCTGTTGGAAAATTTTTAATCACAGTTTCAATTTCAGTGCTTGTGATTGGTCTGTTCATATTTTCTATTTCTTCCTGATTCAGTCTTGGCAGGTTGTGCATTTCTAAGAATTTGTCCATTTCTTCCAGGTTGTCCATTTTATTGGCATAGAGTTGCTTGTAGTAATCTCTCATGATCTTTTGTATTTCTGCAGTGTCAGTTGTTACTTCTCCTTTTTCATTTCTAATTCTATTGATTTGAGTCTTCTCCCTTTTTTTCCTGATGAGTCTGGCTAATGGTTTATCAATTTTGTTTAACTTCTCGAAGAACCAGCTTTTAGTTTTATTGATCTTTGTTATTGTTTCCTTCATTTCTTTTTCATTTATTTCTGATCTGATTTTTATGATTTCTTTCCTTCTGCTAACTTGGGTTTTTTTTTTGTTCTTCTTTCTCTAATTGCTTTAGGTGCAAGTTTAGGTTCTTTATTCAAGATGTTTCTTGTTTCTTAAGGTAGGATTGTATTGCTATAAACTTCCCTCTTACAACTGCTTTTGCTGCATCCGATAGATTTTGGGTCATTGTGTCTCCATTGTCACTTGTTTCTAGGTATTTTTTTTATTTCCTCTTTGATTTCATCAGTGATCACTTCATTATTAAGTAGTGTATTGTTTAGCCTCCATGTGTTTGTATTTTTTACAGATCTTTTCCTGTAATTGATATCTAGTCTCATATCGTTGTGGTTGTAAAAGATACTTGAAACAATTTCAATTTTCCTAAATTTACCAAGGCTTCACTTGTGACCCAAGATATGATCTGTTCTAGAGAATATTCCATGAGCACTTGAGAAAAATGTGTATTCTGTTGTTTTTGCATGGAATGTCCTATAAATATCAATTAAGTCCATCATGTTTAATGTATCATTTAAAGCTTGTGTTTCCTTATTTATTTTCATTTTTGATGATCTGTCCATTGGTGAAAGTGGGGTGTTAAATCCCCTACTATGAATGTGTTACTGTCTATTTCCCCTTTTACGGATGTTAGTATTTGCCTTATGTATTGAGATGCTCCTATGTTGGGTGCATAAATACTTACAATTATTATATCTTCTTCTTGGATCGAACCCTTGATCATTATGTAGTGTCCTTCTTTGTCTCTTCTAATAGTCTTTATTTTAAAGTCTATTTTGTCTGATATGAGAATTGCTACTCCAGCTTTCTTTTGCTTTCCATTTGCATGGAATATCTTTTTCCATTCCCTTACTTTCAGTCTTTATGTGTCTCTAGGTCTGAAGTGGGTCTCTTGTAGACAGCAAATATATGGGTCTTGTTTTTGTATCCATTCAGCCAATCTGTGTCTTTTGGTGGGAGCATTTAGTCCATTTACATTTAAGGTAATTATCGATATGTATGTTCCTATTCCCATTTTCTTAATTGTTTTGGGTTCGTTATTGTAGATCTTTTCCTTCTCTTGTGCTTCTTGCCTAGAGAAGTTCCTTTAGCAGTTGTTGTAAAGCTGGTTTGGTGGTGCTGAACTCTCTCAGCTTTTGCTTGTCTGTAGATGTTTTAATTTCTCCATCAAATCTGAATGAGATCCTTGCTGGGTTGAGTAATCTTGGTTGCAGGTTTTTCTCTTTCATCACTTTAAATATGTCCTGCCAGTCCCTTCTGGCTTATAGAGTTTCTGCTGAAACATCAGCTGTTAACCTTATGGGGATTCCCTTGTGTGTTATTTGTTGTTTTTCCCTTGCTGCTTTTAATATGCTTTCTTTGTATTTAATTTTTGACAGTTTGATTAATATGTATCTTCGCATATTTCTCCTTGGATTTATCCTGTATGAGACTCTCTGTGCTTCCTGGACTTGATTAACTATTTCCTTTCCCATATTAGGGAAGTTTTCAACTATAATCTCTTCAAATATCTTCTCAGTCTCTTTCTTTTTCTCTTCTTCTTCTGGAACCCCTATAATTCGAATGTTGGTGCATTTAATGTTGTCCCAGAGGTCTCTAAGACTGTCCTCAGTCCTTTTCATTCCTTTTTCTTTATTCTGCTCTGCAGTAGTTATTTCCACTATTTTATCTTCCAGGTCACTTATCCATTCTTCTGCCTCAGTTATTCTGCTATTGATCCCATCTAGAGTATTTTTAATTTCATTTATTGTGTTGTTCATCGTTGTTTGTTTCATCTTTAGTTCTTCTATGTCCTTGTTAAATGTTTCTTGCATTTTGTCCATTCTATTTCCAAGATTTTGGATCACGTTTACTATCATTATTCTGAATTATTTTTCAGGTAGACTGCCTGTTTCCTCTTCATTTGTTAGGTCTGGTGGGTTTTTATCTTGCTCCTTCATCTGCTGTGTGTTTTTCTGTCTTCTCATTTTGCTTATCTTACTGTGTTTGAGGTTTCCTTTTTGCAGGCTGCAGGCTCGTAGTTCCCATTGTTTTCGGTGTCAGTCCCCAGTGGCTAAGGTTGGTTCAGTGGGTTGTGTAGGCTTCCTGGTGGAGGGAACTAGTGCCTGTGTTCTGGTGGATGAGTCTGGATCTTGTCTTTCTGGTGGGCAGGTCCACGTCTGATGGTGTGTTTTGGGGTGTCTGTGGACTTATTATGATTTTAGGCAGTCTCTCTGCTAATGGGTGGGGTTGTGTTCCTGTCTTGCTAGCTGTTTGGCATAGGATGTCCATCACAGTAGCTTGCTGGTCATTGAGTGAAGCTGGGTGCTGGTGTTGAGATGGAGATCTCTGGCAGATTTTGACCATTTGATATTATGTGGAGCTGGGAGGTCTCTTGTGGACCAGTGTCGTGAAGTTGGCTCTCCCACCTCAGAGGCACATCACTGACTGGCTGCAGCACCAAGATCCTTGCATCCACATGGCTCAGAATAAAAGGGAGAAAAAGTAGAAAGAAAGAATTAGTAGAAGTAGAAAGAAAGAAAGAAGGAAAGAAAGAAAGAAAGAAAGGAGGAAGGGAGGGAGGGAGGAAGGAAGGAAGGAAGGAGGGAGGGAAGGAAAAAAAAGAAAGAATATAAAGTAAAATAAAATAAAGTAAGATAAAATATAATAGTTATTAAAATAAAAAAATAATTGTTAAGAAGAAAAAAAATTAAAAACAAAACAAAACAAAACGGATGGATAGAACCCTAGGACAAATGGTGGAATCAAGGCTATATAGCATAAATCTTGCTCTCAAAGTCCACCTCCTCAATTTGGGATGATTCGTTGTCTGTTCATGTATTCCACAGACATTAAGTTGATTGTGGAGCTTTAATCCGCTGTTTCTGAGGCTGCTGGGAGAGATTTCCCTTTCTCTTCTTTGTTCTCACAGCTCCCAGGGGCTCAGCTTTGGATTTGGCCCCTCCTCTGCGTGTAGGTCGCTGGAGGGCGTCTGTTCTTCGCTCAGACAGGACGGGGTTAAAGGAGCCACTGATTCGGGGGCTCTGGCTCACTCAGGCCGGGGGCGGGGGGGGGCACAGAGTGCGGGGCGGGCCTGCGGCGGCAGAGGCCGGCGTGACGTTGCGCCGGCGTGACGTTGCACCAGCGTGAGGCACGCTGTGCGTTCTCCTGGGGAAGTTGTCCCTGGATCCTGGGACCCTGGCAGTGGCGGGCTGGACAGGCTCCCCGGAAGGGGGGTGTGGATAGTAACCTGTGCTGGCACACAGGCTTCTTGGTGGCGGCAGCAGCAGCCTTAGCGTCTCATGCCCGTCTCTGGGGTCCGCGCTTGTAGCCGCGGCTCGTGCCCGTCTCTGGAGCTCCTTTAAGCAGCGGTCTTAATCCCCTCTCCTCGCGCACCAGGAAACAAAGAGGGAAGAAAAAGTCTCTTGCCTCTTTGGCAGGTCCAGACTTTTCCCCGGACTCCCTCCCGGCCAGCCGTGGCGCACTAGCCCCTTCAGGCTGTTTTCATGCCGCCAACCCCAGTCCTCTCCCGGCATTCCGACTGAAGGCGACCGAAGCCGACTGAAGCCCGAGCCTCAACTCCCAGCCCCGCCCGCCCCGGCGGGTGAGCAGACAAGCCTCTCAGGCTGGTGAGTGCCGGTCGGCCCTGATCCTCTGTGCGGGAATCTCTCCGCTTTGGCCTCCGCACCCCTATTGCTGTGCTCTCCTCCGCGGCTTCGAACCTTCCCCCTCTGACTCCCGCAGTCTCCGCCCGCGAAGGGGCTCCTAGTGTGTGGAGATCTTTCCTCCTTCACGGCTCCCTCCCACTGGTGCAGGTCCCGTCCCTATCCTTTTGTCTGTTTTTTCTTTTTCCTTTTGCCCTACCCAGTTACGTGGTGGTGGTGGTGGTGGGGGTTCTTGCCTTTTGGGAGGTCTGAGGTCTTCTGCCAGCGTTCAGTAGGTGTTCTGTAGGAATTGTTCCGTGTGTAGATGTATTTCTGGTGTCTATGTGGGGAGGAAGGTGATCTCCGCGTCTGACTCTTCCGCCATCTTCCAGGTTACTTCTATATATAGTTTTTAAAGGGTACGTGTTATTTACATAATATGAAATTATTAGCTTTTTCATTTCACAATGAGTTGTGAAGAAGTTAAAAATAAATTTATTTTTGTAGTTAAATATTATGAGATGTTGAAAACAGTAACCAGGATAGCTGTAGTTTTTTTCTGTGTAATAATAAAAAGTGTACAACATATTGATATGGATGGTATTATTAGACTTGTAATATCAACTACATCTGTAGTATTCTGGTATTCTCCTTTTTTATAACTTTTATATTATGTTAATTCCTTGATAAATGGTAAACTGTCAGGTGGTACTGAAAGACTGAATGTAAAATGAGATGAATGACTTCCTTCACAGTAAAGCAAAAGCAGAACATGTTGTCACCTCAATGTGATCAACTAGTATTGAGAAATTTTCTAAAATATTTTTTTGATGAAACATGAATATGACCAGTGGATTATATTCCTATAAATAAGTTTTAAACCTCTTTCTCCCATTCCCAAACATATACTAGTCTTAAATCATTAACCTAATCTAACAACTTATTGTCAAAGATAATGAATGTGGAGACCTCTAAGTCAGTCTCTAAGTCAGCTGGACAGATCGGCTCTGAATTTTGTGGGAGACAAGGAAAGGAGTATAAATCTTTGTAATTACCAAATGGAGGCTATTAAATAACTTGCAGTTTGGAAACTCATGAAATTGCTCTGTTTTATAGGACTACATGCAGAGTATTTTTCCTCAAAGTTATGAAACAAAGTTATTTTATTAAAATTAAAAAAGAAGATTGTAATATTGTCAGAAAATGATGTATAATATAGTACATTTAATGAAAACTTATAATGCCGTCTCAAAAAGCGACATGAAGGGCTTCCCTGGTAGCGCAGTGGTTGAGAGTCTGCCTGCCGATGCAGGGGACACGGGTTCGTGCCACGGTCCGGGAAGATCCCACATGCCGCAGAGCGGCTGGGCCCGTGAGCCATGGCCGCTGAGCCTGCGCGTTCAGAGCCTGTGCTCCGCAACGGGAGAGGCCACAACAGCGAGAGACCCGCGTACTGGAAAAAAAAAAAAAAAAAAAAAAAAAGCGACATGAAAAATTAAAATATACATCAGTGATTTGGAAGCCTATTTAAAATAAAGGCCGAGATTATTAGTCATTCACAAGTCCAATGAAAATATTAAGGCTTTAGAATGTTTTTGAAAAAAAGAAAAAAAAGAATGTGCTCACTGTACAGTAAAACATAGAATAGAATGAATAATATGTCTGTGAGTTCAGAGCTAGGCTGACGAAGATCAGAGTTGCTGACATTTTGCCTCTTGCGATGAATCAGACACACAGAGTTCATGGCCTGGACTGCCTTTGGTGTCCATGTCTTGCTCCCTAGACTAACTGCAGGCTCTAGTCCAGCATACTGTGTTGTCCCAACTTAGCTGTAGCCAAAAGATCCAGTAACTGACCACTCTGAGTTCCTATGAAGTGAAAAAACTGAGAACTCACCAAAAAAGTTATTCTTGGGTCCTGTGTGGTGCTAACCCATTGTGGACTCCACAGTTCAACCTGCACCCTGCCTAGGTTATTGTTCTCCTCAGATGCTATCTGGTGAACTCTTAAAGGAGCCTGACATTATTCAGAAGCCCAAATGTGGAAACAAAGGCAAAGATTGTACCTTCTCTCTCTAGGTTTTATTCCTCAGCCACATTCAGCTTAGTAATATTTATTGAAGATCTTTGTGCCAGGCAATATCCTGGGTTCTGGACTGTTGACTGTGACAGAGTCCCTGCCCTCAGTGTACACACAGTCTACTAGGGAGCAGACATGAAGGGAAATTATCTTAAAATTAAAGGTAGTAATTGAAATATACTTGATATAAACTCAATATAACTATAGCTTTGGCTTCTTGTGCCAAAGCTCACTATTCCAAGAGGTGATTTAGTGAATAACACTTACTGAATACCTACTATGTGCCATCACTTTACCTGTAACAGCTATGTAATGCTTAATGGAATCATCATTATCATCTGTATTAGGAACTGAAAAAACAAAGGCTCAGAAGAATAAAATATGTTGCTCAGATCAGCCAATTGGTCAGTGCAAGAGTCAGGAAGCAGGCTGACTCTCCAAACTCAATTCTGTATTTTTATTTTACGGCCTCTAGTTTTAGTTGGTTCTCACTGGCAATCAGAATAGTGTTAAAATGGCATTTCAGTAAGAAAAGATAATTCAATATGCTTACATTTTCAAAAATATTTGTTTAACACAGTAATTCAATGATTCATTAGTCAGATCTATGCTTGGATTTAACAACTATCGGATGTGCAAATGATCCCTCACAAAGACACAAAACTCTAAAGAAAAAAAGTGCATCATGGTCTGCAGCTATCAATTTGGATAATGGATTTTCAAATTCATCCAGTTATGCAGTGGCATTTTTGTTAAAATTTGCTAGGCATTTCTCCCCTCCTGAGGTTGATCAGTTGGTTTTATAAAGTAACTAGAAGTTTTCAAATATTTTAAAACAAAGTAGAAAATTCTTTTCCTACATTTTTAAGGGTTTGACTCAATAGCTTTGAAAGGTGATCGCCCTTACATATTGGCAGGGGAAGCACTTCCAAACAATTGTTATCAAATGCTCCATAGAGCAAGTTTCTTTTTAAAATGATTCCTTTTTTGTTCACTGTTAAAATGTCACCTTTACTTTGATGGAATGATTAACTTTATTATTATTTTCAAAAATACTTGCTTTATAGTACATGGCTAACAGATGCTTATCAAAACATAAAAGGTCAAGAAATTAGGAATACTTGTGTTTTGGTGAAAAAAGCACATGACTCATCTTTAAGGTCAACTTTAAAATACATGCTTTGCTAAAATGTAACAGTGAAGTTCCCTGAGGGTATGAAACATTTTCTTGGACACTGTCTGATTCATTACAAAAGATTGTGAAGATTCTAATCATCAAAGGATCTATTTGAATAAAATTAAGCAACTTAAAAATACTCAGTGTTCCAAACTGCAATAATATGTTGCAGTACAAGAAGAAAGCTTCACTCCATTGTTTTCCATATATTGTGATGCACCTTGCTTTGGAGACCTCAGTTCAAAGACCTTTACATATGTTATACAAATCCTATGCAAAGCTTACTGCTCCCTCACTAAATAAATGTCAGCTAACATCAGTTATTAAACTCACTATATACCAACCATGTGGAATTAGCTAGTATAGCGCAATGATCTTTTCTGAAAAAACCTTTCCTTTGCTATTTTTTTCTAGCTAAAATACCACTTCCTTCCTTCAAATGGAGAGTCTACTTCTATTCTTAAAGATTTACTTATCCTTCCCTAAAAAACGTTCTCCATTTTGCCCCTGTGCGATTAGGTGTCTCAAGAGGCAACTAAGAAAATTTTATACCACATAGAATTTTGCCTTTTTGGGGGGTAAAGTACTTAAAATGTTGAACTTGACAAATGAGGTATTTTTTTTTTCCACAAAAAGACAAACCCTACCAATTTGCTGACTTTTTTGTAATAACTAATGGTTTCAGTAACATGGTACCAGCAGTTATGTTTGAAAAATAAATGTGCATAATTGTGTTTCTATAGAGTTCTTGGCTTAAATCTATGTTATCTTGGATGTATGTCAGACAGTACAGCACAGTAATAGCGCACAGCCATTGTGCCTGGATTCAAACCCAAATTCTGCTGCTTATTGGCAGTGTGGCCTTGGCCATAATTGCCTAAAATCTGTGTACCTCAGTTGCCTCATTTGTAAAATATAGTCATAGCCCCTATCACATAAGGGTATAATGGGGATTAAAGTGCTTAGAAAATTGAAGCGCTTAGAAAATTGACTAATACATGTAAGAACTTAATATATTTTACATATACTTATAGAAACTGTCCTATATCATAGTTGTTTACCTACTAATATTTCTCTAACATGAAACTCTGAGCTTTCTTCTATACTTTCACAGCCTTTGGCATAATAGATGATCAATAGTTGTTGAAGGAAGGAAGGAAAGAAGGGAGGGAGGGAGGAAAGGAGGAAGAGACCAAAAATCAGATGTTTTGCTTTTTGGGTAGGAAAACATTTTATCTGAAAAAAACTCACTGTTTTCTAAAAATTAAAAATAAGTATTTTTTAAAAAATAATAAAATAATCCTATAGTAAATAAATCAATTTAATATAAGGTTTCAAAAGATTATTTACCTCTTAAAATGCCACAGTTCTTTTTATATCTTGTATACACCATATAATATCTTTGCAGACATAACACAAATACCATCATTCTTTTTCTCTTATCCTTTGCAGTTAATATAAGTAGCATGACAATGGCCAGCAGTGGGAAGACTAGATTTTTGTATCTGGTTGTAAGGCTTTGAAAAAAGTCATATTTCAATAATGGAAACAATGATTAGTAATGACTGTGTATTCCTAACAAACATGGATAGATTCGTTTTATGGGATTATTTCAATTCTGTAAGAGTTAGAAATAAAGTCATACTTCATGCAGTTTATTTACGTTGAATCCAATAAAGATGTAGAGTTGAGGTAAAAGAAGGTATAAGAATAAGTAAAATCCCTAACCAGTTGTTTAGGATAACTTGGATATTCTTGACAAGATAGCACTGCACTTTTGTCATGGTTAAGACACTGCTTTGCACTGTCTTATATATTGAATTGTATGGATTGGGTTGAATTCTAGGATTAGTGGGAACAATCCAAAGGAAAAATACAAGATATTAACAACTCATCCTTTGAGTAAAACTAATACAGGCTAAATTTTCTCAAAAACATTTTTCCATATGCTTGCCCAATTTTTATTTCATGGCTGAAATGGGTTATTTGTATCAATATTAAAGTATTTATATTATTAGAAGAGAAATAATTATCTAGGAAGGTATGAAATTTAGTATGGTAGATTCCTAAATTCAGTTCCTCTTAGGTCATTTAATAATAGCTGAAATAAAAATAATTAACATTTACTCTGTCAGGCATTTTAGGCACATGGTTATATTTAATGATCATGCAACACTGCAAGTTAGAGAATATTTTTACCATATTATAGCTAAAAAAGCTAACATCTCTGAAGATCAAAGATGTTAAATAACTTTTTCAAAGGTCTACAGCTATAAGTGGTGGTCTTGAGATTGGAAACCTGTTCCTTCCAGCAACAAAGTCCATATCCCTTTACCACTACATCCTATCTCTATTTTAACATGATATTAAGTAAAACTTGATTATTGAAAGGCATTTGTAAGCATCTGTCTGTGATACTGAGTTTTATACTCTTCCATATAAAATGAAAAACTTCTAAGTCTAATTCTACTTCATAACCTGGCCTCTTTTATCATGATGTATGTTCTTAGGGAAGAGTAAAGACGAATGTAGGATGAAACATAATTACTTAGTTTAATATCCTTGTAACAATCATGTAATATGCTCCAAAGTTAAGCAGAGATGTTTTTTCATTCCCTCTTTTGATAATGCAAATGACTGTTTCTTACTTTCATTCAGATTGCCAGTGAAATTATATGGATAGATAATTGGTGGAAGTTAAAAACCAAAGGAGGGGCATGGATATCACCATTTTAGATGTGGTTGAACCTAGGTGTGGTCTCTTGGCAAAAATAAATTTTTGGCCCTATTTGAATTGAATAAGATATGGGATTATCATGTAAGAATATTGAGGGTCACTTAATCATAGAATGTGTTTGACCAAAAGGAAATACCTGTGCATTGCATTCAGCCCTTTCTGCCTTAAATGGAGTATAGAGAAAAATATAGACTTTGAAGTCAGATAGAATGGAGTTTGAATCTAGGTTCTGCCACTTCCTGGTTGTATATAGTAAGGCATGATATTTAATATCTGTAAAATTCAGCATTCTCTTTTTAAAATAGAAATAATTAAATAAATAAATAAATAATAATTAAATAATTATTTAATTAAATAAATTAAAATAGAAATAATTAAATTAAATATTAATAGAAATAATTAAATAAAATCTCTTTTTAAAATAGAAATAATTAAATAATTAAATAATTAAATTTAAAATAGAATTAATTAAATCACTGGGAGCATGTATTTGGAAGTCAAAAACAGTTATTTTTTCCTATATTGGTAGCTAGTGGCGAGTCCTCTCATGATTTGTGGTTCTGTCTCTTTGGTTGATGAGTTAAATGATGCTTAATGAAATTGAACAATTCCATTGCAGATTGCTTTACACAGTGTTTTATCTGTTGCTGTCACTTTCAAGAACTCAGTGACTGTAATTCATTGCATCAATTTGTAATTCCACTGTCCGAATAATGTTCATTTGACCTATCTTGTCCGTAGTCCCCTAATTGCAGTTCAACATATAGGAAATACTTAAGAATAATCTTGTCACTTGGTATTTATTCTTTTATACACTCAATCCATTAAAGCTTCAATAGTGATGGCTTGGCTGTACTTCAAGATCATCTTAACTTTTAATTCATTGTAGCACTACATGTCAATTATAATCTTAAGGTACCATTGATGAAACTAGAAATTAAATGCAGCATTTTTGGCAACTGTTTCTGGCATCCTAGTGTGGCTGTGATCAGTGTAAAGTAAAGCTACATCTCTTGCTATGTAGATCTACAGCACCAGAAAATTATTAACGATTAATTAAAGTACATTTCTAATGAATAATCATAAACGCTCCATGTAATCATTTTACCATTAATTATACTAAAGCCTTTCATTCAATAAAGGAAATACTGAAAGAAAAAAAAAAGAGAGACAAGCTGCCTTGTGTGTATCCCCCTTTACTCATCACATACCACAAATTATCTGGATTCTTAGTAAATGGAGGTAAATTCAGACACATCAGTTTGCAGCAGTTATGTATCAGGAGTTCTGGGGTTTTCTGTGTTTGTTTTGTGGTTTCTAGGAAATTAGCATATGGATCTGCCCATTTAGAACTTCGAATCTGAAAGGAGTAACGCAAAGACGGAGGATCAGGTAGGAAATTCTGGTTGCAGTATTGCTGAGAGTCCACATTTACCAAAAACAGTGTCCTGACCAGACTTTTCCTATCAGGTATTTGACAAGGTTATTGTTACTTAGTTTCCTTTGGTTCTTAGATTTTTTTCCAAATCTTATAAAAGTTTTCTCTATATTTTATTTTTTGCATGTGTGGATATAATTAGCAAACTAAGTTTCTGTTGCTTATATTCAAAACCCAAATAGTACAAAATGATTAAAGATGGTTTATTAGATACTGAGTGAATGCAAAAAGAAAGCAACGATAATCAACAATAAAAAGGAACCCATGAACCACAGTATTTATAAAGACCTATAAACCAAAGAAAAATCCTCAATACTTAAATATGTGTATGCATGTATTTTCATCCTAAATTACTCATGAGGCAAAGAATAACAAATTATTAAAATAGCAATAAGGAATTTATTTCATGATAAAATTCATGAGCAACAATCAAAAATATACTTAGAAGAAGTCATAGTCCTGAATGCTTTCATTACTGCTCAAGAAAGTCTAAAAATGAAAAAGTTACTTCACAATATTAGGGATAATACAATAAATTTAAAGTGAAAGCAAATAGAAAGTAATATTAAAGCACAATTTAATGGAGGGGAGAAAGAATTTGTTGCTATGAAAACTTTTTTTCATAGCAACATATTGATTTTTTGGAAAAATCAATAACAAACCATACTTAGACCTGCTTTGTCTTTGCCTCACTATTTTTTATCATCTTCTTATAATTTATACTCTTTCAATAATATACAACTCTCTGTGTGTGTATGTGTGTGTGTGTGTGTGTGTGTGTAAAACAAATATACTGCCAGTTACTTGTTCAACAAGGACGGGTTTATTTGGAATCAAAAGAGAATTACAATTTGGGGTGTGCAAGCATTCCCTGCACAGCAAGGGAAAGAGAACAGTTTTATAAAGGGGAAAGGAAGTTGGGAGGGATGTAGTAAACAAAGAGTCCATGGCTTTTCATAGACTGCTTCCCTTCCAGGAATGGAGAGAAGACTTTTCTCATCCTGTTGGGCTCTGCTCTTGTCACAGGGTGTGAGACCTCTCAGTTCTGGTGTCCCAACTATATTTAATTGAGATTTCTGTTATTAAATTTTTACATTTTTCCCTTTTGATCAAGTGTTTCTCTGAAACCACTGCTGATCAAGAGTCAGGTTTACCAATTTCATACGCTTTTCACAGATTTCCAGGAAATCTTTACTTTTCGGTCACCAAATAATGTGCAGTTTCAGTTAGGATTCAGTGCTTTCCTTGGGTATGTCACATGAATCCAAAAGTCTGTTCCTTAGAGTTGGTTGGCATAAAGGTTGCTTAGTAGTATCTGATAGGAACCTTTCAAATGAAGTAGAAGAGAGTCTTTCTGGAGGTATTTTTTCTAGTAGATTAAATCTCCAGGTTGCAAGGTGTAATGCTTACTGTCTTTGTCTCCTGAGAGTGCACTGTGAAGAGATTGTTCCAGTAGAGCAAGGTTATTTTTAACAGAAACAATTATTCCTTTGTTATATTGGTATATCTCTCCCTTTATCAGTTGTGAGTCAAAAGAAGCAGAAGATGGGGGCTTCCCTGGTGGCGCAGTGGCTGGGAGTCCGCCTGCTGATGCAGGGGGTGTGGGTTCGTGCCCTGGTCTGGGAGGATCCTGCGTGCCGCGGAGCGGCTGGGCCCATGAGCCATGGCCACTGAGCCTGCGCATCCGGAGCCTGTGCTCCGCAACGGGAGAAGCCACAACAGTGAGAGGCCTGCGTACCGCTAAAAAAAAAAAAAAAAGAGGCAGCAGTCAAGTACATTGGTGTCCTGTGACTATCTCAATTGTGAAAGTTTGTAAGTCTTAAAAGGGGTGGATCTAAGATTTAGAAAGATCAACAGCGATGCTTTTGTCCCAGATATTTGGAGGACCTCTACAAATTTTGCCAACTGAATCTTATTTATTTTTTTTTAGATCTTTATTGGAGTTTATTTGCTTTACAAGAAGTTAGTTTCTGCTGTATAACAAAGTAAATCAGCTATATGTATACATATATCCATATATACCCTCCCTCTGGCTTCTCCCTCCCAGCCCCCTATCCTACCCCTCTGGATGGTCACAAAGCACCGAGCTGATCTCCCTGTGCTATGCAGCTGCTTCCCACTAGCTATCTGTTTTACATTTGGTAGTGTATGTATATCAATGCTATTCTCTCACTTCGTTCCAGCTTACCCTTCGCCCCCGCCCCCCGGGTCCTCAGGTCCATTCTCTACGTCTGCATCTTTTTTCCTTTCCTGCCCCTAGGTTCATCAGGACCATCTTAGATTCCATATATGTGTGTTAGCATACAGTATTTGTTTTTCTCTTTCTGACTTACTTCACTCTGTTTGACAGACTCTAAGTCCATCCACCTCACTACAAATAACTCAATTTCATTTCTTTTTAAGGCTGAGTAATATTCCATTGTATATATGTGCCACATCTTCTTTATCCATTTATCTGTCGATGGACACTTAGGTTGCTTCCATGTCCTAACTATTGTAAATAGTGCTGCAATGAATATTGTGGTACATGTCTCTTTTTGAATTATGGTTTTCTCAGGGCATATGCCCAGTAGTGGGGATGGCTGGGTCATATGGTAGTTCTATTTTTAGTTTTTTAAGGAACCTCCATACTGTTCTCCGTAGTGGTTGTATCAATTTCCATTCCCACCAACAGTGCAAGAGGATTCCCTTTTCTCCAAACCCTCTCCAGCATTTATTGTTTCTAGATTTTTTGTTGATGGCCATTCTGACTGGTGTGAGGTGATACGTCATTGTAGTTTTGATTTGCATTTCTCTAACGATTAGTGATGTTAAGCATCCTTTCATGTGTTTGTTGGCAATCTGTATATCTTCTTTGGAGAAATGTCTATTTAGGTCTTCTGCCCAGTTTAGGATTGCGTTGTTTGTCTTTTTGATACTGAGCTGCATGAGCTGCTTGTATATTTTGGAGATTAGTCCTTTGTCAGTTGCTTCATTTGAAAATATTTTCTCCCATTCTAAGAGTTGTCTTTTCATCTTGTTTTTGGTTTCCTTTGCTGTACAAAAGTTTTTCAGTTTCATTAGGTCCCATTTGTTTATTTTTGTTTTTATTTCCATTTCTCTAGGAAGTGAGTCAAAAAGGATCTTGCTGTGATTTATGTCATAGTGTGTTCTGCCTATGTTTTCCTCTAAGAGTTTGATAGTGTCTGGCCTTATATTTAGGCCTTTAATCCATTTTGAGTTTATTTTTGTGTATGGTGTTAGGGAGTGTTCTAATTTTATTCTTTTACATGTAGCTGTCCAGTTTTCCCAGCACCACTTATTGAAGAGGCTGTCTTTTCTCCACTGTGTATTCTTGCCTCCTTTATCAAAGATAAGGTGACCATATGTGCATGGGTTTATCTCTGGGCTTTCTATCCTGTTCCACTGATCTATATTTCTGTTTTTGTGCCAGTACCGTACTGTCTTGGTTACTGTAGCTTTGTAGTATAGTCTGAAGTCTGGGAGCCTGATTCCTCCAGCTCTGTTTTGCTTTCTCAAGATTGCTTTGGCTGTTTGGGGTCTTGAGTATTTCCATAGAAATTGTAAAATTTTTTGTTCTAGTTCTGTGAAAAATGCCACTGATAGTTTGACAGGGATTGCATTGAATCTGTAGATTGCTTTGAGTAGTATAGTCATTTCCACAATGTTAAGTCTTCCAATCCAAGAACATGGTATATCTCTTCATCTGTTTGTATCGTCTTTAATTTCTTTCATCAGTGTCTTATAGTTTTCTGCATACAGTTCTTTTGTCTTCTTAGGTAGGCTTATTCCTAGGTATTTTATTCTTTCTGTTGCAATGGTAAATGGAAATGTTTCTTTAATTTCTCTTTCAGATTTTTCATCATTAGTGTATATGAATGCAAGAGATTTCTGTGCATTAATTTTGTATCCTGCTACTTTACCAAATTCATTGATTACCTCTAGTAGTTTTCTAGTAGCATCTTTAGGATTCTCTAGGTATAATGCCATGTCATCTGCAAGCAGGGACAGTTTTACTTCTTTTCGGATTTGGATTCCTTTTATTTCTTTTTCTTCTCTGATTGCCGTTGCTAACACTTTCAAAACTATGTTGAATAATAGTGGTGAGAGTGGGCGGCCTTGTCTTGTTCCTGATCTTAGAGGAAATGGTTTCACTTTTTCACCATTGAGAATGATGTTGGCTGTAGGTTTGTCATATATGGCCTTTATTATTATCATATAGGCATAGGTTCCCTCTGTGCCTACTTTCTGGAGGACTTTTATCATAAATGGGTGTTGAATTTTGTCAAAAGCTTTTTCTGCATCGATTGAGATTATCATATGTTTTTTCTCCTTCAGTTTGTTAATATGGTGTATTACATTGATTAATTTGCATATATTGAAGAATCCTTTCATTCCTAGGATAAGTCCCACTTGATCATGGTGTATGATCCTCTTTTTTTTTGTTGTACGTGGGCCTCTCACTGCTGTGACCTCTCCTACTGTGGAGCACAGGCTCCGGATGTGCAGCCTCAGTGACCATGGCTCATGGGCCCAGCCACTCCGCGGCACGTGGGATCCTCCCGGACCGGGGCACGAACCCATGTCCCCTGCATCGGCAGGCGGACTCCCAACCACTGCGCCACCAGGGAAGCCCTATATGATCCTTTTAGTGTGCTGTTGGATTCTGTTTGCTAGTATTTTGTTGAGGATTTTTGCATCTATGTTCATCAGTGTTATTGGCCTGTAGTTTTCTTTTTTTGTGACATCTTTGTCTGGTATCAGGGTGATGGTGGCCTCATAGAATGAGTTTGGGAGTGTTCCTCCCTCTGCTATATTTTGGAAGAGATTTAGAAGGATAAGTGTTTTATCTTCTCTAAACGTTTGATAGAATTCACTTGTGAAGCCATCTGGTCTTGGGCTTTTGTTTGTTGGAAGATTTTTAATCACAGTTTCAATATCAGTACTTTTGACTGGTCTGTTTATATTTTCTATTTCTTCTTGGTTCAGTCTCGGAAGGTTGTGCTTTTCTACGAATGTGTCCATTTCTTCCAGGTTGTCCATTTTATTGGCGTAGAGTTGCTTGTAGTAATCTCTCATGATCCTTTGTATTTCTGCAGTGTCGGTTGTTACTTCTCCATTTTCATTTCTGATTCTGTTGCTTTGAGTCTTCTCCCTTTTTTCTTGATGAGTCTGGCTAATGGTTTATCAGTTTTGTTTATCTTCTCCAAGAACCAGCGTTTAGTTTTATTGATCTTTGCTACTGTTTCCTTCATTTCTTTTTCTTTTATTTCTGATCTGATTTTTATGATTTCTTTCCTTCTACTAACATTGGGGTTTTTTTGTTCTTCTTTCTCTAATTGCTTTAGGTGTAAGGTTAAGTTGTTTATTTGAGATGTTTCTTGAGGTAGAATTGTATTGTTATAAACTTCCCTCTTAGAACTGCTTTTGCAGCATCCTATAGGTTTTGGGTCATCGTCGTGTTCATTGTCATTTGTTTCTAGGTATTTTTTGATTTCCTCTTTGATTTCTTCAGTGATCTCTTGGCTATTTCGTAGCATATTGTTTAGCCTCCATGTGTTTGTATTTTTTACGTTTTTTTCCCCTGTAATTGATGTCTAGTCTCATAGCTTTGTGGTCGGAAAAGACACTTGATAAGATTTCAATTTTCTTAAATATGCCAAGGCCCGATTTGTGACTGAAGATATGATCTATCCTGGAGAATGTTCCATGAGCACTTGAGAAGGAAGTGTATTCTGTTGTTTTTGAATGGAGTGTCCTATAAATATCAATTAAGTCCATCTTGTCTAATGTGTCATTTAAAGCTACTCTTTCCTTATTTGTTTTCATTTTGGATGATCTGTCCATTGGTGAAAGTGGGGTGTTAAAGTCCCCTACTATTATTGTGTTACTGTCGATTTCACCTTTTATGGCTGTTAGCATTTGCCTTATGTATTGAGGAGCTCCTATATTGGGTGCATAAATATTTACAGTTGTTATATCTTCTTCTTGGATTGATCCCTTGATCATTATGTAATGTCCTTGGATTTATCCTGTATGGGACTCTCTGTGCTTCCTGGACTTGATTCACTATTTCCTTTCCCATGTTAGGGAAGTTTTCGACTATAATCTCTTCAAATATTTTCTCAGACCTTTTCTTTTTCTGTTCTTCTTCTGGGACACCTATAATTCGAACATTGTTGTGTTTAATGTTTTCCCAGAGGTCTCTGAGATTGTCCTCAATTCTTCTCATTCTTTTTTCTTATTCTGCTCTGCAGTAATTATTTCCACTATTTTATCTTCCAGGTCTCTTATCCGTTCTTCTGCATCAGTTATTCTGCTATTGATCCCTTCTAGAGAATTTTTAATTTCACTTATTGTGTTGTTCATCATTGTTTGTTTGCTCTTTAGTTCTTCTAGGTCGTTGTTAAAATGTTTCTTGTATTTTCTCCATTCTGTTTACAAGATTTTGGATCATGTTTACTATCATTATTCTGAATTCTTTTTCAGGTAGACTGCCTATTTTCTCTTCACTTGTTTGGTCTGCTGGGTTTTTACCTTGCTTTTTCATCTGATGCATATTTCTCTCTCTTCTCATTTTGTTTAAGTTACTTTGTTTAGGATCTCCTTTTTGCAGGCCGCATGTTCGTAGTTCCCATTGTTGTTGGTGTCTGCCCCCAGTGGATGAGGTTGGTTCAGTGGCTTGCGTAGGCTTCCTGATGGAAGGGAATGGTGCCTCTGTTCTGGTCGGTGTGGCTGGATCTTGTCTTTCTGGTGGGCAGGGCAGTGTCTGGCAGTGTGTTTTGGGGTGTCTGTAAACTTATTATGATTTTAGGCAGCCTCTCTGCTAATGGGTGGGGTTGTGTTCCTGTCTTGCTAGTTGTTTGGCATGGGGTGTCCAGATCTGGAACTTGCTGGCCGTTAGGTGGAGCTGGGTCTTAGCATTGAGATAGAGATCTCTGGGAGAGCTCTCACTGATCGATATTACACGGTGCTGGGAGGTTTCTGGTGGTCCAGTGTCCTGAACTCGGCTCTCCCACCTCAGAGGCTCAGGCCTGACACCAGCCCAGAGTGCCAAGACCCTGTCAGCCACACGGCCAGGTGTGTGGGGAATTTCTTGTCTTTAGGGAAGCCTGAGGTCTTCTGCCAGTATTCAGTAGGTGGCCTGTAGGCATTGTTCCATGTGTAGATGTATTTTTGATGTATTTGTGGGGAGGAAGGTGAGCTCTATGTCTTACTCCTCTGCCATGTTGAAGGTCCCCCTGCAGTAGGAGACTCCACTGAAGATGCCAACTTTTACAAGAGCTAGAGGTGCAGAGGCATTTTTTTCAGATGGTTTGCATCTTGCTTTTTTATCTTCTTTTCCTTTGTGCTTTGTCTAGTTTCACTTGTTCACAGGGAGCTTCATGCAGTGGCCTTACACCTGGCACTTCAGATCAGAGTTCACAGCAGGCTCTTAATTTCAGAATCTTAATGTGCTGGTTGGAATTAGCTGTATCTTTGGAGAAGTGCCTGATATTGACCATGTCCTTTGGAGAGACTTCCTAGTTGGTTGGAGGCATCAGCAAGATGCCTTGTCATTCTTGGTTTAATCCTTTGTGCTTAGTCTTGGTTCACTTGCCCATAGGGGGCTGCAAGTAAATGCCTTCCCCCAGGCACTTGGAACCAGAGTTCCCAGTGCTGACATCTCAGCTCCCGGCCATGCAACTGTCAGTTGAATCTTAGTAATGCTAGTAGTGCATTTGATTGAACCAGAGGATTGAGTTTGGTAAGCCCAGTGAAAGTGGTGTAAAACTGGCCAAACAGCACAGACTTGTTGAAGTACTTGACTAGTAAAAGGGGTCCCTTGATCACTATGAAGTTCAAGGAAATTTCCCCAGGTAGGGATAATTTTTTTTTTTCAAAATGACTTTAGCCACAAAAGAAGCAGTAGCCTGTCTGCAAAAGAAGACTTAAGTCCAGTCTGAAAACATACAGACAGTGACTAAAACACATTTACATCCAGAGGCAGAGAAAGTTGCATGATATCTATTGCCATAACTCTACTGGTCCGTTAGGCAGTCTGGGGAAAGTATAAACAGGCTTCCCTGGGTTGTATTTTGGACAACTGGGTCAAGTGAGATTGGCACTTTTTGTGGCCTTGTTAATGTTTCCCCCACCAATATTGATTTATGAATATCATTGTGTCAGTAGACCAATGGTGTAATGCATGTACAGTGGTGAAGGAGTGGGAATTTTAGAGTCTCTGGTAGGAATGGGTTTTTATTTGGTCCAAACCAGAGCTTTCTCTTTTTTATCAAACTAACAATTGTTGAATTTCCAATCTTGTTTTTTCCTTCTCTGAAGCCAATTGTTGGCCGCTATAGCCAGTTTTTCTAAGTTATCACTTGGTGAAATATCCCATCAGACCATAACAGAAGTTTGGCTGCTGTTAGTCCCTTTAAGAGCAGGATTCCTTGCTAAAATGTCAGCAAGATGATTTCCCTTAGCTTCCGAAGAGTCGAGGCTTGAATGCCCCAGAATCTTAATAATGGCTAAGTGGCAGGTAGAATTACTATATCCAATAATCCCTGAATATAGAGGCCATTTTTTATGTTATTTCTGCTGTAGGTGAGGAAGCCACAACATTCCAAATTCATGAGCTACTCTGAAAGCACATCTACTATCAGTATAAACATTGACAGTTTTGCCACTGGCTGCAGTACATGCTCATATATAAGTGTACAGTTCAATCTGTTGGACTAAAGTAGCCATAGGTAAAGGTGCTGCTTTAACAACATCAAAAGGAGTTGTAATAGCATACCCAGCATAATATTTGCCATTGTCTTCTTTTAAATAAGAACTATTAATGAACCATGAGAAGTCAGCATTACCCAAAGTAAGTTCCTGTAGCTCATCATGAGGAGTCAGGTGATCTAGCAGCATTAAAGAATTGTAAGGGATTTTGTTGGTGACAGAGTGGAGAGGAGTAGCAGGGTTAAGATTATTACAACATAAAAAAGTTATGTGAGAAGCACTTAATAAAAGGACTTCATAAGAAGTGAGACAGCTGACGGAGAATTGTTGAATGTGATGAGAAATCAGGAGGGCTTCTGCTGCATGAGGTACAGAAATGGTTAAAGTGGATCCCACAACAATTTTCTTTTTGATCTTAACCAAAACGTCAGTGGCTGTAATGATTCTAAGGCAAGGGGGGGTGTCCCCGTGCCAGAGGGTCTGGTTGCTAGCTGTGGGTTAATCGTGATCCATGTGTTTCTGGGTGAGTACTTCAAGGGCATTCCCTTCCTTTTCAGATACAGAAAGGAAAAATGGGAATCTGATCATTGAGATGCCCAAGGGCAGGTGGGTCCATCAAACTCTCCTTTAAGGCCTTAAAAGCTATGTTGTCTCATTCTTCCCATACAATTGGGTTGGAGTTGTTGTTGTTTTTGAGTAAAACAGATAGAGATATGGCCATAAGAGACAAATCTGGGATCCAGTTTCAGCAGTAACCAGCAAGCCCAAGGAAACCTCACAGGTGGCACTTAGTTTTGGGTTTTGGGAAATTTGGGACATAACAAAGTCTTTCTGGGTAGCCCTTGTACTGATATCAAATGCCCTAAGTATCAAACCTGGGTTTGAGCAAATTGCATTTTTTCTTTGATGACTTTATGTCCCTTTAAGGCTAAGCGCTTTAGCAAGTGGATGCTATCTTCCCTTGAGGAGGCTTGAGAAGGAAAGCAAAGAAACAAATCATTCCCTTATTACAAGTAGAACTTCTTGGGAACTTGATGTCATCCAGATGAGCCTTCAGGATTTGTGAGAAATAAGAAGGACTCTCAGTATAATCCTGAGGTATTACTGTCCAGGTGCATTTTTTTCTTCCCAAGTGCAAGCAGAAAGGTATTGGCTAACTTCAGCAACTGGAGTACTAAAGAATGCATTGCATAAATCAATTTCCCAGTTGTAATTCTAGAAACCTTTCAGGATTTCCCAAAGTATCAGTTTTTATCCAGTGTTGGGCCTGACCTTAACCAACAAGTGTATGAAGAAGATGCTATAAGTCAGAGAAACCAGGTTGATAAACTTGAATGACTATATTAAATTCCTCAGCAAATCTGTGAGGACCTTTGGTTACTTTGGGAAAATCGTTGACTATGGCTTACAGTTCAGCTTTAGCCCAGGGAGTATAAGAAATTATGAGTTAACTTCTGAATCCTCAGAAGACTTAATTTTAAAGAGACAGTTTCTGCTAAGTTCAGAGGAAAGGAAGTAGAAGAGTTTCAGAGAAATGGGGAAGTTTGGAAAGATAATTCATGTGGGTGAACTGAGGGTATAGAGGAGGTAAAGGCAATATAGAAGGGAAGGAGAAAGAAGGTGCCAGAGGCGGAGCCAGAGACAAAAAAGCCAAGGTAGAAGAGCCTGAGGCTTCAGGAGCCATTTTATCATTCTTTAACCGTTTGTTTGCCTCAGTTAATCTTAACATTTTTTTTTGCAGAGAGGTAATTTTAGGCTCCTGATAATGTTGTGGAAGGCTCAAAATACCAATTGAAATAGGCATGCCATTCAGTTCTGGAAATTTTTGTACTATTACAGTCCAATTTGGTTTTTAGAAAATTAAGTTTGGAGATTTCAAAAGTTCCTCATAATGGCCATTGATATTCTAAATTGTCTTTGGTCAGAGTGGTCCATTTAATTAGAAATGTGCATGAAGAAGGACTGAGGTTTTTAAACATGAAATCAGCTGGAGTCCCTTGTAGGCATGATACCCTCAACATATTTAGGTAACTGGAATCTCATTTCGCAGAGGTTTTTCTTTAGAGTAAAAGAACAATTTTGAAACAGATTAAGTGGCATGCACCTCAAACAGTTCAGTTCAAACAGCTTGCAACTCAAACAGCCTGCAGACCTAATATCAACTAGTTCTAAGGAAACAGCTTGGTCCTGGAGGAACCAGACTGAGGCCTCTCAACCAGTTCCCATGAATAGCTTCTATTCCAAAGGAATGGGCAAATGCTAAAAATTCGCACAATTTTAGTGAAACAGTCCCTGCTTCCAAAGGAATGGGCCGAAGACTTCTCAGCCAGTTTCATTTGAAACAGTTATTTATTTAAATCAATACTAAATATGCAAAGGTTTCTATCCATGACTTACATCTTTCAAGTAAATTCAATTCTGCAAGTGTTCCCTGAACAGCTCTGTGTTCAGAAATGATGTACGACACTGAGTCAGCCTCCAAAATAAAGCTAGGAGACTGTAGTAAATGCGGTTGATGCCTTGCCCCATAACCTTGCATTCACCCATAGCCCTGCTGGACAGGGCCCAGGCCATTATGAACTTCCCACCTCAAGGGCTCACAGCTACACCTTTCTGAGGTTTCTTTCCCTGAGGGCTCTTCTTAGATGCCACAATTTACTAGGCTCAAGTGTGAGGAAGTTAGTGCCTCCAGGGACAGATGAAGTAAGTGGATAATTAGCTCAGCATTCTTACCCCTCCCTACAGTGCTACAGTTGTGAAGCATGTTTTATATGGTTCCTCAAAGGGTCCTCAGTGAGCCCTAGTTCTAGCTGCTCATAGTGTATAGCTCATAGAGCTTTCTCTCTTCTTTGTTTCACTTTTCCCACTCCCTTGCGTGTGCTTTCTAGGTTCACTTCCCAAATAAACGACCTTCAAAGTATTTGTCTCAGTGTGTGTTTAGGGGGCCCACATCAAGCCAGGTGCAGACACTTGAATCAAGTTGCTCATGTCTGATTGACAAAGCAAAAGATCCAGGAACATTCCACAGGAATTAGGCAAAGGTGAGCAGTGGCCCTTTTGGCTTTACTTGACTCCTCTTTGTCCTTGTGGGTGTCATTTCTTCCAGCATGACAGAAACAAAGGATCCTAAAGAGCTAGTGAGCTCTGTGTGTCCACCTACCAATGCACTGTTAGTGTTAACATATTTTACAGTGGTGAATCTGGCGCTACTTCCATAATTAATCATTTTTGTCAATAGTTACAAGTGAATACAGCCATGAAATGCAGAATGAATAACAGGGAGCTGAAAATTTATGGGCATGCCAAGGAGATATAATGATCACTTGTATTAGTAACAGAGAAGCAGGAATACAGCTGCTTGGAGCCAGGGTCAGATTGAAGAACAAAAAGGAGACTTTGCCAGAGGACTATGTGTTTCTACCATCTAGAGTAAAGCTAGGGAGAATTTAAAGTGCCATAGTCATCTGGAAGTCACAACTGGATTCACAGTTTGACTGAATTCTGGGAAAATCATACCTTGTTAAGCCCTTGGTAAAGGTCAGATCCTGAAATTATAAGGAAATGAAGAATATAGAAAAGACAAGAATAAAACCCCCTAGTTCTATATTAACTTTTGATATTAATGTACTTTGAAGGTATAGCAAGGGTTTCTGGTTTAGGAAAGTTGAGCTATAAAGGCTATAGATGAGCAAAATATTCAGTGGTCCTTTTCTTTCCCTCTTCTGGCTCCCTCTTCTAAGCCTTAAGAACAGAAATATCCATGATGCAGGACACTGTTTTTTCTGCTATATAAAGCATCAGAAAGACGCTACTTGTTTAGAGGTCTGAGAAACGGTTAACAGAGAGCACATTCTTGTGCCATGAAAAGAGTTTCAGATAAATCAGGTGTGGGAAAAGACATGAAGAGAGACTCTAAAGTCAGATACCCTGTATCATTTTCCTGCAATGATAGAAAAAGTGAAATGTTTTTTGATCAAAGCAGGGTAAACCAAATTAAGATAATATGATGTAACAACTAATAAACTTGTAAAGTAGGTAAAAATTGCAGCAAATGCATGATCATGTGTTTTCCCCATGATTAGTGCTAACAGTGTCAGTACTCTGATGGATGTGTACATGTGGTGAGAGAAAATGAGGCAAGCATAAATAAAATGCAGTTCTTTCCTTGAGGAATTTACTGTTTAGTGGTTGGAAATGATACGTAAACCAGTTATTTCAGTACAGTGCGAAAAGGGCACTGTGTCCTTAGATGCAAAGGAGAGACATGATCTGATTTACTTTTTAAAGAATTACTGTGGCTATCCTGTTGAGAACACCCTGAAAGGGAGCAGAGAGAACTATCCAGCCAGAAAATTTTGGTGGGCTTGTAACAAAATGGCAGCAATGGAGGTGATGAAAGGTGATGAAAAAAGGTTTTATTTATTTATTCATTCAACATGCATGCATGCATGTATTCATTCATTTAAACACAGATGCAGCTTACTGAAAAGAATAATACAATACAGTCATCCAGGGGAGACTGACTCCAGGCCCTCCCACCCCCCAGGATATCAAAGTCCTCAGATGCTCAAGTCCCTTATATAAAATGGCAGAGTATTTGTATATATATGTATAACCTATGCACATTCTCCTGTATACTTTAAATCATCTCTAGATTACTTACAATACCCAATACAATGTAAATGCTACGTAAATAATTGCCAGTTTGTGGCAAATTCAAGTTTTGCGTTTTGGAACTTTCTGGAATTGTTTTTTTCTGAATACTTTTGATGTGCAATTGGTTGAATCTGTAGATGTGGAACCCACAGATATGTCCATCTGTACACACTTCACCTAGGTTCCCCAAGTGTTAAGATTTTGCTATATTTGCTTTGTCCTTTTCTCTCTTTCTGAATATATGCATCCATATATGTTTTTCCGAAACATTTGAGAATAGATTGTAGGCATGCTATCCCTTTACCCATAAATAGTTCATTATTTAATATCTAGAAACAAGGACATGCTCTTAAACAACTACAGGAAAATTATCTAAAATTTCAATTTAAAAAAATTCAGTAAAATTTCATTGATATAATTATCTAATCTATAGACCTTGTTCAAATTTGTCCAGCTGCCCCAATAATGTCTTTATAACAAAAGACATTCAGTTGTCTCTTCAGTTCCCTTTAATCTGGAATAGTTGCATTCAGTTGTCTCAGTTGTTGCATTCAGTTGTCTCTTTAGTTCCCTTTAATCTGGAATAGCTCCTCAGTCTTTGTGGTTCGTGGAATTGACGTTTTGGAAGAGTAAAGTCCAGTTATTTATAGAATGTCCCTCAATTTGTGTTTGTGTGGTATTTCCTCTTGTTGAGATTCAGCTTTCGAAAGTTTAACAAAATACCTCAGAAGTGATGACCTTCTCAGGGAATTGTATCAGGAGGCATGTGTTGATCTATCTTATTAATGGTGATGTAACTTTGATCACTTGGTCGTGGTACACTGCTAAGTCTTTGCACTATAGAGCTAATATTTCACTTTGTAATTAATAAATATCTTGTTATTTTTGAGATGGTGTAAGTATCCCGTCTTCTCAAAATTTCACCTACTCATTTCAGCATTCATTTATAATTCTCACCTTCATCTATTATTATTGTAATGGTGATTTTCTAATTCCATCATTTCTTTTTCATTTATTAGTTGATTTTCTACTGAAAGGAAGAGCTTTCTTATTGTCCTCATTTTTCATTTATATCAAAGTGGATTAGTATATTTCTAGTTATTCAGCAAGTTATAACCCTTTATGTTACTACCTTAATACTCAGATTGTTCCTTTCTTCATTAATGAAAGCTCCTTCAAGATGTCCACAGTGTCATTTTGACATGTCCCCTTATTCACATACAGACACCCCTATGTCTATCTATACATCTAACTAGCTGTATTAAAATCTATGTGTTCACACTGTTTATCTCTAATTCCAATCTAGTAACAGAATTCATTCTATTTTCTCTCTTTCCATATTTAAAAGTCTCCTCTCTGCCATTGACAAACATAGCTACCATTATCTACAATATATTTACTTATACGGTCAATCTTATAATGTACAGAAAGTAGTTTCAGTATTACTAACCCAGGTCTCTAAGAAAGGAAGCCTGTTAATTGGCATTCAGTATTTGTTTATAGTTCTTTTTGCTTTATCCTGAATAGTCCAACTACTACTGTGTTCAACAGTTATTTGGGTTAGATCTCCCCATTAGTTAGTGTTATTTATTCAAATGTTATTTATTGAAATATGTTGAGTCATCTATTTCTGTTTGTGTTCATTCTTAGGATATTACACCCTTTTTAAAATTTTATTTACTTATTTTCTTTCTTTTTCTTTGAATCTGTGAAACATTAACATTTTAAATGTCAGACATACATTTACTTCTACTTACACCTATATTATTTCTTCTTTCTCTTTTCTTTTGGTTTAGTTTCCTTTTTATATTTCTAAATTTTTAAACAGGATATTTAATTGATTCATTTAATCATATTCTTTTATTTTGATTGATAATGTAAGGTTATATAATTTCCTTGCAGATTCTGTTGTATAATGTAATAGATATATGTGTATATATATATATATGTGTGTGTGTGTGTGTGTTTTTATTTTTGTAATTTTTAATACATTCTTTAATTTTGTATTTCACAATTTATTCAAGGATTATTTAATAAAAGATTTTTTGTTATGTCCAGTCAAAATGACCTTTTCACCATTTTCTGTTTTTCATAATTTCTAGTTTTATGTTATTGGAGCTTTAATTATAATATTTACAATTATGAAAAATTTTGTGATATAAAATATGATCAGATTTTTTGTTTCTTTCCTAATCTCATTTTCACTTTATTGTTTTCCTATTATTATTTTAATTAAAATTATGTTTTCATTTGAATCCCTTCTTCCTTGAGCACCTTGTGATTTAGTTTTCATTTTTTATGTGATTCTGTCTTTTAAAAACTTTCCTTAGTTTTTGAATTTCTGGTTCAAGTTTTTTGTTTATTTTCCACACATCTCAAAATGCTTGTTGGAGAATAATTGATTTGGGTCTTTTTGGCCTCATGGCATGGGGGATCTTAGTTCCTGACCAGGGATCAAACCTGCACACCCTGCAGTGGAATCATGGAGTCTTAACGACTGGATTGCCAGGGAAGTCCTGAGAATGATTAATTTTGTTTGGAGTGCTGTGTTACAGTTTTCTTTTTCTTCACTGTTGGTTTTGGTGGCTTGTAGAAGGAGGTTTATCAGCTATTTGTAGTTTCATTTTCTGATTTCTAATTTATTTTATAGTAGTTTTTAATAAAAGAACACTGTTTATACTTCTGCATTTTTGTTCACCTGGATTGACGATTTATGTTGGTTTTGAGGTTCATGGTTCAAAAATGTCCTCTGTTGTCATTGTGAAAAAGCATAGTTTTTCTTATTGCACGGATTCTTTTTTTGTTGGGGGGGTGAGGACATTGTAAGGGGATGAGTTATTCGTCCTTCAGTTGCGCTTTATTTCCTTTTATCTTGCTGAGTTCTGAATTTCTCCCTCTGGCTTCTTTTTCCCTTCACCAGACAATATCCAAATAGCACTTCTTTCTTCCTTTTGATTCTCTTCTTGAAGACTGACTCTTGGTATACTGTATGCACTTTTTATTCTCTATAATCATTGTTCTAACATTTTCAGAATTTTCACACATAGGCTGTCTTTTTATGAAATATTTTTAGATGAAAAAAGTAGGCTAAATTATAGGAGATATTATTTTTTCAAATAATATTTACAAACATACATAAATATACCAAAACCTATCAGCTGGAAGTCCTCCAAATCTTGGAGACCTAATTAAATTTGCTTCAAATAAATAATTTGAAGAAGTAAAAAAAATCCCTTATCTCTATATATATTTTTTGGTTTTTATATTCCTTTCCGTGCCCAAGTATAATTTCTCTGTTTTTTTTTTTTCATCTCACCCTAGTAAAGAGTATTATCCCTTGGATGAGTTCCTATAAGAAATATACATAGTACTATAATTTCCTGAGATTTAGTAGACTTTGTTAAGATTTTGGCAGGTAGAAGAATACAGCACTTACTTTTTTAGTCTCTTTCCCTTATTTCTATGTCTCTTGATTTATGTTGCAATTTCCCTAGATATTTTCTTTCTAGAATGAAGAGTAGTGCCACTCCCCTAAGTTTTTTCTCCAACTTTATCTACACAAGTTCATCAAAGTGCTCAGCAGTAAAAGGGACCTTCCATATCCACCTTTTCAGAAAGCAGTTATGTTGAAATGTAGCCCATTTTTACCCTGTTAATACGGTAGGTGAAAAAAGTCTTAAAATCTATACTTGTTAACATAGAAATCTCTTCAGGGTAGTGAGCTAACATAAAAGAATGGATTTTCTAATCAGACTTACAGGAATTGGAGATTTTTACCTAGTATGAAGTTCTACTAAATAATGTCAAAACACCTTGAAATATAGAGAAGATTCTAGTACAACTCAGGCAGCTTCCAAGATCCTGTCTTTCCACATTAGACACCCACTTCTGGACAAGAATTATAAATGAGATCTCCATTTGAGGATCTTGGGGTCACCTCATGAACTGGGAATATTTAAATTAGGAAACACCTCCATTTAATAGCTCCAACACTTGCATATCTGACAACATATTTTCCAGGGATTTGAGCCTCATAGATCCTGGGTTCACCTTTAGCTAGAGCATCCTGTGAAGTGTATTTTATAGATAAATTCTCTTCTTCCTAGAAAATATTAATAGTTATAAACCCAAGTATCCAGTTAACAAGGAGATTAGACAGAGTCACCTGCCAATATTCCTCTCTCTAGGGGCTCTCACTGCCTAAAGGGAGTGCTATGGTCTGAATGTTTGTGTCCTCCCGAAATTCATATGTTGAAATCCTAACCCCCAAAAGTGATGGTATTATTAAATAGGACCTTTGGGAGGTGAATAGGTCATGAGAGTGGAGCCCTCATGAATGGGATTAGTGCTCTTATAAAAGAGATCCCCAGAGTTCTCTAACGCCTTCCAGCATGTAAGGGTACAAGAAGTCTGCAAGCCAGAAGAGCACCTTCAGGCAACCATGCCAGCACCCTGATCTCAGATTCCAGCCCCAGAACTGTGAGAGATAAATTTCTATTGTTTATAAGCTACCCAGTCTGTCGTATTTTGTTAGAGCATCCCAAAGACTAAGACAGGAAGTTAATGGATTTTGGACCAGCTGTCTTAATTTCTTCCTTCTGGCAATTTGATGTGAATTTTTTTTTTTTTTTGCATTTTTCTAACTTTTTTCTAAAATACTAGGTATTGAATGGATAGCTGGAAGAAAAAATAACGTGATGGAAGTTGGAGGAAAAGTCTGGGCATTTAGACATGAAGTTAGAACCATTCATTTAACAAGTTGCAGCCGTGGTCTATGTTCATATAAATAGCAGATTTTATACCTGAAGATTCATTCATCTGAAGGAATAAGCAGTGGCCTAGTTTCTTAGGTAATTGGTGTTATCCATGATATCAGAGGAAAAATTGAGATTTTTATTAAATCCCTTTAAAAATTAGGAAGCAGTGTAGGTAGTCTATGTATGTATAATACTAAATATTATACACACGCACACATATGGGTTCCTTTATTCTCATTACAGTAAATGGGAGTTCTAGATGTGTATACTGGTCATCTGAACATAAATTTCTACTATCCTTCTTTGATTTCTAGTACCTAATTCCATGTAGAATATGATTTATGGTCTATCATTGTCCTGTTTTCTGAGCAGAAGGTGTGTGGAATTACTACTCCTCCAGGGTCTTGTCTTCTCTGTCTCTTATATTTCATGTCAATATTTTCCTGATGTTTTCTATCACAAAAATGAAATACTAAGAAAATAATAATTGTAAAAGTCCTTATATATGTATAATTTTTAATTTATAAAACACTAAAAAACCCTAGAAACTACTCTACAAATTTCTAGTAATAAAATAATTTTTTGAGAAATACTGTAAACACCATCTCAGTCATTTCAGCTTACAAAACACCACTGACTTTAGTCTTCTCTCTGCTACCAAGCTATAGTTTTTCCCAGTCAACAAACAGCATTGCTCACTGAGGCTCTCTGAAGGTCACAAACACCCCTTTACAACTTGACAGATGGCTTTCAAGAAAGAAACAAGCAACTCTTATCCATTATTTTCCACTGGTGAAATCTAAGGAGAATTTAGTATTTTAGACATTTTCTAAAGTGAAAATTTACTCATAGCAAACCTTTGCCTCAGTTGACTAGAAAGGAGCAGTTAAGAAATTAAATTGGGCTTTGCTGTATTAAAAGTAGTCTTGATCTTGATCATTTGAGCCGAAGCTTCTCACCTTTTCCTTCAATATTAGGCTTTTTTGATCTGGATTATATGAATGATAGCCTCAACTCCTCACCCAGAATATATGAGTTAAAGATGCTTTTTTAAAAACTCCTCTTAAGCTTTCTGATTTGCAATATTTCAACTTTGGTTCAGAAATAACAATGCTGTTTTGGGGAAAAATCATATATATATATGAAAAACAAATTAATTATTCTTGTTATGTCTATTTCATTGTAGATTTATTCCTTTTCCTAGCTGGTGATGGAAGTTTACATTGATGTAAATTATGAACTTTAAAACACTTGCTTATAAATAAATGTTTTCTATTCATATAGTATTATTTTTCCAAGATGTCTCAAAACCAGATTTTGCTGTCGTGTGTTCAGTGGGTTCTATGCCAGGTAGCTGGTGACCAGCGGGCTGCCTCACAACCGTTGTGAGTTTATTGCGAGAAATCTGGAGGGAGCCCTGGGGATTCTTAGGGTCAGAATCTCAGGAGGGCAAGACTAGACCAATATGGAACTAATTTTTGAAGAGAAGTTATATAACATACCTCAAATTACAAGGCAAAAGAAAAAAAGTATTTTTTAAATCATACTTTGTTATATAATTTATAGAAACATCATTTGAAAAATGTACAAAAGAAATACAAGATGTTCCTGTAGTAAGAAACAGAGCTGATGAAAGGAAGACTATATTAAAGTTAGATTTTATTTGTATATACATTTGACCCTTGAAAAACAAAGGTTCAAACTGCACAGGTCCATTTTACCTGGATGTTTTTCAATAAATACATTGGAAATTTTTTGGGGATTTGTGACCATTTGAAAAAACTTGCAGATGAACCACATAGCCTAGAAATATCAAAAAAATTAAGAAAAAGTTTGGTATGTCATACATAAAATAGAGGTAGATATACATATAAGATATAAAATATGCATTAATCAACTGTTCATGTTATTGGTAAGTCTTCTAGTCAACAGGCTATTAGTAACTAAGTTTCAGAGGAGTCAAAAGTTATACCCGCATTTCCAACTGCCTGGGGTCAGGGTGGGGGGAATCAGCTATATTTCAGATAGAATTCTTTATTTAGAAGGGCATCAGCAAACTGAAAGCACTTTTATTTTTCACATTTCATGTTATCAAAACTTGATGAGTTAAATTACAGTATTTGATTCCTTTCAGTAAGAGCCTTTATTTTAAAGGTTGTTTTATTTCTATTCCTTTGGAGACCATTGACATGATTGGCATAGCCCTATTAAAGAGCCTATTAGGAATACCCAGCAGTGAGCTCCAAATGGTGGGTAGAGGAGAGAATTGAAACCAGAAAAGATTATCTTTTTATTCCATAGGGACAAGATGGTAGTCTCAAATACCAAGACCAAAAGGTGAAGAAAATTCTAGTCCTTGTCCTTTAGCTTCACTGTGCTTAAGAATCATCTGATGAGGTTGTGTTTAAATGTAGAGTCGGACTTGGCTCAAAAATTCTACTTAAGTTTATCCTGGAGATCCCGGGAATGTGTATTATAACAAGTATCCCAAGTTGTTTTGATTAAGATGATTGATTCTCTGAGCATACTTTGAAAAACAGTCTTGGTACTTTCTGTGTCAGCATCAATATCTAAGCGGTCTAAACTGAGAAACTCAGGTAGCACACAGCGGTAGAGCTTCAATTCATGACTTTCTCGTCCAAGCACTTGATATTGTTCATATCCCTTAAGTGATATTATTCATGAAATCAGAACCGAATTTGGCCTCTTATTAAGTTCCATAGAAAATTAGAAAACAGTATACATACTCCGTATATGTTCATATGTAAAAAGTTTTATGTACATGTATATATATACTATATATATATATTTATATATGTATGTAATGTCAACTTCAAAAATAAAATAGCCAGTTGTTTTACCAGCAAAAAAGATTTATCTGGTAATAGCAAAGAATTACAATTTGGGACAAGCAAGATATGGTGAATCATAGGCAAATCCAAAGTCTCAAAGGGAAGGTCAAGTAATAGGAGGAAATTGGGGAGGGTTGTTTTGAATAAAAGTTCATCAGAGAAGAGCAAGAGTTCAAGGCTGTGGTGGTTTCTTATTGACTGTAAGTGGTGGTTAGTGCACTGTTGCTGGGGCAGGGAGGGATCTTCCTTCCTTTTCTTAAAAGTAGGAGATGAAATTTTCATGTGAAAAATGTCCTCCCTTGTATCAGAAGAAAAGTAACATTCTTATCATCATGGATGAGACGTTGAGACTGAGATAATTTGTACAAAGAATTTTATACAAACAGATCTTGTTAAATTAGTTCTTATCTTCCTTCTTCCTGCTGGTTATGCAGGCTGCAAGGAGAGGTATGGTATGTAGTATATGAGAGCTCTCCTTTCAGGGCTTCCTGATTTCATTTTAAATGAGGTTTTCCTCTATTTATTTTCACAATAAACAGATACAATTTCCCTCCTTCTTGTTACAACAAATCAGAATTCTAGATCAGTGTGCTGAATAGCTGAATATAAAACTTGACAGCCATTGATACGAGGATACCAAAGGTAGGGTTCATCCGTGGGATAAAAGGTCTAACTTGGTCCACGTGAGATGATCAGGGCACAGCCTAACAGGTGATTGTATTAGTAAGGAACTGGAATTAAGCAGATGCATAGGGGCATAGGAAAGGGACTATTATGGACTGAATTGTGTCCTTCGCAAATTCACATGGTGAAGTTCTAACCCCTAGTTCCTCAGAATATGACTGTATTTGGAGATAGGACCTTTAACGTGGTAATTGAGGTTAGTTAAGAGCCTATAAGGTCTTATGGGTATGCCCAATCCAATATAGCTGGTATCTTTGTAAGAAGAAGAAATTTGAGCAAAGAGGCATCAGGGATGTGAACCGACAGAGGGAAGACCATGTGAGGGTACAGTGAGAAGGCAGGCATCTGCAAGCCAAGGAGAAAAGCCACAGAAGAGACCAATCTTGATGGTACCTTGATCTTGAACATCCAACCTCCATAACTGTGAGAAAAATGTCTGTTGTTTAAGCTACCTAATATGTGGTATTTTGTTATGGTAGCTCTAGCAAACTGATTGCTGGCAAATAGAGTTTGGTACTAAGAAAGGGGTACTGCTGTAACAAATGTCTGTGGAAGTGGCTTTGGAACAGGGTTATGGGTAGAGACTGGATGAAGTTTGAGAGGCTTGTTAGAAAAAAGCCTCAATTGCCTTAAAGAGACTGTTGGTAGAAATATGGATGTTAAATGTGCTTCTGATGAGGCCTCAGATGAAAATAAGGAACATGTTTTTGGAAACTGTAGGAAAGACAATCCTTGTAAAAGGTAGCAAAGAACCTGGCTGAATTGTTTTCTAGTGTTTTGTGGAAAGTAGTAAGTGACAGACTTGGATGTTTAGCTGAGGAGATTTTTAAGCAAAGTGTTGAGGGTACAGCCTCGTTTCTCCTTCTGCTTATAGTAAATGTGAGAGATGAGATGGATTAAAAAGAGAACTGTTAAGCAAAAATAAACCAGAACTTGAAGATCTAGAAAATTCTCAGCCCAGCAATACTGCAAAAAAAAAAAAAAAAAGAAACTGTATTCTAGAGAGAATGCCAAGGGTGTGACTGAACAATAACCCCAAAAGGAGACGATGAGTGTGACTTATAGATCTAATCAGCCATCTCAGCAGAATCCAAGAATAGAGATGGATTTATACCAGCAGAAGCACTGCCAGTGTAGACCAAAGGGGACAGAGGTGGGACAAAATGAAGAAAGGCCCTTGGACTTCTGGGATTCTACAGGATAGGACAGTAGAGTTCTCTGACTGTGAACATGTGTTATCCTCCAAGAAAAGGGAAGAATGACCCTGAAGGCAGGGCTGTCACCCCCTGAGTTCCAGAGAGGAGGGCCACCTCCTTTAGTTATTTCTGTAATAATGTCTTTTTTTCTTTTTTTTACCTTATGTGGGCCTCTCACTGCTGTGGCCTCTCCCGTTGCGAAGCACAGGCTCCGGACGTGCAGGCCCAGCAGCCATGGCTCACGGGCCCAGACGCTCCGTGGCATGTGGGGTCTTCCTGGACTGGGGCACAAACCCGCGTCCCCTGCATTGGCAGGCGGACTCTCAACCACTGCGCCACCAGGGAAGCCCCTATAATAATGTCTTAATTAATTTATCCATATATAGTCTATCTGACACCCATCTTTTCTTTATATTGTAGCCACAGTGATTTTCCAAAGTGCATTCTGATTCTGTGTATTCATACTTCCCTCCAATCCCACTTCCCTCCAGTTTAAGAACCATAAGTGGCTTCACAGTGTTCTTAGGGAAAATCAAAATCTCTTAATATGACCTATAAGACCTCAGATGACTTGGCCTCTGCCTACCTCCCCAACCTCATCTTATATCATCCTCCTCTTTGGTCTGTCTGCCGCCAATCCAACTGATTTTTCCTATAGCCCCCATACTCACCAGCTACATCCTCTCCAAGGCCTTTGCATATGATGTTGTCTCTATACTTATAATGGTCTTCCTACCTTTCTTTGCCTAGTTAACACCTACCAATCCTTTAGATCTCAACACTAAAATCACTTCCTCAGGGGAACCTGACCACATGAAATTTCACTGTCATAGTCACTCATAGAGCTGCAAATTCTTCTTCACACAACACTGTCAGCTCGATAAAGGCAGGAAATGTGTCTGTTTGTACTCACATATGTATCTTTACGGATGGGCACTTAAATCCGAATAGGAACCTAATGAATATTTTTGAATAAATACATGTGTGAATGAATGAATGAATTTAAAATCACAAAGAGAATATGGTTTTGTATTGCTATTACTGTCTGTTTTAATTCTGACTATCTAGCTTTGTTTAATAATACATTTAAAAAAAACCCATGTAAACATTAAAGAATGAAGTGGTTAATTTTAACCCCATCTCATAGTCACATTAAATATGTAAAGAAGCAAGCTTATTTGCATAGAATGAAGCAACTAATGTAAAAGTCATTTCCCGAAAATGGTACAAGACATCATCCACTCCTGATACGTACTTGAAGTTTGGTACTCTGCACTGCTAAATGTCTCCACCCACCTTTCCTACCTTCTTTTCTTTTCCCCTTCTCTGTCACCATACCATTTCTTCCCCCAAGTTATTAAACTAAATTCTTTTCCCACCAAAATCATTATGGGCTTTGGAAAAAAGAAGTTCACCTACAAAGAGATTATAGGGTATGAGCCAAACCGTGACAGTCACTGGCAGAACACTATTATTCATTTTTACTCTAAAACATCATTGTTGAGTACTTAGAATGCAGAAGGGTGAGCCATGCCAGAAAATTGGGGTGGCTTGTTTCCCCAAGGAATAGTTATGACTCTACTTTTTGAAACATACAATCACAGCCAGTGTCTCACTCTTTAATACTGATGACATAATGTTTTGTTATGTTTTAATTTAGGCCTAAGAATATCTCTGCACTTTAGCATTTCCTCTCCTGTGGCCTCCACCCTTTAAAGTACAATGTGCAGTACTATTTTGCTAACGCTCGTGTTTTACATGCCAGTCTCTTACTCAGCTCATTGTGGTTTTTTTTCTTTCTGAAAATATTTTATAGCAAAGCAATAATATCTCGAAAAGAAAAGACATTTATCAAAACAAAAGGGTAGAAAAGGGAGGCCAAGAAGAATAGCCAAGAAAAGCTTTTCCTAATGTTCCATATGAGGAATAGTTATAGAAGCACATTCTTTGAGTGATGAAATGGCCAACTTTAGAGAGTTCTAACAGCGTTTAGAAAGTAGAGTTGTATCAAGCTCATTTGCCTTTTTATTTGCTATTTTCTTCCCCACCTCATTCACTTCAAAGTTTGTGTTTTGTCTTCCCTTGTGGGTGCTAACTTTCATTTTGCTTTTCTAAATGATGTACTATATGTGCTGTAACATTGTAATTAGGCCTTTTCCAGTTGTATTTAGAATAGTGAAAAATCTCACGATAGAACTTTTCTTGCATCTAGAGAGTAGACGACCCATGATGGGGAAGTTCAGATAGACCCAGATTAACAGAGTCAGCAAGAATGCTGACATACCCATGGGGGATCTGCCTTCCAGAGTCTGACAGATGATATCTCTGTGGAAGACGATGTACATTACCATCACTTTCCTGGATAATCTGTTGTCAGGCTCCAAGCAGCTGCATATCACAGAGTTTTTATCCTATGTTGTTAGATGTACTTGATAATTTAAGTCTGCCAAGAGGCAGATTTAATTTTAACATATTCCAGTTTATTTAATGAAAAATAGATTTCCCTCTTTTCCTATAAGATTTGTAATATGACATATCAATACTGAAAGGAACATACTTGCATATTGTTTTCAAACTCATGAATAGGCTGTGTAAACTCTATTCATGTCAATTAAAACAATGATTTTCTTTTTTTAATTATTGTGAAATTATTTTTATTGATGGGACTATTTTTTTATGGAGTAGAGGAGGGTAGCTCATTTTAAAATCTTCTTATAATATAAACATTAACATCATCCTTCACCTAGTACTTCTTATAGTCCTTCATAAGCACTTGATAAAGTAAATTGAATTAACTGGTCCAAATGTGCTAGATTGGATAAAGAGCTTGGTGACCAGTGGTCAGCCATCAGGTGACCTTCTTTGAAGCAGAAGTGGACTCTCTAAAGGTCTTATGACACTTGCTGTAGTTTCATTGCTTTTGAATTTTTCTCCTTTAACTCAGAATGTGGCAGTTAATTAGGAAGGGAACGAGACACCTAGTCCCTGGGGCACAGCTAATTCATTTCCAGATATTTCCTGTCTGGTAAACTCTGACTTGCCCGCGTGAGCCACCAACTCCAATGCTGATTGCAATGTTACTCACAAATGAACTGGAGTCAAGGTCTCGTCCATTTCTTCCAGACTTAGTTTTGGAGAATTCTTTTCCTTTTTGTACCATAAATTATTGTAACATGAGTATAAATTCAATACAGAGGAAGTGCTTTTTTTAATAGTCAAGTAAAAAATTCTCCCTGCCAATTTTAATTGTACTTTGGCTTCACTTATATATGCTGATACCCAATTTCCATGCAAGGCTGACTTTTTCTTTTTTTTTCTTGTAGTTCCCCTTTGCCTTCTCCTAACAGCAAAGCTTCATTAAAAAAACAGACAGAGGAACAAAACAAAAAAAATGAACACAAGATGAACTAAAAAAAGGGAATAAAAAAGGAAAACTTTATAATTTAGCTAATTTTCTATAAAATTTCCTTCATACTTTAGCAACGTGGTTGAGGTATGCTGCAGAAAGACAAATATAGGCAAAAACTGAAAGCCTCTTTTGTGAAAATGACAGAATCTTCTGCCTACATTCAACATTGGGTGGGCCTACATATCTTCCTGTTTGAGACCATAACTCAAGTGTTCCAGAGTTCAGATGGGACCAAAAAAGAGTGACTTAAGACATGAAAACTGGAGCTCATGCAGAAAAATGAGATTATCTTACGTGGAGGAGAAAGACTAAGGAACAATACAATTCAAGCATGGTTTGAGATGCTGCATAAAATATGGAAGACAGCTATTCCATTTGAACCAGAGATTCAAATTTAGTTCCAATTAAGCTAAAAGTAAATTTAGTTTTAATTTATACCAGGAGGAATGTGTACTTCCTATGCCATCTTCTTAACTAGAAGGGAAAGTGGAAACTAGATATTCTTTAGTTATAATTACAAATTGACCAAAAATTGTCTTTGATTAAGGCTGCTTGAAAGGAGAGATGGGTTGTAGATGAGAAGGGGTATGACTGTGTGATCAGTACTTATTCCATATCAGATCATTAAAAGCAGAAGTGGGCCCTCTAGAACTCCTGTGACCTCTATGTAGGCACACTGCTTTTAACTTCCCCTTAGTTTAATCCAGAGCCAGGTAGAGAAGCACAGAGCAAAAGAGAAGCCTTGTTCCTGAAACACAGCCAGCTCACTTACAGATAATTCTTGGAAAACTGACTAGAGGCAGCAGCCACAGACTCCAATGCTGACCGCTGTATCGCACATGAATTATTAAGAGTGGAGGTCCAGGCTGACTCAGGTTTGCTCCTCTAATGATCACAACAGTACGAGTGATGAAATGGAAGCCCAGGGAAGTAACTTGACCAGACTCACACAGCCAGGAAATGGCAAGCTGAGAAAATATCAGTCTGTTGATGTGAAAGATTATGTTCTTTCCATCATTCCACACATCATTCCTTTTCAAACTTCGGGTTGTATTAATACACATTGCTAGCAAGAGAGTTGAACGTTTTGGTTTTCTTTGAGGGGCTAAGTGGAACTCAAGAGTTTAATAATAATGAAACAAGGAAATAGCTTCTTCTCCACTTCTCATTTTTTATCCTAAGGCCCTTTATCTCTTTATTGCTAAATACAAACTAGAAAATCCATGGGGAATTCTTAGTTCAAGGATTTATTTACGTAATTGTTCATATCAGAAGATTTTAAAGTGTTTCATAGAGCATTAAAAACCATAAAAGAGAAAGCAGGAGAATAGCATATTTCCTTTGCAAAGCTTGATGTGTTTTTGAGGTATAATGGACCCTATTATCAATTAATTAATCATGAACTAAACCCATAGGAAAGAGAGCACCTAGTTTATTGTTTCTGTAACTTTCTGCTGAACGTGACTCACTTTGATGAACAGTAGCCTTGGACTCCTTGCAAAGACAGGATGCATTTGTGTTCCTTTGCTTGTATAGCTACATATATCATTTCAGTCCAAAGAGATTTTTTGTTGTTGTTGCAAATTTAAGGTGATTGAAATGGTTTTTAATGGCAGTAATCTTTCACTTCTAATTACAGTGCTTATTATCATGAAGAATTTAATATAAATATATGGCAATTAACAATGTTCTATTGAAGGCTGAAAATAATTTGTCCTAATCTAGAGATTTTCTGAGATCGTTAATATGTGTACACTAATTCCTTTGCCCTAACAATTCCACTGTATGAAATAGCTCTAGGGTTAAAAAGATATTCACAGCAGGAGAGGTTAAAAAAAAGATATTCACAGCAGGAGAGTGACAGAGTATATACAGGAAACCTAAATTCCGCAGCCGTTTAACAGGATTTTTCCCCATTAAATCACAGTAGCACAAAATTAGATATGTAAAATCACTTCATTACACTTATTTTTCAACTAGAGTTTATATATTTTTAAAGTTTCTGGGGAAAACTCTTCAAATTTATTTTCTTGTACCCTACTGTATTTGAAATCCTATGAGAATTTCCAATTATATATTGGTGATTTCTATTTTTAAGGATAATTTACATGTAGAACTTTAAAAACATCAATCCTATAAAATAATCCTACTGAATGAGCTGGGTTACTTTATCCATTAGCCCATCCTGCATTACTAAATGGATAACTTTTCTTAATTAACTTGGCACTTCTCAATGTATAAAGAAGCAAACAGTAATGATTTTTTTTTTTAAATTTGATTTTCAGGGCTTTCTCAATTTTAACCTGCCAAAAATGAAACAAATGCCCATGGAAAAAGTAATTACTCTTCTCCATCTGTAACTTCTTCTTAATTAACTTTTAATCTGTGCTGTTATACAGGGAGCATCTCTTAATACTGAATGTGTCTAAAATGTAGGAGACAGAGATTTAAATGATTTAGATAAATATCTGCCTAGCGCAGAGGCATAAAAATTACAAAATTAGGATACGGGTGGCTGAGTGCCAATTTCAGTTGCCAGCAAAAGAAAGATATTGCCATCATTTAAAAAAAATAATTTTCTTACAAATAAAGCAACTTAATAAATGCCTTCTAACCATGCATCCTTATTTTGGAGCACATTTCTTGGTTTGTCCTATACAAAATTCTGAAAACCTATGAATTAGACATTGTAGAAAAGCAATTATGCTATCATTTATGAAAGACATATATTATTAGAGAAAAATCAATAAATGAGAATTTCATTATGAAGTGAAGCACTGTTGTTTTGTTTAGTTGGAATGGATTCTATCAGCAGTAATTTAAAATAATCAGTTCAGTGATATGACTCCTAGTGGTGTTGAGATAATTACTATACTTATGTCTAGTAATGTCCATCTATTAAATGGAGCACAGAGTGGCAAGTAAAGACAGGAAGCTTTGACTCCTAACACCTCCTTTACTATATGTACATAATTTGTCTTCTAATAACTGAAAGAACATGACAAAAATCCTTATATACAAAATAGAAACAGTCATACATTCTTTATGCATGTCCAGTTAACCAAAATATCTTGAATATTTTTGTACAAGATACAGTAGAAATGTGCATGTGCGTGCACACACACACAAGCACACACGCACAGAGGTGCAAGCATTTATCTCCCTTCTGTCTCCAAATCCCACTGAAGTAAAGGAAGAAAACTAAACACATGACTATATTCATGGAAATACTAAGAAGAGTAGATGGGGACATTACAGACCAGAGATTTCTGTGAACTTCTGAAACTGAAAAGTGGATAGGTCCTATAAAGTGGATAACCCAAATTAAGGGAACCCCAGGAGACTGCTACAGTGGTATTGAGAGATTAATGGATTTTCAGCTGGTTATAGGATTTGAGGATTGTAGTCCTTTTCTCTCAGTAGTCTGTATGTGTTGTTCTACTCTCTTCTTGCTTCAGTAATATATGTAAAATCTGTCAGTATAATTTTCATACCTTTTCAAATATTTTACTCTTTATGTGGATTTATCTTTGATATGTCACACACAAAATTTTTTTTTGGTTATCATTTTTTTAACATTTTTATTGGAGTATAATTGCTTTACACTGGTGTGTTAGTTTCTGCTTTATAACAAAGTGAATCAGTTATACATATACATATATCCCCATATCTCTTCCCTGTTGCATCTTCCTCCCTCCCACCCTCTTTATCCCACCCTTCTAGCTGGTCACAAAGCACCGAGCTGATCTCCCTGTGCTATGCGGATGCTTCCCAGTAGCTATCTATTGTACATTTTGTAGTGTATATATGTCCATATATACACTATCACTCTCTCACTTTATTCCAGCTTACCCATCCCCCTCCCGGTGTCCTCAAGTCCATTCTCTAGTAGGTCTGCATCTTTATTCCTGTCTTGCTCCTAGGTTCTTCATGACCACTTTTTTTTTTTTAGATTCCATATATATGTGTTAGCATATGGTGTTTGTTTTTCTCTTTCTGGCTTACTTCACTCTATATGACAGACTCTAGGTCCATCCACCTCACTACAAATAGCTCAATTTCGTTTCTTTTTATGGCTGAGTAACATTCCATTGTATATATGTGCCACATCTTCTATATCCATTCATCTGTCGATGGACACTTAGGTTCCTTCCATGTCCTGGCTATTGTAAATAGAGCTGCAATGAACTATGTGGTACCTGACTGTTTTTGAATTATGGTTTTCTCAGGGTCCAGTACTGGGATTGCTGGGTCATATGGTAGTTTTATTTTTAGTTTTTTAAGGAACCTCCATACTGTTCTCCATAGTGGCTGTACCAATTCACATTCCCACCAACAGTGCAAGAGGGTTCCCTTTTCTCCACACCCTCTCCAGCATTTATTGTGTCTAGCTTTTTGAGGATGGCCATTCTGACCGGTGTGAGATGATATCTCATTGTAGTTTTGATTTGCATTTCTCTAACGATTAGTGATGTTGAGCATCCTTTCCTGTGTTTGTTGGCAATCGCTATATCTTCTTTGGAGAAATGTCTATTTAGGTCTTCTGCCCATTTTCGGATTGGGTTGTTTGTTTTTTCGATATTGAGTTGTATGAGCTGCTTGTAAATTTTGGAGATTAAACCTTTGTCAGTTGCTTCGTTGGCAAGTAATTTCTCCCATTCTGAGGGTTGTCTTTTGGTCTTGTTTCTGGTTTCCTTTGCTGTGCAAAAGCTTTTCAGGTTCTTTAGGACCCATTTGTTTATTTTCGTTTTTATTTCTATTTCTCTAGGAGGTGGGACAAAAAGGATCTTGTGTGATTTATGTCATAGAGTGTTCTGCCTATGTTTTCCTCTAAGAGTTTGATAGTGTCTGGCCTTACATTTAGGTCTTTAATCCATTTTGAGTTTATTTTTGTGTATGGTGTTAGGGAGTGTTCTAATTTCATTCTTTTACATGTAGCTGTCCAGTTTTCCCAGTACCATTTATTGAAGAGGCTGTCTTTTCTCCACTGTATACTCTTGCCTCCTTTGTCAAAGATAAGGTGACCATGTGTGTGTGGGTTTAACTCATGGCTTTCTATCCTGTTCCATTGATCTATCTTTCTGTTTTTGTGCCAGTACCATACTGTCTTGATTACTGTAGCTTTGTAGTATAGTCTGAAGTCTGGGAGCCTAATTCCTCCAGCTCTGTTTTTCTTTCTCAAGATTGCTTTGGCTATTAGGGGTCTTTTGTGTTTCCATACAAATTGTGAAATTTTTTGTTCTAGTTCTGTGAAAAATGCCAGTGATAGTTTGATAGGGATTGCACTGAATCTGTAGATTGCTTTGGGTAGTAGAGTCATTTTCACAATGTTGATTCTTCCAATCCAAGAACATGGTATATCTCTCCATCTGTTTGTATCATCTTTAATTTCTTTCATCAGTGTCTTACAATTTTCTGCATACAGGTTTTTGTCTCCTTAGGTAGATTTATTCCTAGGTATTTTATTCTTTCTTTTGCAGTGGTAAATAGGAGTGTTTTCTTGATTTCACTTTCAGAGTTTTCATCATTAGTGTGTAGGAATGCAAGAGATTTCTGTGCATTAATTTTGTATCCTGCGATTTCACCAAATTCAATGATTAGTTCTAGTAGTTTTCTGGTAGCATCTTTAGGATTCTCTATGTATAGTATCATGTCATCTGCTAACAGTGACAGCTTCACTTCTTCTTTTCTGATTTGGATTCCTTTTATTTCTTTTTCTTCTCTGATTGCTGTGGCTAAAACTTCCAAAACTATGTTGAATAATAGTGGTGAGAGTGGGCAACCTTGTCTTGTTCCTGATCTTAGTGGAAATGCTTTCAGTTTTTCACCATTGAGGACGATGTTGGCTGTGGGCTTGTCATATATGGCCTTTATTATGTTGAGGAACGTTCCCTCTATGCCTACTTTCAAGAGGGTTTTTATCATAAATCGGTGTTGAATTTTGTCGAAATGTTTCTCTGCATCTATTGAGATGATCATATGGTTTTTCTCCTTCAGTTTATTAATATGGTGTATCACATTGATTGATTTGCATATACTGAGGAATCCTTGCATTCTTGGGATAAACCCAACTTGATCATGGTGTATGATCCTTCTAATGTGCTCTTGGATTCTGTTTGCTAGTATTTTGTTGAGGATTTTTGCATCTGTGTTCATCAGTGTTATTGGCCTGTAGTTTTCTTTTTTTGTGACATCTTTGTCTGGTATCAGGGTGATGGTGGCCTTGTAGAATGAGTTTGGAAGTGTTCCTCCCTCTGCTATATTTTGGAAGAGTTTGAGAAGGATAGGTGTTAGCTCTTCTCTAAATGTTTGATAGAATTCGCCTGTGAAGCCATCTGGTCCTGGGCTTTTGTTTGTTGGAAGATTTTCAATCACAGTTTCAATATCAGTGCTTGTGATTGGTCTGTTCATGTTTTCTATTTCTTCCTGTTTCAGTCTTGGAAGGTTTTGTATTTCTAAGAATTTGTCCATTTCTTCCAGGTTCTCCATTTTATTGGCATGTATTTGCTTGTAGTAATCTCTCATGATCCTTTGTATTTCTACAGTGTCAGTTGTTACTTCTCCTTTTTTATTTTTAATTCTATTGATTTGAGACTTCTCCCTTTTTTTCTTGATGAGTGTAGCTAGTGGTTTATCAATTTTGTTTATGTTCTCAAAGAACCAGCTTTTAGTTTTATTGATCTTTGCTATCATTTCCTTCATTTCTTTTTCATTTATTTCTGATCTGATCTTTATGATTTCTCTCCTTGTGCTAACTTTCGGGTTTTTTTGTTCTTCTTTCTGTAATTGCTTTAGGTGTAAGGTTAGCTTGTTTCTTGAGATGATTCTTGTTTCTTAATGTAGGATAGTATTGCTATAAACTTCCCTCTCAGAACTGCTTTTGCTGCATCCCATAGGTTTTGGGTCGTCGTGTTTTCATTGACATTTGTTTCTAGGTATATTTTGATTTCCTCTTTGATTTCTTCAGTAATCTCTTGTTTATTAAGTAGTGTATTGTTTAGCCTCCATGTGTTGGTATTTTTTGCAGATTTTTTCCTGTATTTGTTATCTAGTCTCATATTGTTGTGGTCAGAAAAGATACTTGATAAGATTACAATTTTCTAAAATTTACCAAGGCTTGATTTGTGACCCAAGTTATGATCTATCCTGGAAAATGTTCCATGAGCACTTGAGAAGAAAGTGTATTCTGTTGTTTTTGGATGGAATGTCCTATAAATATCAATTAAGTCCATCTTGTTTAATGTATCACTTAAAGCTTGTGTTTCCTTATTTTTTTTCATTTTGGATAAACTTCCATTGGTGAAAGTGGGGTGTTAAAGTCCCCTACTATAATTGTGTTACTGTCAGTTTCCCCTTTTATGGCTCTTAGTATTTGCCTTATATATTGAGGTGCTCCTATGTTGGGTGCATAAATATTTACAATTTTAATATCTTCTTGGATTGATCCCTTGATCATTATGTAGTGTCCTTCTTTGTCTCTTGTAATATTCTTTGTCTTAAAGTCTATTTTGTCTGATATGAGAATTGCTACTCCAGATTTCTTTTGATTTCCATTTGCATGGAATATCTTTTTCCATCCCCTCACTTTCAGTCTGTATATGTCCCTAGATCTGAAGTGGGTCTCTTGTAGACAGCATATGTGCAGGTCTTGTTTTTGTATCCATTCAGCCAGTCTGTGTCTTTTGGTTGGAGCATTTAATCCATTTACATTTAAGGTAATTATCGATATGTATGTTCCTAATACCACTTTCTGAATTGTTTTGGGTTTGTTATTGTAGGTCTTTTCCTTCCGTTGTGTTTCCTGTCTGGAGAAATTCCTTTAGTATTTGTTGCTAAGCTGGTTTGGTCGTGCTGAATTCTCTTAGCTTTTGCTTGTCTATGAAGGTTTAATTTCTCTGTCAAATCTGAATGAGATCCTTGCTGGGTAGAGTAATCTTGGTTGTAGGTTTTTCCCTTTCATCACTTTAAATATGTCCTGCCACTCCCTTCTGACTTGCAGAGTTTCTACTGAAAGATCAGGTGTTAACCCTATGGGGATTCCCTTGTGTGTTATTTGTTGTTTTTCCCTTGCTGCTTTTAATATTTTCTTTGTATATAATTTTTGATCATTTGATTAATATGTGTCTGCGTGTTTCTCCTTGGATTTATGCTGTATGGGACTCTCTGTGCTTCCTGGACTTGATTAACCATTTCCTTTCCCATATTAGGGAAGTTTTCAACTATAATCTCTTCAAATATTTTCTCAGTCCCTTTGTTTTTCTCTTCTTTTTCTGGGACCCCTATAATTCGAATGTTGCTGTGTTTAATGTCCCAGAGGTCTCTGAAACTGTCCTCAATTCTTTTCATTCTTTTTTCTTTATTTTCTCTGCAGTAGTTATTTCCACTATTTTATCTTCCAGGTCACTTATCCATTCTTCTGCCTCAGTTATTCTGCTATTGATCCCTTCTAGAGAATTTTTAATTTCATTTATTGTGTTGTTCATGATTGTTTGTTTGCTCTTTAGTTCTTCTAGGTCCTTGTTAAACGTTTCTTGTATTTTCTCCATTCTATTTCCAAGGTTTTGGATCATCTTTATGATCATTATTCTGAATTCTTTTTCAGGTAGACTGCCTATTTCCTCTTTATTTGTTAGGTCTGGTGCGTTTTTACGTTGCTGCTTCATCTGCTGTGTGTTTCTTTTGTCTTCTCATTTTGCTTAACTTACTGTGTTTGGAGTCTCCTTTTCGCAGGCTGCATGTTCGTAGTTCCCATTGTTTTTGGTGTCTTCCCCCAGTGGCTAAGGTTGGTTCAGTGGGTTGTGTAGGCTTCCAGGTGGAGGGGACTAGTTCCTGTGTTCTGGTGGATGAGGCTGGATCTTGTCTTTCTGATGGGCAGGTCCACGTCTGATGGTGTGTTTTGGGAAGTCTGTGACCTTATTTTGATTTTAGGCAGTCTCTCTTCTAATGGGTGGGGTTTTTTTCCTGTCTTGCTAGTTGTTTGGCATAGGGTGTCCCGCACTGTATCTTGCTGGTCACTGAGTGGAGGTGGGTCTTGGCATTGAGATGAATATCTCTGGGATATTTTTGCCATTTGATATTATGTGAAGCTGGGAGGTCTCTGATGGACCAGTGTCCTGAACTTGGCTGTCCCACCTCAGAGGCACAGCCCTGATGCCTGGGTGGAGCACCAAGAGCCTGTCATCTACACGGCTCAGAATAAAAGAGAGAAAGAAAGAAACAAAGAAAGAAAGAAATGGAAAGAAAGGAAGAAAGGAAAAGAAAGAAAGAAAGGAGAAAGGAAGGAAGGAAGGAAGAAGGGAGGGAGGGAGGGAGGGAGGGAGGAAGGAAGGAAGGAAGGAGATAAAATAAAGTAAAAGTGTTATTAAAATAAAAAACAGAAAATAATTATTAAAAAAAAATTTAAGCAATTAAACAAAAGAAAGAAAGAAAGGAGAGCACAACCAAACCAAAAAAACAAATCCATCAATGATAACAAGCACTGAAAACTATACTAAAAAAACCCAAAACAAACCAAAAAAAAAAAAACCAGACAGACATAACCCTAGGACAAATGGTAAAAGCAAAGCTATACAGACAAAATCACACACAGAAGCATACACATACACACTCACAAAAAGGGGGAAAAAAAAGTATATATATATCTCATTGCTTCCAAAGTCCACCTCCTCAATTTGGGCTGATTCATTGTCTATTCAGGTATTCCACAGATGCAGGGTATATCAAGTTGATTGTGGAGATTTAATCTGCTGCTCCTGAGGCTGCTGGGAGAAATTGCCCTTTCTCTTCTTAGTTTGCACAGCTCCTGGGATTCAGCTTTGGATTTGGACCGGCCTCTGCATATACGTCGCCTGAGGGCGTCTGTTCCCGCTCAGACAGGACGGGGTTAAAGGAGCAGTTGATTCGGGGGTTCTGGCTCACTCAGGCCCGGGGGGAGGGAGGGGTACGTATGCGGGGTGAGCCTGCAGTGGCAGAGGCCTGCATGACATTGCACCAGCCTGAGGCGCACCGTGCGTTCTCCCGGGGAAGTTGTCCTTGGATCACAGGACCCTGGCAGTGGCGGGCTGCACAGGCTCCCAGGAGGGGCGGTGTGGATAGTGACCTGTGCTTGCACACAGGCTTCTTGGTGGCGGCAGGAGCAGCCTTAGTGTCTCTGAGGTCCGCGCTCATAGCCGCGGCTTGCGCCCGTCTCTGGAGCTCTTTAAGCGGCGCTCTTAATCCCCTCTCCTCGCACACCAGGAAGCAAAGAGGCAACTTTTAAAAAGTCTCTGGCCTCTTCAGCAGCTCCACACTTTTTCCCAGACTCCCTCCCAGCTAGCTGTGGCGCACTAGCCCCCTTCAGGCTGTGTTCACGCCGCCAACCCCAGTCCTCTGCCAGCATCCGACCGAACTCCGAGCCTCAGCTCCCAGCCCCGCCCGCCCCGGCGGGTGAGCAGACAAGCCTCTCGGGCTGGTGAGTGCCGGTCGGCACCGATCCTCTGTGCGGGAATCTCCCCGCTTTGCCCTCCGCACCCCTGTTGCTGTGCTCTCCTCCGGGGCTCCAAAGCTTTCCCCCTCCGCCACCCACAGTCTCCACCCGTGAAGGGGCTTCCTAGTGTGTGGAAACCTTTCCTCCTTCACGGCTCCCTCCCATTGGTGCAGGTCCCATCCGTATCCTTTTGTCTCTGTTTATTCTTTTTCCTTTTGCCCTACCCAGGTACATGGGGAGTTTCTTGCCTTTTGGGAGGTCTGAGGTCTTCTGCCAGCATTCAGTAGGCGTTCTGTAGGAGCAGTTCCACATGTAGATGTATTTCTGGTGTATTTGTGGGGAGGAAGGTGATCTCCACGTCTTACTGTTCTGCCATCTTGAAGCTCCTCCTACCAAAATTTTTATATTAGATTTATCCCAGTCAGGGGCTTCCAAAGGATCAAGTTTTTGTTTTAGTTTATGAATTAGTCTATTATTTGTTTATTCTTTCATCTCCATTTGTTACTTTTTCCCTTTCTGAGACACTATTGGTATTTTATATGTCTAGGATCTGTCCTCCAGTTCTTTTGTCTTTCCCTTACGATCCTTATATTCTTGTATTTCTTCTCTCTAAGTTATTTCTTCCAGTTAATCTTATCATTGCAAATGTAGTTTTGAGCTATTTCTGGCCTTTTATCTTTTCAGTTCCACCATTATATTTTATGTTATGAATCAATATTTAGTTATAGATTTCTAACTATATCCCTTTGATAGTCCTCATTCCTTTTATATTGATGTTTTCTTTTGACACATTTATCAGTTTTACTTTATTGGGAATTATTACTTATGGAATTTTGGCTCACTCACCATTTCTTCGGTTACTAATACCCTTTAAGTATTTTTTTTTCTTCGCCTGCTTTTTATTGTGTGTACCCTTGGCCTTCATACGTATAGGGATATTATGGGTTTTGAGCCATGGCAAATTTTCAAAAGGAAGTGGTGGAATAAATTGTAAGGCACAGTCATTTTTGCTCTTTGATTCAGGTTGCATTTTCTGTCAAATGGGTTATTCTTTCTTAAAGCATGGAAGTACAGCTTCCCTTGTCCTTATTTTACCTGGTTATAAGTAAAATCCCTCTGTCAGTTGCAGGAAATTGGGGCTGTGTAGCCCCTAATGCAGGTGTGTGCAGGGTGATTGGGTTTCCTCCAAGTCTAAGAGAGTGACCTTCAAAAGAAGACAAAGCCAGTGTATCCCCTTGTTAAGGGAATTTGCAGGCTTCTTTTAATTGATTCTCCTTAAGGAAAAATTTTTTTCCCACCTCATCCTCAGAATATTAGATGCATCCTTCAGGATCCACAGCTTACATACCCTAGATTCTCAACTACTCCAGAGCGTTAGAAGAAATAAGGGGCCAGGGATGAGAGCTTAAGTTCATGTTCTTTCTTTTGAAAAAGAAAGAGGCAAAAATACCATTAATTATGGAAAGTGTTACTGTATACCTCTAAAAACCAAGAGAATAAACTGAAATGCTTTTTGAAAGTAATAAGGAAATTCAATAAGATGATGGTTTACTAAATGTCCAAAAAATCAAACAAAAACACACAAAAAATAACAAAAGAAAAAGGACCATTTTTAATAACAACAAACCATTAAAACTTTTAGGATGGAATCAGTAGGTAATGCGTAATACTTATAATAATAAAACTATAGCATTTTCTTGGGAAACAGAAGAGACTTGTGTAAATGGAAAAGTTTTCTTTTTTCAATTTCAGTGGAATATTTAATATTGTAAAGAGGTCAGATCTCCCAAAATATCTTTATGAAATCAGAACAACTGTTCAAAATTCTAATAGGAATCCTTTTTTGAGGGGCAGGAATAAGGCAGAGATTTAGAAAGATGCAATACAAGATGAATCTCTAGTACATGATGTATTATTATATATGAGAAGAGTCAGAAAATTATTTCCAAATATAAATAAACTGTAAAATGCTGACAATTAAAATGTAATATAGGTGAAGGAATACATGATGGAAGTAATGGTTTTCAAGACATTGGACATCAGGAATTGAGGAACAGTGTTACCTGAGTGATGGGAAGCAAATGATGGGAGCCCCATGAGGAGTGCCTTGGCTTACTTCCTTGAGAGAATTTTCAGGCAATGGCCCATGGCAGACTTGAGAGGAAAGAGTTGAAAGTCCAGGGAAACCAAGATGGCTAGAGTTTTCAGGGCAGAGTACTGGAGAGATGAGTGCTTCACAGAGAACTTTAAAGATCTTCAAAGGGACTCCTTGAACATTTAGCAGAGTACTGATCAACATATATTGTATGTGAGGAAAATACTTGAGTCTTGGAAGGAGCCATATAAAGGTTAAATAGTATCTAAAGCCCATATGGCACTGAGAATTGTGCCTATTCCAACCAGACAGGTTGGAAAAACTCATAATTCATGGGGCATTGCGTTGAGTGCTCAGGAAGTTCTTAGTATTTACTCAGTATATTTGTCAGGGTTCTCTAGAGAAATAGAATCAATAGAAGATATGTATGTATGTGTGTCTCCATATAGAGAAAGAGAGATTGAGAGAAAGAGGGGAGAATAAGCTCATGTGATTGTTGGGGCTGGCAATATATATAGAGAGGAATTAGCAAATGCAAAATCTTCCAGGAAGGCTGGCAGGCTGGAGACCGGAGAAGGGTTGATGTTGCACCTGAAGTCCAAAGGCAGTCTGGAGGCAGAATTCTGTCTTTCTCAGGGAACTTCGGCCATTTTCTTTTCAGGCCCACCCACATTATAGAGGATAATCTTCTTTAATCAAAGTATACTAATTTAAATGCTAATCACATATAAAAATGCCTTCACAGAAACATTTAGACTGATGTTTGACCAAAACTTGGGTGCCATGGCCTAGCCAAGCTGACACATAAAATTAACCACCACACTCTGGATTTTACAATACTCAGGATTGCCTCAGTAGTGGGAAATAAGCAGCCCTAGACTGAGCACTGCTCTGGACCCATCTAACAAAGTAAAAAAGCAAGACCCAAAGGAGTGAAGCTATTTACAGGTGACTTCACTGCATCCCAGAAAAAAAAGGCACAAGGGGATTACTGGGAATAAGAAAAAATCCAGCACTCAACAAGGTAGAGTTCTGAATATATTTTACCCAATCAAAGATTACCAGGCGTTCAAAGAAGCAGGAAGACACTACTCATAATTGGGAGAAAAAACAATCAATTGAAATCAATCCAAAATTGTCACAGTTGTCAGAATTAGATCATAAAAACATTTATTCTAATTAAAACAGTTATAACTGTATTCCATATATTAAAAAAGATACACAGAGATGTAGAATATTAAAAAAGACCCAAATAAAATGTCTACAGGTGAAAATTATAATGCCTGAAATGAAATGTACACTGAATGAGATTAATGGCAGATTAGATGTGGTAGAAGGCAAGATCACTGAATTTAAAGATAGGAATTATCCAAATGCACAGAAAACAGAATTGTAAAAATTAGAGTATCCATGAGCTCTGGGACATCTTCAAGTCGCTGATTATATGTGTAACTGGACTCCTTGAAGCAGGAAGGGATAGAAAAAATACTTGAAGAAAAAATTTCCAGATTTCTTAAACTATAAACACACAAGGGCAAGACATTTAATGAATTCCAAGCTTAAGAAAAGAACAAACAAAAAATTACAACTGGCAACTTTCCTGGAAGCATCTCCAACATTCTGCTCCTTTACCTCACCTTCATCTGATGTGTCTGCTTTTTATCTCACCATTTGTTGAGTCCTTCTCTTTACCATGGAGTCACCCAAAGATCAGCCTTTGGGCCTCTTCTTTTTTACACTTACTCCTTTGGTGATTCCATCAAGTCTCATGGCTTTCAATACCACCACCCATATGTTGATGACTCACAAATGTACACACGTACACAAACAGTATGTAGAATTCAAAGAAAAGATTGACATACGTATATCTTTTCTCTGATTTCTCTACTGATATATCCAAATGTCTACTCAACATTTCCATTTTGATACTTAATAGGTATCTTAAACTTAAGATCTAAAACCAAGCTCCTGATCTTCACTACTGCTTCTCCAAACCTGCATTTCCTACCATACTGCCCATATCAATTGATGACAGTACCATCCTTCCAGATTGTCTGACCTAAAATTTTGGAGTTATTTTTCTATTCCTCTCTTTCTGATTCCACATCCAATTCATCAAAATATTGTTGGAACCACCTCTCCTACTGTAATATCCTTCTAACTGTTCTTTTTTCAGTTCCTGTTTATTCTTAGCATGGTATCCAGAGTGATTCTTGCAAAAGGTAAGTCTAATCAGTCACTCTTATGTCCAGTATCACCAAGAGCTCTTCATTTTATAATTTTATACATTAGAAGCCAATGCCCTACATAATCTACCCCTTCCCTTTCATTCTGAACACAGAACCTACCGTTCTTCTAGTCAACACTGCCCAATAGCAATGTCCTGTGAGTCACATATACAATTTTAAAGTTTTAAAAAAGTTAAAAGCATGTTAAATTAATTTAAGGACATTGTGTTTAATCTACTATATCACATATATTATCATTTCAACCCATAATCAACATAAATATTTTAATAAGATATTCTTCAGTATTTTACAGCACATCTAAAATTATGTTAGCTCAGTAGCAACGTGTGATTAGTGGGTACCATATTGGACAGCACAGTTCTAGCTCATTCCTCTCCAGCCACACTGGTTTCCTTGATATTCCTGGAACATTCCACCATACTTTCATCTCATAGCCTTTGTATTAGTCTTTTCCTTTTTCTGGAACCCCTTCCCATAGATATGTATGTGGCTTGTGTTGTCACCTCCTTCTAGTCTTTTTCCAAATGTCACCACCTCAGTGAGGTCATGCCAGGCCACTCTATTTAAGACACCTTCTACCTCACCCCACACTTGCATTTCCTATTCCTCTCACCTGCTCTAGTTTTAAAATATTATTTATCACCTTTTGATAATACATAAATTACTTATTTATTGTTTTTATTAGCTATCTCTCCCCCAACTAGAATCACTCCCATGAGGGGAGTAACTTTGGATTGTTTCGTTCATTTATGTATCCCTAGATTCCCAAATAAATGCCCAGTATGCACTATTTCCTCAATAAGTACTTTGTTGAATGAATGAAAAAATAAATGCAGTGTATTACTATGCAGTCATTTAACAATGTAGAGTCACAGGTACTTGACGTTGAGATATATTCAAGGTACTTTGATAAAGGGAAAAAAAACATGTTGAAGAACTAAGCATATATCCTTTTATTGTTTAGTAAAATATACATCTATAGGTATAAGTGTAGCTGTGTTTAAGATAGCATATCACATAACATTAGTATTAGTTTAAAGAGTGATAATAGCTATAAAATATTATGAGCATGTATTGTCTTGCTCTGAAAATTAACTCATTTAGGGTGCTAAAATCCATTGCTTAGAGGTCACCTTTGAATAACACTGTAGGTATTTCTCCAGAAATATTCTGAGACCTCTTCATTATACAGGTATTATTATGCCATCTTTTTGATTGTATATATAGGGCCATCTGGGTTCCATCATTTTAATTCCTAGAAGTTATTTAATCAACTGTTCCTCAGCTCACAGCTTTGCAGTTAAATTGTATGTTGACCTACTGACTGAATTACAGAAATCAAATGTAAACAAATGAACAGATTTCAGCTGTCCATTGGATATAGTAATTTAAATTTGTTTTAATGGGCCCCCTGGCAATTTTCTAGCCTGTAACTGCTCTTAAAGAGGATTTTGTAAATTCACTGAAGATGTTTAAATGCACTGTGCAGTAATATAACTGATTTGTGTTTCATACAAGTAGCAACTATGGCTTGAATTAAAAAATATATATATACCCCGAAGGAAAGAGGGACTATTTAATACAGTTTTTATTTTATTACTTTAGAAAGTGCACACTTTCAAATCAGTTTTTCTTTTGACAAATGGAAATTTAATAGTATTCGAGTAGTATCTAGAATTGCCACTATGCTGAGAGCTTTAGCTTTAAATATTTTATACCATGTGATTCTTACAGTAAGCCTATAAGTTGGTGGTACCAATATTACCCCTATTTTTACAGATGAGAAAATTAAGGTTTAAAGAGTTGAGGTAACTTGCCCATGTCTACTCAGCTGGTGAGATTAGAGTCAGTATTTAAATATCGTATTTGGTTTCATTCCAAACCCATGTTCTCAAGTATTATGCCAATAATATGTTTACCATAGTGAAACCAATGACTTTCAATTATCTTCAAAAATAGATAGTCCTAAAATTACAAAGGGATTTTGACCTAAAATCTATTTTAAGTTAGTTATATGAAACTGACATGTGTAATATTATATCACAACACTTAGAACAGCAACTGGAACAGAATAGGCACATAATAAATAATTTTGAATTAATGAAATGAGGAAATTTTTGTCTATTGTAACAATTTACATCTTTACAGGGAAAGAAAAAACTTTACAAAGAGGAAAGAGCAGAAGCAAATGGTATGGAGAACTGTTAGAAATTCAAAGTGGAATAGATAAATAAAGAAAATTAAAATTTATTAGACTAGAATCAGTTCTAAACAATAGATAAAGCTGGAAAGTGCCAGGATATTCCATAATCTATCTGAGGTGTCACTGGACCGACATATATTTTTGAATACTTTAAGTAGGTAATAAGGGACTTCCCTGGCAGTCCAGTGGTTGAGACTCCGCCCTCCCAATGCAGAGGGTACGGGTTCAATCCCTGGTTGGGGAACTAAGATCCCGCATGCTACACAGTGAGGCCTAAAAAAATAATAATAGTAATGCACCTCTACTGATTTTTCTTAAAAAAACCAGGAGATCACCCGAGCTTGTATAACTGATAGAAAATTATTTATTTTCTCTGGTAATTTATGCATTTTTAAATATTTGAGGGTATAGTTAAAGTATAAAACACTGTCTAAAGGCCAGATATAATGAGCTGTTCATTCTTCTCCATTAAAATGGGAGACTTGTCTTCGCCGTTGAATTTTCACTTGGGCCTAGTCAAGCAAACTGATAATGCTTTATTTTCTCTTTGACCCACTCCTTTCTCTAAACCTTGTCAACCACTTTCAAAATATCATGTCATGCTGTATTCTATGCATGTAATTGTTCTCAAGTTCACCCCATCTTTTCATTCTTTCTACCACTTCACCAGTACAGATCATCATCTGTTGCTAGAACTAACGAAATCACCTTCAAAAGATTCTCCTCGTGTTAGAAGTCCATTTGACTTATCCTCCCTTCCTGTGGACACTGGATTTATCTTCTTAGAACATGGATCTATCCTTAAATCTTGTTAATTCTATATCACCTAAAAAACTAAAGTATAAAACTTCCACATGAAATTAAAGAATCCCAGAATCTTGCCCCAGCCACCTTTCCTGGCTCACGTTTCCATACACCTGAATTACAGTCATAAAGAGCACCTTATGACTGCCCCAAGTGGCCGAGCATCATCTCATACTAAATCTTGTTTAAAATGTCGTGGTCCTTCCTTTGTCATCAAAATTCTCCTCAAGCATCAAAGCTCAGAAAAAATCTCATCTCTCTCATGATGCTTTTCCTAGTCTCCCACATTTCACTCCCAACTAATAATTATTTCCATCAAACTTTATTCATACCTCTATTTACTGCATATCTACTTCCCATCTTTATTATAGTTGTTATCATGCATTTCCTTATTGAGCTTGAACTCTGTGGACAAATACAATAGGTTAAGTTTTTCTCCTTCAAGTGCCTAGGATAGAGCAATATTTACAGAACAAAATCTAGTTAAAATAAATATATTTTGTCTACTGAAATATCAAAAAATTCAAAAAACTGCAATAATCTATTTTTAAAAAAATATACAGAACAAGGATGGCACAGGGGAGAAAACATAATCTCTGTATTATAGAAGTAGAACATGATAAAACTTATATTGATAACTGTGTGAATTTAGATGGATGTCTTACTGGAAATGAGAAACAGAAAAGCAGAAAGGAAAAATAAATCAAAATTATCCTTTGATTTCAAGTTTTCAGGGAAAAATTATTTTCAGGTACTAAGTTTGCCTGCATTGGGAAGGAGTGATTTTGTAATTTCCAGAACTGTCATCCTTTGTTACACTGTTGTCCTTCATGCATCACACGCTCTCTGGGGGTTTTCAGCAGATTGCACACCAGGAGCTTTGGACACAATGGCACCAAAGTTTTCTAGCACAGGAAGGCTTGGTAATCAATTCTTCACTTTCCAGGTGATGCTCCTTGGCTCCATTCACATTAACTTTTCAGCATTCGATGTGAAGAGAGCCTCCAGATAGTGCAGAGGGAGGGAGAGCAATAAGACCAGTGATTACAAATCAATCACTTTTATTGCTGCCAGAGCCGGTAACAGAACACAAATGATAGACACAGCAATGGTTTTATTCAATAATTGAGTTGTTTCTTAGGGGAGAGGGAAATGAAATCTTTTCAATATTCCACTCTTTTAGAAAATACATATATTGTTTCAAACATCGGGTGGCACACAATGGATCTTAGAGTGAACATCAAATGTTATAAGGCAGATTTGATTAGATTTGGGGGAGGGTGGGCTCTACCACAGGTATACAGCCAGAATGTCTGTGACACCTGTCCCCAGGAACAAGGGAAAGTGCACTTTCCCTAAGTTAGGGGGGATTCAGTAATTTGCTGAGTAAATTTAGAAAATGCACTCAAATCTTAAGCAAAGACATGAAAAAAGAATTTTATGCACATAGGTATGTGTGTATATTTCTCTCTGAAAAAAACTAAAATTATGGCAATGCTAATCATGAATACTGTATCATATTGATTAAAATATTAGTAAAATATCTGTCTGGATTTGAATACATCAGAGCCTCTTCAAGATGGACTTTGTCAGGACTTTATTGAAGTAACTTTTTATGCTATCAAATGTTCTAAATATTTGATATTAGCTGCACCTTCTTGGTGTTTTTGTTTGTGTGTTTTTTGCCCCTATTTTCTTCCTCATTCTCTCACATCATTACGACCAAATGTCACACCTACATGATCTATAAGTGGGACAAAGAGGTAGTATGAAACATTCTTCAGCAATTAGAAAGTAAGTAGTTACTTGGAGAAGATGCAAAACTATAAAAATAATGTGAACCTTTGTAAATAAAATTCAACCTTTGTAAATAAAATTCAAAATTCAAATAAAATTCAAATAATGTGAACCTTTGTAAATAAAATTCAAATAAAATTCAAATAATATTCAAAATAATGTGAACCTTTGTAAATAAAATTCAAATAAAATTCAAATTAGAGCTTAATTCTCATTTTGGGGGGGAAAGTTAAGACAGAACATTCAATCTGTATACAAGCCCTGCAGTATAACAGAAAATGTCCTGTGGTACAGGATGAAACACAACTTATTCCCACAACAATCATTGGCTTTTATGACATTGGAGCCTGTCACTTAATTTCTGGAGTCTTCCAATCATATTATTTAAAATGGAAACAATGACACAGATTCCTAATGAGAGCATGAAAATATTGGGATGAAAAATAGCCTGGGAATGTATTCTAGTTGCTCAATATACGATTTTTGTTTTTATTTTGCTGGAAAGATTCACTCCTAAAAGGAAATTACAGAAAATAAACACTATTGGTGTGCACTGTGCTATTAGATATTTTACAGAAACCATTATGCTGAACTCAGAAAGAGCATATTTTAACCATAGAGCCTTTATTTGTTCTAATAAAACCCTAATTTGCCTAAGTTGTATCAGTAACCATGGTTTCCATGTAGTACTCATGGAGGTGACCATAGTTTTTATTTCCTAATAAGAGTCATTTCAGTACAAGGTCTGACTTAGAGATTTTCCTAGGAATACAAAAGAGATAAATAAAAATGTAAAAGAAAAATTACTAAACTGTCCCTTGATAACTAAATGGTTGATCATAAATTGGAGTGTCTATGCAAATGAAGTAAATAATTAAAAACTTCAAGAACAGCATCGACTAGGTGGTTGATGACTGGCAATTATAAAAGCTGAATTTTTAATATGCATGCATCTAAGGAGCCAGTAAAAATTAGCTCCCAGACTAATGGACTTGCCTTTCTTCCGAGGCAGAATTTTAATGAGAGCATTATTTATAACAGAGAGCCCAAGAACCAGGGTATTCTTGCTTAGTCTCATTTTTTTAAATTCCCTGACACCTTATCCATTAAACTATGAACTTCTTTACAGAAGAATAATACTTTATGCTCTAGGAAGTAAAGGTCAAAATGACCTCGGAAATTAGTCACACTATATATACTCTAAAGATGTGCCGCTTAGAAGAGAAATTATAAAGCCTGTGTTTCTAAATACCCAAGTAGTATGTACTTCTTTTACATGTTCCGTATGGTTAAATTGCATTCCATGTAGTTTTACTCTTGATGCCACATACACTGTTACTCTTCTACAAGCTTTCTGTGTGATGCAGTTGTTTCCTACGTAAGATAAAGTTTAAAATCAATCATTTTGTATATACTTTGATAATGCTTCAGTACGATTTGAATCATTCTGATACCTGTATGTTATTTAGCTGTTTATTTTTGAAGACCATTGAAAGGGTTCCATTTTTCCCTTGGCACACTATTTTATGATTGGAAATCTCTATTGTGAACATCCCAGGGTCTTCTGGTGGTCATCTTAAGTTTAGATGATGACTTTCCAGTCCTGAGATTTCAACCAAAGCTATCTCTTGCTTCCATGACACCCCTCCCTCATATCTGTGACTAAACAAGGAATATTTGGCAGGTTGGCATCTCAGGAGATTTAACTGGCTGTGTGACAGCCCCCATGAACTATGAGTCAGTCAAAAGCCTGGTGTAAGGATGAGTCAGAAGAGTGGTTTACTCAGATCTGCCTTAAACAGAAATTCACCAGTCCCCTTCCAATTCCATCCCTTCACCCTCACCCCAGCACTGACCTGAAATCATATGACCAAGAAACAAGTGCAGAAGAAGCATTATCAGGGGGACATGATAAATGGGCTCTCCTTTGTTCAGACATGGCCCCTTCTGTCTTCTTTTTTAAGGCCCTAAGCATTTAATAAACTTCTGCATCCACTCATAGATACTGACAAATTTGGGCTTTCTAAGAAATCTCAGCTTTTATTAAAATTCTCAGGATGTATCAATAGTAGGTCCCTCACCAGTGTTCAACATCAGACAGCAGGCAAATGCCCAGGGTAATCTAGATCCTTTATATTAACCAGAACAAAGCAGCGATACTGTCACTGGGAATCTCTGTTTAATAAGCTGGATTGGTACCGTGGCTTAATAGCATTAGAACGTGAATGCAGTTAAGTTCTTTTCATATATGTTTTGGCAATTTTGTTTTTCTTCTCTTTTTAATTGCTTTTGTGTCCTTTGTATATTTTTCTTTGGGGATTTTGTTTTCTTTCTGATTGATTTGAAAGAATTCTTCATACATTAAGACTGTTACTTCTTTCCTTGCTGCAAATATTTTTCCAGCTTATCATTGGCTATTTAATTTTTATATTCTTAATGCATAGTTGTGTTTACTCTTCTGTGTGATCAAATATATCAATATTTCCCTTAATGTTTTCTTCCATAGTTTTAGGTTTAGAAAAGCTATCCCTACTCTGATATCAAATAAATCTTTACTTACATTTTTTTCTATAATTCTGGTTTGTTTTTTACAACAGATATAATTCATTTGGTATATCTTGTGGGGTAGATCTTTATTTATTATTTTCCAAATACTTAATCAATTGTCCAAAGACCATTTATCAAATGAAATTCTTTCTCTGCTGCTTTGAAGTAGCTTATTTATAACCTAATAAATAACTAAATGCACTATATATGAGTCTATTGCCAGGCTTCTTAGTCTGTATCAGTCATTTATTTATTTTTACTCCAACATCAGGAAATGTTCTACTATTGTAAGAAACTATAGAATGTATTAGATAACAAGTATTCAGTTTTTTCAACTATATTTTTGGGATCAATTGAGCTTATAACATAGTTTCTCTCTTTTGATATGACAGTATAGGATTTAATTATATTAAAAGGGTTTCTAACATTTAACCATACTTGCTTTTCTAGAATAAATCCTACTTGGTTATGGTTTTATTATATTAACACATTACTAATGTTCTTTGGAGTTCTTCATAAGTAGTATAACTAAGAATATTCTATGATTTTATTTTTGACCTGTCATTTCACAGAGTTTTACAAGTTTTTTCTTCTTGATTCATAAAATGAATTGGAAAATATAGCATAAAAAGTTCTAAGAATATGGCTGAGTCAACTAAGACAGTCAATGCTTCCCTTTCATCTACCTTACTCAGAAACTACAGAAATAATCAAAAGAACAAAGGCAAGAAAAACTAAAAGCCTACACCAATACTGGAAACGAAGAAAGGAGTATATCCACACAGCAAACAATATTGAGTAGTTTCTGCTGCACGTGGTACATGTGGGAACACATGGAAGAATTTCATGATAGATAACTCACAAGTCCATGTCCCAAGGGAACAGTGGGGTATCTCAGGAAGAAAGTAAATATCTAGGCAGATCTCTAACAAAGTCATCCAATTTGAATGGTTGAGCCCTGAAAGCAAGGACAGATCTGTGGATAAATGAAATTTGAAATGTCTACCACCACTGCAATAGTGTGGCTAGGCCTAGCACATTCCATAGAAATGTAGCCATCTTAGACCAAAAGCCTTCAGACAGCCGAACTTGTCCCAGGCATGGCATTAAAAGCTTAAAGAATAAAAGAATGCAATAAATCATATAAGGAATATGGAGGACAAGCTTGAGATGATCATTCAGAATGCAGGGGGAAAAGGAAATATGATGAAAATAACCAGAGGAAAACCATTTACATAGATAGCTAATGATGAGTAGCTAAGATACTGATTTTTCTATAATGACCCAATGTGAACTCCAGCAAGAAGTTGGGAGTTGTTAGTGAATGTCTCCACGTTTACTGCACTAGTTACACAGGAAATGCAACTGCCAGTAAGCTGTGATTTCCCTTCAGTTTCAGTAATGGGTTGCTAAAACTCCCGAAGATTTTTTGGTAAGTGATGGCACCTTTCCCTCATTTTCAGCTCCCATTTTTTATATGTATGCCTTTGGTCATTGCAATCAGGATCTAGGATGAAGAACCCAATTATTACCTTCTGTTCATCACATTCTTTTATTTTTGCCATATTTTTGTAAGGCAAAAACACTGTCATTTAGTTAGAAATTTATCTCATAGACTCAAAGGAGAAATTATAGCTAATTAATATTAAAATCTTTTAGTTTAGGTTTTAAAAGTTAACGACTTTTTTTTCCCCTTTGGTTGGGAAGTTAATTCATCCTAAATATGTGCAATTTTTTTTTAAGGAACAACCCCTTGATCACAAAAGTCACCAACTGAGTTTTTAGAAAAGTTACTTTTTATCCTTGCTGTACTTTTTCTAAAGATAAATACATGACTCTTAACATTTCCAGTTTTCCATTTGTCACACTTTGTTAAATTGGCAAGCATCAATTCTGCACCTTTTATATGAGGGAAGTAAATGTTCCTCGAAATACTCTGACAGATAAATTATAACAAAGTAAAGAAGAAAAAATATTTTAATCTTATATAAAAATAAAATAGAAATATCTAATGAATAATATAAGAAAATTTGTTGCTATTTCTGGCCTGTCTTTCTAATGCCTAAAATAGTGTTCTATTGTCTCAAAGTCTCAAATTCTGTTAAAGAAAACTGCTGGGAGATATGTTCTTGTTAAACGTATCACATCACACCATGCCACACTCACAACAGTCCCACTACCCTTGCATACAAATCTGCCTCAAAATATTATTAATCAGGATTTTTTCCATCAGTTACCCATCACTTAAGTAAAGGGAGATATTGGACTAGGGAATCTGCTATTTAATGAAATCTGCTATTGAATAAAACTGCCATACATTTAATAAAACAGGTAATTGAAGATAAAAATTTAGATGTTTCATAGAAATTTAGGTGACCAAATGAAGGTATTTGAAGATAGACATTTAAGATATTTAAAAACTGGAATCCAAGGTGATGTCAAAAAAATCATCATTCTCTGAAAAAGTAGAAGAAAATGTACATTAATTAGAAAGTCTAGGATTAAAATTTTTTTTAATTCAAACATAATTCATTTCAACAATAAAAGAGGAGGGAAGAGCCAAAGCTAATTTTTGGTTATAAATGAATTTGGATTTGGTTCCTTTAACATTTTAATATTTGCATTTCTAATATAGTCATATACATACAACCATTAAACATACGTGTGAATTTGAACACACAGAAACATATTAGGCCATTCTTACTTTTTATCATAAAGTTAAAAATTATAATGATAATTATTGGCCTTTCATTCCTTTTAGAAAAGTTGCTGAATGTAAGGTCAATGTACAGAAATAAATGGTAGTTCTATATACTTGCAACAAATTATTAGAAAGTTAAATTTAAAGTAAGATATCACTTAAAGTAGCATTTTAGAAAACCCAAATACGTAGAAATTAATGAATGATGTGGAAGTACTACAAAATATTATTGAGAGAAATTTTAAAAGATATAAATACATGTTGGAATATGCCCTGTAGAAAGAAGCACTGGAAGAATGCTATATCATAAAGTTGTCAGTTCTTCCCAAATTGATTTATAAATTCAATGCAATAGCGATTTTTAAAAATCCCATCAGTTTGTTTATGGAAAGACAAGCTAATCCTGAAATTCATATGGAAATTCAAAGGGTCATGGGGTAAAAATTTTTAGTTATGTGTTGAATGTGTTCTGGGGAGCTAATGTACAGCATGATGACAATAGTTAGTAATACTATATTGTATACTTCAAATTTGCTAAGAGAAATTTGCTAGATCTTAGTATCATCACCAAAAAAAGAGTAACTGTGACCTGATGGATGTGTTAATTAGCTTGACTGTGATAATCATTTCACAACATATATGCATATCAAATCATCACATTGTACACCTTAAATATATACAATTTTTGTCAATTATATCTCAATAAAGCTGAATGAAAAAGTGACCCAAAATATGATAAAAGAGGGATAGTTAGGGAGTTGGGGATGGACATGTACACACTGCTATATTTAAAATGGATAACCAACAAGGACCTACTGTATAGCACAGGGAACTCTGCTCAATATTATGTAACAACCTAAATGGGAAAAGAATTTGAAAAAGAATTGTTACGTGTATATGTACACATAACTGAATCACATTGCTGTACACCTGAAACTAACACAACATTGTTAATCACATGTATTCTAATATAAAATAAAAATTTTTAAAAAATACAGTGAAGGAATAGGGGTTTTTTTTGGGTTTTTTTTGTTTGTTTGTTTGTTTTGTAGTACACGGGCCTCTCACTGTTGTGGCCTCTTCTGTTGCGGAGCACAGGCTCCAGACGCGCAGGCTCAGCGGCCATGGCTCACGGGCCCAGCTGCTCTGTGGCATGTGGGATCTCCCTGGACCTGGGCACGAACCCATGTCCCCTGCATCGGCAGGTGGACTCCCAACCACTGCACCACCAGGGAAGCCCAGAATAGTTTTTACTAATAGTGCAGGAACCATTTTATATCTATATGAAAAATAATAATTATTGACTCAAACAATACACAGAAATTAATTCCAGTAGATTATAGACCTAAAAATGATATGCCAGTCAATAAACTTTCTAGAATATAATAGAAAAGGATATGCCAATCATCTTTGATGTTTAGGTAGGAGAAGCTCTATTAAACAGACCACAAAATATATTGCTACTAAAAGCAAAGACTGATAAACTGGAGATTATAAAAATAAATAGTTATGTCCATTAAAAGTACCATTATGAAGAAAAGACAACCAGAGTCAGAGAAAATATCTGAAAAAAAAAAAATCCTGAGACATAAAAATATTCCTATAAATCTTAAGAAAAAGAAAATTTCCGTTTAAAAAAAATGGGTAAGAGATTTGAACAAGACATTTAAAAAGAAGGTATTTGAAGGGCTAATAAACATTTGAAAAGGTATTCAACATCATTAGTCATTGGGAAATGCAAATTAAAAACACAGTGAGGTACCTACAACCACTACAATGGCTAAAAGCAAAAAAAAAAAAAAGAGAAGTGCCAACTGTTGGCAAGGGTGTAGAGTAAGTGGAAAAAGAATATTCATATAGCATTATTTGTAATAACGATCACCTAGAATAACTTCAGATGTCCAACAACAGTAAAATCCGTCAATAAACAGAGTAGCTTCATACATTGGAATACCATAAAACAATGAAAAATAATGAAATACTGCTACACACAACATGGATGAATCTTACAAGCATAAACTTAAACACAAAAGAGTACATAATTAGTAGTTCCATTTATATAAAATTCAAAACTAGAAAAAAACAAATCTGTATTGATAAAAATGAAAATAGTGGTTACAGTGTGAGGAGGTAGTGATTGGGAGGGGCATGAGGTAGGCTTCTAGGTCCTAGTAATGATCTCAACGTTCATCTTGGTGTTTTCACTTGGCATAAACTCTTTAATTTAAACACTTATGTTTTCAGCACTTTTCTGTATGCATGTTATATACTTCAATAAAAATGTTTTCTTACAAAACAAAATAGAAATATGCAGAGAGAAACTGCACACCCTCTGGGGAAAAATAAAGCATACGTCTTTAAGACAGAAGCGAAATTCAAATGCAGCCAAACTCATTAAGTCCAAGACAAGGAAATACAAACGTGATGATAACTAAGCAAAACTGATTTATTTTTGTTTCAATATACATCATCATAGCTCTTTATATCTTTATGTGTCGTGCTTAAGGATAAATGCATTCTGATGTCTGCAGTAAGAAAGAAACAATTGTAACTTCTAGAACTGTGCTTGAGTTTAGACTTTTCAAAAGGAATTGTTAATTTTCTTAAGTAAAGATTCCTGTCTTGATTACAACTGATTAGCAAAAGAAAATTTCTTTCAGTCACATTCCCTTATATGGAATCAAAAACATTAAAATAAGTTATGTCTATAATTGAATGTACTTTTATATGTGACTATTTTATATATTTAAATATGTGTTTATATAGTATATATTTAAATACAGAGTCACACAGAAACATATATATTCAATCTTAAATGAATGGAAAATAGTGGTATGGATAATCTAAGAATCATTTTCATTTCTATTTAAATTTAGAATGCCTTGCATGATTTCTAAGACATATTTATCTTCTTGATTAGAGTTTGTTTTGCCCAATATTAAAATTAGACACATACCTGATCCTGAAGAATTATATTTACAATATATGGATAACAGAAAGAAGCTATCTGGAGATTAAGACGGTATTCATCCAAAAAGATCAAACATACTGATAAATGAGAATTAGCTGTAAATTAAAATCAATCACTAAAATAAGGACATAGCTGAAAGTTAAATAAAATTAAGAAATTAGCCTAAAGAGTGAAAATTAGGATATCTCAGTGAATTTTAATCCTTCTTAGTTCTATTCCTGTGTGTGTGTGTGTGTGTGTGTGTGTGTGTTTTAAGAAAGACCATGTGCTATAATAAAGAGATTACAGGCTTCAGATTCTGGTAAACAAGCGTTCAAACACTGAGTCTGTTACTTTCAAGTTGTGTTAGCAAATTACTTGGCCTTTTGTAGTTCTTGTACCAGATTCTTGGACTATGATTGTGGGAATTCAACCACAATGGCATATAAATTAGTAGTTTGCTTTCAGTAGGGCAAAGTCAATAAGTAGGCAGGGGTCAGATCATGAGTTAGAGGTTTGTGTGGAAGAGGATGAATTCAGTTTGGGATACAGTCAGTGTAAGGGGACCATCCAATTGTATCTTGATCAATAGCAAGTTGAATTTAGGGAGATCTGGGCTGGAGATGTAAGTTACAGAGTCATCATACATTTTGGCAAAGGATGCTATGGGCATGAATCAAGGCCCCTGGGATGAGGGTGTAGTGCAAGGGAAGAGAACCCAGAATCTAGAAACCAAAGAATATTTAAGGGAGGCCAAGAAGATATTTGTTTTGTGTCTTGTGATCTGATGGTATGGACAGATACCATTTGACTTTGCATACAAATAAACATAAACAAAGTTGAGCAAGTGGAGAAACATTATTAAATAAAAATAACAGGTCACAATAGTCTCTGGGTACCTAAGGGCAAGAATACAGCTGTGCCTTATAAGGTACTAGATCCAGGAATAAGAAGCCGTCAGGGCTCCTGAGACTCTGCCCTCTCACGCCTGCCTCTGCTCCTACCTGCACATCTTCCTTACTCTTTTACACACAGACTTTATTTGTTCCACTGAACACACGACAAAAACAGTTTACACCACAGATTCTGGGTTTTCTCTGTCATCCAGCCAAGAAGCCAGTGCAACATGAAAGTAGAATTTAAGTCCTTATTCTGAGTTTTGGAAATGGGTATTGTTTCAAGTACAAATCCTGTGCATCTCCACTGACTGCCCCAGCACTACCAGTCAGACTGCAATGATGTGCCGGAGCCATCTAGTCACTTATCCTGAGAGCGCTGAGCTCTCCCCTCCCCTTGGCTGCCCCAGGCAGGCAGGCAGACTAGCCATGTGCCAAGAATTCTGACTCCACTGATTACTTTCAGACTTAAATGAAACACCACACTGGAGGGTGTGGAATTAGGTATACTGCAAGGCTGTCAAAGTACCTAGCTGGTGCACCCCAGAAATATAGGGGATTTTGATTTCCAAGAAGCAAAATTTAACTGAATCTCAGTCCTTCCTCCCTTCCACGGAGTATTCAGTCAATGTTTTTCCTGCATCCTGTCCTCAGAAACGCTGTATGCCGAGGGATGCGACTGCTGAGCAATGCGCCTCTCTTTGTACATAGGAGGCAATGCAGGGAGGGCTCACTCCCCATCTGTCCTGCCTCATCTCTCTCTCCTCACCTGAGCTGCCCTGGGTTTGCACCTCCCAAGTAAAGCATTAGCATATCAGTCCTTGCTTCAGGCTCCATTTTCTAGGGAACTCAGACTAGGAGAGGCTGCTTATTGTTTAGATGGTCTCCAGGACCCCCTCCAACTCGATGTTCATGGGGAAGGAAGGTAAAGTACTCCCAACATATCCTGAGGAGAAAGAATCACTGCCATCAGGTCAGACACCCCAAAAGATATCTGACAGAAATTAAGTATAGTCATCAAAGATTATTCTGTAAGTTATTACTCCTTCCCTTTGGCTCTGATAACTGCAAATGCCTCCCTTTTACATTTTTGCCTCTTCCAGCACTTGAATGGATCTGATCAAATGAAGTGTAATAAATATGGTATATTGATAACTGTGAGAAAAATCATTTTACTGGGAAATTTATTATAACTAATAATTTTTGTAGATTGAGGTAGACGTGATGTATGTATTTATTATATATATGATATTTATGGTACATGTTATATATGTAAATATAAAACTAGGATATTTCTCTAGAAAATTTAAGGATGTAATTATTTTCAATGTATATATCATAGCTCTGAGGTATAATTACATGCCCTTATCAAAATTATTTCCTTGCAAAGTATATCTTTTGGATTTCCAGGAACCATACAATCACTGATTCAGTTCAATTCACTGAAGTAAGGTAGGGAAGATACTGTCACACTTTACCCTCTCTACCACAGAGGAAGGCTGCAGCAACCAGTGAGAAGATGGGTTAGGGCTTGACAGTCAATCTTTGTGTGACCTGTGGGATTGGTGTTTAGATCTTTTAAGGCACCTCAAATCTCTGCTCTTCCATTGCTTCTTATAAGCCTAAGAGACATCTAAGCATACTTAGGAGTAAAGATAACCACAGCAAGATAGAAAACAATATAGAAAAACATGAAACCCTTCAAAATTAGATCTTTCAACCACTGAGAAAAATAAATAAATCACTAACTTTTCTTCACATCCCATCTCACTATCAGAAGGCACTATTTATCTTTCTTTGCTTCCCTTTAATGCATTCAGCAAACTGTATGATGCATACATTATGTAGAGCACCGTAGAAGGGCTATAAATACTAAACAAATTATATGTCCCTGCCCTTGGCAATAATCATTTCACAATCTGGGAGGGAAAGCACTTTGTTTAAATAATTTGTTATGTTCTCAATTCATGATGTTTAAAATACTAAATTTTACTGTAGTTTTAATATTCCCTTACTCTTAGCAATTCTTACACGAGCCAAGTTAGAAAGTTAGAATTCCAGGGGAGGGGTTATTGCAAAAACTTAATCATTGTGTTTAAGTTTCCAATAAAATTCAAACAATGCCTACAATCTAGCTATCCCTGTTGAAAATTTAAATCAGGGAAAATTGGAAAAGCAGCTAAGTTTTCCATTGACTAGAGGAATGACAGTGTAGAATAGAGTCTTATGTAAATCATATCAGATTCAGAAGAATCTAGGAGAACATCAGAAAGAAGAGACTGAATCTCTTCAGCCCTAACCCAAGGCCCAGATCTTCTGTTTTTGTTTTAGATGAATAAAGAGAGTTTAGAAAAGAAAACTAATTCTAATTAGTTTAAGCAGCTGTTTAGGTCTCTAAATTGAAGCAAAGCAGTGTAGTTGAAGGAATATGGGCTTTGCAGTCAGTCAAATTGGATTTGAATCTATTTTTTGTCACTACTTGCTGTGTAAATATCGGCAATTTACTTAACCTCTTGGTATCTGTTTTTCTTCATCCTTTAAAAGGGCGAGAATATTTATGATAAGATTTTCATAAGAAATCATATACCTCACTTAGTATATGACTCATATAAGGCACCTGGCATATGGAAAATAAAAGTGAGGCTAAGGACTTATTGGCAGCAGAATGATCTGAAGACTTGAAGCATTAAAACCACCAGTAGACATCAGTAAGAGATTCCAGTCCCAGAACTTTCTCAGATAAGTTCTAATGAACTAACAATACCTTTAAAACAATGCTAACCACATGAAAGATTTAAAATTTTTATGAATAACACAAGATAACAGTGTTATACTGATCCTCTTTATTAATCAGGCTCTTCAAGATGAAAGCTTTTCAGCCAAAACAAACACAACCTTCACCTAACAGCTATTTTCCCGAATTACAGGCAAGGTTCTCTAAGCGGAATTATCTGATTCTAAAACCAGACTTGGTTTTAGAACCAGGAAGGCTTGGAAAAACACAAATGACTAGGCGCATCCCCAGAGTTCTAATTCGGTGGGTCTGGAATCTTTTCAAACAAATTCCCAAATGATGTTGACATACCTGGTCTGGGGACCACACTTTGAGAACTATTGTATAAGGCAATTTTCTCTTAGATGCTTTCAAATTCAAGGCTATAAAGTAATATAAAATAAATGGGAACATATATTTATGTACATAAAATTTAAATCATGTAAGGACATATATGTATTATTTAGGGTAACCAACTTTCTCCTTTATCTCCTCACTGAAAACCACAATTCAACTGAGACATCTTCAGAAATAGGACCCTTCCAGATGTAGGAGCACACCAAGGCTCCAAGCTGCATAGTTCTTTAAATGCTTTCATTGACTAAATCTTAGCTATCAACATACCCTCTGTTGTTGGTTGAAATGTGTCCTCCAGAAAAGATATATTGAAGTCCTAACACCCAGTATTTGTGAATGGTACTAGATTGTAAGTAGAGTCTTTGCAGATGTGATTAGTTAAGATGAGGTCATACTAGAGTAGAGTGGACCCTAATTCAACATGACCGGTGTTCTTATAAGAGGAGGAGAAGACAGACACAGAGGAAGAATGCAATGTGAAAATGGAGGCAGGGATTGGAATCCTGCAAGCCAAGGGATGTCCAGGATGCCAGCCACCATCATAAGCTAAGAGAGAAGTATAGAACTGATTCATCCTCAGAGCCCTCAAAAGGCACCAACACTCCTGACACCTTGATCTCATGCTTCCAGCCTCAATAACTGTGAGAAAATAAATTTCTGTTGTTTTAAGCCACCCAGTTTTTGGTACTTTGTTACGGCTGCTCTAGGAACCCAATACGCCTTCCTTACCCCAGTACCTACAAGACTCTCAGCCTACCTCTCAAATTTGCTTCAAATCAAAACATTGTTAGCGTGTTTTTCCCACACTCATTTTATTTTCTCACCCTTAGAAGGGCTGCATTAAAGGAAGAAAGGAAGAAGAGGGTGGGGCAAGTGGGACCATCTCACTATAATCACTAGAACTCAAGAAAGCTATACCACTAAGGACATGATCTTCTGACCATTTCTCTCTGGCTCTACATCAGTTTACTCAAGTTCTGGGCACTATTTTAATTGTCCTTCACCTTTAGCTTCAACATCCTGGCTCAAATATTTATTTCTGCCTCTGATCCTTGGCTTTCCTCCTGGTTTTCTTGCCCCTTGCTCTTGGTTTTGATACCGCTGCAATGTCCTGCAGCTGGACCTGGTGAAACTTTCCACTTGCCCTCCATTTTTGGCTCTTACCACTTGGATTTATCTATTTCTTCCCTGTTTATGCCTGAGTCCATCCACAGCAATTTAACAATCTCCTCACCTAAGAGGTCCACTCAACCTTGTTTTTCTATAAATAAACTCTTTATTAACCTTCTTTCATTAAATATGTCTGCACCTTGAAGACACAAGATCTTTTATATCCTTCTTAACTACGTTGTTTCCTTCTCCAAGTCCCTGGACTTTTGGGGCCCTGATGGATTCCTAATTCTTCAGGTCTACTGCCATTTTCAGGCTGTTTTTCCACTGCCTCCACTCAGTAATCTCCCCTACTTTTTCCTTTTTCTCTTCCTTGTCCTATCTGTCTTCTGTCTTCAGGACACCATTCCACATTCATCACTGTCTTTAAATCTGTTTCACCCTGTTCTTCCTGATATGGTGATTCTCAATGCTGGCCACACATTAGGCTCACCTGAGGAGCTTTAGAAAACTGACTCTCTGACAGCTGTACCCTCAAGAGATTCTAACTTAATTGGGGAGGGCCCAAATATTATATTTCTTAAAATCTCTTCCCAGGTAATTCAACTCTTCATCCACTGTTGATAACCACTGGCTCAGCAGTTTCAACATCTATGATCAAGACCTTCCTCACTTCCTAGCCTCACAGTTCCTCAGTTCCAATTCTAAGTATTGTCATTTCTTTTCACCTTCACTCAGACATGCCTTACAACTCATCATAACTTGAAATAACTCTACCGTCTACCAGTGTAATTTCAAACTCTGACATTGAATTAATTGCAACCTTTTTCTCACCTTCTCCACTTCCAGTAAATAAGCTCTAAATTCTTATTATGACCCTATATTGCTTCTTGACTTTTTCCAGTTTATCATACCTGATGACTTCATTTACAGGTCTACACAACCAGAAATGTGGTCAGTAATTTCAATAATGCTACCATCTATCAGGAAGGAATGCTTTTTCTGTATTCATCACTTTTCCACAGAGGGGAAGGAACTTCTGCTTCCTAAGAGGAAAGTGTTAGAAAAATGATTGAAGCCTCTTCTCCAGAGCCTTCATAGATGCACCCCCCAAGGAAGATATGATTGATAAGCGTCTGACTGGTAAGCATGGAGAAAGAACCTGTGCCTGTATGGCTCAGTCTCTTTATCTGTCTGTTGAGTTGAGGATACACGATTGTTTCTTCTCTACGAGGCAATAAGGTCAGTTTTTCTCAGCTCCACCAATAACTACGTGGATAATTTCAATACAGTGGAGGGAATACTTAGGTATTGGTTTCTTATCTGCATTCTTTATTTCAGCTAAAACAGTAATAATCTTATGTTCCAATCCCTATCTATCAACAGACGAAACTAATTAACCTCCCTTCATTCTTTTCGTTGAGTATCTGAATTGGGAACCATAAAATAGGATTTCTGCCCCCCAGCCACTCTTGTTGTGCACATTGTTAGAGAAATGCACAAAGTCATACTTCTGGCATCCATAGTAATTCTTTACTTCTAAACACAACTTGACCCTCACTTTTGTATCATTTTGTTACTATTCCTCGTACGTGCTTACTGTTTAGCTCCTTTCCCATAGCAATTCCTACCTTCCCTGTTCTAAAGCTCTATTACTAAATCCATCCCCTCCCAAATTTTCAATGGATAAACTCAGCTCCTATGGTTTTGAGGAGGCCATATGACATTTACAGTCTTCACTTTTCTCATCTTTACTTTAAAATTTATCTCTATCTGTCTTCTCTTCCTTTGTGCTTTCTCTCTCAGGATTATCCATTCTTTTTCCCTTAGTAATCCTTCACAACCTTCTCAGTCTCTCCCCTCTCTGAGACCTCATTTCGTAAAGTTCTCCCAGTTGTTTCCATGTTTAACTTCTCCCTCTCTGTAAAATAATTTCTCTCTGCCTGCCAACACAGACACAACAAACAAGGCAATAAACTGAAAACAAAATCCTTAATCCTATTACTCCTTGAAATGACTTTTTTTTTCTCTCTTTGGCACATGATTCTTGAAAGAATCACCTAGATTTGCAGACTTAACTCTTTTTTTTCTCACACCTCACAGCATTTTTAAATTCCACTTAAGTCAATGGAAATGCCTCATTTATAATTCATCAATAAAATAAATATCAAGTTTTTCTCTTTAGTTCTCATATTGTCTCTCTCCTCTCTTTCCCATTTCCTAATCCATCCATGCACTAGACTTCAGCTCCTGATGATATATAGTAATGAAAAGTTGTTGCCACTCCCCCACTTCATATTCATATTTATAATTATTCACTTGGACCTAAACTCAATGGGTCTTTACCCCAATTTCTCAGCTTACTCTTTATACCCCATTTCAGTAGATGACAACCTTATTTCCTCATGACTCAGGCTTAAAGTGTCAGTGTCATTCCATATATTCATTTATTAATTTTTCCATTATTCATTGTGTACCTGCTTCTTGCCAAGGAGTGCATTTATGTCCTGGGTTTACAAAGGAGAATAAAACAATATCTCTCTTCAGTGATCTTATACTATAATTGGAGAAGCAGACTGACAAACCATGTGATAAGTGCTGTTCTAAAGGTACAACTAAAGGGCCTTCGGAACACAGAGAAGAGAGTGATTCATGCCGAGTGGAGGAGCTGACAAAATGCTTCACGTGAGGGAGGTACTTCAGTTGAGTCTTTCATAAGAATTGAGCATTTAAAAAGTAGAGAAGACACTTCTGGGAGGTTACTAGAAGAACATTTATAAGGTCAGGAATGCAATAAAGCAATACAAAATTTGGTTTGACTGGAGTAAAGAATTAAAATACAAAAGAATAGGGTAAAGGGGAATCAGTCTAAAGAGTTACTGTGAAGGTCTCCATATGCTAGTCTTCTGAAACTATGATCATATTTGTTTTTAAGGCATTCATGTCCAGGCTGCTGATCTCTGACTCCAGACTCTACTTTACTATAAAATGGGACTTGCCGACATTTTCAAAGAGAACAATCCTCATCACATTATTGCCCTCTCTTCAGACACTAACCTCAGCTAAGCAGGCCCTCCCTCAGAGGTCTGAGTTTAAACCCTTCTTCTAAATTTTTAAGACTTAATAACGCAGACCTCTTCCCTCTGGTCTCTCAGCCCTAGGGATTATAGCGGCTTCCTACAGTTACTACCTCTAGGATACTTTAGGGTTCTCTTTTAACACTTTCAGCTACCTGGTTAGCAAATTTATTCTTATAACATTTTCCCTCTTAAATTCTCTTTTGGAATAAATGGCATGGTTTCTAACTCCTGACTCCACCTTGATATAATAAGGGTATATCTCATGTTATGGCGTTTTTATAATCACAATTAGGAAAAAATAATCACATACATATATACACACACACATATATATACATATATATATATATATGTGTGTGTGTATCCCCTCAGAAACCTTGAAAAAAGGACTTCTTTTCCACTGGAAAAAAGAAATCTTTATTAAAAATAACAGTAAACCCTTAAGTAGGCAATAAAATAAATAATAATGTGAAACAATATTCTGAATTTTGGAAACTTGAATTGCAGAGTACGATGGTGAGAAGAATTAAACAGCAAAAAGAGAAGTGTGGAAATTTAAAATCTATTTGCCCTGAGATGTGATTTTTTTCCTCCCATTAGCTTATCAGGAGCTAGTGGTATTGACTCTGAACTTTAATAGTTGTGTTTCCCCCTGCCTTATACTATATATCCTTTGCATTGTTTCCTATAACTGTGTTTCCTGTAAATGTCTGACAGTGTTTTCCACATGAATTACATGAGACTGGTGGTCTTACATATAGAGGTTTGTTTTGTTAATACAGAAGAACTTAGATATCTTCTCAAGAAAGAGGCACTTCTACAGGCAACTTTGGTTCATTTGATACTGCCTGCTCTACCCAGTCTCTATATTCTACTTAATCACTATGTTGGACATATTGTGACTGAAGGCTCGTTTTCATCAAAAGATGTTCCCAGAAGGTTTGCTTTCATGAAATGGAATTAATTAAATATACTCTAAAGGAAGGTAGTTGGACATATATATAATAACAACTTAGTTTTCATGCTACTGGGAACATTGTTTTTAAACCTTCCTTTCTAAATGGTACCCAGAACCCCTTGGGAAAGCTGTTCCTCCTTCTGTAAAAAAAAAAATAGATCTTGTTGTTCAGCAATTTAGCCTAGAACAGAGAAATCAAAAATACTATGTGCTAAAAAAAATTCATAGCATAAATTTTGTAGAGGCAAGGCAAACTAACATTAATAAATGAAGCTAATTAAGCTTGATTTGCGTATTTAACTCATCTTAATTACACATGCATTCAGCAAACATTTTAAAAGCTACAATCAGTCTTTCACAGACATGGTTAGTTATTTATATGGAATAACAAAAACCAGGAACCTCGTTAATGATTATTCTGTTTCTGTTTCCAATTTATATGCCAGTGGGATTATTTCAGTTATAATGATAGAGTGTATTTTTTTAACAATTTTTAAACCTATAAAGTTAAAGTGCTTTGATTTACAAAGTTATTTTTAAAAAGATTTGCAGAAAATGTCAATGTTATACAACTTTTTCTATTATATTAAGTATTTGACCCTTTTCAATTAAAAAAGGGTCTTTATAAAATTCTTTGACATTAATTTTTAAACTTGATGACTAAGGTAGTAGCTATAATAGAAACAAGCTACATCTCGCTGGTAGTGAGTAGGAGAATATTTTTCTCAAACTGGTTTCAAGTTTAATTTTGCTCACCTTTGGACACAGTTTACTTTCTCTTCTTTACTAGTACTTTGCATTGGTCACATAATTTGAAATTAAAAACTCATAGGACACAATTGCACAATATAATCCTGTTTAACTTCAGTAAGTTTATTTAGAGAATTTTTCCTTAAAAATGTAAAACTATTTTACTATAAGCAATTACTTTCTAGAAATATACACAGGAATAATGTTAGGAGGAGACAGTACCTCTGTACTGCAGGGCTGAGGGGTGGCTAAGTGCAAGGGGTGCTGTGGGCAAGAAACATCAGTGCACAAAATTTTATTCTGTGCAATGGTCAAATGGGTGTGAAATTCAATTATTAGGGCTCCATTTCCTATAGTTCCTCTCCATGAGGACTGTTTTATAAAATCAAATGTCCTGAGAGGTTAACCCTTTTGCCTGAATTGCCTTGAAAATGCAGAGGTCATGTGAAGAAAAGAAAGTTGATAAAGGGCAAACGTACTAAACTTAATAACTTTCCTAGGAATGGCCTTATTATATGTGTGTGTTTGTGTGTGTGTGTGTGTGTGTGTGTGTGTGTGTGTACTAACTCAAAAACTACTTATTAAATACCTCTCATGAGGCAGCACGTCTCTGCAGTTATAATTATGAAGCAGTGAAGATAATAGATGTCATCCTGCTATCACAAAATTTATAATCTGCATATTGTTACTATGCGTTAATTAACATTTACTGAGCACTTACTGTGTCCAGGCAGCAGTCTAAGCACTTTACATGAATTAGCTTAAACCTCAACCATCATGTAGATACTCTTATTATTCCTATTTTGCAGATGAGAAAACTGAGTCTCAGAGTGTTCCAAAGACACAATAAGCAGCAAAGCCTCAATTCACATTCAAGCAGTGTTACTCCAGATCCAGTGCTCTTAACCACTGCATTATATGCATGCATAATATTCATCTGTTTAGCTATATGCCCAAATATGACATAAAAATACAACTTTTCATTTTGAGATTGCATATTGGTTCAAAGTATATTTACATAATTATGTAAATTCTATATACAATACAATAAATACTGTAAAATAATGTCACAGTTTAACTCTTGCAACCAGCTAATGCCACAATGGCTATTGCACTCCTAAGATATTTTATGCATAGTGGTATTAAGATATCTCCAGCCCTTTGTCATGGGCTGAATTATGTCTCCTCAAATTCCTGTTGAAGACCTAGCCCCCAGTACCTTGGAATCTGACTGTATTTGGAAATAGGGTCTTTAAAGAGGCAATTAAGGGTAAATGAGTTCATTGGGATGGACCCTAATCAATTTGACTAGTGTCCTTATAAGAAGAGGAGATTAGAACACAGATCCATACAGATAGATGGCTATCTGTCTTTACATGGAAGACCATGTAAAGACACAGGGAGAAGAGAGCCTTATACAGCCAAGAAGAGGCCTCAGAATGAAACCAGCCCTGCCAACACCTTGATTTGGGACTTCTAGCCTTCAAAAGAATGAGAAAATAATTTTTTGTTGTTTAAACCACCAAGTCTGTGGTACTTTGTTATGGCAGCCCCAAACTAACACACCCTTAAACCTCTCTGTGGTGTCAAAGGAGGAGACCACCACTCAGTATATGAAACAAACAAACAAAACTGAATTTGTCATATACATGAGTGAGAAAGATTATACTTGTCAGAGCTATATCCATTGAGCAAACCCAGTTGCTGATCTCATATCCAGTTTTCGTAAAGAGTTTACTTTGGATTGTGTTGGTTATAGAAGCAAAAATAGGTTAGGTGAGTCTTAGAAGGTAGTTGTGTTGGTTATTGAAGCTCGTTTTTTGTCTGTTACCCAGGAGGAAAAAGGTTAATATCAGCCTTAGGAACACGTTTACTGTAGTGAATCTGGCCAAATGGCTGGCTGGCTTTCAAATCATGAGTCTGATGCGGTTTGGCTTTTCTAGCAGTGTTTACTGAAGTTAGTTGTCATTGATTAATTAGATAGGTTTAAAACCAGTTCTGGTTGTTTACTTGTAAGCAGGACTATGGAACAGTTACTAATTGATTGGACAAGTTTAAGACTAGTCTGGTGTTTGTTAACATGGCTATAGAACAATGAGTCCTTCCTGGGAGAGTGGCAATTTCTTTTTTTCTCAGTGCTCAACAAAAATTGAAAAGTAGAACAAAAATAGAAAATAAGACTACCATTAATCTATGAATGGCAATATCTCTTACTTGCGTAGGCACTATACGAATCACTTTACACAAATTTTTCCAACTGTAAATAAGAATTTAAATAAGAATTTTAAATATTACCAATTTCATATGGTAGAGATTGAGTTAAGATATGTAAAATACTTAGCATAGTATTTAGACAAATGAAAAATATTACCAGTAACTTTCTAATGAGCTGAGTTCTAAATCCTGCAATTTCACTCCAGTATCACAATCTTTACCACCAAAATATACTATCTTTCATAATAAAATGCACATATAGTATGATTTCATTTTATGTGTAACTGAGGTAGATAACATGACACAGAAGCGTGAATGTATGTGCACAGGCTACTCCATGTAATACACAAAAGACACTATGTACAGTGGTCACATCTAGGGATGACCTGAGATAGGAGACTAAATTTTCATTGGAGAGTCTTCTGTAACATTTGACTTTTTTCAACCATATTCCTTTATTTCTTTCCTCTAATAAAATATAGTTAATAGAAAATTGTGTGGATGCTTTTACTAAGAAGGGCATGAAGGAACTTTCTGGAAATGTTCTATATCTTAATCTGAATGGCAGCTACACAGGAATATACATAGATAAAAATTGAGCTAAGCCTCTAAAATTTGTGCATAATTTATGTTATATGTTACTAAGGGTACTTTAACACATCAAAAAGACATTTTAAAAGTTAGCCTTGTTTAAAAACAAAAACAAAAATATGACCAAAATCTTCTGAGTTGGGAAAGCCCATTTTATATTTTCAAGTTTGTTAATTTTTTTTTCAAAAGAATATTTCATCCATTGGTTAAACAAATAAGTCATTATAATGAGAAGGGAAGTTTGTGAATCTCAGTCCTTTAATGATTTTAGTGATGGTTTGTTTGGTTGCTTATTTTATGATTACTTGTGATTTTATATTTTATGATTATTTCATTATTTTATATTAGGCCTAATTTTTTTAAGAGTTTTAAAACTTTTGAGTATTAGGCTTCTGTAAGTATTATTTTAGTATTTTTTTCAACTTTTCACATGGCACTATTGATAGTAGAAAAGCTTTTAATAACTAAAGAGGTAAGATTAATCTTCTTCCATAGGGTTTACATCAGTCAGGTTATGCTAGGGTGTGTTATGGCAACACAGTCTCCAAATCACAGCAACATTTATATCTTGCTCGTGGTCTGTGTCCTCCGTGAGTTGGAAGGGAGAGCTCTCCTCATCATACTCACCTGGGATCCAGGATCATCTCGCAGCCACCTTGAATGGTACTGGTTTCTGCCATAAGAAAAAGATATCCAGGGAGGGTGTTGTACCTCTAATTGAATGCTAGAAAGGCGTGGTTGGAGAGAGCATGAGAAGGGTGCTACATGTCATTTCCAGTCACAACTCTTGGGCCAGAACTCATTACATGGCTCCACACAGCCACGGGGGGGGGGCCAGGAGGTACACATCTACCAGAAAGGAAGAACACTGGAAAAAAAGCTAGCAAATGGCACTAAAAATTTGCCTCCGTCTTCTCACCCCAATTTCTTGCACATAAAATGTTAGATTACTTTGCAACAAAACAGAGGTACTGTCTTGGCTCTGGCATTCTTTGCTTCTGCCATCATGGATTAGTGCTTCTGTTTTCTCATCTCCAAAATGGGAATTACAATACTACCCATCTCATTGAGTTGTTCTGAGAATTAAATGTGATAATGAAAGTAAAGCACTTAGCACAACACTTTAAGTACATAATAAGCACTCACTAAATGTAAAGCTGCCTTTTTTACCTGGAGTCATCAGTTATCTCCATGTAGTTGTTTAAAACATTAAGACACAATGGCATAGTCAGTGGCTAAATATGCTAGTGGGTTAGAACCAAGTCATGGCAAAGGAATGGAAGGAATAAGACAGTGCACATTTCATGTCATGACTGATCAAGATAAAAAATGAATGTTGGAAAGAAGATCCAGCTATTTACCAAAAAATAAGCATATCTGGTGAGTGTAGATTTTTTCCAATTTTCAGTTGTGATCTTCATGTAACTGGTTACTTTTTCACTTAACAACTGTTTATGAAATCTTACCAGAGCTGTCTTGGGCTTTGGGGGTGATAGAGTGGTGGACAAAACAAACAACTTTTTCTTATGGGACTTAATTGTAGTGGGTGGAAAACTAACAACAAACAGGGAAACAAGTAATTTTATTACTTGTTTATTATTGTTATTAATTTCATTAAGTAATTTTAGTTAATGATGAGTGATACAAAAGAAACAAAACAGGGTGACCTATTTGTTGGGTACCAACATCTGCTGAAATAGTTAAACGCTGGAGTCTCACGGGCTTAATACAGTAGAAGCTTAGTTCTCATTCATAGACTGTCCAGTCAGCAGGTCCTGACCGGTGGCTTTTCTCCTTGTGGTGGTTCAGAAACCCAGACTCCTTCCATCTGTGCTCTGCCATATTCCAGAAGCTCCTCTGCCTTCAGCCTGCAAACAGACAAAAATAAAGAGCTTAGAGGATTGTGTGGGATATTTTGCAGGCCAGGGCTATGCTGGACTTATTTCACAATTGCCCACGTTTCACTGGGCAGAACTCAGTCACATGGCCGCACCTGACCTCAAGTCTGGCTGAGTGCCCAAGGGGAAAAGGAAAGCAGTTTCACAGAAGTTTCTGCTACTGTAATGAGAGGATATAATGGGGGGGGGAGAATATTTGATAACAGACATCACTGGAAAGATTCTATTGGAGTTGAAAGCAGAATGGGAAGAAGGACAAGGGCATGTGTATAGCTTCCTGGAAACATCCAAGGTAGAGAAAATAAGATGTACAAAGGCAGGAACATGCTAGGCCTGTTAGAAGAGAAACGACAGTGTGACAGTGTTATGCTTTGGTGTCTATAGTTACTTATTTATCCTGACAGGAAACAGGAGGTTTCTGGATCAGAGCTCACGCCATTTATTTGCTCACAGAGCAGCTCATGTTGATTTTCCATCCCCCAGTTCCCCATGGGAAGAAGCAGTGAGAACCAGGTGTACCCTGTGGGGACAGTGGGGTTACGTACCATGGAAAGGAACCGCCACATTATGAAACCCAGTGCCCCTCCACTACTGCGGTAGAAAGAGAAAGAGAAACCTTTGTTCTGAAATGTAAGCAAATCCACTATAGGAGGAGGCGGGGAAGGGCTTTAGACTTCCCAACACTGTAATGTAAACAAGTGCCTCAAGGGGAGGTACCCCTAAATCTCTCCGGAAGTCTCCATCTTCAGGGTTGCTATTCAAGCATCTTTTGACATCCAAGTGCAGTACTCTGCTCAGAAAGCCCTGACCTTATCAAAACATGAAAAGAATCATGGAGCAAAATGTGTGAGAAGGGAGAATGGTAAAGGATGAGGTCAGATAGTCAGACAGAAGCCAAATGATACAGAGCTTTCGGAACTAAGTAAAGAGTTTAAAATTTATTCTACATGCAATGGTAATTGTTTGGATGGCTGTAAGAAGCAGCATGGCATGATCTGATTCAGGTTTTATTGATCACTTCAGTGGCTGAGAGAGAAATCGATGGGGAGTAGGGTGAGGGTAGGAGCGGGGAGATGAGTAAGGATGCCCCTGCTGTTCTCTTGCTCCATGCGATGATGTCCTGCACCAGAGTGGTGACAGTGGAGCAGAGCAGAGGTGGGCAGCGTAAGGGCGTATGTTGAGGAAGGAACTGATATACTGGATAAGGGGTGGGGTGGAGGTAGGGAAAGAAAGAGTTATTCTAATTCTCAGGTGTTTTTTTAAATTTTTATTTTATATTGGAGCATAGTTGATTAACAATGTTGTGTTAGATTCAGGTGTACAGCAAAGTGATTCAGTTATTACTATACACGTATCTATTCTTTTTCAAATTATTTTCCCACTTAGGTTATCACAGAATATTGAGCAGCGTTCCCTGGGCTATACAGTAGGTCCTTGTTGGTTATCAATTCTCAGGTTTTTGACTGCCTAGGTTTTTTGTTTGAGCAACTAGTGATGCCATTTACTTAAAGGGAAAGATTTGGCAGGGATCCAGAGAGGCAGTTGGGAAGTAGTAAATCAAAAAGTCTCCTTTTGCATATCATGTCTAACATGCTGTATCAGACAGGTCACAAGCAGGAAACAGATGATACATGGAGTACACTCAAGTTGAATGGTTACAGAAATATGAACAGGGTTAAGGGACCAAACACAGCACCCAAACGCTAGCAACAATAGAAAGCTATTACTACCACTAGGTCTGAAGGGGCTGGGGAAGGAGAACATTACTGAACAGTGTGAGCTGTAACCACTGGAGAGGACCTGCACAACATAAGCAGTGGAATTAGGTAGAGGGCAGAGCCAGTAAGAAAATCACAGCTGAACAGGAAGGGAGCTGAAGTGATCATTTATCCATCTTCTATATAGTTCCACTCTTCCATATCCTGCTGGTGGTTTTCTCTTACTGAATCCAACCAGAAGACAGAGAACCTGAGAGCCCACAGTGATGTAGTTAGTAGAGATCAGGGCACAGAGAGGGAAGGGCCACATGGGGATTTAATCTGAGAGACAAATAGAAAAAACAGCACTGATGCTGATAAGACTCCTTCGTGGGGTCTTAGGAGGCAGATAGATAGCTAACAGTAGAGATGTTGATTTGGACATCATCACTATTTCAGTGGCCTATCTAGCATGTACTAAGAGCTAATATTTGTAAGCTCTTACTTTGTGATAGGCACTGTTCCAACATTTCACATGCATTATCTCATTTAATTCTCAAAACAGACCTATAGGTTAAATATCATTATCTCATTGGACATGGGTAATAGCGTTTAACCTATAGATTTGTTTTGAGAATTACTTGAGGCAACAGAAGCACAGTGAAGTGAAGCAACCTGTTTAAGTTCACATAGCTATTTGGTAGCAGAGCCAAGAATTAAGCTCCAGATGTTTTTATCCCCAGAGTCAATAATGGAAACCATTATTGCATACAGCTTCTCTGAGAGAATCAAATACTGGAGCAGTGACACGTTAGGTCACATGATTTTTTTTGTTTTTTGGTTTTTTTTGGTAAGACCCTTCCCTTTTTTTTCATTTTTTTCCACTTTTTGAAAGAAAACAATTCTGACAAGAATTCATCAGAGAAGATATTCTGAAATTTAATGCCCTGGTGTGGGTATTGGTTTTGATTAAGGCTGTTCGAAGACTAGAATATTAGTAACCCACATATTCCCTATACCACAAAAAAAGAGTAGATTCACTTTTATCTTGGAAACAAAGCTGGATAGAAAAGCTTTTTTAACTTTTCTTAATTCATGAAACATTTATCTTCGAGTCAGGTTTTGTTATAGCAGCACAAATGTGGTCCATCAGCATTTCCATTGTAACCCCATATTTCCAGGGCTTTTCAAGAGTGCCTTAGAGATTCTACTTTGAATTAAAACTTGGCATTCAGGATTTGAATCAGAAAACTCCATTTTCCTTACCAATTAATCAAATAGTTTAGAGGTTCTCAGTTTAGAAGAGGACCAAACATAAAACTTTTATTAATGCAAAAAGTATTTTAAGACCAATTTACTAACAAGTATTTTAAAATATTAACACTCACTATACAACTAGAATATTATATAACTATTTATATTAGTACTCAAAAAAGTTAACCATAAACACTCCTAAGATAATATATGAAAGATAACCATAACATCTTATACTTTGCCTTTTTGGCTTTGTAAGTAATTTATCTCTACTTTGGGAATTTGGGTGATTGGAAGTCCTCAGCATAATTGGTTTAATGTTATTAACAGTATCAAGATACTGAACCAGAAGAGCCTAAGTAGGGGGAATCCTGAGAGGGCGCCAGAGTATTTCAACATATTTTTATGAATTTAAATTCATGTGGGGAAATTTTGCATTCTGTACAAAGGGATTAACAGCATGCATTAATTCTGTAAATAGATATTTGAAATATAATGTGCTGAATGCAATGGCAGTAATGAGGATTGAATAAGTTTAGTTACAAAGCCTTTCCACTTAGTTCCAAGCTATTCCATGAACGTTCTGCAACAACGAGGGGGCATGATGATGACCCTGTGTCTTTAATATCTCATTCTGCAGTCTTTTCTTTAATCTCTCCCCCAGCCTTAAATGGTTTAGGACTAAGTAAGCACAAGGTAGTGAATGAAAGTAGATGAAGCCTTTTGAGTAAACCTGCTCTCCTGACTGACTTCTCTCCAGCCACACTGGCCTCCTTGCTATTCCAGAAACACACCAGGCAAACTCCCACATTGAGATTTGTTCTAGCCTTTCTTCTTCCTGGAATGCTTTTCCTCCAGATGTCTGCTTGCCTAACTCCCTTACTGCCTCATTCGTGGTTCAAACCCTGCTTTCTGAGCGTGGTCAAACTCCATCACTCTACTTGATAACTCGATTTGCCCTTAGCCCTTCAATCCCAGGACTCATGACACCCCTTACCCTACCTGGCTTTTCTTCTTTCCACAATATTTACTATCTTCTAACACACTTTGTACCTTTTAAAAATATTTCTTATCTTCTAGCACACTTTGTACGTTTGTACTTTCCCTCTCCCCCTGGAATGTAAGGTCAGTGAAGACAAGCTTCTTTGTTTTATTCACTGACATATTCTAAGCACCTAGAATTGTGCTGAACATATATTAATTGCTCAAAGATATTTGTTAAATGAATAATACACTGTTGAATGAAATCTGAATTTCTGCCTATAACAAGAATCTACAAACAACCTTCCAGATATAACTTTCTCTGTTCCCTGGTTCTTCTATGGAATTTGAGTTATTTCCCTAAGGTAGGTAAGAATGCTCTTTGAACATCAGTGTCAAAATGAAAGGTCCCACATTTAAATCCTTTTTGTAATGTGTTATGGGCCCATTTTTCTTAAAATTGTTTAAACTAAAACTTGGAAATTTTGTGGTTAAATTGAATTTTAGTTTTAGCTATTGTTTGGAACAGATGACCTGAATGGGTAGATGCAAAGTATGTTTTTCACAAAACAAATGCTTATTTTACTGGGCACATTTGTAACATTTTTTTATACTTGTAATGATATTAATACCAAACTGTGAAAGTTTATGAATTAAAATGTGATCTTGTGATTAAAAAGGAGAAAGAACCCCACACCCTCAGCAGTGGTGAAAATGTGCTGAAAACAAGGGCTTTCTATAAGGGCTTCACTACTTGGCACCATGGCTTGAAAGCTATGTTAATTGCAGAATAGAGTCAGTTAGTGAGAGTTCACCGCCGGCTCAGTGGTATAAAAGTGAGGACCCTGGAATTTCAGTGTAGATACTAATGCTGTTGGCACACGCACCAGCACAGCCCTGTCTGATTCTGAATGGTAGCTGACAGCAAAAGCTAGCCTTTTCTCCCATGAGTATGTATTAGTTTTATTTATGGACTTAAACATTACTTTGAAACAAATAAGATCTGTTATCTTTCCTTTTCTTTTCACATAGTAAATTGAATTTATTTGATTTGTATTTCTGCTTTGTTTTCTTAGGGTAAATGTGAGCAGTCCCTCTATGGTCACATGCATTCCATCAATGATGCCACCTTCACTCCTAGGGTGAGTTCAGTTCTCCCAATAAATTATTTTACTGCTTCATATATACAAATTCATTTTAATGAAACAAAGTTCCAGAAAAAAATGGCACGTTAACAGGGTGAGAGAACAAATTTGAGAATTAATTATAGCAGTGAAAATAATATATATGTAGTATAGGGTTACAGAAGTTTAAAACACACACACGATACAGTGGTAGAAACAAGGAGGAAATCTGTTGTACTTAACTCCACTTAAACACATTTTTTAAAAGCTTTTTGTCTAATGTGGGCTTCAAGAAAGTAAGTGGGATATAAACTTGTAAATTTTAAAGTAAAATCACAAAATAATGAAAATGCTTGAAAGGAAACGTATAAAAAATGTTAAAGAAATAGGGCCTTTCTTCAGGTTAGAATAGAGCAACCTTGATTTGACAGTTCTTCAGTTCCTCATGGACAGCTTTCACATATGTCTTTCTTTATGTAAACTGATGACATAGCATAAATATTTATCTGCAGTTTGAGATATGTAGATATCAGGATGATTTCACCAGTGATGAAGATTGTTAAATATGGCTTTGAGTTTCTGTGCCAATTGGGGTTGTCTCTAAAAGAGTTCAGATAGTAATCGTGGAAGGATGATTTAAGTTTGTTCCTTCTCAGATGAAAGCAATTTGACTAGATAGATGACCTCTCAAGTCCCTTCAAACTCTGTGATTTAATTATAGCTAACATTTTAATTTGGCTCTAAGTTCCCAGGAGAGTGTAAATCTTAATTCCATACTCCTCTTTCTTTTCCAATTAGCTAAAAAAGAAATCTGATAGATCACCTACATCTAACTTCAAAATGACAGCTTAGTCAAAACTCCATTACTATCATGCTGTTATTATTCTTTCAGAGAGAGAAAAATATTCAGTAAAAATCATTTCTACTAAAGGAATGTTGTTTACCTCAACTGAAATTGTGCTGGTGTCGTCAGCCCTGGAATGTTCATGATTGGCTCAACTAAAATTAAATTCTAACAAATTTGTCTTAGTAAGGAATCTCCATTTGACTGACTCTATTGAGCCAATATATTATGGATTAGTTCTAAATACCAAGTAAAATTTTATTTCTAGCAGAGTATAGAACCATTTAAGCACTATGGACCCACATGATAGGATATTTATGTTAAAAAATCTATTAAGTGGCCTAGAGCTTCACATACCCCAGGAAAATTAAGTAGAAGCTAAAATGAAGTAAACTAATATTTTGTAAGTCAGGCATTTATTTTGGTAAGCAATATCATAGCTGAAAAAGACGTACCATTTAACATCCTAAATAGTAAAATTAATAAATATGGAAATAGCCAAATTAGACTTAGTCAGCAGTCAAGGGGCACATACATTAATTATGTATATTTCAAAAGCAGGATATTGAATATGTGGTCCAGGTGTCCAATATCAAAGTGGCTAATCCGTTTTTGCTTACACACTTTGTTCATACCAAGGGGACTATTACAACCCTATTCCAAATCAATATCCCAAAGCCTCATTGAATTTTTCCATTAATTTATCTCTTCTTCACTGGAAATAGTTAATAAACTATTAAGGAAGTGATGTTTTGTTATGATGAATGACACTCTTAAGTAAAATTTTCCATCACTCGTGTCAACTGTTTTGAAAACTGTCGTATTTCACGTACCCGGTAGGGAATGTCAAGAGGGAGGAGGCAGCAGTAACTGAAAGACTTCCAGGATGTCTCAAGCACATGGCATCGTGACACAGTTCACATTCAAACCTCCGGCAAAGTTGTGGTCATAAATGCATCATGCGGTACATACATGGCAGGCAGAGATTTGAATTATTTAGTGTTAGTTCTGCTAATTGTCTGATGCCTTAGGGATATGCATTCAAGTTACATTACCAGTTAAAAATGCGTTCAGCTGTTTACATAAACACAATTTTAGGAAAAGTCTACAATTTTAGATTTGTAAGCAGAAATAAAAAATGTAAAACTCAGTGTTATCCAGCTAACAACCAAGAATCACGGAAACAAATATGCAATATACAGTATATATATATATGGTTCTGTAAAGCTGTATAAGTTGAATTTTATTTCTATGTTACAATGTTAGGGCTCTGATGTCTTCACCTCTGGCCGATTTTTCTGTTGGAGATAGACATTTATTTAAAACCTCTTTTTAAAGTAATCTATTAATGAAACACTTTAAGGACCTATGAAAGCTTTTTATTAGGTCAATTTTGTAAAGCAAAACCAAAATATTTTTTAAAAGTTGACAAGTAATTGCTGGAATAATATTAATAGACACATACAATTCAATGTAAGTAAAAGAGTGTTTTAAACTATGTAAAAATACATAGCAAGAAAATGAGCAGGGTATTCCTATCAGAGGGAGTCTCCCCAGCCTTCAGTTTTCCAGGAAATTGACCCATAGACTGACTAAGGTAGGGATTCCATCAAGCCTTCTAGAAACTGTTTCTGGTCCTTTTCTAGAGTGATGTTATGGTGGGGTGGGTGTCCTTATCTCTCTGTGGACATTCCCAGCTGTTCTGAGAGACACATAGTCAGGATGACTATGCTGTGCCTGCCTGGTAAGGCCAGGTGAACACTATAAATCAACTCTATTAGAATACCAGTGCATCTTTCCTTGGGAATATTTACCTCCATTTCACACATTCATGCTGGGAATTTAGTCTCAATTCATTAGTTATTAAACGAAATTGAAAGGCTGTGTAGAATCAAAGAAACTACTAGTAGTTCTAGAGGTCTAACCAGCTCATGAAAGGAAACTTCAGACCTACCTCGAGTACTAGTCTCACTTCTTTTAATTGATCTGTTGTTTTATTCTAATACTGTTATATTGATTATTTTAATGTAGAGGTGTATATCTTTATTGCAACTAATTGTATAAAATATGGATATTTTGATTTTGAAGTGAATGATATACTATATAGCCTTAATAGAAGACTAGTCAAATTCTAACTTGTTTCCCACCTGTATAATTCCATGGAAACTGTAACTGCCGTGAATATGGTGAAAGAGAGTGAAGTCTATCAGTTTTATCTTTACAGCAGTTGTGAGTTTTAAACAAATAAGAGGGAAAGGGGTTTAATAGTAATTTGTAGTAAAGTAGACACCCCCTCTGTTGGCCTTGAGTCATGTGGAGGGCAAGAGAAATAATTTCCTGTTTTAGAGAACTTGAAGAAGAGTGTAACTATGAGAAGTCATTCAGGCCAAGAAGGTGAAGGAAGTGTTTGGAACAGAGAGCGGCATTACAGGGGAATTGGTTGATCACGTAATGGATCATTAGAGGATGGAGTAGAAGGGTGTGTGAGAGAGAGGAAGGGTAATGGGATAAGATTAAGGGGCAAACACAGCTCTTTGAAGATGAGAGTCTATGTAATAAGGGAAAACATGCTGGCCTGGGCACCTATCGATAACAGAAATAAGTATAACAATCACATTCTGCATGTCAAAATGGCCATAGAATCAAAATGACTATATCAAAATGAAAAATCAAAAAGCCAAATACTCATAAAATATGATAGTATAGAAAAAAGATTAAGTCCAGTCCGCATTTCCTATCCCTAGATGTCTTACCCTGAGCTTCCTATCCACAGGTATCGGAGGTTATGGATTCAAGATGTCTGATAAAGAGTTGCCCCCGGAAGTGTGGGCTAAGTCAGCTTTAGTTCAAAAGTCATTGAGGGCAGATTGGACTTTCAGAATTAAGTCATGGATCATGGATCAAATGAGATATTTTAAAATCAAAATGTGCCATAACCCCACTGAAATCCTAAGGTAGATTCACTGCTGTGCTTCACTACTGGAAGCTCCCAGTCACTCTCCCTCATTCTTTGAAGGCTAGAGTTCCTGAATCACTGTCTTTCCCTACACATATGGCCCATAGAGCACTCTGATCACTTTCTTGTTGACCACTTTTCCTCCAACACTTCTTTATCCTCAGTCGCATACTCCCAAAGTCAAACCGCGAGCACTTTGTCATTAACTAAAGGCATCACTTCCAAAATCTCAATTTCAAGCATTGCTTTTCTAAAGATACCTGTCTTCCAGCTCTAAGTAGAGCCAGTACAATATTTCCACTTCATTGAGAGCTCTAATCAGCTAAAATCTCACTCAGCATCTTATCACCTTTCTGCCTTCACTTATCATTTTATCCCAGCCTGGGTTCCTCAGTTGTCATTCTGGCAATTCCACCACAAAGGACTTTGGTTCAATTTGACCTCATTTTTTCTGTAATGCTTAACTGGCAAATCTACATTCTTTGGCCTATACTGGGACAGACTAAAAAACACTGGAGGAAGCTATACAAACAAACTGGTTTTTTTCTTTAAATTAACTTTAAATTTCCCTTTCCTTGTTTCATTATGTATTATTTGAGTTCAGATGTATCTATATCTATATATCCATAATTTCTTTGACTTTTGAGTGGTGATATTATTTCTGCATTATATCTTATTCCTCCATGTTGCCCAGAAATCTCCTATATCATTTTCTCCTCAACCATTCAAATATGAACTCCAAGTCAACAACTCCCCTGAAACTCTCTGATTTCCATATTGTTTTATCTAATGACCATTTCTCCATTATTATTAAACTTTACTTTTCATAGTTACTTTTAAAACCTTCTTCTTGAATCCTGAGAAGTAAAATCGCCGTGGCCACTGCTCTTTAAACTACTGTTCTGGATCCTTCTCTACTACCTGACTCCCAAATACTAAACTGTATCAAGACTCAATCTTAAATCTTATTCTCTAGCAGGTTCTCTTCTTGCATCATCTCACTCAAACCTGTGGCTTTTAATTTCATCTGCACGTGATGATTTCTAGGTAAATCCCAATCTTTACTTCAGACTCACTGTTAGCTATTTTGCATCTCACCCTAAATATCTGTATCTCATTTTAATATGCTAAAAATGAAACTATTGCTTTCCCTTTCTCCTAACTGGTTCCTTTCCCCATCTTTTCATTAGTCATTATGACCCTATTAATCCCAATGCAGAAGCAGAAGGATCAGTCATGGTTCACAATTGTCTTGGGGCTTTCTGTCTGTTCACTTTTTAAAAAAAATCTCTGTACACTGGAAAGCAGTAAAAAGGAATGAGAAAAAGGACATTTTAAATCTTGTTTGGCTCAATAGCTCCAGCATCTAGTATAGCTTATTTTGCATACTTAATATTAAAAAATGTGATGAATAAATGCAGAGTTTTAGACAAATGAAAGCACACGGATTTCATTACAACATTGTATCATTACATCTTATTTATTTCAACTTTACTGGCTTTCAAAGTCCTGTGGATATTGAACTGCAAGACACAAACTCATTTATTGATAATTCTCACAATAGATTAATTGCTCCTTAGAAAGCTTCTATAAATCATAGTGTTCCATAACTTTGGAGCCCTGGAAAATTACCCAATTGTAGTTATACTTATCTCCTGGTACATTATGGATCCTGGCTTTGCCATTCACAAGATGTATAATCTTTTCTTTTCATTATTTTTTTTTCCAAACTGATGCAAAAATTCCAAGTTAGTTATTTTATGCAGTAGTTTTCCCCCTAAACAGACTTGTGATAACCACATCTTTTAAATCTGTAAATGATGTTATCAAAATAATCTTAATCTTTGATATCTCACAAAAATGTATATTTTACAATCCACCATGAATATCAAGGCTGCAAGAATAACACATTTCCTATATCCAAATATTTTACAGCTGTACCCAGAAAGAAAAACAACAAAAAAAAGGGAAAATACCATATATGCTGGGTTAAGGGCTAACGTTACCCAAGCAGCCAGAAATAAAGTATCCAAATTATTAGCATTAATTTAATACAGTTATAATTTCAGTAATCACTTTGTCATTGACAATGATTGCTTGAGCACAGGGCTGAGTGCCCCAAGGGCTGGTAGTAGAAGCTGCTGCTACAGACCAGTGCCTCCTCCTCTCTGCCCTGCCAGCTCCCACCTGTGCATCGCCCCATATATACCATGTGTATGTGTATATATAGTTGCTTTACAATGTTGCGTTAGTTTCTGGTGTACAGCAAAGTGGATCATCTATATGTCTATATATATCCCCTCTTTTTTGGATTTCCTTCCCATTTAGGTCACCACAGAGCACTGAGTAGAGTTCCCTGTGCTGTACAGTAGTTTCACATTAGTTACCTATTCTTTACATAGTGGTGAATCATCCCACTTCCCCCGCCCTGGTATCCATACGTCCATTCTCTACGTCTGGGTCTCTGTTTCTGCTTTGCAAATAAGTTCATCTGTATCATTTTTCTAGATTCCACATATAAGCAATATTATACCATATTTGTTTTTCTCTTTCTGACTTACTTCACTGTGTATGACCGTCTCTAGGTCCATCCACGTCTCTGCAGTTTGCACAATTTCATTCCTTTTTATGGCTGAGAAGATGTCTAATCTTGAGTAAATCATTTAGTTCTTTTGTAAAAATGAATGATATAAAGAACAGTGAATATTAGATAATATATATAATGTGTTTAACATAGTACCTGGCAAATCGAAAATGCTATTACTATCACTTCTACTCCTACCACTCCTACTATTACTATCATTATTATTATTACTACTACTACTATTATTCTTGGAGCTAATATTTCTTTCTAGCCATTTGTGTTCAAATAAGTAGACATAAATAAAAGAACAACCACACACAAATATATGACTTTCTTCTATCCTATAATTTAATTTTATTTAATATAATATAAATGTTATAAACATAAAACTGCAGTATATATTTCACACTTTAACAAAAATAAGAAAATGAAATTCTAAAACTATTCTAAATAAGAAATTATGGAATTGTATTAAACTTGAGCTAAATTCCACTAAAAAAAAATGGGCATAAACCTCCATAGGAGTATTTTGTCTGTTTCATATCATAGTATACCATTTAATAATTAGTTAAGAGTTTTAAATTTGATCTGGAATAGATTAATTGCTTTTCCCAAGTTACTAGTATGTGAATATAAATGCATTAATTATCTTTTTTAAAAATCATGAAAAAGTGGGCTTCCCTGGTGGCGCAGTGGTTGAGAGTCCTCCTGCCGATGCAGGGGACACGGGTTCGTGCCCTGTTCCGGGAGGATCCCACATGCCACGGAGCGGCTGGGCCCGTGAGCCATGGCCGCTGAGCCGGCGCGTCTGGAGCCTGTGCTCCACAACGGTAGAGGCCACAACAGTGAGAGGCCCACGTACCGCAAAAAAAAAAAAAAAAAAAAATCATGAAAAAGTAAATACTGCAATTGCCTACCTAAAAAGTTATGCTCACTCCATTTTAGCAAAGGAAGCTCAATTTCTGATATTCTGAATTTTGTTTGTTTTTAACCAATCTCAAACAGAAAGTACGTAGTATCCATCTTTGGCCATTTATATAAATAGATACAAATAACATTTAGATCATGCAGCCATTGATCTTCTGAAGGACAAATGATGTCAGGCAGTACTTACACACCAAAAAAATTTAATTTTGTTTACTTCTTCAGCAATACAACTTGATGTCAACTACCATTTAGCTGGGCCAATAATATTGATATTTGATGTCAGTTCTTATTCATTACTGCACCTAGATGATGCATAAGTCAAAACTTTTAGATGCATGGTGAAAAACACTAAAGCAGGTTCTATCTGGGGAAATTGGAGACAACAGCAGAATAGAAAATTAAAACATGTGGAACATGACATTTTCATTTTATGTAATATTTGAATTATTTCAATAATTCCTACATATTAAAAATTAACTTCATATCTTTTAAATTAATGCCATAGTATATATTCTTAAACTAAATCTTTTAGAAAGTAACCTTCTTGCCCTAACATTTTGTGAAGAAAAAATAATTTTTCATAGAAAAATGTGACACAAACAAAAGTGAAGGAAAAAAAGTTTGTGTAAGCAACTATTCAAAGATTAATTAGAGAATATTTTTAAGTGTAATAAATTGATAGAGGTTCTTTAGTTCTACTTTGTTATGTTCTCAGAAATTTAACACTGCATATGACAAAGAAGAAACAATACATTTAAGATATTACCCTGACGCCAAAGTTTAACCTTCAATAACTTCCCTAGTTGGATAAAGGTGATTTATGCGTTTATAGTTTTCTTGATGGTTCCATGAAAATTAGAAACAACATGATCATGCCATATTTCTTGACTTCTTCTTTGACTGTGAAACTGATAATTTGTGTGTATGTGTATATATGTATATATACACACATATATAGATATTCTTTAGAAGACTTAAAATATTTTGGCATATATAAAAAGTTTAATAATGGAATTTCAACATAACTCTTTACTGAGCACCTGCTATGTCCTGGACACTGCTCTAAATATTAAAGGTTCAGCAATGAACAATACCAAGTTCTACCCTTATGTACCTTATATTCTGGTAAGAACCAGAGACATTAAACAAGTAAACGCATGAATAGTCTCAAGAATAATAAGCGTTATCTATCCAGAATCAATTAGGATAAAGAGTAATGAGGTAAGAGTTGGAGCTTATGATAAAATGGTCAGAGAAGGACTCTCCGAGAGAATGACATTTAAGAAAACCATGCAGTAAGATTTTAAGGAAAACTCAAGCAAAGGCAACAGCAAAGGCCAAGTTCCTGAGATGGTGGAGGTGTGGCAATGTTAGAAGAACAGGGCACGTGGAGTGGACAAGGATTAGATTAAGCAGGTAGAATATCTTACATCTAATAGATAATTGTTAACTTAGGTTGTTCTTATTGGTTAAATGTGGAATGGTTGAGGCTATTTTACAGTAACCTCATAAATGTTTATTTATACAAAAATGCCCTGGCTATGAGAAGCACAATAGATTATTTTGGCTGAATAATACCTTAATATTTTTTAGCCCATAGCCCTTGACATAATTCTTGGTACAAAAAGTAACCAATAAATATTCATTGATTAGGAAATATTAGAAAGCCAGAACTCAAGCGGTATTTTAGAGGACATTCTTTGGACAATGTTCGCTGTGATATGATTAAATTTATTTTATACTATTGATCTTAAAGTATTATTTTAAAATTTATGACATGTTTCAGATTGTCCATGTTTGTTTTGAGCATACAGCTGCCAAAAATTGTTCAAAATATATTTACTACTTTTATAAGAAACAGTGTCACTGCTCAGAGTATTTGGCCATTTAGGCAACTGGTCTTCCAGTACAATGAAGTCTTATTTAAGTAATTTCCACAGTACAAAAATGTTTTAATGTCAAAATATCAATATAAAATTATACATTTTTCTCTAGTAATGATTAATTGTAGTCAGTCTAAACTTGCATGAGATTTAAAAAGTTTGAAAAACTACATGTATGGTAAATAACATGAGTTTTTCAAGAGATTGCTTTACATATATGAATAATGCCTAATGTATCATACATTATCCCTAAATCACATAATTAGAGCAAAAAGAATTGTCACACCAATTTACTCATAAGCATAATTACAAGAAAATTTAATTATCCCCTTTAATGTGATTTTCTCCACTTAATTTTGTGTTTGGGGGTGAATGTGACCCTATGAATCCATACTTCAAGAAGTAACTGCTATAAAGATGCAGACCTACTAGAGAATGGACTTGAGGACATGGGGAGGGGGAAGGGTGAGCTGTGACAAAGCGAGAGAGAGGCATGGATACACTAGATAGATAGCTAGTGGGAAGCAGCCGCATAGCACAGGGAGATCAGCTCGGTGCTTTGTGACCACCTAGAGGGGTGGGAGAGGGAGGGTGGGAGGGAGGGAGATGCAAGAGGGAAGAGATATGGGAACATATGTATATATATAAGTGATTCACTTTGTTATAAAGCAGAAACCAACACACCATTGTAAAGCAATTATACTCCAATAAAGATGTTAAAATTCTTAGTAAGTGCTCTGTAAATATTTGTGGAAATGATTTAGTTGAATAAAAAACCAAATCTTGTTCTAACAAGGAGAGAGACTGGTTTGACCGGATATTTCGCAGTCTGCACAAAAGTCAGCTCTTAATGTGGATATCCAGGTTCCAAACCCCTCTCTGACCTCTAGTAACTGTAGCAGAAGACACATATTTCTCTGATTTTCATTTCCTGCCCTGCCCCCTTCATTACTCTGGGAATATAGAAGGATTGGCGTTCTCCCTTGATGAAGGACAACAGATTAATAACGTTAAGTGTCTACATCATTAAAATTGCCATCCCTGGTATATTTCAAGTGTACCATCAACTGTGACTAGTTTTTACTCTTCAGGGGGTCCTCTGATCTCCAGTTCCTTATGTAAATTAATGCAAAAACTGCTCCAGTAAGTATCACGTGCTATTCATTTCAAACTCCAAAGGGAATGTTCTGTTTCTTGATTTGGCAAATGGAAAGAACAGAGTGGCAGTGTGCTGAGTTACAGGTTAACAAACAGAATATTGGTCCAACCTGGGATGAAGAGCACTGGGAAAGAAAGCATGGTGTTATTCTCAAGTCTGTTGAATCAGAGATTCATTTATATCTATTTTGTTCTCATGTATAAATATCTCTAAAATGTAAAGTTATAGTAAAATATATTTTATTCCATTTAGGAGGTTTACAAATTATTTTCAACAGATGACTCCATACCTCATTAAGGGCTTAGGATCATGTCTTATCCATTTCTGTTTTGCACCTCTCCTGTCCTCTCTCCCTCACCACACTCCATTACCTGGAACTGGGTCATTCTAACACAGAACACTTATCTGGTAAATATTTAATCAATGACTAAATTTTATCAGAGTCCTTAAAAAAAGGAATTTCATCATCTTTTAAAATTATGTACAAATTTCTTTCTTCAGCTCATCGTAACAAATGAAAGTAGACTAGTGGAGGGATAGAAATGTACTATTCTGGGAAAAGGATGGGTTAGAGCAGCTTGATTAAATGGATCAAAAAGAAGTAAAAGTTTAGCAGTTGACAAACTGGTTTTTAAAAGCATTTGAATGTCCTTTAATTCACAAATTAGAAAACCCATTAGTGTGGGTTGTTTTAGGAAGTAAGATTATCAGTGCAGGCTTCATTCAAATGTTAATAAATATGGGCATATGTGCTTTACTTAAAAATGGTTGTTTAGAGAAAATAAGTTGATGGGCAGAGGCGAAGAACTCTCAAGCTATAAGCATTTCAACAAAATATATGCTCTGTGTCTGTGTGTGTGTAGCATGTGTGTGAATTACTCAAGTGACCACATTAATTATACATATATGTGTCATATTATAATTGTTTAAACATTGGATGAGAATTCTATTGGCATGTGTTAGTTAAATCTTAAATTTATTTTCCAGTTTCACAGGGAAAGTGACAAGAAAAGATATAAAACTCTAAGCTCTATTCAGGCTTTTCATTGTCTGGCCATGTTCACTAATGAGCCACATTCCACTCCCCCTCCCCCTCCCTCAATATCTAGTATTTTTACCCTCAACTTCTGCTAGTTCCAAGGTCACTATGCCAAAATTAAATAATAATGTGCATCGAAATTCAATTTAAAAGCTTTGAATAAAGACCTTCCATCTGATTTACATATGAATTTATTCCTGACTTTCTTCTTGTTTATCTAATGGATTTGAATTCAATCAGATTGAGTTTCTGATCACAGCAACTGCTTACCAGGTATGTGAATTAGAAATAGCCTCAGAGGATCAAGATGGTGGATAGGAGGACATGGAACTCACCTCCCCCAACAAACACATCAAAAATACATCTAGATGTGGAACAATTCTCACTGAAAACCAACTGGAAGCTGGCAGAAGATCTCTTATACAACCAAATCTTCAAGAAAGATTCCCATATAACCAGGTAGAAAGGAAAGAAAAAAAGTATCAAGACAGGACCAGCACCCTTGGAAACTATCTGTGAAGAAGAGAAGGTTGATATGGGCAGGCCCTCACCCTGGGAAGCCCCCTTGCCTGCTGGGAGGTCTGCTGGGACAGATGGAGGGACTTGAGGGGCCTGGACTCTGCTCAAGAGGAGTGCTATGTGCTGGCTTGCTAGCAGTCAGTACAGAGATACCCCTGCATTGATGGCTGCCACCTTGCTGCACTTCCCAGCCTGAAATGTGCACCAACTGGGGGCTGCTAGTGTGTGCAGCAACTAGGCAGTGAATTGCAGGAGGATGGGCCCTAAGAGAGGACTCAGTCTAGCTGCACAGAGATAGCCTAGAGGGCCTGGGGTATGGGCCCCACCTCCCAGCACCAGCCTAGCACTGGGTCCAGGATGAACACAGTGGAGAAAAGGACACAACTTTGCTGCTTCTGAGCAAAACCATGGATGCACGGGAGGTGCATAGGTTTACTGTGATCACATGGGCCTCACTTGCTTCAGCACTCACCTCCTTTGGGACAGAGCATGCACTTAAGGACAACAGAGCCTTATTGAACCCAACACTCAGGGCTTCCACTCCAACAACTGGGGAGCAGACCTCAGCTTCTGACAGGTCTATCAGCCATGGAGCAAAGAGGAGGCCCCACCCAACATCCAGTGCAGGCTCTGGACACCACAACACCAATCACACCCACCAGCAAGGGGCTAATGGCCATCACACACTGAGGAAGGATATGTCTGGCATCTATACCAAAAACAGCCCTTACACCAAAAATATTGGACTTACACAGTCTACACAGGGGTGCTCCCACATAAAAACACCCCTTCAAGACCACAGTAGATAACTGTTTCTCCTAAATTTATAGTGACAGAGAAAGTTAAATAAAATGAAAAAGCGGAGGAACCACTCCCAGTGAAGATAACAAGAGGAGGAACCAATCAAAATTAGACAACTCAGTTGCAAAGATAAAAGCCGATCTAGAAGCAATGAGTAGCAGACTAAATAACACACAAGAATGAGTAAGTGATCTGGAAGATAGAATAATGGAAATCACTCAATCACAACAGCAGACAAGAAGACAAAAAAAAAATGTAATGGGATAATATAAATATGCCATCCTATGCATAACAGGGGCTACAGAAGGAGAAGAGAGAAAGAAGGGGATCAAAACTGTATTTGAAAAATTATTGTTGAAAACTTCCCAAACCTTAAGAAGGAAACAGATATTCAGGTACAGGGTACACAGAGCATCCCAAACAAGATGAACCCAAACAGACCCACACCAAGACATATCACAATTAAAATGACAAAATTTAAAGATAAAGAGAAGATTCTAAAGGCAGCAAGACAAAAACGGAGTCAGTTACAAGGGAACCCTCATAAAGATATCAGCTGATTTCTCTACAGAACTGAAGGGAGTGGCATAATATATTGAAAGGGAAAACCCTGCAACCTAGGATACTCTACTTGGCAAAGGACATTATATAATGATAAAGGGATCAATGCAAGAAGAGGATATTACACTCATTAACATATATGCACCCAATGTAGGAGCACCTAAACATATAAAACTAATACTAACAGACATAAAGGTAGAAATTGACAGGAATAAAATAATAGTAGGAGACTTTAATACCCTAGTGACAGCAATGGACAGATCTTCCAGACAGAAAATTAATAAGGCAACAGAGATCCTAAATGACACAATAGACTAGTTGGACTTAATTGATATCTACAGGACACTATGTGCCCCCCCACCAACAAAACCAACCAAACAAAAAAACAGAATATACCTTCTTTTGAACATTCTCTAGGATAGACCACATATAGGGCACAAAACAAGCCTCAACAAATTTAAGAAGGTAGAAATTATTTCAAACATCTTTTCTGACCACAACAGTATGAAAATAGAACTCAACCACGGGGGGAGGGGGGGCAACGAACACATGGAGACTAAACAGTATTCTCCTAAAATACCAATGAGTCAGTGATAAAAATCAAAAAGGAAATTGGAAAATACCTTGAGACAAACAACAATGAAACACTTTGCCTTCCAATGCAGGGAGTGCGGGTTCGATCCCTGGTCAGGAAGCTAAGATCCCACATGCCTCGCAGCCAAAAAACCAAAGCATAAAACTGAAGCAATATTGTAACAAATTCAGGAAAGACTGTAAAAATGATTCAATAAAGACTTTAAAAAGACATCCAAAAAATCTTAAAAAAACACAACCTTACAAAATCTATGGGATGCAACAAAAGTGTTTCTAAGGGGGAAGTTCATAGTGATACAGGCCTTCCTCAAGAAACAAGAAAAGTCTCAAATAAACAACCTAACCTACCACCTAAAAGAATTAGAAAAATGAGAACAAACAAAACCCAAAGTCAGCAGAAGGAAGGAAATAATAAAGATCAGACAGAAAATAAAGTAGAGATCAAAAAAGACAATAGAAAAGATCAATAAAGCTGGTTTTTTGAAAGGATAAACAAAATTGACAAACCTCTGGCCAATATTACATGAACCTCATAAATTCATTTAACTAATCTTGTTAGGTGATAGATATTTTTGTATTCCTATAAATATTCTTGAGCTTTTTTTCTATTAAATTACTTAGAAATTGGTTCTTTCATGTCTGCTCTTAAGATTTGTTAGGTGGGACTGCAGCCATTCTTAATCTAGGGTTAATTATTTCCCCATTTCTGAAGCAAGACACTTCTTTGTGCTCTAGTCCACACAGTGCCCCTGAATCTTGAACTTTTTCAGTCTGGCTACTGGGACAGGCACAATTCCCAGCCTTACGTGAGTGCCTTTCCCTGTTCCCTCTAATCATTTCAAGTGGTTCTTTTCCAGGCCTCTGGGTAGTTTCCTCAAATGCACTTGCCAATCTGTACACAGCTAAATACTGGAGGAAATTGCTCTGCAGATCTCCAGGGTTCTCTCCTCGTGTACTCTGCTCTGCAAACTTGAGCTGCCTTGTTTCCTTGGACTCTCAGCTTTATCCCCTCAACCTCGGAGTCAGCCATGCACTGTCCAGTTCCCTCTCCCTGTGCTGTGGACTAGAAACTATCAAGGCAGCATGTCACAGCAATCTTCTATGGCTCACATCATTATTTCCTGTATCTCAGTGGTTATTGACCTTTGTTGCCTCATGTACGGTGTCTTGCAAACTATTGTTTCCTGTATCTTGACCATTTTTTTGGATTTTTCACACAGGAGAGTAAACCTGGTCCCTGTTACTCCATTCTCCATTGTGACAGACAGAGGGAGTCTTTTTATCATCTGCCTTTAACTGTCAACAGATTTAATCAGAAGATATGTGATTTTAATGATAATGACATTCTTTTTAAAATTTATAGTTAGCCCTTTCTTCCATAAAAAATAAAGGTTGACAGTGTGTCTGTAGTAAATCTGAATTATAGTCCTGATTGGACCATGGATTTCATGTGAAGGCTTAAACCAGTCCCTTAATTTCTCAAGCCTTCACTTTTCTAATCTGTGGGAGACTTTGATCTGGACAACCTTTATATCCTCTTTCAGAAATGTGTCTATAGTCACTAATGTTTTCCTTAGAAATTGAGAAAAGCTACTGAATTTGAATATATCAGTTAGAAGGCTTTTAAGAGAAACAAGAATGTGTTTTCAACATCTGGTCTTTCTGAAATTTGAATGATCCTTTTTGACTCCATACTTACTAGCAAACCCAGCAGCAAAACTGAAATCTTTCCTTTGACGTACACAGCAATGCCAAACTGAAATAATTTAATATTGTTCTCTCTTCAGATATTAAGTACTAAGCTTTAGTTTTTACTTTATACCTCTTTGGTTTATTCCTTCATATTCCAAAAATCCTCTTGCCTTACTTTGACATTATAGTCAGCACGTTACTATGTAAATATATCATAAATGAGTATTGCAGTGTGACAAGCCATATCACAAGAAAACATCAAGGACCTACAAGACAAAGATCTCATACATGAATATCTGAAATAATGCCAATAATGACACTGAAAATGAAGTAAACTCACATGAGAGTCAGAAAATGTATCTCTAGTGCTTTTAGAAGGGGCTCATTGCCAGAGGCAGAATGCATTAATTTCATATTCCGTGTTAGGGATTTTCCATTTCTCCTTGAATAAAACGTTAGTTTCAAAAATTGTCCTTGAACTAGAAAGACTCTCAGTGATTTGTTAAACCTTCTTCTCCCCATTACCTACAGAAATCCACTAATTTTGCACCATATCTGGCAGACAGGAAGTTGGGCTAATGTGTCATCAATTCTACCAGAACTGTGCTTTCAATTTATTCAGCATTTGCAGAATGAAGGGCATTATGCTAGGTTTTGTGGGCGATTCAGCCAAGTAAAGTATTTAGTCCTGCTCCTTGATGAACTACAATATAATTAAAGAATAAAAATCTACACACAAAGTGGATAGCTATCTATCAATGTAATGCAACAAATTTTAGATACCAAAAATAGCAAATTAAAGATCAATGGGAATATCTGGCATAATTCTTGAGAGAGGTCAATCATAAGCATTAGGAAAAGTTTTGCTCTGATGATTCAGCTATGGAAATAATGATTCATTAACTCATTCGTTTCAATATTTTTAAGTGTATAATATAAGCCCCAGAGTACAAAAGATTTACAGTAGTACTATCTAAGTAAACTTTCTGTAATGATGGAACTGTTCTTTGTCTAAAGTGTCCAATATGATTGTGACTAGCTACATGAGAAAATGTTGATTTTATTTATTTACTTTTTTTGCGGTACGCGGGCCTCTCACTGTTGTGGCCTCTCCCGTTGCGGAGCACAGGCTCCGGACGCGCAGGCTCAGCGGTCATGGCTCACGGGCGCAGCCGCTCCGCAGCATGTGGGATCTTCCCGGACCGGGGAACGAACCCGTGTCCGCTGCATCGGCAGGCGGACTCTCAACCACTGCGCCACCAGGGAAGACCAAAATGTCGATTTAAAATAAAATTAAATTAAATTTAAAAATTAGTTGCAGTAACATTTCAAGTACTCAGTAGCCAGTAGCATTGCACAATATAGGTCTAGAAGGAAAAGACATGCATGTGTACAAAAAATTACAATTTGTTGTGTAAGTTTTATGACATGGCTCTTCAGGAGCAAGATAAGGAATACCTAACGTTCCCTAGAATAATTTAGAAGAAGTTGTGTTAGAGCCAAGTTTTAAAATATATTTAATATTTAACAGAGAAAGAAATAGCAAATCAGCATCCTAGTCAGTAGAAATAGTGAGAAGAAAAGGATGAGAGCATAGTGTATTCAAGGAGTAGAGCAGAGTAATGTGCGGAGAAGTTGTGGGAGATGAGAGGCAGGAAGGAGGCAGGTCAAGGAGGGGCTCAAATTTGTATTTTAGAAAATATTACTCTGTCATTAATTTTTCAACTATGGCATTATTGATATTAGGGATGAGGTAATTTCGTAAATCCAGGGGTGGGGATGGGCTGCCCTGTGCATTATAAGATATTAATCAACATCCCTGGCCTCTGCTAACTGAATGCCAATGGTAGGTGCCCCAGCTGTGATAATCAAAGATGTCTCTATAGACGTTGTCAGGTGTCCTCCAGGAGGCAAAATCACCCTGGCTGAGAACCAGTTGTGAAAATGAACTGCAAAAATACATGGCTGAAGCAGAGTTCACTACACGTGTCTGTGCGTGAGATGAGGAGGACCTGAAATGAGGGATTTGTGGAGAGTGGAGGCCTACTTCAACTGAACAGGATAGGAGAGGAGAGAGATGGAGAATAGGATGACAATCTCTGCTGAGTGAATGGGATATGAAGCCTTTTATTGAAATGGAAAGTACAGCAGAAAGATCAAGTTTGAGGGAAAGATGAACTTGGCTTTGAATATGCTGACTTGTGGTATCTGTGGAATATCCAAATAGTAATGTTCTGTGGGTATTTGAAAATAAAGATCTGGAATTCAAAATAGAGATGTCAATTGGACGTGTAAATTTGGGAGTCATAAGTATGTAGACATTGTTGAAATCATGGGAACACTTCTTTCTGCACCTAGCAATCTAGACTTAATGACAACTGTCATCATTTCCACCTGATCTCCAAATATAGTCCTATTCAATCCATTCAAACACATAGCCCAGTGTTGTTTTGATTTTTGTTTTTCTCCTGACTTCATGTAGAATCAAGGACTTTGAAGTCCAGCTACACCAGCCTATTTATGTTCAGTACTTCTGCCCAGAGGGCCTTGATCTCACTCTTTCCTTTTCTTGGATCACTCTTCTTCCTTTGGCTCTGAACTCAGAAGTCATATTTCTAGTGAGACCCTTCTTGACTCAGGCTATTTATGCTTTAACACTCTTTCTGCCAGGTATTCCATGTCTACACTTTTTTTCCCATAAATCCCGTTAACATTTAACGTACCACATATTTTACTGATTTATTTAATTTATCGTATGATTCTCTCCAGAAGCATACAAGTTCCATAAGTCCAGGACTTCTCTCTGCTTTGTTCACTCCTGTTTATCTACCACTTAAATCAGTGTCTAACACCTAGTGAACTCCACCAATATTTCTTTGATGAATGAAGAAGTTTCCTACTGGTCCAGACAAGTTTGCCTGCGTTCAGTCAAATTCTTGCTAAGACTTATGGCACAAACTTGAAAACCACAGGAAAGTCATGTTTACTTGTTTTGCAGGGTCTCAGAGAGACAATTTTGTACTTAGGTACCTGCTTAACTCACTGAAACTACTGGCCTTCATTCTTTTTAACATATCAATATTTATGTTCAAAACACGTAACAACTTTTCATATCATATGAAATTCATATTTCTCAGTGTGAGCTCCAAAAACTCTTCAGAATTTTTACACATTACTAACCTCATCATAAATTCACCTAATTCCCCCTAGTGAAATATGTTAATCTCTGCTTTGTATTCTGACATTGTACCATTTTCAATACTAACGATGCCCTCCCGCTTTCTGTCCACTAATGTCTCTTCATAATCTGCACCTACTTAAAATGTCACTGTTTCTAGAAAGGTGCATTCACTTAATGGACCTATTCTAGGACTGCATTCCTAGAGGAAAGCTTCTCTGATCCCACAGGCTTGGGTTAGGTGGTCAATTTTTACTAGAAATAATCCTTTATCTACTTCTGGCATTTAACTTTGCCTTTAACATTGTATTTGTATAGAGCTTACATCTATTGTATCTCTAGATCATGACCCCAAGCCAGTGACAGAGTACAGCTCAGTAAATATTTGTTCCTTTATATACATTAATTGTCTTCATCTGTTTCTAATTATTCTTCTGCCTTTTAAATTAACACTTGCTTGCTCAATTTGTTCTTTGCTAATACATATTTGTTGTTATTCTGTTACAGTAACATTAGCTCTTTCAGGGCATTCTACCTCCATAACAGACTATGCTCTTTAAGCACTTAAAATGGGACTTTATGGGCTTCTATTCTCCAAAGCATCTAGGTCAAGGCATGCAAAAAGCTTCCTTGCTAAATGTTTAAGATCTGGGACACTTGGTCGGATTGTCTGGATTTGAATCCTGGACCTACATTTTATTAACAAAATGCCGTTAGGCAAGTTGTATAGTATTTTAAGTCTCAATTTTCTCATCTGAATAATCTGGTGGTATAACCTAACTATAGAAATGAAGGTTTCAATGAGATATTAAATAGAAGTCACTTTGAACAGGTTATCATGATTATGTAGTGCAGTGTTGTGTACTCTAGATGCTACGTACTTGTTTGAGATGTCCAGGTCCCATATCCCTGGGGCATGCTTGGGGATTCAAGTTATTAATACCTAACTGATTGACAATGGCATAGAGCAGAAGTACGTGCTGACAACAGCAATCTTATCAACATCTTTCCAGTGCTTTTTATTCCTTCCTTATTTAGCCTCACACTCTGAACATTCCCAAAACTTACCTTCTGTTTCCATTCTAATTCCGTAATTTCCTTAGCTTATTTGTGCCATTAAGGTACTGAGGGAAGAGTGTAATGAGCTAATGCTTAATGCTGCACAAGCCTGTCCTAAGAGAGACACTAATGTATCAGTACTAAAAATGTTTGAAATACTAATTTTCCTGCTAATGAGCCTAACCATTTTATTATAGTTATACCTTAATACCAAGCTGCAGGTCATTACCTTCATGTATTAAAAGCAGCTGATGTTTCTAGGGCTTAATGTATCTGCCATTTGCTTGATGACCCCTCTTTCTTGCCCATTTTACATAGTAGATATTTAGAAAATGAAAATTAGATCACTTGACAGGATCACTAATGAAAATTAGATCATTTGACTTGACATCATATTGTGTATGATGGTTTGATTTCATTATTTATTAAAAACTATTTTTCTGATTATACTAATTAATAGATACTAGTTCCATGAAATTTGAATTTTGAAAATATGAAAAGGGACAAATAAAATAAGAATGATTCATCCTGTCACCTAAAGATAATCAGTTATGATTTAGTCCAACCAATCTTATTTTCAACATATGTTTCTGTGTGTGTATAACTGTAAGTAACTCTGCTGCTTTATTGCACCACCATATGTATATTTTCCTTTGTATTAGTAATCTTTGGAAATGCCATCCATAGTTAAATAATAGTTTAGTTATATAATTATATGTTACAGTTATATCTATATAAAGATATGTATATATACATGTGCTTCTGTGTATCTATCTTTTTATCTATTGAACAACTAATTTCTTGTGTTTCTACTGCCCCATCTTATAAATAATATTGTGAGGAACATCTTTGTGAACAACTATTGATCTGAGTTATTAACTCACTTAAATATATTCTAATGGAAGAATATATTAAATATATTTAAGCATTTGTGATATACTAGGCTACATTTTATATATATATATATATATATATGTTAAAATTGCAGACCCTGAAGTCAACTGACATATGCTTGAATCCTCACTCCAAATTATTCTACTAAGATAATTTTAGGAAAATCACTTGATCTCAATTAGCTCTAGTAATAATTTTTTTCACTTAAATTTCTTTTTTTCTGATACTGATACTCCTTTGCCAGCTTCCTATTAATTAGTATTTAATAATTAAATTCTTTTATTTTTACTCTGAGTATATTTTTTTTGCCACTGTTCTTATTTTAATGTTTTTCTTGTATTTTGCATAAGATTGTATTTTCTGTTTTTCTAAACATTTTTGTTGTCTATTTTAATTGTTAAGTATAGCCTATTTATGTGTGTGTGTATGTGTAATTATTTGTATGTTCATTGTTATTGCTATCACAACTTATTGTGTTTCCCATTTATTCTTTTCTTTACTTCTTTTTAATGTATTTCTTTTTTTTTAATTAAGATTAAAATTAAGGTTAGATTAGGATGGTTAGAGTTAGGATTTGGTTTGGACATTTCTTTTTTGTAGCAAACAGTTAACTAACCTTGACTATAGTTTCTTGATTTTTCAATATCTGTGCTGACCATTATATCACCTGACAATATAACTATTAATAGTTGTGGCAAAATATAATTATTAATAGTTCTTCCCATAAGATGTTTATATTTAAACTTTTATAGTCTGAATGTTTAAAATACATTTAGTCCAGAGTCATATTTAGCTAAGTAAACAAATTTAGATTGAATTTTATTTTCCCACATGATTTGGACATTATTCCACTAGTTCTAACATCTGGTTTTTGTTATCAATCTAATTGTTTTATAAATAATCTGTAATTTTTCTCTTGTAGATAATTTTTTTTCATTCATAATGCTCCATACTTTCATTACTTGTTTCTAGGTGTGTTTTATTCTTATATATCATGCTCAATACTTGGAATGCACTGTTATTTTTAATATATCTTCCTTCAATTTTGGAAAAGTTTCCATTATTATACCTTCAAATACTGCTCTTCTGCCTGTCTGTACATGCTCTTCTTTTGTAATATATTGGAATATCCAGCTCCGTACTCCCCTACATCTCTTACTGGTCTGAATGCTTTCATCTTTTTATCTCTACATATGCAATCTAGCTGAATTTCCCAGTACAATCTCCAATTCACTAACTCTCTTTTCAACTTTGTCTATTCTAAAGTATTTCCTATCTATTGAGCCTTTTGTTTTCAATGATTAATGTTTCAATTTTCTTGTTTTTTTCAAGTCATTTTAGACTGTTTTGGTTTCATTTCTTTTTATTTAATGAGTTAATTTTCATTAACATCTTTGAGATTCATACTTATTTAAAAATATTTTTCAGTCTTTTTGTAATTTTAATGCACTCAGATTAACTTTATTTCCAATTATTGACAGGCTTAATAACTTTAGATCACTTTACCTATCACGAAAAAAAAAATTGTAGGACTTCCCTGGTGGCGCAGTGGTTGAGAGTCCCCCTGCCAATGCAGGGGACGCGGGTTCATGCCCCAGTCCGGGAAGATCCCACATGCCACGGAGCGGCTAGACCCGTGAGCCATGGCCGCTGAGCCTGCACGTCCGGAGCCTGTGCTCCGCAACGGGAGAGGCCACAACCATGAGAAGCCCATGTACTGCAAAGAAAAAAAAAATTGTGGCTACTTTTGAGTAGAGTAAGAAAAGTGGTTCTTTCTTTTTGCTTCTTTATCTCTCTTGCTCTCTATTTGTGCTTACTCTTTCAGAGCTTTCAGTATTGTAGCTATTTCCTTTGTCTCCCAGGCCAATAGCCTCAGGGTATCCTAGAATAAGTCCTACATTTATGATTCAGGTATCCTGCCTTCTAGGATTGAAAACCACTGAGCAAGTTATTAGCATGTGTTACTTGGTTCAGATCCAAGTTGTAAGACTGTGTATAACTCCAGATTCCTTAAATACATACCTTCAAATAAATTGCATCTTCAAACAGATTTGAAAGCAACTTTTGTCAGCTTCATATTTTTAAGAAAACTTACAGTATCCATGGCTTTAACGATATGTAGGCTTTTATCTCCCATCTGACACAAAGTACTTTTAGTCTCTGATACCCTACTGAAGCTGAATAACTAGGGCCTGCTCCTAAACCCATAGCCCAGAAGCCTATGATTTTACTTCTAGTCTCTACGTTATGTTTCTATTCTATTTTTCTGTAATGAGTATTATTTTTATTATTCTTTATCATTCTTTGAGATCTTATACTTTTAAAACTTCGGTTCTTTGCTTTTTTTTTTAATATAAATTTATTTACTTTTGGCTGCGTTGTGTCTTGGTTGCTGCGTGCGGGCTTTCTCTAGTTGAGGCAAGCGGGGGCTACTCTTTGTTGCTGTGCGCGGGCTTCTCATTACAGTGGCTTCTCTTGTTGCGGAGCATGGGCTGTAGGCATACGGGCTTCAGTAGTTGTGGCACATGGGCTCAGTAGTTGTGGCTTGTGGGCTCTAGAGTGCAGGCTTAGTAGTTGTGGCTCATGGGCTTACTTGCTCCGCAGCATGTGGGATCTTCCTAGACCAGGGCTCAAACCCACGTCCCCTGCATTGGCAGGTGGATTCTTAACCACTGTGCCACCAGGGAAGTTCCTGAGAGCTTATATTTTTAAAAATAAATTTTTAGGCAAACTTTCTCTTTGAGACACATTGTAGAGCTTAGTGATTAGCGCATATTCTAGAGCCAAACAAGTCCAAATCCTGGCTCTTCCTCTTTAAACTGCATAGGTGGTGGCCAGGTAATTAAGTTTCCTGTGGCTCAATTTCCTCATCCATAAGATGGGGGTGTTAATAGCGACCTATTTCATAGTAGTTTTTGGTTTTGGTTTTGTTTTTTTAAAATTATGGGATATTTGTATACAGGTTTCCCCCACTATCCAAAAGTTCAGCATTCCTTTAAAAACTTGCATAAGCCAAAATGGCATAAAGCAAAGAAGCAGTTAACTTTTTTGTAAATGTGAAAATCCTCTTTGGATTTCTTTCAGTTAGCAAAAGCAGGAAATAATGTAGATCTTTCATAAAAGAGAAATAGTGTAAAGCAAACTTTTGAAAAGTGGAGAATATCTGCATGTGTGTATAATACCTGCATATGTGTATATAAATGCTCAGAACCCTGAGTGGCCCATGGTTATTACTCAATTAGTATTAACTATTATTATTTTTTGTCTCATTTTATAGCTTTGTTTTTAAGACCCGCTCAACTAGAAGTCCTTCAATACACTATTTAATTTTTCTAAAATTTATTTAGTTGAATATTGTGAGATACGATTAAATTTTGACTCATCATATAGTTCTGAGAATTAGCTGTGACATTATTTATGGATTTACTATAAGATAAATTATAATGCAATATGCAAATGTATAATTTTCCTGAATTTATTTTAAAGTATCATTAAAGAAAAAGTAATATATTTGATCATTAAATCTGAAGAATATATACCTTTTATTCTTGAATAATTTAATTATTTGTAATTATTGCCCACATTTAAAATATTAAAGGATTTTCCACCCAGATTACTCAGAATTCCTCATTACAAAAAATATACACAGAGCTTAACCTGCTGGGGTATTATCAGCACCTAACTAACGTGGGGGAAGGGAAATAAACAATTACAGCTGGCTTGCCTTACACATGGGAGAAGGGAAAAACCCAGTTCCAGCCCACTCTAGCCAACCTGTTCCACCTAAGAGGGAGAGAAAAACTGAGAAACACTTATGAAGTTCATGGTCCAGAGGCATAGGCTCACTAAAAGACTAAGACCTAATCATAAGACTATAGAACACTTGCCCCACCCCATACTTCACAACCACATTACTAAAGGCATATTTACAGCAGTTTCTTTTACCTGGTATATCATGTATGACCATCAAGAAAAAATTACAAGAAATACAAAAAGCCAAAAAACATAATTTGAAGAAACAGAGCACGTGTCAGAACCAGACATGACAGGATGTTGGAACTATCAGACCAGGAATTTAAAACATCTATGATTAATATGCTAAGGGCTCTCATGGATAAAGGAGACAGCATGAAAAAACAAGTAGGCAGTGTAAGCAGAGAGATGAATATCCTAGAAAGAACCAAAAAGAAATACTAGAGAGAAAAGCAATATAACAGAAATGAAGAATGCCTTTGATGGGCTTATTAATAGGCTGAACACAACTGAAGAAAGAACCTCTGACACAGAGGATATATCAATAGAATCATCAAAAACCAAAACAAAGACAGCAAAGACTTTAAAAAAATGTACAAAACAAAAAATAAAACCCCAAAAAACCAAAACAAAACAGAACATCTAAGGAGTATGGAACAACTACAAAAGGTAAAACATACATGTAATGGGAATACCAGAAAGAGAAGAGAGAACGAAACAGACGGTATATTTGAGAAAATAATGACTAAGATATCCTCAAATTAATGTCACCCATTAAACCACAGACCCAGGAAACACAGAAAATACCAAGCAGGATAAATGCAAACAAAAACAAAGGAAACAAACAAAAGCCCCTAGATCTATGTATATCATTTTCAAACTATAGAATATTAAAGATAAAGAAAAAATCCTGAAAGAAACCAAGAGGGAAGTGGCTCACATATAGAGAAATAAAGATTAGAATTACATATGACATCTCCTCAGAAACGATGCCAGGAAAAAATGGAGTGAAATATTTAAAGTGCTGAAAGAAAAAACACCAACATAGAATTCTTTACCTTGTGCAATTATCCTTTAAAAGCGAAGGAGAAATAAAGGCTTTCTCAGATAAACAAAAAATGAGTGAATTTGTTTTCAGCAAATCTGCCTTGAAACAAATCTGATAACCTAGATGAAATGGACCGATTTCTTAAAAGACACAATTTGCCAAAACTCACATGAGGAGAAATAGACAATCTAGATACGCCTATATCTATTAAAGAAGTTGAATCATATTACCTTTCCGAATAGTTAATGCACTTCCAAAACAGAAAGCACCAGTCCCACATGGGTTCACTTGTGAATTCTACAAAGGAAGAAATTATATCAATCCTCCATAATCTCTTTCAGATAATAGAAATAGAGGGAATACTTCCTAACTCATTCTATGATCAGCATTACCCTACAACCAAAATCAGAGAAAGACATTACAAGAAAAGAAAACAACAGACCACTATTTTTCATGAACATAAATATAAAAATCTGCTACAAAATGTTTGCAAATTGAATCCAATGATGTATAAAAAGAAGTAAAAACTATGACCAAATGGGATTCATCCTAGGTATGCAAGGCTGGTTCAACATTTGGAAATCAAGTAATGTAATCCATCACATCAATAGGGTAAAGATGAAAAATTACATGATCATATCGATGGATGCAGAAAAACTATTTCATAAAATACTATACCTATTCATGATTAAAAACTCCCAGTAAATTAGGCATATAAGGGAAATTGCTCCACTTGGTAAAGAATATCTAAAAGGAAACTTATGGCTAACATTATTATTAATGGTAAGAAACTAATGGTTTCCCACTAAGATATCAGGTACAAGACAAGGATATTTCCTCCTACCAGTCCTTTTCAGCATTGTATAGGAAGTTATAGATAATGCAGTAAGACCAAAAAAAAAAAAAAAGGGAATAAAGTTACACAGATTGAGAAGGAAAAACTAAAACTATCTTTGTTCACAGATGATATGACCATTCAAGACTTAATTTTAAAAAACAAGTAAAAAAAAAAAAAAAAAAGAAACAAAAAACATTCTGGAACTAATATGTGATTACAAGGTTGCAGGATGCAAGGCTAATACACAAAAGTCTATTGCTTTCCTATACACCAGCAAGGAAAAAGTGGAATTTAAATTTTAAAACATAATGCTATTTATATTAGCACCCTTAAAAATGAAATATTTAAGTATATCTAACAAACTATGTATAACATCTATATGAGGAAAACTATAAAACGTTGGTGAATGAAACAAAATAACTGAGTGAATGAAGAGATACTCCATGTTAATGGAAGTGAAGACTCAATATTGTCAAGATATCAGTTCTTCCCAACTTGATCTGTAGATTCAGCGCAATCCCAGTAAAAATCAAGAAAAGGTATTCTGTGGATACAGACAAACTGATTGTAAAGTTTAGATAGAGAGGCAAAATGATCAGTGATTGCCAGGGGTTGGGCAGGGGTGGTATGGTGGGATAGGTGAGTACAGAGGATATTTAGGGCAGGGAAAATACTCTGGATGATGCCATAGTGGTGGGTATATGTCATTATACAATTGTCTAAACTCATGGAATGTGCAACACCAGGAGTGAATTGTAATAATACAGACTTTGGGTGATTATGATGTGTCAGTGTAGGTTCATCAAATGTAACAGATTTGCCACTCTGGAGGGGACATTGTAAATGGGGGAGGCTATGTGTGTGTAGAGGCCGAGGGTATATGGAAAATCTCTGTATCTTGCCTTTAATTTAGCTGTGAACCAAAACTATCCTAAAAAAATAAAGTCCTAAAAAATATATAGGGCAACTTTTTATAAACATATCTCCCTATTCAGTCGCTGCACCATATGTATTGTATATTTTTAGTCAGTGTAACGACAGTATACTATAAACTCTTCCATGTTTTACATTGTTTCTGTAATTGTTCTTTTTATGGCTTTGTAATAATTCATCTATGGTATTTATTCATCTGCAATTATTTATTGAACATTTATTGGTTTCTATTCAAGGTCATGGGAATGTACTGCTAAGCCAAAGTACCTGCACTTACAGAGTTTACAGCATTCTCATGTGTGCAGTTGATATATAATCATTCATTTAATTTTCTATTATGTTGTATAACTCTGAGAAGAGAACAATTATATATATTGTTTTATTCAGCCTTGAAGAGCCTTTGCAGAAGAAGTAATGTCACAACCCTAAAAATAGTTTGCTTATTTAGATGTTCTGTAAATTCACTTTCCAAAAAAAGATGGGAAAATAAATGTGTGTGTGTGTATATATATATATATATATGAACATAGTGTGTTGAACCAAGAAAATACTTAGCTGATTTAGCTGATTCATCAGGATGAAGGTACAAAGTATAATCAAATTGGACCTTTTTTTATAATAAATTAAGATTCTATATATTTCTTCTTGATATACAATATAAAGATATAAGGAATCTCATATAGAATATTGCTCTATGACATTTCTTACACTACCTGAAAAATAGACTCTTAACCCCAAACCTATGGTAATGCCCAAACTTGTAAAGTCTGTTTTGAAAATTATATAAAGCTGTAAGTTATGTCTATATTAAGGAATACTATAGGATTATGAAAATAGTCTTTTAATCATTCATCTAAATTATAAGTGACATCATTAGCATCCTGGTTTTCTCTTTTTTCTTTCTTTGTTTTATAATATATAAATATGCTTGGAACCACTGTGCAGAGAGATAGCTCAGTCTGCTTGTCTTCCTGCCACTGTCGGTATCAAGTTTGCATAAAAGGTGCCTCTGGCAGTGCTCTGGATCCACAACAGCACAAGATTTATTTCTTCCATATTAGATTATTACAAATTTCACTTGTTTCCATTTTTTATTTATAAATAGTGCTACTTTAATATTTTGATCATAACTTTTTTAAAACCTTACAGTAAATTTCAGAAGTAGCCTTAAAAGTTTCAAAAGTATGAACCCTTGTGATCCTTGATATGTACTGCTAAATATTTTTCCAGTATATTTCCAGCAGCCTAGATGAAGCTAGTTTGGTTTTATGTTGTTCTACTCTAACTTATTAACTGCATGTCCATATGGATTTTCTCACTACGATCTTTAAGTTGGAAATGGGAAGGCTTAAAAGGGGCAGTCAGGAGTCGTGACTGTTCACTTTGATCTCAACTGTATCCTTTGTCCATTTTCCTAAATTCCACTTGCTTTGTTTTACTATTTGAGTCTGTGATAACCAAAAATATATATATATATTCTGAGCTTCAGCTCATTTACCATATTGTGGAAAAAAATCCATTATAGTTGCATGTAGTCAACATTGATTACTCTCTACTCCCCTTATATTCATTTTTTATTCATATATTATTCTATGATTTATTCAAGATCAAATGCCAAACATGTCACAGGAACTAAGCCGGGTGCTGGCAATTCAGTGTCACAAAAACAACCATCTGTCTGAATCCGAACTTCTCTGAGAACTTTTCAGTGCAACCATCTTTATCACCTTTCCTCCTCAGCCAGTACTGGTACCAATGACATAACCAGAATTACATTTTAGATAGTTTTCCAAAACTCTTGAGTTTTTACTTTCTTTAAAATTGTCACAATTCCACCTTTCTCCAAAACACATTTTCTTTCAAATCTTTCTTTCTTGGTTAAGTTAAGTGCCTAACTATAACTAGTCTTTGTTTTCTTACCTGACATAAATTCTAGATAAAATATTTGTTTTTTCCCCAGGTTGTCAGCTAATTCCTTTTCCACACCCTCCATCTTCAGATCCCTCAAAATTCACACTGTGTGGTTTAGATTAGTAATATTTTAATATTCTTCTTCCCTATGGAAGGAGAATGGCAAATGGTTCCAGTTCACCTGAGACTGGAGGAGGAGGGATACAAGATCTTGATAGTCCAAGTTTTTGCTTTTGGATTCTCTGTATCTTTTATCTCTTTCTTTTATCTAACTGATTCAGAACCATCAGGGTTAGAATCAATATTACCTTAAGACCGCTGTGGAAGTACTTGGACTAAAGTAAAACTTCTAGGTAAACTCCCATGAGGCATTCATCATCTACTGGTTTAACAAATATATATTTTTAAATTTTTTATTATTTTATTTTATTAATGTTTTTATTTTTGGCTGCATCGGGTCTTAGTTGCGGCACATGGGATCTTTGTTGAAGCATGAAAGATCTTTCATTGTGGCACGCGGGCTTCTCTCTAGTTGTGGTGTGCGGGTATTTTCTCTTCTTTAATTGTGGCACTCAGGCTTCAGAGCACATGGGCTCTGTAGTTTGCAGCACGTGGGCTCTCTAGTTGAGGCGCTCGAGCTCAGTAGTTGTGGTGCGCAGGCTTAGTTGGGCTGTGGCATGTGGGATCTCAGTTCCCTGACCAGGGATCAAACCTGCGTCCCCTGCATTACAAGGTGGATTCTTTACCTCTGGACCACCAGGGAAGTCCCAACAAATTTTTTTTTAGTTCTACTGTGCTCCAGGTACTATGATAGGCATTGCATTTGCCTCTCTGGTTAACTGGAAGTATAGCTACCGAGTTATCAAATCTGAATACAAACTTATTTCTACCACTTTATAAGTTATTATATTTGTTTTACCGTAATGCATATATTGTCATGAATTTTAAGTTCCTTGGGAAATGGAAAAGTTTGGCTATATGATGTTAGTTATTCAAAATTGTTTAAAATACTATCTACTATTTATTAATAAATCATTTAGCACAGCACTTGGTTATTAGAAGCATTTAATAAGTATTGACTATTATTATTTTAGTATTATCAAACTGTATTAATTGATTATTTGACAGTGGTAAAAATTAAATATAAAAATATTAAACCCATTTAAGTACTAATTTTCACCCAGAAAATGATGGACTGTTTTTTTTTATTTTTAGTATGTTTCCTAAAAATTTAATATTCAGTGGTATAAAGCACACTTTAAGATTGTCTTTGTTTCATAGAGTCTAGGCAAGGAAAGGACATAAAGTCTATAACCTGACTTTAGTGAGAAGTGCCTTCAAATTAAATTCTGACTAAAATTTATTCTGTTCTCACAGTTGAAAAAAGATTCCATTCTGCAACCTCTGAAAGACGTTTTAAAACCCTTATAGCTGGAAAGAGTCCTTTATAATTTCTAACATTAATATTCCCTATAATCCTGAGAACTGTTCTTTTCTAAAAATTAAATTCACTGATTCTTCACAATTCTCACAATACACGTTTACATATTTGAAAACATTCCAAGTTCTCCATGTTCTTTTTAAACTGCAAAACAGATTAAATATCCCATTTATTAGCTTGAGGAAAAGGTTATTGTATTGCTTTGCCAGTAACAGCAGTTACAGAATTTTAAAACTAGTGGCATTTGTTGTACTACTGGAGTATTTAGGGAAAAAAACAAAAAATCCACTCGGACTGTAATACACTATGCAGTTTTTTGTTTTTTTTTACAGAAAGGATAGAAATCAAGGAGTAAATGAGAAAAAAAGTATGCGAGCTAGTTCAAAATGATAATAGGGAAAATTGTATAATAATCAAGTTATTATCTTTAACATTTTAGAATATTTAGGAGGAAAATAATGAGAGGTTGATTTTTGACTAGACATTAAAAAAATTAAACTGGATCTGAAAGGGAAACTGTATATCGAATTGGAAAGAGTATAATGACTTATAAACATTGTACATAAACCTGGTGTGGCCAGCACTCATATTTAGTTGGTCAGTGGACACAGAAATTAAATGACAGAATGATGGAAACTCTCTTATTCATCACTATATCCCAGTCTCTGACATGAGGTAGCTGCTGAATAGATATCTCCTGAGAGGCCTGCAAGAGGAATATAGACAGACGTTGAACTCCAAACTGATGCACCTGGGCTGGTGCTTCTATACTGGGAAAATATCCGCCCCTGTTTCCATAACACTTGAATCCATCCACCCTTCCTTTTGTTTTCCATTCCCTTATCCAATTACCTTCTTCCTTTTTCCACTACATGTTAAAAAAATAGCCCCAAATATTTCTAATAATTTTGTCTAACAGAACACAATAGGCACTGCTTCCTTGCCATCAATTTTATCTGGCCCCAGTGATTCTACCCACTATGATAAAACTCTTCTTTCCTGTCCATTTGTTTTCCTACCTCTGTTTTTATTTTTACTCTGAGTTATAAATTATCAATACTAACTAATTACAAGCATATAAAGTGAAGTGTGCTTTTAGTGCAATATTTTACATATATAGTTTTTATATGTAGATCACATATCACATATGTGATATGTATATATTTAGACAAATTGCATGGGTGTGTATAGTTCTGTTTTATTACATCTTATATAATTAAAATCATCAAAATGATTCCCTGAAAAATCATCTTCTAAAATTTAGTATAGGATTTTATATATTTAAATTGTCATTTTATAATACGTTTATGTCAAAGACAAAGGTATAATGAATACTTTTTAGTTTAGAGGAATGTATTCTTGTGTATTTAATAAAATTGTAACAGAAATCTTTCTTTTTTTGTTTTTTTTGGTCTGAGTTTCTATATATATTTGTATATAAGTAATATGTATATATATATATGTATGTATATACATTTCTCTTCTTTTTTTTAATACTTTAAAGGGTCACATGATCGCATCCTGTGATGCCTGTGGAGTTACAAAGCTATGGGATTTTCGGAAGCTCTTACCAATTGTGTCCATTGATGTAGGTCCAAGTCCTGGCAATGAGGTGAACTTTGATTCATCAGGTAGGATCTTTTTTGTTTAACATTCTTGACCAGGCTAACAGCTTTAGTATTTGTTCTGAAACTATTTTCTATTGCCACTTTATGTTTTTTGCATTTCCTTCTATTTAAAAATCTGTTCTTGATATTATACTAGAATATACTACATTATGCTATATTTATCATATGATATATATCACGTCATATAGTGAAAGCATTACATTTATCACATATGTAAAGGAAGAAATAATAGAGGAGGTAAGTGTGTGCTAATTTAGATTACTCAAGTTCCTAGCAGCATCATGCAAAATTTGGAGTCTACATCCCTTAGAATCACCATCCAACGTAAGTAAATTGAGTTTTTTGAAGGTAAAATAGCTAAAAGTAGGGAAGAACAAAAGTTTGGCAAAAATAAAATTGAAACTAATGGAATACTTTATAATAATTTAGTAATACCCCATATTCTCTAGATTTTACAATTAATTTTAAATATATATTCATCTTGTTGCAAATTGTGTCCAATAATAATTATATTAATTGGTAATAATTGTAGTATTATTATCTGTGTTTAGCATTTTTTCTGCAGTAATATAACCGTTAACGGTGAGGTAAATTATTTTATCCTTGCTGATGATGAAGAGTATAGCAACTGATGTTAACAATCACACAATGATTCCACTTGATTTAAAAGGTTAAAATTATAATTACATCTCTATCTTTAATGATAGCCTATGCTAAATAACGTATATCTGTTATTGATATAACTTACCTTTGCTGTTGTAATACACGTTTTAAACTTTTTTAAGTTTTGAGAGGTTTAAAAATCTTTGATATTTATTTGCAGTAGCTCAAATTTTAGTCAAAGAAATAAAGATAGAATATATATAAAGGAAATAATGACGTTCTATTTAAAAATAGTCCAAAAAGTATGAATATACTAGAAGCAATTCTGAAGCCATAAGGTAATTGTGTGTTTCATGGAACTGGTTTCATGATATTGACATCACATATCTAAAATTCAGAATACAGTAAGCTTGTCTTCTTAAAAAACTTGAAGCTGTGTTCCCATTGCAGATTGGTATATGAACCATATATATGACTTCCTTAAAAATATGTTAGTAAAGTTCTTGACATTAAGACTTTTATGCTCTGCTAGAATTCAAACAGACAGCACTGTACAGAATAAAAGATCCCAACTATGAGAATTTAATTTTATAATGTAAAGGCCCATTCTTATTTCAATTTATACTTTTTGATATATAGAATATGCATTGATATCATAATTCTAAAGGAACATTAACTTGGTTATTACAAACATTTTCACATCCATAAATCCCTTTTTACTATCTTGAGGTAGCATCCAAGTACTCATGGCCTTGAGTGTTGAATTCTGAAATTTCAAAACTTTTGGCTGTACTTTCTAATAATAGAAGTTAAAGGGTGTTTTGAAATGCTGTACAACTAATACTAGGTACATATTTTACTGTCATAATTGTTAAATATGTTGCCACTGCCTTTTACTGTCCTTGTCATCCAGCCCAAAATTTCTTTTCTATGCATTGTCAGGCAAACTTATTTTAAATATATGTCAGTTCCTATCATACTGTTATACAAGTCAATATCATCTTAAAGCCCCTAGTACAACAAACCTCTTTTTATTTCTCCATGACTGCTATATACTTGATGGTACACTAATATTAAGAAAACTGTCAGAATCAAGGATGGAACAATGAGAAACATAAAAGATAAAGAGTATAAACCAGGGACCCTGTTAATGAAAACACTTCATCAGTTTGAAGGAATATAATTTCAACCTGACCTTCCCATCCCTTTGACCATTTCTTCAAGGAACATACTATAATTAATTTTAATTCTACGTGTTTGAGAAATCAGTGTCTTTTTCTCATTGAATACTGAGAAATTTGCGCTTCTGTTGAGGAGAAGTCTTCAGTGACTCGTCATTTTAAAAGTTGAAATATATCAGCAGTTGAAGGAACTAGGTAGAGCAAACGAGGTCTATTGAGGGTCTGAACAGAGAGGTGAAATCACAAAGTTAAATACCAGAAATTATGTTCATCTCAAGAGAGTAAAGAAAAGTGAAGTCAAGAGCAAAACAAAATCGAAATAAGGACAGGAACACATAGATCTCTTCTCATCTGCATTTCTTCAGGAAAAGATGATTTAAAAGAAAAGTATAAAAAGATATCATGAAAATATTTGAACTATGAGGATAAGATCAAATCTAACTTAATAAGTTCAAAATACTCTTCATTTGACATACTTTTATTTATTCCCAGTGGCAAGCCAATACAAGCTTTCCTCCTTGGACCTGAGGAAAAGTCATTGATAATACACATGCAGTATCATCACAATATCATATAATATATGTGGAAGTACTGACAGTATTCGTTCTGAGAAATTTAATATAAGAAATTTAATATAAACTACTCATATACATAGTTTTTAGATATTCTAAATAATCAACATAGAAACAAAAAATTTCTCATCATATCTCATATCTCTGGATCAGTTTAATTGAAGGGCATTTGAAATCATGAGGTGTGCTGCTTAAAAAGAGCTGTTTCCATATACAATGGCTTATCTTTATAAATAAGGGATTCCTTCACTGCAAATCCAACATGGTATACAAATAAATTTGAGTAGTCATTAAAGGCTGAAATTGTGGTCCATAACATTTGATTTCAAATTTTTATGTATATTAAAGATTCCTCATTATATATTAACCTCATACATAAATATTTTTATTTTAAACTTATAAAAGTAAATTATGTGCTAGTGAAATGGTACTTTGTTTTAAAATTGAGACTTCTCATAGTGTATCATTTTTGAAATGTATCTTTGATAATATTTGAAAACCAGTGGTATAGAAAAAGAATATAGACTATAATTCAGACCCTTAGCTCTTCCCCACCTTTTAGACTATAAACAAATTATTTAATCTTCCTGAACTAAGTTTCCTCATAGAAATAATGGAGGAGATAACTGTCTTACTATATTCTAATGTGTTTCAAAGGGTTAATTATATTCTGTAATGAGGAAATTCTAATACAGTCTTGTTTTCATGTAATATTCAAAATAATTTAAATAGTTAACTAGCAAATAAAGCTACATATAATGTTATATATGCATATATAATTAAAATCAAAAGATTTAAAGATATGTGAATCACCATCTCAAGGTTAGCTTTTCTGTTGCTGTAAGAAATCAGCTTGTTACACATTTAAAAGAGGAATTACATGCAGCATAGTATTATTTACATAATGTTTTATTTGCAAATACATTGCTTGCAACAAACACAGATTACCTGTGTTTATAGATATATACATATATCAGTATATATTTGTAAAGGGATAAGTGTTCCTTTCTCATTAAACAGAGAACCTTCTGGTAATACAACGCTACACATTTTTACGAATATTCACTATCTAAATATCTCCCACTTGGCATACTCAAATGCCATATGTTTTACCATTCAAAAATTTATTACTATTTCAGAAAATGTTAAATGGAACTGTGTAGTGAAAGTAATAAAAATGAACTGTGAGAATTTCTACATACACTTTTCCACATCTCTCATTTTGTTGTGTTTATGAAGTTTAGCAATATTTTTCACTCCTTTGTAAAAGGTAATTACGGTACACTTGCAAAAAAGTCACATCCCTAGAAAATGCAGGAGCTGAAGTTTGAGCCAGATGGGGACTTTCCAGTAGAAAACTTATCAGTCTCAGATCATTGAAATGAGCAAGGTTTGCCACCATTTGGCGGTAATCCTAAATATTTCCCACAAGGAGAACCACAATAGAAATACTAAAATAGAAGAAAAAATAATGACCCCATTATAAAATATGAAAATTACCAGACCCCTCTAAAATTGCTCAAAAATAAATTTGATTTATTAGCTTCTGTTAGTAAAGGCTGCAGTTCACTGTTTCGTATTTAAAAGGCAGATTGTGGTTAACTCCTTCTGTTGGAAGCAGTGTAATATAATGGAGGAAGCACTCACTTAGAAACCCTGGTTTTGAATTTTGTCTCCACTGCTAACTAGCTGAATGATCTTGGTGGACTTTCCGAACATTTCTGAGCCTCAGTTTCCTTATATGTGAAATGTTAAAAACCTATCACGACTTCCACTTCCAGCCAAGATGGAGTAACAGGGACCAGGTTTACCCTTCCACCTAAAACACATGAAAAAAGAGACAAAATTTATGAAATGATGGTTTTCAGAAATTGAACATTGGGCAATGGAAGACAGTACTGAAGGGAAGGGGGGGTGGTAAATAAGATGAGCTCTATGGCTGCCCATAATACTGTCTGGAGAAAATTTCTAGGTCACATCTCAGGGATGGACAGAAAACCTTGGGGAAACCCCACAGCCTCCCAGAGTTGAGGAGATGGAGTGGGCAGTCCAGGGAGGCCAAGGCAGCTAGAGTTTGCAGGCAGAGTACAGGACAGGGGACAGCAACACAGAGAGCGAGCTCTGGAGATTTAGAGAGGATCCCCTCCAGTCTTTAGCTGAGTGCAGATCAGTCCACGACAGCCTAAAGCCACAGAAAAATCTGTATGAAGAGTTAAAAAGAAAAATCCCCAAAGATCAGGGGAGCCTAGGAATAGTTTGTACTCCCACCAACCAGCTTGATAAAACCTTGCAATTCAAAGGATAGTAGATAGAACAGGGATTGGCCAACTACTGCCCATGGCCTGTATTTATATTTAATTTTAATAGTAACAACAACCACACCCGTTAATTTACATATTATCTAAGGCTGCTTTCACATTACAACAGCAGAGTTGAGTATTCACAAGGGAAACGGCATGGCCTGTGAAGCCCTAAAACATTTACTGTCTGGCTCTTTACAGAAAAATTTGCCAAGGGAAAGGGCTCAGAAGGTCATTACCTCAGTAGTGAGGCAACATCAGTCCACACCTCTAGATCTAGTCCCTTCACTGTCTTTGAACCGTCTGAGTTGGCCCATGTAAAAACCTGTTTATTCTTTACTACAACTTAATGAGATTGTTACTGTTGTCTCCTTTTTACAGATGAGGAAACTAGGACATGAAGTTAACAAAAAGCCTAATGACACCTGGCTGATCAAATGTGGAGTCAGAATTCAAAGCTGGGCAGTCTAATTCCAGAGACTAGAATTTAGACTTTATATTATTCTGCTTCTCATTGTAATAATAGTATTCAGTTTCATATTGATATGTGACATCTGTTAGGAGTTATAATTCATTTGCTATGAATATTGAAATAATCTAATTAATGACCACTTGACAATGTTTGACTCAAACAAACACTATTTGTCAATTAGTTGTCTCTGGAAGAAAAACAGGAAAAGAAGATCTCCCTAGTATTATCTGCCAGGTTTTTGATGTGTCTTATAACAAGGGGGAACCCTAAATATGTTCCTAATGGGAGCTGGAACTCCAGCCCCACACCTCAAGGTAAATACCTATCAGACTAATCTGGGTGGAATAGGTGAGTGCCTGCAGGCACTTTTGCTATTTATTTAAGTCTTGGCCTGATTACAAACTGAAATAAGAAAGGAAGAAAGCAAGCTAACTTCTATGATCTCTAAGGCATAAGGCAGAGCTGAGGTAAGTTGCTCCTCCTAAGAGCAAGCCCATTCTATCTACTACATCAGTTTCCTAGGAAAGAGAGTTACAAGGAGAGGGGATAAAATACAAGAGAGAAAAGACCAGATGACTCTGCTCAATTATTTATAATCCTGTTATTTCATCCCCTGTTTGTATGCAAATCCATTTTGGTTTTGAGTAGAATATGGTCCCCTCTGCTGCTGGAGAAAGGAACTGGAGGAACGGAAGGAAATCAGATTTTGTATATCCCTTGGAGACCCAAGTGTGTCATTGAAACAAGAGGGAAAGGGGTAGGGCACGACCTTTGAAAGAATGACATAGCCTGAGGACATGACATAAACTGATTAGAACCAAATGGGTCCAAGATGGTGGATCAGTCGACTTCCACTAGACCTTGAGCCTCAGTATACGCTCACTGAACACATCAGCAAGCTAAGTGATACACCCACAGGTGCCATGACAGTTCCAAGTCTGACCATAAGAATCAAAAAGTGGGTGGTGGCCCAGTTCCTAGAAATCCCCGCCCCTTCCTGAAATAGCTGGAATACTCCTCCCACTCAGTAGACTATGAAATTACCCACCCCTATAAAAACTGACAACTCCATACCCTGGTGCCTTTTTCACCTTCTGAAATGGCCCACACTCTGTGGAGTGCGTTTCTCTCTAAATAAATGCACTTCTTACCTATCACTTTGTCTTTCACTGAATTCTTTCTGCGATGAGACATCAAGAACCTGAGCTTCATTAAGTCCCGAAACCAGATCTGTGATCTCAGTTGGAAGACAGGGTTTTGGCTGTGTTCGAGTCCTGGCCACATGGGTTCAAGTCCAAATCTGAGTTTTGACTGGGTTCAAGTCCCAGCACGTGGGCTCAAGTCCCAATCTGAGGTGCACGGTTTCATCATTAATACCTGCAATGAAGTATACTATGATCTAGGAACTGGGCTAGGTGCTTTTTCTTTTAATCATCACAGAACTATGAGTTTGGTTCATTTCTCCCATTTTAAAGAGTTTTGAGAGCTTTAATTACATATATATATAAATAAATATACACATTTGTACAGTTCTATGAGAGCCTGAATTTAGCTCTAGGAAATTGTAAAGAAAAAACTCTGGAGATTCATAGGAACTGGTTTTACACTTTACCTGTAAAAAAGCTATTCTTTCTCTTTGGTTTTTGTCATGCTATTCCATGTTTTAGAAACATTTTTATTCACCTGACAGCAAGTATGGAAAATAGCATGCTAATGATAGTGGGGACACCGTGTATTGAAGGTGTATTGACCAAAGATATATTAATTCAGAAATAATATTTGTAATTGTACAAAGTGTTATGACCATAAAGCTGTTCTGATTGGTCTATTTTCCATTCTAAATGGTTGGTAGCGATGCCATATTAGTTTTTAAGTATTTAGACTGTCATCCTAATAATGGATCACAAATTCTGAGAACTGGAATGCATTTGAATTACACAAATTATGAAAGTTTTATATAAATGAAAGTTACTGACTTTTTCAAAATATAGAATTTATACATGTAACTAATTATTCCTTTCAGATATTATGTTTGAAAGGGTGTGTACTTAATCTAATGACAACATCATTATTCAAACTATGAAGCTCTACTTTTGCAATGATTTCATATCTCCAATACTCACAAATGTCTTATCTGAGTCTGGATTGAATTCGTAGAAACATCTAGAAATAATTCACATCCTATATGTCAGAAAAGGGCATTTGAGTTAAGCATAAGGCAAGGCTCTAAAGAATAAAGATTGTTGTTCATCTGTGATTTGTAACATGAAATTGAGCAGGAAACTTAATCTCTGTTGACCTCAACTTGATCTTCTCAAAAATGAGAGATTTGGATTAAGTGACTTCCTCAATTAGGTTTCCAACCTAAGTTTTACACAACTGAGTATTGCATTTTCCCACTGTTCGTTAGAGCATGGTATCCTGAGATAAAAATAATATTCTAAAATAAAACTTAAATGCTTTTGTATACTATTTAACATTTAAAAATATCAAATTATAAGTAAAACATTCTACTTTTCCTTGATCCAAAATGGAAATACAATTTGATATAAAAATCAAGATTATTTAAAATTTGAGCCTCAAATTTAAGCGACAGCTGTATTGCTCAGCAATACAAAACTTTTATTCTTGCCAACCTAGCAACACGTTCAGTCTCTGTAGGAACAGATATTTTGGCCAAAAAAAAATGTATAAGTTTCAACATTTTAATAAATTAATGACTCAAATTCTTCATAGAAGACTTTATGAGATAGTAAAAATCTGACCCATTCTGGTTTAATCAGAGCAGGAAATAACTTATTAATCTTACACATTAGAGCATTATACAGGTGCAATCAGCTATTGCAACTACAAATGCCTGGATGAAACAAAGAAGCCACGCTTGTGTTGTTAGATCCTCGATTTTGTGTAATATTTTTAAAACAAGTATAGTTCTACTTGTTGCTTAGTTCTCTGTTGTAGTTGTACTGCATAGAAATATAATTGTAACATTATAGGCATAGATGATCAAAAAGTACTTGGAAATGTTTTCCTATGTACCTAAAATATCTCCTTGGAAGTTCGTTACAAAGCTTATGTGCCTAATTATATATAAACAATTTAAATCCAGCTCATGTCCAAAAAATGACGAATTCTAAATTACTGCCATCACATTTAATGAAGATTAATTTTGTAGTAGTCATGTAAGAAATAGTTTTCAAAATGCATTTATATTAGTTATATGCATATAACAATTAATGTGCTAATTTCTTATCAACACATTTAAGAAATTCAAAAAGATTTTTATCTATGTAACAAGTATGAGAAATTAGTTTCATGACTAGCTATATCTTAATATCATCTAGGCAATAAGATATTCCAATTCATATAATTAACTATGACTGTATGTTTACAGATATAATAAAAATTACATATACATGCTAGCATAGGTCATTATGAAATATGACCTATTTTCTCATGCATATATTAATCAAGAAAAATGCATTTTATATAAAGAATTAAAGCACAATCAGACCTTTGAATTTTTCTAAGGGGTTCACAGTTATGGTACTAAGGGAAATGTACTATTTTAATCTAATAGCATATAATAGTTATTAGATTTAAAAATAATACAGTTGAAATTTGTAGTCTACACACACTTCATGGCCCAAAATCAAGTAGCCCAAGAATTTGTCATCTTTTTAATAGATTACATTTGCAAAATTGAATAGATAATCATCTTTAATCTGCCAGCTGATACTTCTTAATAGGATAATCCTTTAAGAGAAGTTGCAGTTCAACAGATGTGCAAATCAACCCAGAGCAAATAGCACACTGCTCTTGGAGATGGAGACTGCACTGTTGGCACTCGTGATAACGCTCAGTTATATTTATCTAAAATTTAATTTCAAACGATATTCACAGATGATTTATTCAAATCTAATTGATCTCAGAAGTATCTTTTCTCACTTGTAATATAATAGGAGTGAAAATAAAAATTATTTAAAATCATCTTCATGCAACATCCCCTACTATGCACTCTACCAGCAAAAGGAAAAAAAAAAATTGAAAAGAAGAAATAGTATAGTATTGGTATTATGAAAATCAACACTCTCTAAATGTTTTGAAATAATGAGTTTGATAAATAGAATAATAGATATGCATTGGGAATAATATATATGCATTTAAGATCATGCCTTCTAACCAAGAATTATATTATTCTCTCGTATTTTTGTTTGTCTAATGGTGGAAGTTATGTTAATTCAGTTGACAAATATTTAGTGTTAGCCTATTATCTGCCAGGTACTGTTCTAAATTCTGGGATTCAGCTATGAAGAGACCAGTAAGATTCTATTTACAAAGTAAATTGAAGCAATAGCTATGAATGTGCAAGTAATAAACTGGGAGTGTTGAAAACTATAAGTTAAACCGTTCCACATATAATATGCTATAGGTGCCATCAGAGTGTGATTTGTAAAGAATATCCAGTAGCTGTATATGGAGCTGGAGAAAAAAGATGGGCACTTCTATAATGTTAACTACAACATTACCCATTTCTCTCCTCATGGACTCAGTTTACTTTTAAGTTTTGATCTTCTGTTATCCTTTCACTATGCCTTTCATAATGTTTGATTTGTTCCTTCGTCCATGTGGCATTAGAAACCACTATTCTTATCAGAATTTAGTTGTAATGACGGATGTTTCTGCTGCATCTGCTTCAGCTTCTCTTTCTCCTTCTTCTAGTTGTTTCCTCCTCCTCCTTCCTCCATAGGTCCCTTCGCTTCATTTGTCTTATCTCTCCTTTCTTTTCTTCTTCCTCAAATACAAAGACCTGAGTTAACCATACTACTCAATACATAATAAACAATTATCATTTGATTTTATTACTTTTCACCTTTCATATTCCATCCCTACTCTCATTCCCTCTGACACTCCATGGAAGTTTTTAAATATCTTTGATATGTTTCCTTAGTTTACAAGTATCTTTGAAGAATATATAGAGTTACTTTATATACATATGTACCTAAGATTTTAAAAAACTTATTTTGTCATAAATTTCATTGTTTCTTGCTTTTTCATTCTATACTATGTTCTTAAGTTTTATCCATATTAATATATGTGAGAGTTTCTCTGAGGTATATACCTGGGGGAGGACTTGCTATGCCATAGAATGTATGTTATTTAATTTAATTAAGCATTTTCATATTGTTCTTCAGAATCACTATAACTAGTTTACAGTCCTTCAAGGAATCTCATTTTCAACATTTGGTAGTGCTGTGGACTGAATTGTATCCCCCCAAAATCCATATGTTGAAACCCTAACTTCCAATGTGACTGTATTTGGAGAAAGGGCTTTTAGGAAGTAATTAAATTTAGATGAGGTCATAAGGATGGGGCCCTGATCCAATAGAATGAATAGTCATTTAAGAAGAGACATGTGCAAACATGAGGAAAGATTATGAAGGCTCACAGCTAGAAAGCCACAGTCTGCAAGCCAGGAAGAGAGCCTTCACCAGAACCTGACCATGCTGGCACCCTGATCTGGGACTTCTAGCCTCCAGAACTGTGAGAAATAAATTTCTGCTTTTGAAGCCACCTGGTCTGTGGTATTTTGTTATGGCAGCCCGAGTAGACTAATACAGATAGTATTTAATTTTATAATTCTGCCAGTACAGTGGGCACTATATGCATTGCATTTCCCTACTTACTAGTAATGTTGAACATCTTTTTACATACTTGTCAGTCTTTCAGGCTTCCTCATCTGTGAACTAATTGCCTTTGCCCATTTTTTTTTATTGGATTTCCTTCCTGTTGGGACTTACAGATTTGCAATAATTATCTGAGTATTAATCTACTGTTAATTTTGAATGTATATTTATCCCAAAGAGAAAAATATTTACTGATCTCATCTATGGTGTCTTTTACTAAATTGAAATCATTAAATGTCATAGAATCAAAACTATTTTATTTTTTTCTTAGTACTTTTTTTCCTTTGGGGACATTGCTTGAGAATTTTATCATTATTAGGTCACAAAAGCATTTTCCTGCATCTTCCTTTTTTAGCTTTATGTTGTTACCTTTCACATTTTAGGACTTTGATTCAAAGTGCAAGGAGTTGCTATCAGTTAGCATTTCTTCCAATAACAAACCAACCCAGAATCTTCCTGATTTATTGGAGCATTTGTTTCTTGTTCTCTTATGAGAGAGCTTCAGGTTGGCTCAGGCCTGATGTACTTCGCTGTGCTTCCGCTGAACTCCATGTGTCTTCTCATTCTGAACCCCAGGGCCTGTGTGTGGGACATGTTCGCCTCCTACAGTAAGCATAGCTGGAAAGAAAAAGAAACACAGCCATCATATTTATATCTTCTTTTGAATGTGACAAATACTGTCTGCTTAATATCCCATTGTCCAAAGCATGTTCACAAGTTATAAGCAAGTCCAAAGCCACTTAGATGGGGGCATATACTATTATCATAGATTACAGAGACATATCTTGGATAATGCCTAGGGATTTCTAACCTTATTACAGGAAAGAAATGCAAAGTTGGGAACAATAATTCAATGACTATAGTGGGAGATCCAACTTTATTTTCCTATCTGTTGAGACATTTTTCCTGACACCATCAACTATACAGTTAAATCTGTGATGTCACTTCTATCATATATCAACCTCATATAGAGAAACAGTCTTTCCTGAATTCTTTTTTCTAATCTTTTGGTAACATTGTCTTTTTCTGAGTTGGTACAATTCTGTTTTTATTACTGGATGTTCTAGTATTACTTAATATATGAATGTGAAGCAACTCTTTGCTCTTCTTTTCCAAAATTATCTATTGGGCTTCTTATCTCCTGGGATTTTTAGAGTTACCCTTTTAAAAATTTTAAATTGTATAATGTCAGAGAATATGGCCTGTATTAAGTTGATATCCTGTGGCCTCTAATATAGAAAATTTGTTCAGTGTTCTTTGTGTAATCAAAAAGAATGCATACGTATATACACCTTATTAGGTCAAACATTTTTCTGGAATTTAGTTTGAGCTTATTTACTGGATATTCAAATAATTTATAACATTTATTTTGACTGCTTGAGCTCTCAGTTTCTAACATGGGTATAAAAATCCTTAACCACAAGTATTAATTAATTTATCCTTATAATTCTATCAGTTTTGCTGCATATATCTTGAGGCCATGTTTTAGATACATATATTCATAATCATGATATCTACTTGATATTTTCTCCCTTTTATCAGTCTGTAACATCATCTTCATGGTGATTTTGCCTTAAGTTCTATTTGGTCTTGTATTAAAAATCGGTACCCTGTTTTCTTTGGAGTTGTATTTTCCTGATAATCTTTCTTTCCATACCTTTACTTTTCACATTTTTGTTGGAATTTCATATTTGTTTTTTTTAATTTAATTTTTTGCTTTTTTCTTCAATCTAATATTTCTATCTTTGGAATGATGTATTTGCTTTACTTATAATAATGATTTTTTTTCTAAATTAATATGCATGCATAGAAAAATGTCTGTATTAGTCAGGATTCTCCAGAAAAACAGAACCAATAGGATGTGTGTTTGTATGTGTGTATATACAGCTTGAGTCCAAATGTAGTACAAAGGCAAAATTGCTTTATTCTCAGGGACTTCAGTCTATGTTTCTTAGGACCTTCAACTGATTGGATGAGGCCCACCCACATTATGAAGGGTAATCTGCTTTACTCAAAGTCTACTAACTTAAATACTAATCATACAGAAATACCTTCACAGCAACATTTATACTGGTGTTTGATCAAAACAGGGTACCATGGCTACCATGGCCTAGTCAAGTTGACACATAAAATTAACTACAACAATTCTTTTCTGATACCCTCTGTCTCTTGTCTTTCTTTTGATGATATTAATTCTTTCAGGCAACACTTATTTTGCCCTATTCTAGATGCTAAGTATAGAGCAGTGTGTATATATATACATAATTCTATTCTCATGGAACTTACATTCTACTTAGGGGAGAAAGATCAGAGGAAGGTAGATGATAAACAACTGATAGAATCAACATTAACAAGTGGTGATAAGTGCTATTAAAAAAAATAAACCAGAATGGAGTGTAGTGAGGTGAAATATTACTTTATAGAGAATGTTCAGAGATAATGTCTCTATGAAGTGATAAATTAGAGCAGAGACTTGAAGAAAGTGAGGGAATAGATCAAGTGGTTATCAGAGGGAAGAGTGTTCTTGGCAGAGAGAACAGCAGTACAAAGTCTCTACGCTGGAACTATATTTATGTGTTTGAGGTTAAATGAGGAGAATTATGAGGGGTGATTCAAAATGTTATCCAAAGACCAGATCATGGATGGTGTTGGAGGCTATGGTCCCAACTCTGGTCTTTATTTTTAAGAAGGATTATTGTGATAAATTATGTTAATTTTTTAAATGCATGCACATTCAGTGGGGTATGGGTAAATTAGTCTTGCTGAAAAAGAATAACACATGAAACTTAAAAGAGAGCCAATATGTTTGATCAAGTCAAAGAACAGTCAGTAAATTGGTTTGCTATTATTTATGGATGATCAAATCACAGCAAAAATTGTTATCCTTATTTATGTTTAAAGACATGGTAAGACTTAAGTTCCTGACTCAACTGTGTGAAATATAGAAATCTAAATTCATCAGACACTGCTAATAGACAGCAATTGATATCATAATAATGAACAATTTCAGGAACTATAGTTACCTTTGCAACACTTTCTTCTTCTTTAAGAAGCTGATAAGATATTTATGTATATGAATATTGCTGAATGTTCTGTTGAGGAGGAGGTAGTTATGGATTTGCTACTCTCCTCTCTCATATCAATAGATAATTTGCTACTCATTACCACTATGGAAACTTATACAGAGACATGTTGACAGTGATAGCATTTAGAGGTGCTTAACTTTTACTATTGTCAACCTGACAGCCATGTTAAAATTAAATTAGTTCGATTTGTTTTTAAGAATTTCCTTGAAGATATTTGCCTACATATATGCTTACATGAGGAAAGTGTTTCCATTTAAAGAAAATATGTATCAGTGAGAATTTGGTAGTATTTTGCTATACATTTTGTAATGGTGAAGTAATGGAAAAAGGGTGCTTAGAGACCTCATCTCAACATGGGAGGCCTGGAGTAATAATGTCCTGTATCTGTATAATGTTTTATCGATTTTAATGTCATTCATTTCACCAGCATATTTCTACCACTTAGTCTGGTGGAGTTTTCATTCTCAAAAAGACTTCTCTTTTAACATGTTTTGTACTGGTTTTTATTGTGTGCTTGTTTGCCCTAGCTGACACCCAGTTTATTTTGAGACAGTTGAACTAGGTTTTATTTCCAGGTTTGTTACCTCCATTCTTCTGCCTAGATTCAAAGTATCCTGTAACTTTTCTCTGTTTTCTTTTCCTCCTGAGATTGTAGTCCCAATTAAACATTGCTACTTGTAAGAAAGCTTTAACCCAGCTTTGGAGTTTGGGACAGCCAACTGATCATAATCAATGATGAATATTGTGTTGACAGTAGTACTTAATATCCCCATCATATCTCAGTCAATCACATTAAAATATTACCCTACTATTTTCAGTAATGAAGGTAAAATTTGTGTTAACAAAGCCATATTTGCTATAATTCAAAGTCAGCATTCTCATGTGATGAAATTATTAGAGATCCTCATTTTAAGTGTTGAATGATAAAATAAAGAGAGCATTATTCACTCTAATTATAAATAATCCTCAAAAATAATTCAAAAGGGCATCTGTGAATACCAGTCATGAAAAGATAATAACTGAAGACAATTTGAAAATAAGTTAAATATGTAAGCATAAGACTTGTTCAGAAATCTCATACAATGGAATACCAAGTAACCATTAAAGTGTCATTAATGTATATATAATGAAGTACAAAGATAGTATTTCATAATACATAATGAAGATAAAGGTAGAACAAAATAGAGTATAGGATATAATTTCACAATGAGTAGATAGATAGATAGATAAATAGATAGATAGGCAGTTAAACAGAGAGATGGATGTTATACTGCTGATTCTCCACTGGCTCTGCCCCTCCACTCATCCATTCTGTCTCTTCGCTGCCCTCCTCTGTTCCCTGAGAAAGATGCTTGCCCATTGACTTATGTTCGGGATTGACCAATGAGAGGCATTGACAGGAGAGGAGAGAGCAGGAGGAGAGTTTGGAGCATTTATCCCTTCTGCTCCCACCTTGGATGCATTTGTAATGATGGCTGCATTGCTTGACAGCTATAGCTCCTGTCAGGCTGCCCCACTTCTAAGGCTCCAGTTCTTAGCCAGGTTCCACTTAGGTCATTTCCACTCTTTGCCCCTTCAAGTCTAGGGTAGGTAACAACTTACCACTGCTCCTAGTTTATGTATTTATTTTCTTAAATTTTCCTCTATTTTTTCCCCTCTGTAAATGGTCCCTTCATTAATAAGCCTCTTTAAAATTTCTATCTGAGCATGTGCTCCTTGTTTCCTGCCAAGACCCTAACTGATACAGATGCACATAAAGAGCCTGGCATTATAGCCACCAAAATGTGTACAGGAATACTCTGTGAGGTGTTTTCCCTATGCTCTATGTAAATTTCTTAAAGTAAATATGTAATAATTGTTTAATACAAAAAAGGAAAAAGAATCTGTACATGAAAGAAATAAGAAATAACATGCAAATAAATTACCCTGCTATGAAACAGTGAAGAGCTGGTATCTTTTTAACTTCTTATTGTTGTTGGCCAGATTAATCCTAATGATCTTTCCTACCCATCTCCTCCCAACGTGAGACAGCAAGAAAGGAGGGAAACGGCAAATAAATATGATTCATCTGAAGCCAAGAAAAAGGTGACACATATCTGAGAGATTAACACTTAAACCCTCTAGTTTTCACTTTTGCATGGAGGAAAGAGACCTAGAATATTCCTAGCCCCTCTCTACTCCATCTCTGACCCTCCCTCTCCTCTCCCTCTGTGAAAGGGGTGTCTTGCTTAACTGAAGAGGTCAGAAGGAACTGACCAAGTCCCACTGAATAGTTTCTCCAGTGGTCCTCTCCTTGGGAAAGTCTGTCCTCTGATCACACAGTTTCTTTCATCCATTGCTGCCAGCAGACTACTCCAATAGCAGAAGCCAGAGTTTTTACAACTGCCAATAATTGGCTGGGCAGAGTTAATTATTTATGGAAAGTATTAGGACACTGCTGAGGCTGAATATTCATGTCATATTTTAAAATTCACCCTTATCACATTGAAGGTGATATTTTTATCTCCATCCCTATAATTCCTGTGTCTATTCCTCAGGTGGTTCTGAAATGGAGTAGATAGGAAGGGTATTTTACTGCTGTTCAGACCACAATAATATTCAGAGTCCTTTTGTATGCCCACAGGATACATTATTTTTTAAGATATATATTTTTGGTTATTCTAAATGTTTTATGTGATTATTACTGACATATTCAAAAAAGCAATATGAAAAAAATATAAAACAAAAACAAATCATATGAAATCATATAAATCAGAGTTTAAAAATTTTATATTTCTCATGAAATTCCATGTAAAATTACTATATATAATTATATGTATAATGTAGAATTACTATACTATATATTACTAAATATAGTAAAAATACTATATATGTGTATATATGGCGTGTTACACTATATTTCTATCCTAATGATCTACCACATCCAACCTTATGTCCTACAGTGCTCTAATAATAGTTATTTTACAGTTTATATTGGGCCTTTTTTCATTCTAATTGCATACAGAGGCAGTAGAGAAGTTAAGAACAACAGCCTCCAGAGTGACAGAGATGCAATGATTGGTTTTAAATCCAGATTCTACCATGTATTAGTTCTCTAACCTTGAGCATGTTCCTTAATCTTTCTATGCCTAAATTTCCTCCTCTGTAAAATGAGGATAAAAACACAGTACCTGTTATTTTTTTGTGAGCATTGATGAGATAATCCATATAAACATGGTAAAAGGCTTAAGTCTCTGTCCTCCCATATTTACACTCCAGTGAGAGAAGCAGAAAATTAACTCTTTGTCTCTCTATCTCTGTCTCTATCCTTGTCTCTCTCTTTATGTGCCCCACCCCCCCACCTCTCTCTCTCTCTCTCTCTCTCTCTCTCTCTCTCTCTCACACACACACACACACACACACACACACACAGGCATGCATAAATGGTATAAGAAAAATAAAGCTGTGGTAAGTGTATAGAGTGAAAGGGTGGGGTATTGCTATTTCAGATAAGATTTTCAGGAAAGATCTCTGAGAAAGGGCAACCTGCATGAAGTGAGGATGTAAGTCATGCACAGGTCTTGGGAAAGAACGTTCTAGGAAGAGGACTCCAAGTAGACAGACCTTGAGTTAGAATAATGTTGAGAAGTTCCACATTAACTAGAGCAAAATGAATAAGGAAAATGAATAAGAGATTGGCATGAGATGACTTTGGAGGGATAAGCAAGAGTTAGACCATGAAGGGTCTCATAGGCCACAATACAGAGATTGAATATTAGTTGACTATAACATGAAAACAGTGGACAGTTTTTAGCAGTGAGGTAATGAAATTTGATCTACATTAGAAGAAGCCAACAATAAACAAGTTGACAACCATGTAGACAAACACACTCTATTCAGGGCAAGGATATATTAGACTATATACTCCCCTCTGTTGATTTTCCTTTCAATTGACTTGTCAGTTCTACACTATACTGATTGTTTTTCTTTATAATATATTTTATTGTTAGGTAAATTGAGTACCATTTAATTATTATCATTTTTCAAGACTTCTTAATTATGCAGGTTCATTGATTAATGTATTAGTTAAGATGCTTTTGGCTATAAGTATCAAAAACCCCAATTGGAACTGACAAGAAGCAATCTTGTTATGTCACATAAAAGAAAGTCCACAGGTGGGGCAGATTTCAGATTTGGTTGATTCGGCAAATCTAAAATATTTTCATGGAGTCAGTTTCTTTCTTTCTCTTGGTTCTGTCATCCTGATGTTGGCAGCAAGGTGGCTCTTACACCTCCACAGATCATACTGTAACAAGACAACATCCAGGGGAAGTGGTGAGACTGTCTCTTCCTCTGACTTTCAGAAGGGAGGGAACTGTTTCTTAAAGTCCCCAGGTAGACTTCCCTCATGTCTTTTGGGCCAGGATGGGGACATATGCCCATCTCAGAGCGAAGCCCTAGAAAGGGGAATCGTTACTTTTATACCAGGCAGTGGTGTCAGCTTCCCCTGGGGCACACAGCTGTGTGTGTGTGTGTGTGTGTGTGTGTCTGAGGAGAGAGGAAGAAAGGGAGGGACGGAAGGCAAGGAGAAAGGAAAGGAACTAGGCAGTAGGGAAACATCGCTAACCACTAGAGTGACATAAAAGAAACTCAGCAGGCAGAGAGTATACACTCCTGGAATTGTTTGGGGGGAAGCTGGAGGAACATTACTTTGAAAAGGAAGGAGAAAACTAAAGCATTAGAAAGGATTTTAAGTAATGCAGTGACTGGAGAACTTTATTACCAGGACAGCCCACAGAAGGAAATTAATTTTATATTCTAACCCTAAAACACGATCTTAAGCATGCATATATATAATGTATATTATATATTTACATATAAACATGTATAAATAGATATTTTCTGTGTTATATCATTTTTAATGCTGCACTACATTACTTTCATGACCCACTTATTGGTTTCAAGCTGCAATTTGGAAAATCCTGGTCTAGTCAATCTCTCAAGCCGGTGTCTAAAACACCTCAAAATGCATAATAGTCTTCCTCATGGTGGTAATTTTTTGTTTCAAATTTATATAATGAGTGGTAGCTTGATTCGCCTCTTTATTTATTATATACTCTGTGTGGCTTGCGCGGAGTTGGTCTGAGGAAAGGCACACTGGGTGACATTGCCTGAGAACAAAGGGAATCACCCCACCACCACCACCAGTCCCTTTGAACTCTCGGTACCTACAAATCTCTAAAGGATATGTTGCTACTAGTGGGAAATCAAAACAGTGGGAAACTGTGACAACGCTGCCTGAGCAAGTGTCGTTACCCCAAATGCAGCTTACTTCACCAGAGCAATTTTGCCTTTGGGACATGAAAATTAAACATTTCATGTCATTTTTTAAATTAAATAATCATGGTTTTGTAAGATGTGTCCCCATTTCTCCTATTGGTGGTTTCTAGAAACACCTATCTTTTTGTAGGTTAGAACACTGAGTAAATTCTCATGTGAAATAAGATGCTTAGAAAAGAGCTAACTATATCATGTAATTCATAATTTGATAATTCTTAGGTATTTATGACTATATTGTAAAAGTTATTATTTCCTGGACTATAATAGTATCTGAGATATAAATCAATCTATTTATTTGATGCTGACCAATATGGTTTAATTTTGTGCCTTAAAGAGGCACATTTTGTATTAAGAAAGATTCAGGTTCATAATTTGACTCTTTTATTCTAAGGAAGTAAATTAGGTTTCAAAATGTTGAGCTTAGAAGTGAGTTGGTGAATGTTTTTCTTAACTTTCTTTTGAGCATTTCTGTCCAAAAAAACAGGCAGTATTTTGCATTTCGGTCATTTGTCTTTTGCTGAGATAATGAGGGTGGGACTCTACAACTACAGGCAATTGCTTTGAGCTCTAAGCACTTTGAAGAGATTAGCCCCATTGGTATTCTCTTCATTTTGGGGAGAGAAATGCTGCTTTCCTCTGAGTATAGGAAGATGGACAGGTATTGAATAGAAACTGATTTTGTCTAGCCGATAGTATGGTATTAAATATTCTCTTCTCAAAGACATATATGCAACATGAGAAAGTTCTCTAAGACGACTGGGAGCCTCATTACACTGACTTGTTAATTTTGTCTGAACCTGCAAAGTTTTTTTTTTGGTATGATTTGCCTAGAATATATCCTTAAAGGGGTTCGAGCCTGGATGGTATTGTTGTTATTAAGCTAGCCAACTTGGTAATGAACAAGTTAATTATCCTGGGGATAAAAGGGGAAAAATGACATGATTTCTGCCAGCAATACAATGAAAAAGGTACAAATGAACTATTTGGAGGTCTGCCTACCCGGTAGGACTTAGCTGGACAGTGACTTGTCTCTCCTGTGGGAGTTTAATCAAAGATATCTCTCTTTGATTTAAAAATGTCACACTTTGCTAGAAGTCAGATGAAACCATATAAATTATGTTATTGCTATTTCATAGAGGTTCAATTAGCAAAAATCTCAATTCAGATGACTTTTCTGTATTAAAAAGTATCTCCTGTGGGAGAGGGAGATATATATATATATATAGATAGATAGATAGATAGATATACACACACACACATACACACACATATACATGTGTATATTTATGCATTTATATATGTATATATATATATGTGTGTGTGTGTATATTTTTAACTTTGGTGCTGCAGTTCTCTCCAGTGTCTGGCTTAAATACAAGAGCTTCATCTACTGATTAGTTTGCTCCTGCAGACAATCAGATACTGAAACCTTTTGAAAGTCATCATATCCTTCCCTTTCTGAAAGCATCCTTGAAGTTCAGCAGCTTAGCAAGTTTTTGCTGCCTTTGTGCTTCTTGCTGTGTTATAGATACATAAAAAGGAATATTACTTTCATTTGGAAAAGGTAATAAAAACCTGTGTTTAGGGGACAAGTTTATCATCAAATAAGCCTTTTATTTATGCTATTCAGACTGCCTATCTTCAGGATATCACAAGTATCAATCAATTTCAGGTCAACTGGATGTGTGAAAGACAAGGAGCATTCTCTAAGCTCATGATTATATCCTGTGGTTTGTAACAGTAAATGTGATTATGTGACATGTTTCTGTACCCTCTTTGGTCTTATTGCCTGTGCACTTGAGATAATCTACCTGTGCAAACTCTAAGAACTAGTTTACTGGGAAAGAACCTCTGATATAATTCTATTCATTTCTTCAGAGTTTTAGAAATTAGAAACCCTTACCACCTCCATCCCTAGAATTTCATAATTATAGTCCCAATATCATCATCAAAGATCCTGGGCAGGCTCCCACATGGCACTGGGATGGAGAAATAGGGATGGATATGGGATTTCCTGAAAGATTTCTAGGGTCAGAAAATTGCTATTCTGCCTTTATCTCCAGGAGCACCTCACAGGATCTCAATATTTTGTGACTCCTTAGCCCTTGAAACTAGAGTCAATGAGATTTTTCCAAGACTAATACAGTTTTCAAGGTAATGAGGTAAGGTAAAAAAAAAAAAAATTCTAATTTACAGGTATGGTCACTTTTACTTGGGGCTACCACTTTACTTATGTTGGACCTTATTTATGACAGTAAAAACTTGAAAGAACAGTGTTTGGTTCCTTTTCATTGAGATAGGTTGTTTAAGGTGCTCAGAATGTCAAAGCTCTCTTTTTTCAGTGTACTTTTCTCTAATTTACAAAGTGCATTTTGTCATTTTGTTGCATTTTGCTAAGTTATTTGCATTTCCCTTGTACAGATACTAGCATTTCAATAAATATTTGTTGATTGATAACTACACAGAAAACATTTAATGAGAGCCTTTTACCCTCATCATTATCAGTGCTTTTTCATGAGCTTTTCAGATAATTTCTGAAAAGCACCCGTTAAACTCTTTTAAAGTTTACATTTGAACATATTTTTCAGCAACTTTGCTCTACTATTAAAGAACTTTGGCTCCTTGCACTAAGAAAGTGTACTGGCAAATTAGATCTACTCCTATGTTGTAAAAAGATTTTTATTATGTTTCATAGATTCAGTGATTTCATAAATTGCTAGTTGAAGAAGCAGGTTTAAAGATATTGATTTACAACTGATACCAGTGTATGAAGTGTTACTGAAATTCTTTAAGAACAATAAATAAATAAATAGAATATATTTAAGTAAAAAATTATTAATGTTGAAAAAGATCATTTAATGTTACCTTCAGGTATTAGTATAATGATAAGTGATGAAAAATATCAATCCAAAAATCAATGGCTTAACCCAAAAATGTTGACTTCTCACTCACGTGGATCCAATGTGAGGGAGGCTCTGCTCCATGCATTCATGGCCCAGGCTGACAAAGGCTCTTCCATTTTTACCACACAGTTTCCAAGGTCACTCTGGGTATCAATATCTAACCAATACACAAGAGAAGAGAGGGAAGAAAGGAAGCCTGCTCCTTAGTCACCTTTGCAGAGATATAAAAGAAATATTTTCTACCACCAAGAGCAAAGGGCCAAAATCATTATTCACTTCATTCAGTTGGCAAGAACTAGTCTAATGTCCCTGCCTAGATTCAACGGGAACTGAGAACTGTATTCCCTGACGTAGCAACCATTTTCTAACAACTCTACTCTGTGGAAGGGAGTCTGAATCTTTGGTGGGGAACCAATAGTATCTACCATACTGTATCGGTTACTATTCTTGGGTTGTAATTAAAAACTGATTCTGCTAATTTAGCTAAGAAAGGAGTGGATTAGAAGAGCATGATGCAGTTTGCAGAATCTAAAAGAAAGAAAGGTTAAAGTTAACAGCCAAGCCTCAGAAAATCCTGGCATCAGAGAAGCTGCAAAGACAACAGGAATTAGATTAATGAACATGGTCTTCAGAGTACTGTCAGTAAGATAAGATGGCTCCAGCCACTTTCAGCCCAGGTGTTAATCCAGTCAAGATTCAGGAAGAATCTCTGAGGGAAAGAACATCTGATTAGCTGGTCACTTTCCCTCCCCTTGACTAGTGGAGAGTTGGGTATCTGGATTAACAGTCTTCCAAGATTGTATTCAGTGGGGAACAGGAAGATCCCCCAAGCCAAGACAACATATGGGTACTGTCAGAGGAAGAGGTGATAGAGGATAAGCAGATCAAACAATATATATGCTCTTTAAAACTCAGAAATTCCAGACTACTTTATGTTTGATAAATTCAAAGGAAAGAAACAGTTTCTGATCCAAGTAACTAAGAGAAATAACTAATAAATCAATATGCAAAGTCTAATAAAGGATTTCATTATCTATTGGTTACAAAATCCTTCTCTTTTTTTGTAGTAATTTGATAATCTTAGAAAAACTTGTGAATCTCTCTGAAGCTAAGTTTCTTTTTCTATAAAATTGCATATGAGGACATTTTTTGTCATGTGAGGCAGTGGTGGTTGGGTGTGGGGATTCTTGGGCTGCAATCAATGGAAACTGACTGGGGGGTGGTGAGGAAATAGAAATAAGAGTTGATGTATTTGTTATTTTATATGTAGTGATTCCTTGGAATATTCCATAATAAAGAAGATGATTACTGTTTACAAATACATTTATATTTTGCCAAGAAGATATTAGAATATATTCATTTGTATTTCACCAAGAAACACATTTTTTTTAACCTGTGTTTCTAGGGTGGCTCCAGATTATGTATAGGTTTATTAAAGACTTTTTTTGATGACAGTGTGTACAAATTCCCCACCAAAGAACTGAGGGTTAAAATGGATCAAAATAAACAATATCTAAGTGGATATATTTTAAAATATTCTGAAGGATAAGAAGTTGTAAAAAAATATAGTATTACTAGAGTTAGAATTGCTATAAATAGTTATCCCTAAAAATGAATGCAAGGTTTGAAAATTGCAATACAGACCTGTGGAAAATAGTAAAAATTACAATGAAAAAAAAAATCCTCCAAACAGAGCTTAGTATGCCCTCTTATCATTTCACTCTACCCTGTAGTTGTAGTTTTCAAAGTAGGCTATTAAGTTGTCTTTCAAAGGTTTATTTTAGCAAATGGCTCTTCCATCTATGCACAAAGAGAGTAAAATAACCCTATAATTTTGTGGATTTTTAAAAGGTTTGCTAAGAAAAAGATTCTTCTCCTTTTCCTTTGATTCCAAAGAATGTACAGTTTGTACATTCTTTTCCCTTTGGGAGCTCAAGAAGACAATCTTCCCCTGAATCTTTCTTCAAGTGTCTCATATTACAATAGAAGTACAGTAATGGTCAATTTCTTTTTAAAGCTTTCTGAGCTTGCTTGCTCTCCCCTGAGACTCTAGAGGAATTTATTTTATGTGTGTGTGTTTATACATATGTTTTTATAAAAAGAGTACTTACCAAAAAAAAAGAGTATTTTCCCTTGATGTTACAGTAGTTTTTCTAGACATTATTAGCAGATCATTGGGGTGGAATTTTATGCTAGATTATTATTTTTTCTTAATTTCTATTTGTGGAATGTCTCTTATTTGTTTTTAATTAGGGCTAAACCCTAACTCCAGGAATGCACATAAATATGGAACAATTATTAGAAAATTAATAAAGGTCTAATTTTAAGGTTAATGTTTGAAATGGCACCCTGTTAATGGCAACTTTTAGTATGTGATCTTATTATATTTATATAAGATCTAAAACTATCTTTCTTGCCAAGGGATATGAAGTTATTGTCCTATTAGACATGTATATCCTATTTTCTGTAAAAAGCATCATTCACACCATTGCCTAAGCTCAAAACCCCTGAATTTAAAAAAAATTCTTTTTCCTAACATATGGACTGTCACTAAGGGCTATTTTGCTTGAGAAATAGCTGCAAAATCTTATCCCCTAGAATTGTCTTTAAAAAGACTGACCCGATCATGGCAGTTTCCTTTTTTTAAATCCTTGTTGGGAGCTGCTGTTCTACCAGCCATTTCTTTACTCAGGATTCAACATCTTTGCTCTGTGAATTCCTGTCTTCCCCTTTTCTGTGTAGAAAACCCTGATTCATTCTTTAATGATATAGCACTTTCTCTAATATCATTCCCTCACTTCTACTCCTCAACTCCATCTCTCCGGCAGAATAGGTTTCTTCTTCATCCGTGTTCTTATTGCACTTTGTACAATCTCTATTGCTCATCAAATTGCATTAGCATTAAGTTGTGTTTCACGTGTCTCCCTTGCAGAATTGAACTCCCAGAGAAAGGGATACTTGTTCACCCTTGTGTTCCACATCTCTGATGTTGTGCCTGGCTTATTGTGGGTGCCAATAAATGTTTATGGATTTACTCTGAAGCTGATTTTGTGCTGAAATAAATATGGTTAGAGCAGAAAGAATTCTAGAACTATCTGTGGACTGAGACACTTGCATATAATAATTAAGTTTACATATAACAATTAGATTATAAAGTTTATAATCATGATTGCAAAATCTGAAGCATGAAGGCACTGAGATTTCAATTTCTGAGCTCCTCACTCAGCCTGCCCTGAAGAGAAGTGGAAGTTTATGTACCTCAGAAAGTCAGATCATTGAAAATGCAGTAAGAATTATGCCAAAAGAAGGTCTTTTGTCCAAAAAAAAGCTGCCTACGGAAGTTATATTTGCTTTGTGTTGATGCATTTATGGTAAGACTAAATATTAGTATTGTGGTTTTTTGACTATTGATTATATTTCTGCTAGTGTCAAATTAACATTACAATGAGGTTTAATAATAATTCATAAAAACAGTGAACTTCTTCCTGTAAGCAGAAATTTCATATGACTTAACAATAAATTTCTAATTATAGAGATAATGTTCAAGATAAATTTAAGTGAAAAAAAAACAGGATATAGATAAAACAGGATATAGATATGTGTATCTCCCAATTTTGTAAAGCATACATATGTAATATATATACTATTATATAAAGTATATATATCACATATACTTCAGTATATATGCTTAATATGTAAGTATTAAGTATATACATATATATTATATATATTTGTGTATATATATATATAATATATGTGTGTATATATATATTTGCATATACACATGATGCAGAAGAAGAAACCAAGGAAACACAGGTGGTTATCTTTTCGAAATTTTCTATAATGGTCATTTTTAATTTTTATTACCCATAAAAATCTTATTTAGAAAAATGTTTCTTAGTCTAATCTAATTAGATCTAATTAGGATATTTTTGGAAAAAAAAATTCTGGTTTGACTGCATTGCTTTAGACAAGAGATGTTGGGTTTCCGCAAACACTGTAGTATATTTTTATAATAAACCAATCTAGGAAATTGGAATGTAAGAGTCTTGTGGTTGCTACATCATGTAGTTTGTGAAATAATGAAACTGATGGTAATCAATGTAGAAAACTGCGTATATAGAATTGGAAACAGTTGCTAATACACAGGTGGTTGAACAAAAAATAATATGGCTCTGGTTCAGCACTCTCATGCTAAAGGAACATCTGGATGTGTGTGTTTTATCCCAAAGCTAGAACTTGCTAACAAAAAATAAAATGAATAAATTTCTTGAGTGAATAGAGTTGAATCAAAAAATGTTTTTCCAGGTGATCTTTAAGTTCACATTGCTTTTGAATGTCTATAAAGTAATGAGACTTGGTCATATGAGTCATGCGTGAAAATATGTTGCTTACAGATATCTTACAGGTATGTCACATTGCATATACAACTAAGTTTATTTTATAGCACATGTAGGCTTTTTTAGTATTAAATTTTTCTAATTTCTAATGACCAGTATCTAAACTTAAACATTCTTACATAAATATTTTGATGATTTTATTAATAGAAAACATTTTCTGGAAATTTATTCTTCTGAAAGTCCTTCTTCTAGAAGTGCTATTTATCATATATAAAATGTAAATAAAAGCACAGCTGTGTCTGTCATATAGTGGAATGCTTATAAATTTTTCATTTGACTTATGAACATTTTTTTCTTTTACGAACTAAGATGACCTACCATGCTTTCCTTCTTATGCTTCCACCAAAACAAACAACAAAACTAGATACACAACAAGATATTACAGCTATAGTATCTGAATAATGAAAATATTTCCAAGCTCCAATCACTTGCTTATTCTAGAAACTTTTACTAAAACAAAACTTAAATGTATAAGGCCAAAAAAAAAAAAAATCTAGTCCCTAGGGATTTGTTGTAATAGCATTTGGTCTTCACCATTTGCAGAATTAGGAGGAACAGATGGACCTGCATTCAAAAAGAACCCATTCTCTGGTAATGCTTTTATAACCTGCATTGTTTCCCTTGAGTTTTGTGCTACTAGTTTGTATAATTATTTTTTCCTATTTGGCCATAATATTGTGAGCGTACGAAATGGGCAATATGTCAGGAATAATTAGGCCCCGTAGTGCTGAAACCTCAGTGGATAAACTGCCTCTTTTATAGAAGCCAATTCATTACCTGTAGACCTGTCAGTTTCACTTAGTAAAGACCATCTGTTTGTAGCCACCTCTTTTCCCAGAGGAGCAATTCCTCTTCCATGAAGAACTGCTCCATGATGTCAAAACACCTTTCTCCATAAAATGGCCTCTTGTCTTCTCTTCACTTCTTTCTATTCCTTTGAAACTGGGTTATTTATTACAGAACCAGCAAAGGTGGCTCTGGCTAACTTAAGAGGTAAAATAAAATGAATCTGATAGACAATGCCCTCAACTGAATAGGTATATAATGAATGTGCTTGGATGGATGTGTGGCTACAGGAAGCTTTCTCATGGACAGTATCACAAAATATTACACGTACCTGTGACTCTGAGTTTATCAGCAGCAGTAAGCGAACTGGTATTTGTCAACCACATAAAACTGGTATATTTCGATTTCAACTTAATTTGAACTCATGAGGAACACTATAACTGACAAAAATGGTTTCATGGGCCTAGAATTTAACAGTTATTATTTTTCAGGAAATTACACAATTGATGTTAGAGTAGTTCAGATATTACTAGGCCACTTAGGGTTAGCAATTATTTAGAAAGAGACTATCAATTTTATATAAATCCCCCTAGATAAATAGCATGGAGATATATAAAGTTACACATCCTCCACCCCCCATCTCATGACAAACTAATATCAGTTTTACTAAATATGAAGATGCATTTAAAAGCACCAGAGACTACAATACCTACATCACCTATAGTTGGAGAGTAATTCAGAGGGACATTAGGAATTTACCCAGCAGATTGTGCTCAAGTTTATATGTTTTGTACACATATTGCAGCAAGAATGAAACGGGCCTGACATTTATGCATATTTCATACTATTTAGGGAATTTGTCCAGAGCAGAGTGGGAATTTTTTTGTTCTAATCCTCCTTTCTTTCTTTCTTTTTTTTTTTTTTTGCGGTACGCGGGCCTCTCACCGCCGTGGCCTCTCCGGTTGCGGAGCACAGGCTCCGGACGCGCAGGCCCAGCGGCCATGGCTCACGGGCCCAGCTGCTCCACGGCACGCGGGATCCTCCCGGACCGGGGCACGAACCCGCGTTCCCCTGCATCGGCAGGCGGACTCTCAACCACTGCGCCACCAGGGAAGCCCTAATCCTCCTTTCTTATATGATGCCACAGTGGTCTGCAGTGAGTGGATAGGTAATGGATGCAGTATTTCAGTTAAAAGAACAGTTGATCATAAAAATTACCCAGAACTCAGAATTAGTATGTAGTCCTGTTATGATCCCTGGAATAGCATTCAGGGTTCATTTATTCCCAAGATAAGTTTCAAAAAGCTATAAATAGATTATACTGTCCTTCCAATTTAATTACCAACAAATTCTTTCGGAGAAGTCAGCATTCATGCTCCCACTAAATGACAAGTTAATACAGTAAGAACAAGGTAGCATTCAGAAACCACCATGCACTGTAGCATATAGAATAATCACAGAAATAAGGCAAAGAATGTCTGGATACTCAGAGGCAGACCAACCAAACACATATTACAGTAGTAAGGTATAAATTGTGAATGGTGTCTTTGCAGTGTGGGCCCTGATGGTGGTTCCAGAATTAGATTTATATCTAAAGAACTTTTCTGGAATAATTAATAATTCAGGCTGAATGTGAAAGTTCTAATATTGTGCCAGTGCAAAATGACTTTTGATCTTCGCCTAGTCTAAACTCAAACCAAACCTGCCTGGGGCCATTTTGGCCTTGAATGGATTTCATTAAAAAAATGGTGTTTTCTCTCAGTTGAAGTCATCCCTGATTGGTTTAGTTAACAGTTGTACTAAAGATACAAGCACCCTGTTTTATTCAAAAGTAAAGATGACTTCTGGCTAATTTTATTTACTGAGCTTTAGTTTATGTTTTACAACTAAATTCAGAAAAAATTTCAGAAAAAAGGACATAAATATTGTTTGAAAGGGATTAAATTAGCAATAGTCAGAATATAGTTTCAAAGAGAACATCTGGGAAGGAGGAAAAGCAATAAATGTGAGCAGATGTAACAAAGGGGAATATCTAAAATGATAAATGTGATTTTTAGATTTTAAATTTGTATACTTACAACACATCTCTCTCCCTAGTACTAAGCTGACAGAAGCATGTCAGCTGAACATGATATAATGAGCAGAAGGAAGGGAAGTCACATTTCTTGGCTAAAGGAAATAGTACAGAATAGAGGCCTCTGATTTGACATGGCAGCAGGTATAATGTGCTTTCTCTATTAAGGTGATCCCAAGGGAGGTTTTAACATAGCTTCCTGTTTTGTAAGCCGTCTTTTTTTTTTTTATCAGTTCCTGACTCTGCTGGCTACCAATCCTGCTGTATGAACACAGGGAAGAAACCTAATGGAGGGGCATGCACAGCTTCTCCACTCACAGACCTTCTCTCTAAAGGGCACAAGAATTGCTAGAGCATGGCTCTAGCTCCACATACTTTTCCTCTTTCCTCCCTCTACTTTTACTTCCTTCCTTACACATCTAAGTTTGAATTTTACAAAACAAAAGGTCTTGTAATCCTCTGCCAATGTCACTTTCATAAGATGTAAAATTGCATATTTTAGACCAGGTAAATACCTGGTAGTCAAGCAGATGGGTTTAATTTTTGCATTAAAATATAAAAAAGAGAAAATGTCTAAGGCGATCCTAATGTAGTCAAGTTTATGACAGAAAGCTTCTTGCATCATAGTGACTTGAAGTACTCTTTAGATGGCCTGTAAACTCAAAACTGCATGCTATTAAATTCCACCCGCCGCCAACACACACATGCTGCTATACACACGAACTCATTGAGAACAAGGATTGCAAGGATGATTTGGAATCCTATGTTATCTAAGAAGTTTAATGGTCTTTAATCTTCTATATATCTTGCACTAGACTGATCATGGAGTAAAATGAATAGTTTATCTCTTTCTCTTTGTCCTTTCTACCTTTTACTGGAGATGAAAAAACTATAGCCAAAGAAGGGGGGAAAATAAAAATGGAGATTCTAGATATATTTTACACTAAATAATAAACTTTGTAGTTTTCAGGAGTTTGCTCATTTTATTATTCTTATATTTTTGAGACTACAGATAATTAGTTTCCTCATTTTAAAAGTAAACATACTGATAGTACACTGGACATTCACAAATATGGTCTATGTCTTTTCAGACAGTGTAATCTAAAATAGATGTGAATAATTAACAGACTATTTAACGGATAGGCTAATGTGTGCATTATACAACCAAGATTAAAAGATAATATGCCTTTTTTGCAGTTCTTTTTTCTGCTCAATGTCAGTGCTACAAGATGACTGACATGTGCATTATGTATATGTATTTCATGATAAGGATAAAAAAATCTTGAGTCAAAAGGCTCGGGGTTTTTTGTTTGTTTTTTTACTTTCAGTCTTTTCACAGCTGCTACATAATTGTGTAAGCTGTCAGGATATAGATTTACAAGATGTATAAGTGTTAATGTGACATATTGGAACCAAGACTGAATCAAGTGTTCTAGTGATATCCAAAGAATGGATATTACAGCACTGGTTTGCCAACCACAAGTCACATAAAATATGCTAGTGTTCTATTTTGCTCTTTATTTCACTTTCACGCGTGGTAAACATCTTCCTATTTCCTTTTATCTAGATGATAAAATTAATGATTCCTGGTATATCATTTAAATAAAATTTGATCATGATTATCTGATATTAAAAGCTACCAAGGCTTATTTATGTCACAAAAATATACAGTTGAAACTTTTCCAAGTTTTATTGATAATGGTAACCACTGATTTCAACATAGTCTCTCTATAATTGCTAATCTTCACTAACAGTTTACTGTTAACATAACTGCAATAGCTGGGCTTACCCATAACAGATTAATGTTTAGACTCATTTCTTTTGTCTTACATAACAGCGAAGATGTAAGCATTTCTTTTTCACCCCACAATACTCTCAAGAAGAACTGCAGTACATTATAAGGCCAGCCATTGGTTGAATATTACTCGTACATTTCTTAAGGGTGAATTTGCAACCAATTTCAGAGCCAAAAATGAAAGGGCATAATTTGATAAAAATCTTATTGCCTGATAGTTAGCAGACATCAGACATCAGTCAGCAGTTTTGGTTTCTTTTAAAGGGCAGTACATGGCTGACTGATCTCAAAGTAGGATTTATAAGTGTAATTATTGCCATATAATTCAATAAATCACTTTTATCACTGAAAACCTAAAGCTTTGAATTTTTTTCTTTTTTTGCTTTTTAGTTGTTGAGTTCCTAGGGAGATAGGCCTCTGTAAAATGAATTTTAATTCCAATAGAAAGCCTTCAGTAAAATTTAAGTAATTTAATGACAAAATAGAAATAATGATTTCAACTCTCTAAAAAAATTAGTTTTTGCTTTTGCATTTAGAATATTGCTATGGATATAAAAAATGTGGCAGCTCGACCTTTTAGAATCACATTGCTTATTAACATCAGTAATTAGTTATATTTAAAGATTAAAAAAATTAATGTGCGTAGCTGACTGACAGTAAAGGTAGATTTGCACACACACAAAATTGACTTATGCAAAGGCTGAAAAATGCTTCAAAAAGTGCTCATTGCAGAGGCAGCTCTGCTTTCTAAGCACATTCTACTGTAATCCGGCATGTACAGACAGTTCAAGAAAATAACCTTTCTGAGCTGGGATCCACCTCTCTCATAAGGTTCTTCTCTGCATAAAATGAGAAATTTTATGTAAATTAGTGAGTACAATTCCTGCTACATAATATGCACCTGATAACTTATGGTTATTGCAGAAAAGCTTATTTCTTAGTTACTGAGTGGACATACTTTGCATTTGGAAATGAGAATACTAATTTGGGGTAAAATAAGAGAAAGAACAATACATGGTAGCACAAACCAATGTAACTATATTCAAGGCCCCTAACTTAATTCCTATCTGATAAAAAGAGTTTACAGGAAGCTTGATAGCGAGATGAGATGATAGAAGAACCAGAGACATTACAAAGACATTTTTCTTAAACATCATGCAAATATAGAAAGAGCACATATATTATTTTATTCCAAAGGTTGGGGAGCTCTGCCCGAACTGGAGAGGTCTGAGAAGTTTCACAGAGCAAGCAAAATTCGCAGGATGGAGAGAGAGCAAATTAGTGGAGACGTGACCAAAACTGCCTGTTTAATCCAGAACTGAGAGGCAAAGGGCTGCCTGAGACAGATGTAGAGTTACATGGAAATCAGAGAGCAGCAGGACCTTACCATTCTTTATATTTAGAGTAGCCCTACCGTAGGTGTGCAACGCAATTACCCTTCAATCTTGTTTTTTCCTTCATATCAAATTTTACATTTCTTCACTTTCTATTTATTTACTTTATAATCTTTTTCTGTTTATTTAATTTACAGTCCCTCTCCCCAGCTACATTGTGAGTTCTATTAAGGCAGAGTCCTTGTCTGTCTTCTTCAGCACTCTATTCAGACATACCTAGCATTATACCAGACAGATATAAAATAGTCAGTGTTCAAAAAACAAAAATTCAATCAATAAATTAATGAATGTGAGCTGAAAATTTGAGGATTAATCCTCTTAAAAAAACTTATTGGATAAATTGTGGAATGACACTGTCAGGTATTAATCAGAGAAATCCATGCCACCTTCACCCCACCACACTGTCTTTCCCCATAGAACTGTTCTCAATGAGCTCTCTACTGCCACAGCAGTCATCATAGCTCACGATGAAGCTAGAGCTTAAAGCATCCTACCTTTCAAGTTTAAGTCCATGTTCTAAGTGTAAGAGAAAGATGTTTGAGAATCTAATAATTTGGGGATTTTCTTTCCTCTAAGCTAAATAAAGAATCCACGGGCTGGGGAGAAAAGAAGAGAGGCTAAGAAAGGAAAAAAACGTTACTGGGGATTGAGACCAATGCAGAGCAATGATTATGAAGTGGTTTAGTAAACTAGTACAAATTATATGACCAGGGAGTTAAATGACTCAGATGATTCAGTAGATGCTACCACGGAGGAATAACAGTGGTCAAGAACCACACAGCCTCCCTTCCATTGCAGTAACATTACATCATATGTGCCACTTGGAAGAGAAGGGATGGATGGAGGGAATGAATGCGAAGTTGACTTAGTGTATTAAGAGTTGCCAAGATGCAATTCTCCCTTAGGGGATGTAAAGAGCTCAATGCAGGAGTTTATGCAATACGCAAATAATTTCAATAGAAGATTTTCAAAGTTTATTCTCCTAGGAACGACTATGATGGGACACTATATGGGCACAAAGTAGTTATACCTTAAATGAATATGCAAGCATCAATATACATCCCCACAAACACACACAAAGTTCCAGTATATTTCTATTTTAATCCGTAAGACTCTTGTTTTAAATATCTCTCAATTATTCCTTGACCTTGATTAAGTTGCTTAGCAGGTGAGAAGTAGGTGTTATGTTTTAAGTTATCAGTATTTTATATTGGCATGTTAGTGTTGCAAATCACTGCAAAATGGGGGAAAAATCTTGGCAATCCAATCATATCATTTGTTCTGATTATGAGACCTAAGCACTCATCCATCCACCCATCATTCATTCAACAAATATTTGTCCCTTTTATCATAAAGCAAGAAATTTTCCAGAATTTTTCAGCAATTTAAGTTTATATTCCATTGGCCAGATATAAGCAATATGCTTCCCCTACTTACGAGAGAGACTGGGAAAGAGTCTCTTCCATCGTCTATAGCAGGAGGTAACCAGGAAGAAGAGGATTGGCAACTGTCATGTAAACAACGATGTCTGACATAATTCATAATAGAACCTCAGATTAAGACAAATCTGCCTAACCAAATCTTAGCTGTCTGTTTCTTTCAGAATACTCTTATGACTCCATATCTCTTAGCCTCTCCATTTTATACAAAGTACAAAATCCTACTTTGAGTTATTTTCTGTAGCCCCACCTCTTCCTTTTTTATTATCAAAGTGCATTTTTCTCAATTTTCAGATTGTAGAGACTTTCAGAACATATGACTTTGAAAGCTGAGGCTCTATTTTAGCAACTCCTTCCAGAGCCTTAAGAAGCTCTAGTTATGAGACACTGAACAAGTCAGAGTGTCTGCCCTCCTATCTCTGCCCAGATCATTCCTTTTTTGTGTCTTCACTTCTCCCTGAATATCTGCCTCTCACCTAGCTCAACCTCTGACTTGACCACGTGAAACTGATTCAGTAAACCTGGAGAATGAGAGTCTGCAATTAGAATTTGAGAGGTACTGCCAGTAAAGCATTAATTAGACATGATATTAAATATATTTGAAAGTATGATGAGGATCTATAGGGAAACTTATTCTTGTCCCGTACAGTCTTTCAAAGACATTGTGTATTCAGTCATTCAACGCATTTTCATAAAGCACATACTGTGTGCCAAGCACTATACAACAAAGAATGTGTCCCCTTGTACTTGGTCTTTGTGTAGGCACAACCATAAAGGAACATCTGAAAATTAAGTCAGGATGCAATTATTTTAATTATCTCTGATTCTTCAAATCAAATATCAAAACATTTGAAATTCCATATTTCAGAATAAAAGGGGCTCATTGAACTAGATATCTGGACTTCTTAACATCTTAGAAGCTAAACCACCTTTTGTACCTAATCCACATAGAATATTTTTTCATATTCATAAAAATGCAAACTCTTTGCAAATGTAATGGTTCAGTCTTCAGAGGCAACATAGCTTTACCTCTAAGTCTCTCCTTAGCCTTGTATTTACCTGCTATGACCCTGAATACTAATTATAGGAATATTGAACTCCTGTTGGTCAACGTTGTTCAAATGTGAAAATCTGTTAATACAGTGAATCCCACACTGCTTAAATAACAAAGCTATCCTTGTAACTTGTCTTTTATTCATATCAGAGTCATCAACTAATTTCATAGTAATCACTCATTGATTCAAAGGTGGGATTGTTCATTTCTCTCTGTGCTTCATTTATAAGCAGGTTTTGAAAGTCTGGGTGTGGTTTAGGAGAAAATGAGTAGTGTTTTATACGTAGCAACATCTCTTGACCAAGTAAGAGCTCAAATCTTTACACAAAAATCATGGCTTTTTCTCTTTTAGTCATCTGAATCTTCACTTTCAGAACTAAGTCAATTCATATAATTACCTTGTATTGCTTAGATTTGTATGATACCTCTCACAATGATCCTCTGTGACTCCTCCAAGCTTTTGGTTGGCGAATGACAGATTCACAGCTATTCTGCTCGTTAAATTAACATCAGAAAGCAGAATTTGCATCTGGCCATCAGGCCTTTACTCATCAAATCAGTGAATGGAACTAATGTAGAATAATAATGGGATAGCTGGCTTTTGAGAACAGAAACTAAAAGGGATTTTTATAAAGCATGCAGTTCACATTTTACAAAATCACAAAAGCCATTAAACACTGAATCTATCTTATTTTTCATGTCAGCTAAGGTTGTCATTGTCTTTTCTAGGACATTCATGATTCTCATGCTACAAGTAATGTTGAGAATTTTTTCATAACCATTTTAAATGCCAGTCATGTAAACAGTGTTTCTTGTCTTTGGATAAAATCCTATACTCTACCTGTGCATTTTGCACATTTTATAAATATAAGCTTGAATTGGAGAATTTTTTTAAGACTACAGTGAAATGTGATCCTAGGAGACTATCACAAAAACAGCAAATGCTACATGTGAATTTTCTGTATTGAATGCATAAACATCTTTTTACATTTTTTTCTCCATGATATTTTGATAGAGTGATTGAAAATACTCCAGGGAAGAGAGAGGTTTTTAAGAGGTTCTTTTAAAAAATCAACTTAATTATACAGTTAACTCCTCTACATGTATATTAATTAATGTGACTATTTAAAGTAGATGTGTGTTTCTCTTTCTATCAAAAATTGAGCTCACATAGTTTATCTTTTGAATTATTGAAACTACCAATAATCCCCTTGAAGAACTAGATAATGCCACTTAGAATTTTCACAAATTCAGATTTTATAGTTGGAAATAATAGAATGATTAAGAATTTTAATTGAGTGAACCAACCTTCAAAATGACCACCCTCTCCTAAAATTATCTTCTGTTTCCCTGTTTTACATTATTTTTTTCTACCTTGATTTGTGCATGTAGATATAAGCAATCAGATACCAGTCAGTCTCTAAACATTCATACCACTGTGTCACTGGAATTTTCTCCAGGTCTCTTCTCTGTGTCTATCTCAATACAGACAGTTTCTGGTACTCCTCTCAGACTAAAGGTAGATAACAAAATCTATAAAAAATATGAGTGGGACCTTTGCACACTTCCTCTCTTCCTCATTTGCCAGATTGTATGGTTTGCTTTGGAATTTATCTAGGAGATATGGTTTGAAAATTTTAGAGCAGTGTGCATCAATTTTTTTCCTCATGTATGCCTGAACATTTTGAAAAATAGTATATATTCTCTCACAAAGTTGATATCTAAAATTGTTTCATAAAATTAAGTAGTCACAGAGGATATTATCTCCCAACATGTTGTATATTGTAGTTGTGCTATAAATATATTTTTGCCAAAAACTTACAGCTGCAACTACTATTATTCAATTAAATTACTGAGTTTATGGTAAATGGTAAAAAAACAGTCTTTATTATCAAACCAATCAGCCGAATCAAACTAACTTCATTATCAACTCAAATAAAAATGTGATATCCATTCTTAAGATCACCTCTTCTGAATTCTAGACAGGAAGATAAAATGATAAAACAGTAAAACAATAGATAGCTATAGATAGATAGATAGATACATAGGTAAAAAAGAAACATGAGACCTTGCCATGAGATTTTGTTTGCAGGGGAAAAGGCATAGCCATCTTCAGTATCTCTTGCCAAAGCTCTCTTTGCTTCCCCTGTAAGACTCATCCATTAGGAGCCATCCATTTTCTAACCGTTCCTTGGTTTGGCATGACTGACTTGGTTATACCTAGGGCAGTAACATACTTCTCTTTAGCAAAGTAGGAAAAAAAAAATGATTGAAAAAAGGGAAGCTGGAAAGGAAAAGCCAAGATGCTGTGAACCAGAATGGTGTGAACCAATTTTTAAGAAGGAGTTCCTATAGAAGTTGAGGTTCTAGGAATGATTGTCATGTAACTATGTGCCTATGTGCCCATGTACCCATAGGAAATTCTTTGTGACTCCCAAGGGTGCATAGAGACTGATTTTGAAGACTATTGCTTAAAGTGCCTTTTTTCCACCCCACTGCCACCCCACTCCCAGCTTTATTAAGATATAATTGACATATAACAGTATAAGTTTAAGGGTTGAAAACGCTTTTAATGTGCAGGTTCCTGAGCTTCAATTCCAATATGTTCTTATTCAAGGAGTCTGAATGAGTCCTTGGACTTGACTTTGAAAAGACAGAACTAGGGTAAAGGTGGAAAGCATAAATGATTGATGTAGAACAAAGTAGTCATTTTCTCTTTCAATGCTCTGCTTTCTTTAATGTTTCTTTTTTCCTGTTGCTTTAAGAAAATAATGTCTGTGTGAAATAATTAGTGAATAATGTTAAATTTGCTACTGAGTTACTTTACAGTCTGGTAAAGCAGTCCATTTTGTATTTCTTAAGGAGAAACGAAGATTTGTTTCTTGTATTAAATACCCAGGGGCAAAAATCGAGGAGAAAATAGTATTTTGTTTGCACAGTTTATTTACCTACATTTAGCTATATTTTTGTAATATATTCTGCCAAAAGCTGTTTTCTTCTCTTTTTATCATGAACTGTAATTTGTTCTGTTTATTGCGTTTAGTGGCATTGTACAATCCTTTATATCTTTTTAAAAATATTTTCCAAAGAGACAGTTCTGATATCTTATACCATTTGGAATGGTTTTGTTTCCTTTACATTTTAATTTTTCATGTGATATTTCTTCTCTTTAACAAGGACCCATGGGTAAGCAAAATATTCTGCTTGCCAAATTGTACCTATATAAGATTGTTGCTCTGTTGCCATACTGCATTTTTAAAAATAAGTAGTGAAACTGAAATAAGCTTCTGTTTTACATCAGATTCCTCCAAAAGAAGACCTTGAACTGTGGGACAGGGATTCTAATGCAAGGGAGTGCCCTTCAGAGAAACATGTGATGGAGTGAGGGAAGCAGGATAGGGAAGGTACTGAAGCCAGAAGTGGTGAGGTTTCAGCTCAAGTCTAGCTTCAGCCTGCCCTGCAGGGAGCTCTGGAGTGTGATTAACACTGTAGTGTCTGTAGTGTTGTCTAACCTGGAAGCCCAGGCTCCAAGCTTTGTGCCCCTATACCAGTCAGTTGTTGGCTGCAGGCGGCCATGGTGATGGGTAATTTCTCAAACATTTCCAGACAAGATGGCTTCTGGCAAAAGGCAATTATTATTATTATTATTTTTTTTTTTAGAGAAAGTTGCCCTTGTGGACAATTAACATTTAACACTGTCAGCAGCTGGGGGATGGATGCTGTACTGGCTAGAGAAAGGTACCTGGCTGAAGCCCCAGTAGCCTCTACTACTGATGCTAAGCCAGTCAAATATATTTGTGTAGTTAAAATGTTAAGAGCTTTCATTAAAATTCATTAACATTCAATCCAAAGTAAGATCTTTCGTGTGTGTGTGTGTGTGTGTGTGTGTGTGTGTGTGTGAGAGAGAGAGAGAGAGAGAGAGAGAGAGAGAGAGGGAGGGAGAGGGAGAGGGAGAGGGAGAGAGAGGGAGAGGGAGAGGGAGAGAGAGGGAGAGGGAGAGAGAGAGAGAGAATTTGCTTCATTTGGTAGAGCTCAGGGCTGTTACTGCCAAGGTTTCAGGCAAAGTGGTTCTGTTAAAAAGTAGTCCTCTGGCAGTAATATATTTGTGTGATTTATTTGCTGTGTAATCTTAGGTAGTTACTTAACTTTTCTGAATCTAGTTCATTATCTCTGTGGTTGCAGTCATAATACCTTCCTGTGGATTATTTGGAGAATATGTGTACAAGGTTGCTAACTAGAGGGAGATAGTCACTTAATGGTGGCTCTTTTTTTATATATAGTGTAGGTTATTTTATTGTCCTCTTATTTCATGGCCTCAGACACTTGCTTTGAAAACAAAAAATAGACCAAGTGAGAAAGTATGGCTGTGTCAGTGCAAATGTCATCTCAACTGGACAAAAGCTCAACACTGGGTATCATCTCTATATAAAAAATCAGAACATGGGTTTCCCTGGTGGCGCAGTGGTTGAGAGTCTGCCTGCCGATGCAGGGGACACGGGTTCGTGCCCCGGTCCGGGAAGATCCCACATGCCGCGGAGCAGCTGGGCCCGTGAGCGATGGCCGCTGAGCCTGCGCGTCTGGAGCCTGTGCTCTGCAATGGGAGAGTCCACAACAGTGAGAGGCCTGCGTACCGCAAAAAAAAAAAAAAAAAAAAAAAAATCAGAACATTTAGTTTTATATTTTTCTTTTAAATAATAAAGTTCTCAGACACTACTGAGGTAAATAAGGAAATGCACCATTCAAACACACCATTGCATCAGCAAATCGGCTGGCATTCTATAGAGCTTTCTAAAGAGAGTTACTCTTTATGCAATATTTAAATGTAGTCAGAAAATGGTAAACACGACTTGGACAGCAAGATATTTTGGACTATCACATTCTAAAGTAGGGTGTTATTATATAACCCATAGATAAGAATAGATCAACAGGCCTTCATGGGGCTTTTGCTCTTTCTACTGGTTACCACTAGATGGTGATATATGAAAGTTCACTTCAGACATGTTTAAAGATAAAAGTTATGCTTTGGATCTCCAAAATCAGCTACAGGCAAATCCATCTACCTGGATCATAATAGTCACAAAATGTATGCACTAGTACACATATGAATAAAACTCAAAGATTACCAGACTATTTACTAGATCCCCTCCCTCACTCTCATTCAGAGACATTAGCTCTCACTTTACAAACTGTTATAGCGAGTTTTGGATATCTGGTGTCTGAAACTACAGGTGAATTAGAAGCAGGAAAATGAGACAGAAGAAGGGTACCCACAATAAACCCACACATTATCAAACTGACAACTAACAGCCCCAGAGAAACAGTTTTTCAAATTTGTGTACATCTTGCAGTACATCTATGCACATTATCACTTTAGATTTTTAAAACACACTCTAGGTTTTGCTGGTCAAATAGATATTCTCATTTTCCACATGAAGAATATTTTTGACTTTTGCAAAGTCACAATACTGGATTTCAGATGCATAATTAGATCTCCTAGGCTGCGTGCTTATCATACTGCTAGATTTCAAGTAAGGAGCCTTTTATCCCCAATAACTCAGAATGCTCTGCTTTTGGAGTCCATTTGATAAAGAGAGAAAGCGCACAGGCTTTCTCTAGTTGCAGCGAGTGGGGGCTACTCTTCGTTTTGGTACTTGGGCTTCTCATTGCGGTGGCTTCTCGTTGTGGAGCACGGGCTCTAGGTGGGTGGGCTTCAGTAGTTGTGGCACGTGGGCTCAGTAGTTGTGGCACATGGGCTTATTTGCTCCACAGCATGTGGGATCTTCCCGGACCAGGGCTTGAACCCATGTCCCCTGCATTGGCAGGTGGATTCTTAACCACTGCGCCACCAGGGAAGTCCCCAGTACATATTTTTTACACAACATCTACATGTGATAGCCACTGTACTAGATAGTAGGGATTCAGTGGTAAATGAAATAAACATGTCTTGCCCATCCTAAAACTTATAGTTGATAGTCTAATGTGGCAGCCAGATACAATGCAAGTAAACACATAAAAAATATGTTGTAACAAACTTTGAATGTCATGAAATGAAAGAACAAAGAATGGAACAGTGTAATTGGCAGAGCCTATAGGGATGGCCTCTTGAAGAAGTGACATTTAGGATGAGACCTAAAATACGAGGAAAAGTCAGCCAGGTAAACAGGTAACAACGAATAATTTGTAGGAAGGCTCTGAGGGCAGAAAATACTTGGCAAATTTTAAGAAGAATCAGAAATGAAGTGTAAAAGGAGTAGAGTGACCAGGGATGGATGTTAAGTGGAGAGATGAAGATAGAAATGTAGACAGGTGCCACATTAAAGAGTTTGGACTTTATTCCAATATCAAATGAAGGCTGATTGATTTCAAGCAGGGGAGAGTGTTATCTAATTTACATTTTTAAAAGATCACTCTACCAACTGTATAGGAAAAAAATTGGAGGGGGTTAGGAGTGAAAGTGGGAGACCACTGATAAGGCTACTATACAAGTGCAGGATTGGACTCTGAAGGAGGCAGTGGAGGTAGAGAGAAGTGAATAACACACATTTGAACAAACTTTAGAGGTAAAGCTAATAGAACGTGGTGATGGGTTGTAGATGGGCATGGAGGGGGTGAGTAAAGAAAGTGACTTGACCCTTAGGTTCCTGACGTTTCCCAGTGACTAAATGACATGGTTTGCCATTACTGAGGTGAAGGAGATGAGGGAAATGTAGAAGAAAGATTCAGGAGGGAAATCAGCAGTTCATGTTTACACTGGATAAGTTTGAGATTCTTATGAGAACAAATGAAGATTCAAGTAGAAAAGTAACTATGTGTGTCTAAATTCTGAAGGGGAGTTTCAAGCTGCAGTTATGAATTTTAAGTCACCAACATTAAGATTTTATTTAAAGTCAAGTAAATAAATAGTATCTTTTAGGCTAGCAGAGAGAGAGATAAGAAAAAATATCCAGGACTGAGCCTGAGAAACACTAACACATCATGGTCTTTCTACCATGTCACACTGCTTTCCTGTAAGAATTTTCAAAATAAGTGTAGAATGTTACTGGGACCAGAATCACCCCTAAAACTTTTAGGCTCAGAAAAAAAGATTTTCACTGTTTTCGTAATATTAACCCCATGTTGCATGTCGTAATGAAAAGCATTACATGTCAGGGAAGGTGGAGGTATAGGATAGAGGGAAGAAACCTTATCAAAGGAGACAGAAATCAATAGGCCACTGTAACCTTTCCCCTTGTCCTTTAACTCCTCCACCCTCATCTCCTTGTGAGATCCTGGCATCTTGTGATCTTTAGCATCAGGACTTAAGCCACAAAGTGTCTGATATCTTAATGTCATTTCTCTTCCACATCTACATGAGCTATGTGATGGTTTAGATCCCACTTAAGAAGTAGGATACAAAGGAAAACTGTCCTAAGATAGTGGACACATATTCTGTTCCTAGGTGACTATTTATTAGGGAAATGCACAATAGAAACAAATATTATTACCTAATTCAGAATGGTAGAGTGATAAATTATTTCCCAGCTCCAGAATATTCTCTTAATTTCAACTGAAGGCACACAACAAACCAAGAAAAATGCAGAGGATGCTCAGAAATTGTATAGAAAAATCTTGGAGAAGAAAGATGAAAAGACAAAATCAATCTACATGCCTATTACATTACTAGGAATTGAATAAAAACAAAATGCATCATATTCAAACCAGGTAAATTCCTTAATTGAATTCAATTAATATTTAAGTATCAAAATAAAAACACTAATTTAGAATTGAGCTAAACATAATGCAAGAGAGAGCTGAAGGATAGTATAACGCTGTAAGTCATATAGCACAACATAATCCATCAAAACCACAGAACGTATAATTTTCTTCCTTTATTTTAGATTGAAAAATGACTTCAGAGTATATTATTAGAAGGATAAGTGATGAGAAATCTAAATTGAGGGAAAACTACTTTACAGTAGCTTTATATGATAATATATAAATCTAATAACCACAATTAATAATAGTTAAAGGTTTAAATGGCCCTGGGATATATAGTTAACGGAAGACAGGTACACTTGTCAATATGAAGCTTTGGAACATTACTCAGATAAAGTTAGGGCAGTTAACCTGACAGCATTCCACTGAATTTCTAAGCACAAAAAAATGTTATAAAAATAATGTAGGTCAGAAATTGACTTAAAGTATTATTTATTGTTCTGACACACCATATTTAAATTAATCATTGTTCAATTATAACTTTGAAATTAATGAATAAATCTGAACATGCAATTTATAAAGACAAAATAAATGGGAAAATCCTTACTGAATTTATATTCATATTTTAACATTAATATTACTTTAAAAGGCTGTTAGCCCTGTTTAGAAATTGTAGAATTTCTGAATCAATAAAGTTCAATTTAAAATAAAATATCATTCCTTTGGAAACATTCTACAATAGGAATGGACTAAATAGTAAATCCTCATAGTGAATATACTCAAATCTCCTATACTTTTACTGAAAGAGTAAAAATATCATTGTCATTGCAAATAAAATATCAATGGCAATATTAATAAAATTTTTTAGGTACTCCGTATAACTTAGTTCACAAAACTTTTTTTCAGATTTCTGTATCATTAGAGCTCTACTCCTGTTTTTTATACTTTAGTACTTTTCATTGACATTGATGTGAAAGCTATATGGGATAATATCAGCTTATGTGACAATCATCTGTGTTTTTTATGCATTTTTCATCTTTTGATTTAACCCATTAATTGGTAAAGTGCTTAGGAAAATATTAAGGACCGTGCTTTTTAAAAATCAATCATATATATCATGAAATAAGTATTATCACATTCATTCTCACTTCTTTTGTCAGTAAAAGATGATATTTGGGCCACATTTGCTCTTGAGTTTAACCTGGCCATTGGTTGAAAATGGCCCAAGGTTTTGATATTCTATAATTCTATGTATAAATCATATGTAATTTAATACATAACTTCCATTTCATTTTTAATTTAGTAGCAGAATTGACCTTTTATTTAATTATTTAAAATGTAGAAGATAAGCCAACTACAAAAGTAAAAATCTATACCAATATGCTAACTAAAAATTCTTAAAAGCACAAATCCATTTCTAATTCATTCAAATCTCATATTTTCAAAATATGAAATATTTGTACTGTTTTATTTTAAATCATGTGAAACAAAAATTAAATCGAACAAGAGTTAATTGTGTATTTTTTATAATTATTTGAAAGAGCTCATAAAATATAGATATATAAAAATTATAATCTTATACAAATATAAAGTTTTTGAGAGCTTTTGAGAAAGCAGAATAAAGTCTAAGATTTCTAAAACAAATGTAGAACATGGATCCACAGTTAATATTATTTGACTCCAAATACCAGTCCCTTTCTTCACCAGTCCATTAGCATTTTTTTTCAATATTTATTGTGGTAAAATATGCATAACATAAAATGTACCATCTTAATCATTTTTAAGTGTACAGTTCAATGATACTAAATATATTCATAATGTTGTGCAACTGTCACCACCATCCATCTCCAGAACTTTTTTCATCTTGCAAAACTGAAACTCTATACTAAATAAATAATAACTCCTCTATCCTCTCCTCCCATTCCTGGAAACCACTGTTCTACTTGCTGTCTCTATGATTTTGACTATGCTAGGTATCTCATATAATTAGAATCATACAGTATTTGTCTTTTTGTCATTGGTTTACTTTACTTAGCATAATGGCATTAAGATTCATTTATGTTGTAGCATGTGTCAGAATTTTCTTCATTTTTAAGTCTGAATAATATTCCATTGTATGTGTGTACCATATTTTGTTTATCCATTCATCTGTCAGTGGATACATGGGTTGCTTCCAAGTTTCAGCTATCGTGAATAATGTTGCTACAAACATGGATGTACAAATATCTCTTGGAGATCTTGCTTTAAATTCTTTTGAGTATATATAAGAAGCAAACTGGCTGAATCATGTGGTAATTCTATTTTCAAGTTTTTGAAAAACCACTATACTCCTTTCCACAGTAGCTGTACCATTTTTAATTCCCATTTGCCATGCACAAGGGTTCCAATTTCTCTACATCCTCACCAACATTTGCTATTTTATTTGTTTATAGTAGTCATTTTAAAGGGTATCCCATTTCTGGTTTTGATTTGCATTTTCCTGCTGGTTAATGATATTTAGCATCTTTTCATAGGTTTATTGGTCATTCGTATATCTTCTTTAGAGAAATGTCTATTCATGTTTTTTGCCCATTTTGGAATTGAGGTGTTTTGTTTTTGTATTTGTTGAGTTTTAGGAATTCTCTATATATTCCATATATTAATCCTTTATCAAATATATCATTTGCAAATATTTTCTACCCTTCTGTAGGTTGCCTTTTCCCTCTGTTGATAGTTTCCTTTGATACACAGATGTTTTTAGTTTTAATATTTAATTTATCTATTTTTACTTTTGTTGCCTGTGCCTTTGACGTCATATAGAAGAAATTACTGCCAAATCCAATGCTGTGAATCTTTGGCCTTATTTTTTTTCCTAAAATTTTTATAGTTTTAGCTCTTATGTTTAGATCTTTGATAATTTTGAGTTAATTTTTATATATGGTATTAGGCAAGGACCCAACTTCATTCTTTGATATGTGGATATTCACTTTTCTAAGCACCATTTGTTGAAAAACTGTTCTTTCCCCATTGAATGGTCTTGGCATCCTTGTTAAAAATCATTTGACCAAATAATCAAGGGTTAACCTTTTGGCTCTCTATTCTGTTCCGCTGGTCTCTATGTCTGTCTTTATGCCAGTGCCACACTGTTTGATTTCTGTAGCTTTGTAGTTAGTTTTGAAACCAGGAAGTGTGAGTCCTTCAATTTTGTTCTCTTTCAAGATTGTTTTGGCTATTCAAGGTTCCTAGATATTCCATATGAATTTTAGGATGGATTTTTCTATATTTGCAAAAAAAATTGGAATTTTGATAGGGATTTATTGAATCTTTAGAGCGTTTGAGATCAGTTGATATTTTAACAATAGTAGGTCTTTCAGTCCATGGGATATCTTCCCTTTTATACATGTCTTCTTTCATTTTTTTCCAGATTATTTTTAGTTGTCATTATGTATTTCTTTTACCTCCTTGGTTAAGTTGATTCCTAAATACTTTATTCTTTTTGCTGCTACTGCAAATGGAGTTATTTTCTTAATTTCCTTCTCAGGTTATTCTTTTTAATGTATAGAAATGCAACTGATTTTGTGTTGACTTTGTATCCTGCTAATATGTTGAATATATTTATTCGTTCTAATAGTTTTTTGTGGAATCTTTAGGGTTTTCTGCATACAAGATCATATATTCTGTGAAGAGAGAATATTATTTCTTATTTTCTAATTTAATGTCTTTATTTCTCTATCTTATAATTGTTTTATCTAGAACTCCCAATACTATGTTGAATAGAAGTGGCAAAAGCAAGTGCCCTTGCCTTTTTCATGATATTAAAGAAAAAACTATAATTCTTGCATCATTGAGTATGATGTTCACTGTGGGTCTTTCACATATGGCTCTTATTATGTTGAGGAAATGTCCTTCTATTCCTAGTTAGTTGAGTGTTTTTATCATGAAAGAGTATTTTGTCAGATGCTTTATCTGCATCAATTGAGATGATCACGTGGGTTTGTTTCCTTCATTTTGTCAAAGGGGTATATTATATGTATCTAGTTTCATATATTGAACCATCCTTGAATTCCAGAAATATATCTCACTTGGTTATTGTGTTCATATAATCTTTTTAACATGCTGGTCATTTTGGTTTCCTAGTATTTTGCTGAAGAGTTTTGCATCAATGTTCATAAGGGATGTTGGCCTGAAGATTTTTTTCAGCAAATGACTTTGTCTAGCTTTGGTATCATGGAAGTGCTAGCCTCATAGAATGAGCTGGAAAATGTTTCCTCCTTTTCAATTTTTTGAAAAAGTTTGAGGATTGGTGCTAGTTCTTCTTTAAATGTTTGGTAGAACTCACCAGTGAAACCATCAGATCCAAGACTTTTCTTTGTCAGATTTTTGATTACTGATTCAATTTGCTTACCTAGTCATAGATCTAATCAGATTTTCTATTTCTTCACTTTTCAGTTTGGGTAGGTTTTATATTCCTAGGAATTTGTCTACCCCATCTAGGTTATCCAATTTGTTGGCATATAGTTGCTCACAATACTCTTTTACAATTCTTTTTATTTCTGTACAATCAGTAGTAATGTCTTCACTTTCATTTATGATTTTAGAAATTTGAGTCTTTTCTCTCTTTTTCTTAGTCAGTCTAGCTAAAGGTTTGCCAATTTTGTTGACCTATTCAAAGAACCAAATATTAGTTTTATTCTTTTTCTCTATTGTTTTTCTAGTCTTTATTTCATTTATCTCTGCTCTAATCTTTATTTTCTTCATTCTGCTAACTTTAGATTCCGTTTGCTCTTCTTTTTCTAGTTCCTTAAGTTGTAAACTTAGGTTGCTGATTTGAATTCCTTCTTGTTTTTTAATGTATTTATAGCTTAATTCATTTACATTTAAATTTATGTTACATTTGCATCACTGATAAGGCAGAACTTCTGTCATTTTGGTATTTGTTTTCTTTATGCCTTATAGCTTTTGTTCCTCATTTCCTGCACCATTGTCTCATATATTTATTTTTTGTAGTGAAATATTTTAATTCTCTTCTCTTTTTTTTTCTGTATATTCTACAACTGTTTTCTTTGGGGTTATCATGAGGATTACATTTAACTTTCTAAAGTTGTAACATTCTAATTTGAATTTTTACCAACCTAACTTCATTATCAGACAAAAACTGCTCATTTACAGCTTCATCCCTACCCCTTTCAATTATCAATGTCTCATAATTACATATTTTGCATTATATGTCAAAAATACACTAATGGTAACATTTTTAATACATTAGTTCCTTAAATTATATAAAAAACAAAGGTGGATTTATACACCAAAGTTATAATAATACTAGCTTTTAAACTGAGAATTATTTTTTTTATTTTAAAAGAGTATTAGTCTCCTAAATCATGTAGAAAACAAAAAGTGAAGTTACAGACCATTGTTACAATAACAGTAACTTTTATGATTGCCTATGTATTTACATTTACCGAGATCTTTGTTTTTTTATATGGCTTTGAGTTACTGCCTAACGTTCTTTCATTTCAAACTGCAGGACTCCATTAAGCATTTTTTGCAGGGCCAGCCTAGTGGTAACAGACTCTCTCAGTTTTGTTTATCTGAAAACGTCTTAATTTCTCCCTCACTTCTTAATGACAGTTTTGCTGGATATGGGATTCTTAGTTGACAGTTCTTTTTCTTTTCTCTTATGACACTTTAGATATATCAGCCCACTGCCTTCTGGCCTCCAAAGTTTCTGATGAGATATCTGCTAACAATCTTAATAAGATTCCCTTGTATGTAATGAGTCACTTCTCTTTTTCTGCTTTTAAGATTCTCTGTCTTTGGCTTTCAACAGTTTGATCATAATGTGTTCTTGGTGTGAGTCTGAGTTTATCCTATTTCAAGTTTGTTGTACTCATGTCTTTCATCAAATTTGAGAAATCTTAAACTATTATTTCTTCAAATAATCTCTTAGCCCCTTTCTCTCTCTCTTCTCTTTCTGAAATTCTCATAGTTCATATGTTTTTCCACGTGATGGTATCCCCCAGGTCCCTTAGACTTTGTTTACTTTTTTTTTGATCTTTTTTCTTTATGTTCTTCAGAGTTGATAATTTCAATTGTCCTGTCTTCAAGTTTGCTTCTGCTTGCTCAAATTTGCTTTTGAATCTCTCCAGTGAATTTTAAAATTTCAGTTATTGTCTTATTTAGCTTCTAGAATTTTTTTTTGGGTTTATATTTCTTTATTGATATTTATATTTTGATTTTCCATTGATTGATATTTGAAAAGAATATTTCCATTTTGTTCATATATCATTTACCACCTCCATGTCCTTTTTTAATTCTTTGTGTATCTTTAAGATACCTATGTTAATGTCCTTACCTAGGGAGTCTGCCTACTGGTCTCTCCCAGGGACAGTTTTTGTTGGTTTATTTCTTTTTTTCTTTGAAGAGGCCCTATTTTCCTATTTCTTTGTATGCCTTATGTTTTTGTTGACAACTGGACATTTGAATCTAACAGTGTGGAAACTCTGGAAATAAGATTTTTCCTGTTCTTCAGAATTTGGTCTTCTTTGTTTTTGTTTTGTTTTATTTTGATTGTTGTAGGCCTTCTCTATGCAAGGATTAACCTGAGGTGTAAGCTTAAGGAATTCTCAGTTTTTTCTGAGCTTGTGCTTTTCCCTGGGCATGCATGGTAACTTTCTAGTTTTTCCATATATTAAGTTTATTTTGAATGTCTTAATCTTTAATATCTGCCTCCCAAAAGGACAAAAAGAGAGAAATGAAAAGGCAAGGGTAATGGGTACCAGCTCTTGAAATTCCCTGGAAGTCCATTCATCTGGAGGAGAAGGAATTTATAACGGTGGAGGACTGCCTGCCTCTGTGTCTGCACCTTTATGATCAGAAGCAGCAATCAGCTGTCAGAACATAGATCCCCGATATTTTCCCACATAGCTCTTGTAAGCTGTGTGCAAGCTGCTTCAGGAACACATTCATGGCTGCCTTTCATGGGACTGCCACTGAACATAGAGCTGAAATTGACCCAAATTACTTTGATTTACCATCTAAATCTTCCTTTGGAAGTTGCAAGACTTCCAAAAAAGTTATATCAGATAGATTCTGCCTATATGACTGTTGTCTAAGTGAGGAGACAAATTTCTGGTTCTTCTCACTCCAGCATCTTCCCAGAAACCTCTCCCATTAGCTCTTTTTTTTTTTTTTTTAAATTTAGATATAGTTGACAAATAATATTATAATAGTTCCAAGTATACAACATAATGATTTGATATTTGTCTGCATTGCAAAATGATCACCACAGTTCATCACCACACATAGTTATAATTCTTTTCTTGTAATGACAAATTTTAAGATCTACTCACTTAGCAAATAAACAGTACAGTATTATTAACCACAATAACCATGCTGTATCCATTAGCTTTTGATTTAAGAAAATAAATCAAGTCAAAGTATTTGAATCAAATAATAGTTATAATACAAAGAAACATGTTGTCTGAAACACAGAATAATCTAAAAATATTTTCTTCTTCCAGCCAATTAACAGGTGATCCATTGGATCAACTCAGCTCTTGTGTTTGCCCAGAGGCTAGAAAAAAAACCTACTAAAAAAATGGTATCAATATCACAAGATAACAGATTTGCACCATTTTTTGGGTCAATTAGTGAAATAATTAAAAATGTCTTTTCTCAAGATGGAGCCAAATTTGTCTACAGGCCACAGTGAAGTACAACAAATTGTTACTTCAGAAATTGTTGCTTCAGCATCAGCGTATCAGTAGAATCTGAATAGATGTTCTAATATATCTATTCCATACTAAACACTTTTAATTAGTTCTTGAAAATCTCACTGCTAAGTTAAAAATATTTAAATAATAAAAATTCTCCCTTATTTTAATGGGAAAAATTATAATATGTTCTATCCAACCTAGTTAGTTCTCTAGATATTGAATGTATGAGAGACACCTGCATCATTCTTGATGCTTTTGTATGAATGAATTCAACCCCAGTAATTCACAGTATGTGACAATGTGCACATATACATGGCTTAGAATTTATATTTATGAAGAAATAAATTGGAAAGAATAGGTAAAAGTATAATGTTTAAAGCTCCAGAAAGGGCAACTTTTTATGTTGTTTATTTATTTTTTTTTTTTACCTCATTCACTTTTGACTTTTATTTTTTTTTCTTTTATTCTTTTATTCTTTCTTACTTCACTCTGTATGACAGTCTCTAGATCCATCCACATCTAAACAAATGACCCATATTCATTCCTGTTTATGGCTGAGCAATATTCCATTGTATATATGTACCACAACTTCTTTATCCAGTCATCTGTCGAAGGGCATTTAGGTTGCTTCTGTGACCTGGCTATTGTAAATAGTGCTGCAGTGAACAATTAGGGTGCATGTGTCTTTTGGAATTATGGTTTTCTCTGGGTATATACCCAGTAGTGGGATTGCTGGGTCTTATGGTAATTCTATTTTTAGTTGTTTAAGGAACCTCCATACTGGCTTCTCCATAGTGGCTTTATCAATTTACATTCCCACCAACAGCGCAAGAGGGTTCCCTTTTCTCCACACCCTCTCCAGCATTTGTTGTTTGTAGATTTTCTGATGATGCCCATTCTAATTGGTGTGAGATGATAACTCATTGTAGTTTTAATTTGCATTTCTCTAATAATTAGTGATATTGAGCAGCTTTTCATGTGCTTCTTGGCCATCTGTATGTCTTCTTTGGAGAAATGTCTATTTAGATCTTCTGCCCATTTTTAGATTGGGTTGTTTGTTTCTTTAATATTAAGCTGTATGAGCTGTTTATAAATTTTGGAGATTAATCCTTTGTCCATTGATTCGTTTGCAAATATTTTCTCCTATTTTGAGGATTTTCTTTTCACCTTGTTTATGGTTTCCTTTGCTGTGCAAAAGCTTTGAAGTTTCATTAGGTCCCATTTGTTTATTGTTGTTTTTATTTCCCTTACTCTAGGAGGTGGATCAAAAAAGACCTTGCTGTGATTTATGCCAAAGAGTGTTCTTCTTATGTTTTCCTCAAAGAGTTTTATAGTGTCCGGTCTTACATTTAGGACTCTAATCCTTTTTGGGTTTATTTTTGTGTATGGTGTTAGGGAGTGTTCTAATTTCATTCTTTTACATGTAGCTGTCCAGTTTTCCCAGCACCACTTATTGAAGAGGTTGTCTTTTCTCCATTGTATATCCTTGCCTCCTTTGTCATAGATTAGTTGACCATAGGTGTGTGAGTTTAACTATGGGCTTTCTATCTTGTTCCATTGATCTATGTTTCTGTTCTTGTGCCAGTACCATATTGTCATGATTACTGTAGCTTTGTAGTATAGTCTGAAGTCAGGGAGTCTGATTCCTCCAGCTCCACTTTTTTCCCTCAAGACTGCTTTGGCTCTTCAGGGTCTTTTGTGTCTCCATACAAATGTTAAGATTTTTTGTTCTAGTTCTGTAAAAAATGCCATTGGTAAATTGATAGGGATTGCATTGAATCTGTAGATTTCTTTGGGTAGTACAGTCATCTTCACAATATTGATTCTTCCAATCCAAGAACATGGTACTTCTCTGCATCTGTTGGTATCATCTTTAATTTCTTTCATCAGTGTCTTATAGTTTTCTTCATACAGGTCTTTTGTCTCCCCAGGTCCGTTTATTGTTAAGTATTTTACTTTTTTGGTTACAGTGGTAAATGGGAGTGTTTCCTTAATTTCTCTTTCAGATTTTTCATCATTAGTGTATAGGGATGCAAGAGATTTCTGTGCATTAATTTTGTATCCTGCAATTTTACCAAATTCATTGATTAGCTCTAGTAGTTTTCTGGTGATATCTTTAGGATTCTCTATATATAATACCAGATTATCAAACAGTGACAGTTTTACTTCTTCTTTTCCGAATTGTATTCCTTTTATTTCTTTTTCTTCTCTGCTTGCCATGGCTAGGACTTCCAAAACTATGTTGAATAACAGTGGTGAGAGTGGACATCCTTGTCTTGTTCCTGACCTTAGAGGAAATGTTTTCAGTTTTTCACCATTGAGAATGATGTCTGCTATGGGTTTGTCATATATGGGCTTTATTGTGTTGAGGTAGGTTCCCTCTATGCCCACATTCTGGAGGGTTTGTAGCATAAATGGGTGTTGAATTTTGTCAAAAGCTTTTTCTGCATCTATTGAGATGATCATATAGTTTTTATTCTTCAATTTGTTAATGTGGTGTATCACATTGATTGATTCCTGTATATTGAAGAATCCTTGCATCCCTGGGTTAAATCCCACTTGATCATGGTGTATGATCCTTTTAATGTGTCGTTGGATTCTGTTTGCTAGTATTATGTTGAGGATTTTTGCATCTATATTCATCAGTGATATTGGTCTATAATTTTCTTTTTTTGTCCTATCTTTTTCTGGTTTTGGTATCAGGGTGATGGTGGCCTCATAGAATGAGTTTGGGAGTGTGCTTTCCTGTGCAATTTATTGGAAGAGTTTGAGAAGGATGGGTGTTAGCTCTTCTCTAAGTGTTTGATAGAATTCACCTGTGAAGCCATCTGGTCCTGGACTTTTGTTTGTTGGAAGATTTTTAATCACTGTTTCAACTTCATTACTTGTGATTTGTCTGTTCATACTTTCTATTTCTTCCTGGTTCAGTCTTGGGAGGTTATACCTTTCTAAGAATTTGTCCATTTCTTCCAGGTTGTCCATTTTACTGGCATAGGGTTGCTTGTAGTAGTCTCTTAGGATGCTTTGTATTTCTGCAGTGTCTGTTGTAACTTCTCCTTTTTCATTTCTAATTTTACTGATTTGAGTCCTCTCCCTCTTTTTCTTGGTGAGTCTGGCTAATGGTTTATCAATATTGTTTATCTTCTCAGAGAACCAGCTTTTAGTTTTATTGATCTTTGCTATTGTTTTCTTTGTTTCTAATACATTTATTTCTGTTCTGATCTTTATGATTTCTTTCCTTCTGCTAACTTTAGGTTTTGTTTGTTCTTTCTCTGGTTGCTTTAGGTATAAGGTTAGATTGTTTATTTGAGATTTTTCTTGTTTCTTGAGGTAGGCTTGGATTGCTATAAACTTTGCTCTTAGAACTGCTTTTGCTGCATCCCACAGGTGTTGGATCATCGTGTTTTCATTGTCATTTGTCTCTTCATATTTTTTGATTTCCTCTTTGATTTCTTCAGTTATCACTTGGTCATTTAGTAACATATTGTTTATCCTCCATGTGTTTGTGTTTTTTACCTTTTTTTCCCTGTAATTGATCTCTAATCTCATAGTGTTGTGGTCAGAAAAGATGCTTGATATGATTTCAATTTTCTTAAATTCACTGAGGCTTGATTTGTGACCCAAGATGTGATCTATCCTGGAGAATGTTCCGTGAGCACTTGAGAAGAAAGTGTAATCTGCTGTTTTTGGATGGAATGTCCTATAAATATCAATTAAATCTATCTGGTCTATTGTGTCGTTAAAGCTTTTGTTTCCTAATTAATTTTCTGTTTGGATGATCTGTCCATTGGTGTAAGTGAGGTGTTACAGTCCCCCACTATTACTGTGTCACTGTCGATTTCCTCTTTTGTAGCTGCTAGCAGTTGCCTTATGTATTGAGGTGCTCCTACATTGGGTGCATATATATTTATAATTTTTATATCTTCTTCTTAGATTTATCCCTTGATCATTATGTAGTGTCCTTCCTTGTCTCTTGTAACATTCTTTAGTTTAAAGTCTATTTTATCTCATATGAGTATTGCTAGTCCAGCTTTCTTTTGTTTTCCATTTGCATGGTATAACTTTTTCCAGCCCCTCACTTTCAGTCTGTATGTGTCCCTAGGTCTGAAGTGGTTCTCTTGTAGGCAGCATATAGATGGGTCTTGTTTTTGTATCCATTTAGCAAGCCTGTGTCTTTTGGTTGGAGCATTTAATCCATTCACGTTTAAGGTAATTATCGATATGTATTTCCTATGACCATTTTCTTAATTGTTTTGGGTTTGTTTTTGTAGGTCCTTTTTTTCTCTTGTATTTCCCACTTAGAGAAGTTCCTTTAGCATTTGTTGTAGAGCTGGTTTGATGGTGCTGAATTCTCTATAGCTTTTGCTTGTCTGTAAAGCTTTTGATTTCTCCATTGACTCTGAATGAGATCCTTGCTGGGTAGAGTAATCTGGGTTGTAGGTTCTTCCCTTTCATCAATTAAAGTATATCATGCCACTCCCTTCTGGCTTTTAGAGTTTCTGCTGAGAAATCAGCTGTTAACCTTATGGGAGTTCCCTTGCATGTTATTTGTCGTTTGTCGTTATTTCCATTGTTGCTTTCAATAATTTTTCTTTGTCTTTAATTTCTGCCAGTTTGATTACTATGTGTCTTGGCGTGTTTCTCCTTGGGTTTATCCTGTGTGGGAGTCTCTGCACTTCCTGGACTTGGGTGGCTATTTCCTTTCCCATGTTAGGGAAGTTTTTGACTATAATCTCTTCAGATATTTTCTTGGGTCCTTCCTCTCTCTCTTCTCCTTCTGGGACCCCTATAATGCGAATGTTGTTGCATTTAATGTTGGCCCAGGGGCCTCTTAGGGTGTCTTCATTTCTTTTCATTCTTTTTTCTTTATTTTGTTCTGCAGCAGTGAATTCCACCATTCTATCTTCCACGTCACTTATCCGTTCTTCTGCCTCAGTTATTCTGCTATTGATTCCTTCTAGTGTATTTTTCATTTCAATTATTGTATTTTTCATCTCTGTTCTTTAATTCTTCAAGGTCTTTGTTAAGTATTTCTTGCATCTTCTCAGACCTTGCCTCCATTCTTTTTCCAAGGTCCTGGATCATCTTCACTGTCATTATTCTGAATTCTTTCTCTGGAAGGTTGCCTATCTCCACTTCATTTAGTTGTTTTTCTGGGGTTTTATCTTGTTCTTTCATCTGGTACATAGCCCTCTGCCTTTTCATCTTGTCTATCGTTCTGTGAATGTGGTTTTCATTCCACAGGCTGCAGGATTGTAGTTCTTCTCGCTTCTGCTGTCTGCCCTCTGATGGATGAGGCTATCTTAGAGGCTTGGGGAAGTTTCCTGATGGGAGGGACTGGTGGTGGGTAGAGCTGGCTGTTGCTCTGGTGGGCAGAGCTCAGTAAAACTTTAATCCGCTTGTCTGCTGATGGGTGGGGCTGGGTCCCCTCCCTGTTGGTTGTTTGGCCTGAGGTGACCCTTGAGCCTACCCGGGCTCTTTGATGGGGCTAATGGTGGACTCTGGGAGGGCTCACGCCAAGGATTACTTCCCAGAACTTCTGCTGCCAGTGTCCTTGTCCTCACAGAGGACAGAGCCATCTGAGACAGAGCCATCCCCGCCTCTGCAGGAGACCCCCCAACACTAGCAGGTAGGTCTGGTTCAGTCTCTATGGGGTCACTGCTCCTTCCCCTGGGTCCTGATGTGCACACTGCTTTGTGTGTGCCCTCCAAGAGTGGAGTCTCTGTTTCCCCCAGTCCTGTCGCAGTCCTGCAATCAAATCCTGCTAGTCTTCAAAGTCTGATTCTCTAGGAATTCCTCCTCCCATTGCCGGACCCCCAGGTTTGGAAGCCTGACGTGGGGCTCAGAACCTTCATTCCAGTGGGTGGACTTCTGTGGTGTCAGTGTTCTCCAGTTTGTGAGTCACCCACCCAGCAGTTATGGAATTTGATTTTATTGTGATTGCGCCCCTCCTACCATCTCATTGTGGCTTCTCCTTTGTCTTTGGATGTGGGGTATCTTTTTTGGTGAGTTCCAGTGTCTTCCTATCGATGATTGTTCAGCAGTTTGTTGTGATTCCAGTGTTCTCGCAATGGGAGTGAGAGCATGTCCTTCTATTCTGCCATCTTGAACCAATTTCCTATGTTCTTTAGAAGCATCTATTTCCATACTATTAGCCAGCATGCTACTTAGGAAATACACTAGTTAGTTCACTTCAGCATATCTTCTGTAATGTCTGATGAACTCTATTGTATTGATACAATACGAGTCTAAAATTCTAGAGCAATTCATATGATATTCTCAAGCAAGAAATTTTGGGGTCAAATAAGTTGATGAGTATGCCATTGTCTGAACTGTAATGTCAAAACATCCCATTTCTTTAGTATATATTTTGGGGGAAAAGTCGTTTATACCAACAAAAGCAGTCATTTAGGGGAAAAAGTATAACTTTAAAAAATCTGTTGGGTCCAAAAGACGTTAACTTTTTTCTTTTCAAGTTTTTTTTTATTTTGTATTTTTATTTTAATTTATTTTTGGCTGTGTTGGGTCTTCGTTGCTGCACATGGGCTTTCTGTAGTTGTGGTGAGCAGGGGCCACTCTTCGTTGTGAGGCTCAGGCTTCTCATTGAGGTGGCCTCTCTTGTTGCAAAGCACAGGCTCTAGATGCACGGGGTCAGTTGTTGGGGATCATGTGCTCTAGAGCACAGGCTCAGTAGCTGTGGAACATGGGCTTAGTTGCTCTGTGGCATGTGGGATCATCCCGGACCAGGGCTCGAACCCATGTCCCCTGCATTGGTAGGCAGAATCCCAACCACTATGTCACCAAGGAAGCCCAAAAGACGTTAACTTGATAGTTGCTTTATTATATGTCTGTATATTGATTGAAGACAAAATTATCTAAGGAAAGATGATATGGGGAAGGAAAGATGTTGAATAACATGGCAGAGTTTCTGACATATTTTTAAGACATATATGATTAATATTTAATTTAAGTCTGTCTGCATTTCTAGAATATAAAAACTTTATGTAAGGTAACACCTCTTAATGACTAAAAAGGACTTGGAGGAGTATTTAATAAAATCATGGAGGGGGATAAATTTTAACTATGGTCAACATCAGGGCAGAGGTAAAGGGATTTTGAAGGAAAAAGACTGAAGCATAGGAATTCTGTCGAGCCAGGAAGTAGCAGCCAGAAATGATCATGAAACCATGTGCACCAGTGAAGATTTGAACTAATTTTAAGAACATTGTACTTTCCTCAAAACATGAAAGTTGGTTTTAACTAATCGTTTCAATATCTAGCTAATGTATAACTTTAAGGGCCAAAAGACAGAGAATGGCATTTAGGGTACACAAATCTGTTCAAAGCATCAGTATCCAAATACATTCAAATAGAAAAGCAAAAGAAGCAAACACTGTTTTTTTTATTTCCTGTTGGGACTACCACAGAAAGCATCACAGATTTTTCTCCTGCTATCCGCTAAACTGTTATAGAATATAATCCTGGGAAATGTACCTAAGAGAATTACCTTTTCTTCTGGTACTAAAACAAATTCCTGAATTTATATTTTTTGAAATCTCTGGCAAGGTGAAATTCAGTGAAGAAATCCAAAGTTGAGATTTTTAGCTATAGCAATTAAAATTATTCCTTTATGTTGCCAACCAAGGTGATTCATTCAAACTATATGTGAGAGATTACTGATGATGAAGATAACTATATCATGCTGAACATAATTGGATAATGCCTCATTTAAAAACAAATCCCAATATTATTTTCAATAATGTGTTTTATTTAATTTTCTGGTTCTGGGAGTTCTTTAAAGTTTTAAGTTGGTAACATATGACTTTGGATGCCTAGTTGTTTTTGTTAATATGAGAGTTAAAAACTGTAAGTCAGTGAAAGTCATAATGACATCTTTTCATTTTTATATTTATAAATCTCATATTTTAAGTATGTTTTTATTCATAGAAATATTTCTTTAAATTATATGTTTAGTACAGAAGCATCAATTGCACATCAACTTGCCCATATATAAACATTTTTTGGAAGCATATCTCACCTGAAGATATTTTTACTTTAGTTGAGGATACAAAACTCACATTCATGAAATAACTTATTATCCCTACAAAAAACACATTAAAATACTCTAAATAAATAAGTTTTATGTGTTACAGCTTTTGTGGAGACATTGAGTGATTGAGCAAAAAAATGAATCCCAGAAAATGTATAAAGTCAGGGAAACCATTGCCAAAGGTTTAATCTCAACCTCATTAAAGTAGATTCCAATATATTAAAATGTGATCATCTTAAAGAAGTAGTTCCCTTATAGCTGCTGGAAAACCTAAGCCTCCAATGAGAACTCAATTCTGCCTGAAGGACTTGTGTCATTACCCTATACATCCAGGCATTCTAGATGGTTGGACTTCAACCTATGACATTTCAGGATTAGAAATGTTTTATTAGCCCTTGTTCTTCAAAAGTAAGATATATTTGTCTCTTAGCTTGCTGATAAAAAATACTGTAATTGTTTAGGGCCATATCACAAAAAGATGATTTTTCTTGAAGGTATTCCCATTAACTTCTATGACATGTAGACTTCAGCCTGTCTATATGGATGAGTTGTTGTTTCTTGGATCTATTGTGATGCACCCACAGGCCAAAATATTACTTTCAAATCAAAATATTGTAAAGGGTATGATTTGCCAATGTCTGCCTGCACTGGGTGCTGGAATTCTGATTCTAATCATCAGATAGGGCCCACCCAGTTCATATGCTTGTTCTTAAACAATATTTGACTAGGTAGTTCTATGTGGAATTTACTAAAACAGCACAGGGTTTATTGTAACTGTCTGTCCCCTTCCTTCTTGTCTGTACTGTTCCTCTCCCCACCCATTACCTCCTCCACGTATAAAGTTAATGGTTTACTCTACTTGGTTGTGTATTCAGTGAAGATATACAGTGATTTCTGATTCTAAGTTTCTATTTTTGCTCATTAAGAAATGGATCCTATCTCTTCACCAGTGGTGTTGATCAATTTATATGTTCCTTGTTGCTCTTCTCAGCTACAAAAGGGTGGCTTCATTTTCATTGAAGATCCTTATTTCTCATGCTTAGGTTTTCTTAATAAAGGTGCTTAAGTAGAGGCCTTAAGTGCTGAGTATTTTCAAATTATTTCAATTGAAGGTTTTATTTTGCATAATGAGCCCATCAGAATACTGGTTATATTAGAATGATAGAATGGTTAAAAACATTGGTCCTAGAGCCAAAATCCTAGATCTAAGTCCCGACTCTTCCACTTACTAGCTGGATTAGTAGCTATCTGACCATAGGCAAGGTACTTAATTTTCCTGTGCCTTCGTTTCTTCTTTTGTAAAATGAGGGTTATAACAGTAACTACTTCATAGGTTTGTGGCGAGAAAGAAATAAGTGACTATAACATTTTCTGGTGCATAGTAAGTTTTCAGTAAGTCAATACTAGTTGTTATTTTTATTTTTACAGTTATAGGATGATGTTTTCTATTTCTTGAACCCAACTGATCTGTTTTTGTTATTATTATTTGTGTTTTTATTCTATTTTCTGGTCGCTGCAATACCTCCATAGATCTTTCTTTTTCCGAAAGCTATGATGAAATTTTAAATCCCATTAGCTGAAAGAATCCTTTCCTATTTAGAGTCCAGACTCAAAATAGATCTCTTCTCAAGTTCCTCTCCACACCTGGATTTAGTCCTCTATAGCTACTATATAACTTAGGTTATTGGTATTTCACCTATTCGTGCCTAATATCCTGGGGACACACCTGGAACTCTGGATAAAACCAAAGAGCAGGGCTTCCCTGGTGGTGCAGTGGTTGAAAGTCCGCCTGCCGATGCAGGGGACACAGGTTCGTGCCCCGGTCCGGGAGGATCCCGCATGCCGCAGAGCGGCTGGGCCTGTGAGCCATGCTCGCTGAGCCTGCACGTCCCGAGCCTGTACCCCGCAAAGGGAGAGGCCACAACAGTGAGAGACCCGAGTACCGCAAAAAAAAGCCAACCAAAGAGCAGAAACGTTCTGGCCTAATTGTAGAGAAACCCACAGCAACGTATCAGAAATAAGGTATTCATTTGTGCCCCACACCCCCATGACCTCTGCTTCCTGAGCTGTAAGATAACAGTAGACGAGGCTCTGATTTATTTGACATTTTAAAAGCATGCATTACCCAAGAGCTGTTTAAAATACTCTGAAAGACTGTTCAAATAGCACACCCACTCATGAAATAGGCCACAAGGAGATGTCCTCTGCTTTTCTCACTTTCCCTTCAACAACTTGAAAGAGTATTCTGGGCCATAGAACGAGGTCTGTTTTTGCAGAGGACCTAGTCTTATCACTAAAGCAGAGGACCCTAACCCTTGGTTCCAGGTATTGTTACCAATATGATCAATGCCACCTATTAGTTAGTTACTGATACTAATGCCCGTAACAAGGATGTCCCGGCTTTACCCAGAAATATTAGCACCTTTGCCTTGTATATTAAGCCTAATTGAAGTTATTAACTTCCAACCTTCTGCAGTCAATAATATTACATAATTTATTAATGTCACACCAAGGGCTATACTTCAGTAAAGTACATGAATTTATTTATATTTTAATGGCGATAACACCAAGGGAGTTCTTAAAGTCCATCTACTGTGTTTGTCACCTGACCTTTACCAACCCCAATCTTGCTCTATCCCTGTCAAGAAAATTGGAGAATTTAATGTTTGCGATAAATACCAGATGTTGAACAAGATCACCATTTGAAATCAATACTCCCTCCTACAGCTTTCTCAAGCTGTTTGGCCAACTTGAGTAAGTGTGATTTGTATCAGCTGAAACTCCAGGACAGTGTTCAAACGTAGAGAAGAGAGGAGGGGAAGGGTCATATCTCCAGTCAGTATCAGAAAGATTTTTTTTAAGTATGCATGAAAGACTGTGTTTTTAGATCCTCATGACAATTTTGAATAGTTGGTAATATCATTTGGACAGCATAGGATATTTATCTCTGTTTAACATATTCTAAACAATGCTTTCTAGGATCTAATTAGAACATTACATAAGGATATGTTTGAATAGAAGTTAACATATTCTTGTGATCCTAAAAATTATACCTCATAACCATTACAAATAATTGGAAAAGGAAAGAATTATTCAATGAATGATTTGAGAACATTTGGTTACCTCTTTATGGCAGTGATGTTGGTGGTGGTAGTAGTGATGAATTCCTGCCTTCTGCTATTCACTGAAAGAATTACAAATGGAGTTAAGACCTAAATATAATAAATAAAGCCTTGAGAGATTTAGAAGAAATAAGGTGAATACTCATCTCACCTTAGGTTGGTTATTCTTAAAAAAAAAAAAAAAACCCCAAAACAAAAGTCACAACAGGATAAACATTAAAAAGTAAGACATACCTACATACAATTAAAATAATGTATTTCAAACAATACAATAAAAATAAAATTAAAAACAAAAGATACTCTGAGAAAAAAGTATTTATTTGTAATATATAACAGAAAAGCAACATTCCTTAATATATAAAAAGGTGAATGAATATTCTTAATCTATAAAGAGCCTTTATGAGTAAATAAGAAAGAAAAATGTGATAGAAAGATAGGCCAATAGATAAATGGGTCACAGAGAAGAACAGAAATGAGCAGTTTATATACAGAAAACTTCAACTTTGGTATTAAAAAGTCCTAATTAATTAGAGAAGGTTTTTAAAGAATAATGACACTATATTCCTACAGAAACATGAGCACTTTTGTCCATTACTACTGAGTATTTTAAGGTAATCTTTCATTGGTCAATGGGAACCAGTATGTATCAAAAGCCTTAGGCATATTTATACCTCTGACACAGAAATTCTATTGATAGGAATTTTTTCCAAAGGGAACAACCAAGCATAGAACAAGGTTTTATGTAGAATGGTCATTATTTGAAATAAGAAAATAACAAAAAGAGACACAATTTGGAATTTGCAAATATGCATGTATATCTGTGTGTGTACATGTATTTAGGTATGTTATGACATTCATATAAAACACCATGTGACTGTTTAAAATCATATCAATTGTAGTACATTTGACAACACAAGAAAGATGTCATAATGTAGGTAAGTGGTGAACAAAGGTAATGTGTGTTGTGTTATATCAACCTCGAAGTTGATAATGACTGTATGGATGATGATACTGCAAGAATTCTTTTTTAATTTTTATTCTTCGACTCTTCATACACATTCCATTTTTCCACAGTTACTATGCAATAATTTTAACAGGAAAAATTATTTTCATGAAAGGAGGAAATAAACCTATATTAGAATTTACTACGAGGGAGCATTTTTAAAAAATTCTAAAACTTACGCTGACTTGCTGAATCAAAATGTTTTTTGGTTTTCTGTTTTGTTGTTGACATTTTTAACATGGTTCTGAAGTGATTCTTAAGTGAACAGGCCAGCATCAGTCCATAAACTGGTATTTGGGTACCACTGGCCTTGAGGAAAAGAATACTCATTTCTCAGGATATTGTGAGAACCAAGTATCAATAGTATAATGTGAGTGAATGAGCAGAAGGATGATAGATGCCTATTCCAGTTATGGCATATTTCCCAGTAAACTTAGCTCTGTAAGGTTTTGCTTCTTTTGGAAAAGAACACTGGAAGCAATATGGTACTAAATTTTGTATCCCTCTAGCACTTCTCTGCTCCCTTCTTGCAGTATCAAACGCCTGCTCCATGGCCGTAGACAAGGCCTGTTATCAAGGCTGGGAAAGCCAACATCTCCTATGTTGCCAGTAGGCCAATGAGTGGTCCAGGCTTTGACTAATCAGTCATTACCAAGGATTTTTCTGAGTGGGGCCAGTGAATTGTAAAGTGAGCCTGCTTCACCCCAGTTTTCCTTGTTGAAAAAATGGCACTATTACTCCCCCCTCATGATCAGAGTAAAATATTTTCCTTCATGCTTTCTTTCAATCCATCAGCAAGTCCTCTGGCTTTTCCTTCCCAGTATAATCCAAATCTGCCCACTTCTCCTAACCTCTAAGTTACCACTCTGTTTTTGAGCTACTATGCCACTTGGTGCATAATTGGTCTTCTGCTTCCTTTTTGTCTTGTTAAAAGCTGTTTGTCCACATAGCCAAATACAGTTTTAAAACAAAAATCAAATCATGTATTGATAATTCCTCAGCTCATAATTCTCCAATGAAATCCCATTACATTTAGGACAAAATCCACACTTCGTTGGTCTGACAAGCCCCTGTTTGGTTTATCCCTTGCTAATTTCTGCAAACTTATTCACCATTTCCCCCAGTCTCTTGGGCCTAACCTTGTTGCTATTCCTTGAACATGGCAAACTTTCCCTGCCTTTATATGTGCTCTTTCCTCTGCCATCATTGCTCATCTCCCAGACCTGCAGATGACTCCCTCCCTTATTCCTTTCAAGTTTTAGCTCAAATATCACCTCCTCAGAGGCAACATCCTTGACTGCTTTATGAAAATAGTTCCTCCCTCCTATGCCCACCACCCATCAATCTCTATGCTCTGTTCCTGCCTTTTCAGGTCACAGCCCTCAGCACTTGCTAATAGTCTGTCACAGGTACTTTGTCTGACTTTTGCTAAAATGGCAGTTCCACAAGGGCAGGGGACTTCTCTGTCTGGTTTACTGCTCTTGTGCCCAGGGCCGGCACATACATTGAATTAGATCACCACTGCATGGTGAAAGGCAGGCTGCAGAAGGACAGACTGATGTACCAAGCAAAGGGAGAAGCAAAGAGTAAGAACTGGTATAGCTTTAGTTCTCAGAATCATTCCAGCTAGCTCTCTTTTTTCTTTTTCATATGTTAGTTTAAGTGAACCCAAAAAGTCCTCCTTTTCTCTTTAGTTAATTTTTTTTTTTTTTTTTTTTTGCCGTACACGGACCTCTCACTGTCGTGGCCTCTCCCGTTGCGGAGCACAGGCTCCGGATGTGCAGGCTCAGTGGCCATGGCTCACGGGCCCAGCCGCTCCGCGGCATGTGGGATCCTCCCGGACCGGGGCACGAACCCATGTCCCCCGCGTCGGCAGGTGGACTCTCAACCACTGCGCCACCAGGGAAGCCCTCTTTAGTTAATTTGAATATGATTTCTATCACTTGAAACTGAAAGATCCCTAAACAATAGCCAATTAAAGATTCAGTTTCAGAACTCAAGGCATTTTGTGGGGAGACCCATGAAACACCACAGATCTGTGCCCAGAGCACTGTGATGTAGAACTCCACACGGCACAAATTTTCATCTCCTAGATTAACCTCTGGATACACCATGGGCCACCATTATTGTCAATATAGTCAAAGACCCTTTTCTCTCCCCCACTGAGAACTTTGTTCTTTATGTGATTGTGTATTCCCTTCATCTACTATCTGAAAGACTAATCCTTGACTCCTTTCCCTTCCTAACCTTTCCCTTACTCTTCCAGATTTGCAAAGCATTTCAGAGTTATAAAGGAAAGTCTAATTTTTAAAAATTGAGTTCACTTGGCTTCTGTCTATCTTTCACACAGTAAGCAAATAATACATGAACCATATCTTGTAATACCTTCATCCCTATCAAGTCTTAAAGCAGACTGGTTATCCACCAATCTGCACCCCTGATTTTGTTTATACAAAGGTTCACATGAAGCTACCACTTATTCCTGCCTTCCAGACAAAGCTGATGACTTCACAGAGCTCCATAAATGTTGAGCATACTGAAACCATCCCTGTAGCAACATAAGGCAATCTGAACAGGCAGGGAGCTGTGTCAAAGCCAGGCCCAGAGACCAGCTGCCAGAATTCTGCCTCAAACACAAGGGAACAAGTACAAGTCTGAGGCAGGTTACTCAATTACAGCACTATTATTGACATTTTGGGCTGAATATTTATGCATGGGAGCTGTCTGTGTATTGTATCATGTTTATCAGCATCCCCTGGCCTGTACTCACTAGATGCCAGTAGTACCACTTTTGTGACAACCCAAAATATACAGACTTGGACAGTTATCCCCTGGTGTGTGTGTGTATGTGTGTGTGCTGGGGCTGGAAGGATTGCACCCAGTTCAGAATGACATGTGTATAGAGAAAGTACTTATCTGGTAATTAAAAAAAAATAATCAGATCTATCCATTATCCCTGAAAATAGGTAGGAAGAAGTCTTGAGTAGGTGAGGGTCCCACCTCTTCTTTAGAGAGTTGAACCAGTTTTAACAGGTCCTGGCTTTTATAACCTAATAAGGATCTATTGGGAGAAAAACTGGTAGATGAATATAATCTGTTTATAGATTTGAATTTTTAAAAGTGATCCTAATTTCTTCAGAGCCCTATTACTTTCATGGTTAAGGTTAACCTTTTTCTTACTTACAGTGCCTTTTGTGATAGAGTTCAGGCTCACTTCTCAAACCTGAATCCCCACTATTCCTTAGCATGTGTCCTATGGCCAGCCATATCTTTTTTTTTTTTTTTTATTCTATGGGAGAAAAAGTGCTTTCTAATATCTCTATTTCATTTGTACATGCTTTTCCCTCTACCTAAAATACCCCTCCCAAACTTCCATATTTTCTCTGACATTATAATTTCTATAACCATGAAAAACTTTCCTCTGCCACTGTTCCCCCCTGACATTCCCCTCTTCAGGGCAGTAGGCCCCTCTCCCCTCTGAGTCACCAACTCTTACTGGTTATTCTGTCCTGTAAATGTTGGTTGGGTTTTTTAACCTATCTCCCATGAGGCATTTGAGGGCTGTATCTTATTTACTTATGTAGATCTAAAGTTTCTGGGTCCTGAAGTTTTTACAATCTGGAATACCTTCACGCGCGCATGCACAAACATACACAAACACACACAAAATTAGCTATTTAGGAAAGAAATGACAACAAATAACTGGAAGCTTAAAGATGCAGGCTCTTTTTTCTAAGATCTCTTTAATCACTTTTCCAGAAATACTTACATAGAAATATGACCTAATAGCAATCTGGCTTTCCCTACCATCTAGAAGGCTCTGCGGCTATCAGCAGCTCACAAAATTCTTTAGAATTAAGGGGCCCTGTATCTTACAATTCATTACCTTTATCATAAATCTACCTTTTTAAAATTTATCTGAATCTCCAATACCCAGTGGTTGACCCATAGAAGGAACTTAATAAATGTTAGTGGTAACAATGTTTAATTTTACTTGAAGTTTAAGAAATCTCCTCACCCTTCTGTGTTCCAGAAAAAAAGACTTACTTCAAGGAAGCACTCTTCTAAATATGACTTTAAATAAGGCTTATAGATGCCCCCCTTGTTTACCTAAGACAAGGCTGAACACAGACCCTCCAGTTCCCATTCTTTGTCTAAGAAATGGCTAGCTGAACTTCTTATCTCCACTAATCAACTAGAACAAAATGTTTTTTAACCAAACTTTGATTAAGCTTCTGTCCTTCCTCCAGGCCCCTAAACTTTAGCTCACTTTCAGCCCGAGCCAGCATACCCTCCCCCCCACCTACCCCCCCGTAAGAGTAGACTGGCCTCAGGATAAAACATTCTCTGACCTACTATCCTATTATGCCACCCTTTCATCCCACTTGCCTACATCTGGTTCTTTTTAGCTTTTTTTTACTCTTCTTTGTAAAAGGACATCTCTTTTGTCTAACTCTTGAGAAACTTACAGTTCTTATAATCACAAAGTTCTCTCCATCGTAATTGTCTCCTTTCCTAGACTTGGAAGAGGTCTCTTTTCTCCAGACTTTTGAATAGTCTCTCCTTTTTTTTTTTTTTTTTTTTCCCAGTACGCGGACCTCTCACTGTTGTGGCCTCTCCCGTTGCGGAGCACAGGCTCCGGACACGCAGGCTCAGCGGCCATGGCTCACGGGCCCAGCCGCTCCGCGGCATGTGGGATCTTCCCGGACCGGGGCACGAACCCGTATCCCGTGCATCGGCAGGCGGACTCTCAACCATTGTGCCACCAGGGAAGCCCTAGTCTCTCCTTTTTATGACCAGATTTGTTTTTCATTTGACAGTGGAATTACTGGAAAAAAAAAAAAAGTGAATGAAGGAGAACTCCTATTAAAGCAACCAGCTTCCCTTGTAACAATTGTGCTGCTGCAATGATAGTGCCATTGCTCTCCTCCTGATCCCATGTGGACTCTGGATTTTTACATTATTCTACCTGCTATAATCCGCTTATCTATCAGCCATAACTATAAACTTATTTTGTCAATATTATCAAACAGTCCTGACCTCGCCCTTCCTTTTGGCTTATACTTCATCTTCATCATGAGTCAGTCTAGGTCCTAACCCATTCAGATTTTTTTCCTGGATTAGTTCCCAAGAAGACCTGATCCCTTTTCTGCAATTAAAATTGAAACAGTTAGTTAGTTTTGAAAGGCTTAATAGATACTAATTCCAAAAAGTTTGGGAAAAGCTATTCCAGATGCAAACAATTGTATGTGAAATCTCAGAGGCGGGAGTTGGAATTCATGCCTAAACACAATAAAATTAGCTTAATTTTAGTTTAATTAGTAGAGTAATGAGAGAAAGTTGGAGATATTCAGGTGGTAGCCTGATTCAGACAGAAGTAACTGAACTTGATACAAAAGACCAAAATAGTGAAATGCTTGATTTTGATGGGGACATGATAAAACTGTTTAGGATATTAGGTTAAATGGAGATAGGAAGAAGTTGGAAAGCAGGAAAACAAAACAAAACAAAATAGAAGACAGACTGAGGAAATAATATAACCAGGAGGTGATCAGAATTCTGACTTATAGGGATCTGTAAGGATGTTAAGAATGGATATTGATTGCCATAAGATCATTCTTTTGCCTTAGGAGACTGATGTAAGAAAATATTGCTACAATTTATGTCAAAGAGTGTTCTGCCTATGTTCTCATCTAGGAGTTCCATGGTTTCAGATCTTACCTTTAGGTCTTCAAACCATTTTGAGTTTATTTTTGTATGTGGTGTGAGGGAATGTGCTAATCTCATTGTTTTACATGTGGCTGTCCAATTTTCCCAGCACCAGTTATTTAAGAGACTGTCTTTTCTCCATTGTATATTCTTGCCTGCTTTGTTGTAGATTAATTGACCACAGATGCATGGGTTTTTTTCTGGGCTCTCTATTCTGTTCCATTGTTTTATGCCAGCACCATACTGTTTTGACTACTGTAGCTTTGTAGTATAGTCTGAAGTCAGAGAGGGTTATACCTCCAGCTTTGTTCTTTTTCCTCAACATTGTTGGCAATTTTGGGTCTTTTGTGGTTCCATATAAATTTTAGGATTATTCGTTCTAGTTCTGTGAAAAATGTCATTGGTATTTTGATAGGAATTGAACTGTAGATGGCTTTGGGCAGTATGGCCATTTTAACAATATTAATTCTTGCAACCCAAGAGCATGGGTTATCTTTCTATTTCTTTGTATAATCTTCAGTTTCCTTCATCAATGTTATATAGTTTTCAGAGTCTTTTATCGCCAAGGTTAAGTTTATTCCTATATATTTTATTTTTTCTGATGCAGTATTAAATGGGATATTTTTTGTTTTCTCTTTCTGATATTTATTTTTTACTGTATAGAAAAGCAACAGATTTCTGCATATTAATCTTGTATCCCGCAACTTTACTGAATTCATTTATTAGTTTTAATAGTTTTTGGATGGAGACTTTAGTGTTTCCTATATAAAGTATCATGTCATCTGCAATCAGTAACAGTTTTACTTCTTCCCTTAAAATTTGGATCCCATTTATTTCTTTTTCTTGTCTGATTGCTGTGGCTAGAACTTCTAATACTATGTTAAATAGAAGTCGTGAGAGCGGATATTCTTTTGTTACCAAATTTAGAGAAAAGGCTTTCATCTTTTCACTGTTGAGTATGATGTTAGATGTGGGTTTGTCATAAATAACCCTTATTATGGTGAGATATGTACAACTTCATGTTAATTGTAGGATGCAGACAGGCATATTTAACACTAAATGTTTTGAATATGTAAGTATAGTCAACTTTTGAGAACACTTAAGAACATTAAGTACAGTCTTGAACTTATTTTTTCATTAGTTGAAGTTATTCTGTTAAAGAGATATGGATGATAAAATTTTGCACAGTCATTCTGTATAGGCATGAGGTATAAAAAAATGTGATTAAGGTAGTGTTAAATTATAGGGCCATTTTTACAATCACCATTTTATAAATTAACAAATACAAACTTCATCAGACATTAAAATCTATTATTCAGATAAAGAGCAATGATTTATAAGAACTAAGTGGCAGATTTAGCACAATCTCAGGTTTTAATGTGTTACAAAGTTTTATTTATTAAAAATTCAAAAAGGTTAACAATTTAGATATAAAAAGAGCAAGGCAGTGATCGATCTAATGGGAGATAATGGGTAAAGCATGCAATACTTAGACTATAAAAATCCAATTATTCCTATTACTCTGCACGCATTAGGCAGTCATATTTTAGTGCTATCCCATGCCTCACTTGTCTTGCTGCCTCTTATCAAACCTCCTCTGTTTGCATTTTAATTGACTTGGGGAAATGCAAAGAGAAAAAGGAAAAGAAGTTGTAAAATAAAGGGCTTCACAAATTTGAAAGCATATATGTGACCCTCTCTGACTATGTTATGCCAATGCTTTAAAAACCATTGTGCTCCAAAAGTCAGGTCCCTATCAGCCTAGCTACCTTTAAATTGTTGCTTCCAAACTAAATATATTTTATAAAAGTTTATGTCATCACTTTTAAGAGTGCTTAATACATGCAAGAACCATATTAGATGTACTTGAATAAACTCCCACTAGGCTACACACATGGTGAAGAATAGGCCACACATTTGGGGGGCTATGATTTCATAATTTTTTAATGCCTATATTCCTCAATTTTCTCATCTGAAGATGTGAGTGACAAGAGCTATTTTATAAAACAGCTATGAGAATAAAGGAAAAGTTAATGTCTGCACATGCCTGATGGAATGCCCTGATGAAGTGGGCTCTCTGGGAGTTGATTCATGGTTTTTTGTCTTGACTTATGAGTTGGTTTTGAAGCTGCTTCTAGGGCAGTGGTTCTTAAACTTCTTGCTCTTAAAACCCTTTTACATTCTTAAAAATTATTGTGGATCCCAAAAACCTTTTGCTTATTTAGATTAAGTCTTTTAATACTGTATTTTAAATTAAAATGTATGTATAATATAAAAATACATATTTATTAATTTATTTAAAATAACTATAATATACTCTTTACATCCCAACATAAACATTTTACAAAAATCTATATTTTCCAAAACCCAAAACAAGGGAGAAGATTGACCTTGCTTTATTGTTTTTAAACTTCTTTAATATGTAGCCTAAGAGATCTAGATTCTAATATTTGCTTCTGCCATCAAGGTTTTGCGGTACGTTGTTTTGTTTGAGGCATAGAAAGAAAATGAGGGCTTACACAGATCTGTGGTAGGAAAAGGGAAGACCTCAAGGTCTCCCTGAAAAAGTCTTGGGGACTCCAAGAAGTCCTGAAACCACACTTCGAGAATTGCTGTTGTGGGGAGTAGAAGCAAAAGGGAGGAAAGCAGACTGTTTCCAGCATTGGCTTCATATCAAATCTGGGGAAATTCGACAGGAAAATACTGAAGACCTAGAGACCTTCCTTTTACCTTCAAGCCACCTTTAACCTGGTTGTCTATCCCCCGTGCTATTATAGCCCACACACACTTTGCTCCTGCCAAGATGATCAGAACTTTAGTCTATACTCATTTGACAAAAACAAGCTGGAAAGGGAAGACAGGAGCTACTTGTGTGATAACACATTTGCTAACCAAGAAATAAGACCAGGGCTGTAAGGCAACAAAAGCATTTATTTGAAGTTAAATTGCAGTTCAGGAGATGCAGGTTCCGGCAGAAACCTAAATGTGCTCTGAGGAGGGTTGAAGGCCGAAGGGTTTTTTAAAGGAAAAGGAGGGAGCTTACATAAATTGTTTTGTAAGAGTCATGATTGGTGCTGGCGGATCGAAACTATATGTAATTGGTTGCTATGGCTGTTACTAGGCAAGAGTTCATTGTATCAGCTTTTTTCAGGATGCTGTGGTCTTGCGGCTTGGCCTCGTTCAAATTCACGTTCCTTCCAGGGGGAGATGTGCACAGGCTGGGCTTCCCCAGAGGCCTCCTGGGTCCATTTTAGTGCCCTATTGGCAACACAGACTCCATTTTTACATGTTGATGCTGTGGAGGTTTTACCAAACTCCATTTTCAGGGTAAATGTGGTTTGATTTATTACTAAATACTGTAGATCCTTGATATATGCAGATTTAACATTTGCTGTTTCACAAGTGGTCATGAAAATGCATGGCATGAAATCATTCATAGCTTTGTTGAGGCATCCGTTTGGAACAGCCCCCGAGGCTGGTGTGCAGGGGTGAGTGAGTCACGTGACAAGTGGGCTTGGTGGATCCCCAACATCTCCATCCAGTGGAATTCACTAATGGCCACTCTTCCAGGGAGACCTGCTCCTAGAATAGAGTCATTTTTGGAAGTCTTGGAATTTGGGAGAGTGTTGCTGTTTTGTGAAAAATGGCCTCAGGTAATTGAAAAGCAAACTACCAGTCTTGGTATGCAAACAAAGAGAAAGTGAAACTATCTAAAGTATGCTGCTTGTTAAAAAAAAAATACCAAAAAACAAACAAACAAAAAAACTCTACATTTCACTTCAGTCTAATATTTATAAAATAATTGTGTATCCAAAAATATCACTTAACCTTAAGATTTATTACACTCCATGAGGTTGATTAGGTACAATTGTAGTATTCACAAATTTGAGCATTTGAAAATGTTGAGGCTACTATATTAAATTAATGTTTAAATTCAATTTAGGATAATTAACATTGTTTTTAATTCTCAATTTGGTGTGGTTTTGAAATCTTTGTTTAAAATCTAATCTTTAGGAGAAGCTAAAACTATTAATTATTAGTTATACTAAATAGGATTTATAAAACCTTTATAAAGTAAACAGAAAAAACTTATCAGATAGGATATTTCCAGCTTTGATCATATATATATGTACAAATTTTTCTGATTTGGGGAAATTTCTGTGCTACATGTTACTTAGGATGATCTATGCAGGACTGTATTTAAAAGGCTTAGAACAATTGCTTGGCATATATAAAGTGCTGTGTAGGTTTTTGCTGTTTTTATACTTTCTTACAAACCCCAAATACCAAAAATAAATAAATAAATAAGATGACAAGAAAAAGTAAGATAATTTATGGAGGGCCTGCTCTGTGCCAGTTACTATTTTTAGGCATTGGGGATAGAGAGCCTAGAATAGAACTGGGTAGTATGTGTTACACAGCACGGAATGCAATTCCATGAAAGTCTCCAAATTTTTAGAAAAACATCTTGCTAGCTTCCCTCTGTCTATCTGCATGTTTACTGCAATTTACATGAATTTACTCTCAATGAAATAAATTATTCTAAGTGGCAAGCTCACAGATGATTATTTCCATCTAAATTACTAGGCCAACTATTCCTTTGGTTGCCATTTACTGATGAAGGAAGCTTAAAGAGTATAAACCTTAAAATAAACTTAATAGACATGGACAGAGAATCTAGAAAAACCTATTGGTAGGTTCACCCTCTAGAGAAACATCATATTTTAAAATTATTTTTTATTGATACTTTCTCATTTCTGGATAGTTTATTTTATAAGGAAATTTTACACATATAGATGAAAATACTCAATACGTCAATATGTTAATGTTAAAGGAATACAAGCTTTAGAATAAGATGTTTAAAAATAGAAGACTGTAATATGATTTGATATTTCATATCAAATTTAAATTTTATTACCAGTAACTATTTAAACTTTATCTTATAATAGAAAGTTTACACATTTTTAGAAAGCCTTGAATTTTTGATCCAGATGGTCTTTTATCTAGGCTGTTTAGAACCTTTACCAAAAAATTAGCCTCGCCTTGCAGCCTGCCCACAGCCATCTAAAACTTGCTCGATTCTTCTGATTGGTTGTATACAATTTCAGACATTGGAGATTATCCAAGTACTGTCTGCTTGAGGTATGGAAATGCTTAATGTTTAACTAATGTCAGTTGCATTTGAGCTTGTTAATTTTTTGTTTGTTTGGTTTTTTGTTCCTTTTTTTGAGCTTGTTAATTTTTTTCTTTTTTTTCTTTTTTTTTTTTGCGGTACGCGGGCCTCTCACTGCTGTGGCCTCTCCCGTTGCGGAGCACAGGCTCCGGACGCGCAGGCTCAGCGGCCATGGCTTACGGGCCCAGCCGCTCCGCGGCACGTGGGATCTTCCCGGACCGGGGCACGAACCTGTGTCCCCTACATCGGCAGGCGGACTCCCAACCACTGCGCCACCAGGGAAGCCCCGAGCTTGTTAATTTTTAATCAGTAAAATTCTCCACATTCTCAGTAGAGAAATATACTATATAACCTGAAAGTTATGTCGCCGCCATCCCAACCCACACCAAAGCCCACTCAGAATCCCCAGTAACACATCTCATATCTAATCAGAATTAAACACACCTTCTGTGTTCTGTACATACTACTATTATGGAATTTGTCATAGTCGAATATGCCAAAACTGGATTGCAAATTTCAGGGAACCCAAAGCTTCTGTTAGGTTTTTATTCTCTAATTCTTAGGGTAGTGCCAGGGAAACACTCAACAAGTGAGTGTTTTTAGTGATTAATGAATTAATCTTCAAGTAGCTTTTTACTTAAAAGCAAAATAAAATTATCAGGGTAAAGAAAGATATCATATGCCATGTGATGGACATATTTTATTTTCTATCTATCCTATATCTTCTTTATCTTTTAGGGGAATACTCCTACCACATTCTTTTTCCATATGGTTGAAAGAGAGTGACTCCATCTCCATACCTTCAGGGTGGACATTCAATCCACGACCTTTGGTACTTCTTCCCCACCCCCAATGTTTTAATTATGAGAACCAATGTATTCCTTTATTTTGCTTAGATAATTCCAGTTCGGTGTCAAACATGTTCAACAGCATCCTGGCTAAAACACTGTCTGCATTTTAGAATCCCCCATCAGAAATATTCACTGAGTTCATGTTCTTTAATGCTTTCCTAACTGCAGCTTTATATACAAATGCAATGCTGTTTTATTGCCTCTTATTCTGCAGAAAGTTTTCAATTCCCACAACTAGTTTTTATTTATTTTTCTTTTTACAACGTTTCAAACATTTTGGGCAGAGCCAAACTATTTTTTAAACAGATTTATAGAATGGTGTTTTCTTCGTACCTTGTCTTATTTCTCTCTTAAGTGTCTGATAGGTGAGGATTTTCACCTCTGTTCTCTTTCTCAGGCTTGACATTTGTCTCTATTTTCTCCAATGATTTTATTTTTCAGCCTCTTCCTCTTACTCAAGATAAAGAAAAATTTACGTCTATGTAACACTTTAGAAATATTCACCTTAAAAAAAAAAGTACGATGGTTAAAGTAAGATGTCTCACTATACGTCATGACTTGGTAATGGCTTACCTTTCTCTTTTAACTCTTTATTAAAAGAGAGAAACTGCTAAAGAATAGATATTTGTTCCTCTTGAATGTATTTCTTTAGCTACTTATTCCCCCTCTTGTCTCTCAAAAAATTGATAGAATGAAATTTTTACATTCCAGACCCTATATGTATAACCAAAACTAGCTTTAGTTTTGTTTTTCGGTTTTACTTTTTATGCAGCAGAGGAATGCTAAAGAAAGTAAGAAAAAATATTTCACACTATCTTAGTGTTTCCAATGAGCATTTCAATTATGTGCTTATTAGTGTACATTCTTCTTATGTTTGGGGTTTTTTATTTGTTTCTTTGTAGAGTAGCTCTAGGTTCACAGCAAAATTGAGACGAAAAGTACAGAGATTTTCACATCCCCTGCCTCCACACACGCACAGCCTCCGCCATTATCATCATTCCCCACCAGAGAGGTAATTTGTTATAATTGATGAGCCTACGTTAACACATTGTAATCACCCAAAGTCCATAGTTTACGTTAGAGTTCACTCTTGGTGCTGTACATTGTATGGGTTTGGACAAATGTATAATGACGTGTATCCAACATTATAATATCATATAGAGCATTTCACTGACCTAAAAATACTTCGTGCTCTGCCTGTTTATCTCTCCCTTCCCTCCCATAAAAAAACCTGAGCAACACCTACTCTTTTTTACTGTCTCCATAGTTTTGCCTTCTCCAGAATGTCATGTAATTAGAATCATACAGTATGTAGCCCTTTCAGATTGGCTTCGTTCATTTAGTAATGTGCATTTAAGGTTCCTCCATGTGTTTTCATGGCTTGATAGCTCATTTCTTTTTAGCAGTGAAAAATATTCCACTGTCTGGATGTACCACAGTTCATTATTCCACTCACTTACTGAAGGACATCTTGTCGCTCCCACGTTTTGACGATTATGAATAAAGCTGCTATAAATATCTGTATGGAGGTCTTTGTGAGACATAAGTATTCATTTCCTTTAGGTAACAGGTGAGGAGCATGATTGCTGGATTATATGATAAGAGTAGGTTTCGTTTTGTAAGAAACTACCAAAATATTTTCCAAAGTAGCTGTATCATTTGACATTCCCACCAGCGTAGGATGAGAGTTCCCACTGTTCATTCCACACCCTCACCAGCATGTGGTATAGTCAGTATTCTAGATTTTGGTTATTCCTAGTAGGTATAGAGTGGTATCTTATTGTTTCCATTTGTATTTATCTGATGACACATGATGTGAAGCATCTTTTCATATGCTTATTTGCCATCTGTATATCTTCTTTGGTGAGGGATCTGTTAAAGTCTTTGGCCACTTTTAATCGGATTGTTTTCTTATTGCTGAGCTTTAAGAGTTCTTTGTGTATTTTTGGTAATAGTCCTTTATCAGATATGTGTTTTACAAATATTTTCTCCCAGTCAGTGGCTGGTCTTCTCATTCTCTTGGCATTGTCTTTTACAGAGCAGCAGTTTTTAATTTTAATGAAACCCAGCGTATCCATTATCTCTTTCACAGATCATGCCTTTGGTGTTGTATCTAAAAAGTCACTGCCTTTGTTTTGGCTGCGTGTAGTACCATGATTTTTTTTTAGAATGTTAGTTAGATTAAAAATCATCCGACACTATTTAAGAATTATTTTAGAGTTAGTGAAGTTCCAATTGGAAAGTATTATATTAAAAGAATTGGGAAATATCTGAATATTTATTTTGAATAAAAATATATGTTTGTGCCTTATGATATCCAGTGTGATATTCAGTGATACTGGATGTGACAGGTACAACCATGTCTCCTGCCTAATAGCTTTGATTATTTACCAACTAAAAGTTTAATATGTGTTAAGAATTTAATTCCCTTGCTGCAATGGACTAAAGTTTGTGTCCCCCCAAAATTCATATGTTGAAATCCTAACCCTTAATGTGATGGTTTTAGGCCTAGCCTTTCAGAGGGAGGTCATTGGAGTCTAAGAGTGGTGCTCTCATGAATGGATTAGTGCCCTTATAAAAGATAACCCAGAGAGCTCCCTCCCTGCTTCTGACTGGGAGGTTACAGTGAGAAGACAGAGTTCTGTAAACCAGGAAATAGGTCTTCACCAGACGGTGATTCTTCCAGTGCATTGATCTTGGACTTCCCAGCCTCCAGAACTGTGAGAAATAAAGTTCAGTTATTTATAAACCACTCAGTCTATGGTGTTATGCTATAGAAGCATGAACTAAGACACTTGTTGTCCATTATGAGGCTGTGAAAAGCTGACCTATATTAAGCCCAAAATAATCTAGCCATTCACACAAACTCTTGTTAATAACCCTTTTCAGTCAGATTGTAATTTGACATTTTTCTGTAAGAAAAAAAATTTTATTACTCAGTCTGTGAAACACAGAACCCAAGTAAATGTTTTTTGTTTAAAATAAACATTTTTTCTGTTATATGTGCCATGACATAGTTGTTTACGATGTAGAATACCTACTACTATTAGTGTAATTGTCAGGAACATCTATTTTCAGTAAAGCTGTGTTACTAACCCAGCTAAAACATACACTTTCAAGAGATTCACCCCAGGGATATTTACCCTGGGATTCTCTAACCTACTGAACTTTAGAGTTTCCTGGAGCTTCTATAAAATGCCTGCTGCACAAGCCCTATACCAATTAAATAACAATCTTTGGAGATGGGGCCTTAGATTATATTTTTGGAAACTCCCCAGGTACTTCTAAGGTGAAACTAAGGTGAAATACCATTTATTTGGGCCAAATGAATGGTCAGAATCTTATTATTCAATTTTTAGTCATTTGTAGAGACACATTTCCTTGTAAAAAAGACATTCACTTAGTGTTGCTGGCTAATGTCAAATGTTTTTCCTTTCATTTTTAACATGAAACATGTTACAAAAACCCTTGATAATCATAAACATCTGCATTTTAAAAGATTTCCATTGTTGTGAACTATTTTTGCTCATTCAGCTCTTCCTGGGGGGACTTTTCTCACTGGGAGGTAATCTATGTTTAGTCTTAACTGAAAAAATGAAAGCTCTTCAGAAAGGCTTGGGGCGTACAGGTCATTAGCAAAAATCTGAAATTGAAGTATTCACTGATCCATTATAATAATGAATACTACATTATTACAAGCTTTACTTTCCTGGAATAGTAATTTTCCCACGTGGGCACTCTGCAATATTTTATTGTAGTAGACTTACCTTTAAACTTATTTCTGAATACATATAGCATGTAAACAAAATCAAATAGGTAATAATGAACGTAGAACAAAAGAAGGATTTTTGTTTTAAAAAGATAAAAGCTATGTCCTACTTTTTCCTTCAGAACAGTAAAATGCAAACTGGTGGGAAATTTGATTAACTTAAGACGTAGTTGTTCACTAGCAAAAATCAAAGCAAAAAAAATAATTTTGGTAATAATATTTTAAAATAGCTTGTGTCTAAATATTCCCTATAGAATATACTATGTATTCTATAGAATCTCGCTACAGAAAAGATATTCTATTATAATAAAATATCTATTCCCAGTTACAATTTAAAAAATATGTATTAAGTACCAAGTTTATCTAATACTGTACAGTTGATGTAAATATGAGTAGGAGATGATTCCCACTCTTAGATAGTTAACCATATTTTGATGACACAGACTTATGCATAAAAACTGCAATAGAGTGAGTGCTATACTAATAAATCATGGAGATCAGAAGAGGGTATGTTTCAGCCTGAGACACTGAGCAAGGTTGCCCAAAGGAAGAGGCATTTGAAATGGATTTCAAAGGATGAGAAGCTTTCCATAGGGAGGAGAATGAGTAAAGCAAATCAATAAAACTTAGAGCATTCTGCAGAAAGGCAAGCCGTTCAGTATGTCCAAAACTTAAGAGTACAGGTGTGAAGATCAGCTGTCTCTGGGGCTGTGGTCACTTTGACCCGGGATCATGAAGAATCTTGAATGTCATGCTAAGGATTTTGATCTTCCTCTTGGGGGCAGTGAAACACCATCCACACAATGTAATTTTGAGTTATTTAAGACACAATTTCTTAGCCACTTTCCTTGGCCTGACATGAAGCTGTCTCCCCACAGCCATACTTTAGCTTTTTCTTTCACATTAGTCAATTTGCTAAGTTAAAATGTTTTACAGTTACTCTGTTTCTTTAAAATTAAAACAAAACTGTGAGCGTCCCGTAAAAATATATATTAGTACATGTTAGTTATTTCTATTAAAGATAAATCATTATGATTGAGGTTTATGATTTCATTGGTATGTATAAGTACTATAATTTTGATATGTCTAAAATTTATCAAATACAAATTTATTTTATAACACATTCAAAAAGACTTGCAATTTCTTAACCAATAAATAATACATATGTTATATGAAAAACTTGAGAGTTAAGGTAGAGGAAAGAATTGCACAACTAAGGCTTTTTGGAGGAAAGTCTGTACAAATAATTACTCTGAGAACAGAGCTTTACTTGTTTGCTCGTTTGTTGGATAAGACAAACAACTTTAGTCTTAAGGTTCATTTTACAACCCTGGGAAATTTTGTTTTAAACATTTTACTTGTTGAAAGCAAACAAATGAATATTATAAATGAACATTCATTTATTTAGCAAATATTTATCAAGCACCCAATATGGGTGTGGCAATGTTCTAGCCACAAAGTATGCAGCAATGAAACAGAGTAGAATCAACCCTGACCTCATGGGGCTTGCATTCTAATGGCAGTTGTCATAATGGGGGCAGGAAAACAGCCAAACAATAAGAAAATAAACTAATTCATAAACTAATTCATAATATGTGGCAGTGGATGATGTTGAAACAAAAAAGCAGGATAAAGGGGTCTGGGTTACTGGCAAAAAGAGGAATGTGCTAATTTTTGTACTAGAATTATTGGAGGAGGGCTCACTTAATAAGGTAAGCCATGCAGATGGAAGCGGGGAGAAAGAACAAAACTTATGGGTAAAGAGTGTTCCCCAATGTTCAGGGGGAAGCAAGCAAGCCTAATGCAGCTGGAAGAGAATGAGCCAATGATAGAATAGATGGCAGGAGATATGAACAAAATGTGAGAATGCATGGGGTGAGGAAGACGGAACCAGATCGTATAGGGCCTCGCCAGCTATTCTCGGAACTTGTTTTTTAATGTGAGTAAGATAGGAATCGATTGGAGAGTCATACATTTTAGAAGAATCAATTTGGCTGCTCCTGAGACTAGACTATGGAGAATTAGGGCATAAGGAATCTACTGTGATAACCCAGGAGGGAGAGGATGGGGGCTTGGACTGGAGTGGAAGCAGGGAATGTAGGAACAAATAGCTGCATTCTGGATATACTTTGAAGATATAAGAGGCAGGGATATCAATATGTGAAATATTGAATTACTGTCTACATATGTATTAAAATTGAATTCATATAGGTGGCAAAGTTTTGATATTACCAAAACCACAAAAATCACAGAGGATTCTTCACCCCTAGAACAGACCAGACAATATTTCATGTACTCTTCTTTGACCTCAAGCATCAAAAAGGATAGAAGCAAAACTACCTTTGTAATTGTTGAGCATCCAGTCTGTGGAACTGGCCCACAAATTAGTTCATTTTGTTTAAAATATAATATCTGATTTTAAAAAAATCAGTGAGGGTAAATGCAGAGTAAATGTTTGTTTCATTCTAATCATTTAAACTGACTATGTTATTGAAATCAAATTTACCAACTAAATGCTTATGTAGACACTCAGAAGCAGTTACAGATAAGTTGATTACATCATTTCTTACATGTTGGCCCTGTACAGTCTAGAAATGATACTATTTTTTTTATAGCTGAGTAGTCATCCTGAATAAAGGAATCTGATTACTTGTGGTAGAAAACCAACAGTGGGACTTCAGTCCTTACTTAAGTACAGGCTGGAAATAGACTCTGAAAAGGATTTTATGTGTAAATCACTATATAACAAACCATTCCAAATTTATTGGCTTAAAATATGAAGTGTTTATTATTTCTCACAAGTCTCAGTGGATCTCAGGTGTCCTTCTCTTGTCCACAGTTTGCTAGTGAGTTGGGAGGGGCTGGCTGGTCTTAGGATGATCTTAGCTGGGATGCTCAGCTCTGTCCCTGTGGTCTCTCCTCCTGTGGGCGATTTGCCTAGGGTTCTTCTCGTGATGGTGGTGGAAGTCCAAGAAAAAAGTAAAAAATGCACAGCACTTTTTAAATCCTCTGCTTGTGTCAAGTCTGATAACATCCTAATGGCTGTAGCCGAGCAAATCACACGGCCAATCCCAGATGTAAGGAGTGGGGAAAAAGGCTCTGACCATTTAGTGAGAACTTCAAGGACACAAGTAAAGAGCAAACAAAATACACGGTATTAACCACAAACCCAAAAAGCATTACAGCCACCATTTCTTTTGCAAGTGTCAAGTCTGGAAGACAAGCATGTTTGGTTAAGGCCTTATTCCCAATCTTGACCTTTTGCTGCTCTCTAAAATTTGGTCGCCGCGCTCAGAACAGCAACATGACTTAAAGGCTATTTAAAGCACTTTCACACACTCCCCCCAAACCTTCCATGGTAAACACATTAACAGAATCTCATAAGGTCATACTTTGAGCCCTTAATTGAAAAATGAGAAATCGCAGAACATGAAACTCAAGGATTATTCAGGTAGCAGGTCAGTCTTTGAGGAAAGAAAAGGTAGTTTCTGGCTGATACTGATTCCCTGGATCTTAAATGTGCTTGTTTTCCTAAAATTTCAGTAATAAGATCTTTGAAAGTTTTACTTTATGCACTCTTATATCTCAGGCTTTTATACATATCTTTTATTTATATCAAACAATAGCTAAATTGGCAGTAAAGTATGAATAAAAATAATTCAAATTGATTAATCTTAAGGACATCTCAAAGACATAACAGTGCACTAGTCTAGAGAACGAATCCAGAAGATGTAAATAAGTTCAGTAAAGTGTCTTTCAGAAAGAGCTTTTAATATATATCATTAATTATTTTTAATTGAGTAATAAAACTCATATAAACTTCATGTCTAAAGCATGTTAAATTCTGTCTTCCTCCTGATAACTATTCCAATTAATTTGTGGTCAAAGAGTGATTATAGAAGTTTTAGACATTCTGTGTCTTGTGTATAACTTATTCTGACTATAAAGCATGATCTGAATAATTTGCTGCCTCAGTGTTGAAATTAATAAGCTAAAGTCAGTATTAGGAACTATTTCAACATTTGCTGCCAAATATCCTTAAAATACTTTTCAGGACAAGATAAGAATAAATAAACAAAAGCCAATGATATTAATAATTTATTTCATTACTCCCAAAAGCTACATATATTTTATCTCCTGTCATTCTTGCTCTAACTCCTTTCCCAGTCAGGATGGCAATATGTACTCACCTGTCTCCCAGAAACAAACATGGTGAGTTTGCATTGTTCCACTTTCTTTGTATCATGATGCGGCTTCCCCTTCTTTCCTGGTTACCTCTAGTAGTTGCTGTAGCTGCTCTCTGTAGCGGTTCCCTTCTTTCTGCCATAGATGGTGGCCAGTTTGAAAATTCCAACTTCCCAATGGATAGCTAGGAGTTTGTATTATTAATAAAATTTGTTCCTTGTGGAAACTAACTCTGTACATCTGTGTGTCTGTCTGTCTGTATGCATATACCCTAAAACCTTTAACTTTCCTGACATACCATCTTCTCCCCCTTATAGGCCAATTTGGGGTTGTCATTGTTTTATTCAGATGAGGCGCCAGGAAGAGCAACCAGCTTAAGATTAAAGTCTGGCAAATTCCTTCATTTAAGCAGTTAACCTGGAATGTCCTTTTTTTTTACATGCCTCTTGCTGAGATTCTATGCTGTGTCTATTTGTAAATATAAAAGGTGCTCCTGGAGACAGATGGTTATTTACTGTGTTTTTTCTATTATGCAGGATAAATTATTAATAAGAAAATAATTGAATATTGAATATGCCCTGGCAAAGAAATAATCTTTCACCAAGTCTGTCACATAGTATGCTGCAAGCATGCATTCCAATTAGTAGAGTGGGTCGAGTAGATTAATGTATCAAATTGTTTAAATTCATGATCCAAACCTAGTTTTCTTAAGAACTTTGTACAGTTGTGAGTTAATTGTTATTCAAGTTTATTAACTTTCTGTAAGTTTCAACTATATCTTATGACCCATAGATTTATATCATAATTTAATATACATACCATTGAAAAGGTTTTCTCAAAAGCATTTTTTCATTTTTTTTTTCATTTTGCTAGCCTTATATTATAGCTGATCAAATAATTTGTCATTTTAATATATTAAAATGTATGGGTAGGAAATATTTTACCTTGTTTGTTTGTTTTTGGGCCTCTCACTGTTGTGGCCTCTCCCATTGCGGAGCACAGGCTCTGGACGCACAGGCTCAGCGGCTATGGCTCACGGGCCCAGCCACTCCGCGGCATGTGGGATTCTCCCGGACCGGGGCACGAACCCGCGTCCCCTGCATTGGCAGGCGGACTCTTAACCACTGCGCCAGGAGGGAAGCCCTACCTTGTTTTTTATAAGTAAGTTTTCAAGCTACTAAGTTTTGAAATAGAAAAGAATATATTCAGCTAGGTTAGTAGAATAATGAAATATGTGAATATTAAAGGATTGTAATATGAATACAGGAGGAGACGAAAATGTTTAACCATTCTAGAGTAACAGTTCCCTATACCATTCTAGAGTAACAGTTCCCTATATCAGTGGTTCTCAAAGTGTGGTCTTTGCATTGACAGCATCAGTAGTACCTGGGAGCTTGTGAGAAATGCTAATTCTCAAACCCTAGAATTTCTGAGTCAGAAACTCTAATGGTGGTGCTCAGCCATCAGCATTTTAAAATGACAACAAAGTGATTCTAATGAACACTAAAGTTGGACATCCACTGTTCTATAGAGTTATTTATCCTTTTCAAGCAGTATTACAATCATAACATCATTTAACCTGCATTTAAAAAAGTCAAAGTATTTTTGATTGAGAAGACTAAAATGCAGCAAGATTAACTTCTTCAAAATTCCACAGCTAGATTGATGACAGAACCAGTACCTGATTTGACTTTCACTAAAACTTGTGCCATTAACAAACTCATAGTTTTCACTTTAATTGGACAGAAAAATTAAAGGAAAAGGAAAATCCAAGTCAGGCAAGACATTGACTTTGGCATGGTGTTGAAAGTAGGGGAAGGACAATCAATACACTAATATTCACTGAGCACACACCACAGGAGAGGATTTTCTCAGTAGAATGAAGGCTGCAAAAAATTAAGCTGTATGGTTCCTGCTATGTAACACTCTTTCATTCTTCTAACAAATCATATATCAGTAGCTGTGTTCATCATGGAAGATACAACCATAAGCAAGACACACAGTTCTTACTCTCAAGGATCTTGGAGTCTACTGGGAGAAACAGATTCCCCAAAATGGGTAATTTCAATATAGAACAAAATATATTTGTATTGTATTAAAGCATGCCATGATGAACACATAAGAAAAACACTTCTTCTGGTTCTTAGTTTGAGAGAAGGGCTGGCAAGTGATTCAAAGACCACTTCCTGGAATATTATAGAATCTTAGAGGAGAGGAAAAATATCTTAGCCCATAAAAATAGCTAACAACATGAGAAAGAATGAATGGGCATGAATCCTTACTCTCTTGACAATTTTTATCTAAAGAAGAGTGCATACACTTTCAAATGTCATTATTCTGAAGGATCATTGTCCAAAGATACATTTAAAATCCAGAGAAAAGTTTTGAACTGAGTTTCTTCATTGGAATATAATTTTAAATATTTTACAATATAAAAGTTAAGCATACGCTCATTCTGCTTAAAAAACACTATAATTTAGAATACTAAAAACAAAAATCATAGTTCAATGCTTATTTCATATTTGGGGGGAATCAGATATAAAAGGTGACTTGATGCCATCAGAAAATATTTACATAGTCAGTGCAAAAGTGGGAGACAGCATTGAACATGTTATAAAATGAATTACAATGTAAGATCTATAATCTATGTAGCCTCTGATCTACTGAGGGTTCTTATACTGTTAATATAGTTTCTTTTCATAGAAGTATCAGCTAAGTTCAGCACAGTAATACTGAACTATTCCAGTTTTGCTGAATAAAACTGATAATGAGTTTTCTCTTACCTTCCAACATTTTACGTGATGAAAGTAGAAAAATAGGAAACACCTGAAATACTGGAGCAGATAGAGTGAAAAATAACTAAATTAGAATGATTTTCCTAAATTTTCAGTAAGTTACACAATAAAAATAAAGATTTAATATGCAACAGCCTTTCCATTGCAGTTGTTCTACGACAGTGAACCCATGGAGATTAGAGTATTTTCTGTATTAAATTATATTGTTTTGCATTAGTGCTACCTGATTCTAGATAATATTGATATTTATATCATCTAACTAATTTCTACATTAACCAAAATATGTAGCTAATAGACCAAGAAACATGACAAGAGAAAAGAGATGTTCCTAACCCTTTGTTAGCCCACAAAAATACTGAGTTGTAGAATATATAAGGATACTAATTTCACTATTAGTCAAGTAATGTCAACGTTAGGTGCAATTCTGACTGACTGTGCCTCAAATTCTTTCTTGCAATGAGATGAGATATAAATAAATGTGTCAGTGATATTAAATATTTATTATATTAAACTTTTATGTGTTGAAAACAACGGTTTATCTCAGGGAGAAATATGATAGTTTAAAAGTCAGTTCATAAATAATTGGTATTTATAAATTTGGTAGTTTGCTCCCAGCAGGGAATTAAAATACACCTCTATGTACATGCTGGTACAATAGGCATGAAATGTACAACAGAGAGTCTCCAGAGGACACCAAGATTCTGAGACTAGATCCAAAAAGAGGCAGGAAAATACAGCTCAAATCTAATTTGGTATCTGATATCGAAGGGGGAGGCCACTGTTGTGGAGATGTCAAATGGGAAGGCATTGCGCAGAAATTTCAGAAATAGCAGATTGGACACTTGTTGTTGTGGGTCAACTTTTAATAGAATATTTTGAAAGAAAGGCATGTTAAGCAGACCCAAACCATCTCTCTACCATTCTGGATATCAATGCCATTGGGAGAGAGAGTTACGAATGTAGAAAAACTCCATTCATTCAAGAGGTCTTAACTGGAAGTGTAGCCAAGGAGTTTGAGTGTCTTCTTTGATTGACTAGCTCCAGCCCACCTCAGCCTATTACAGTTTTCAATGTTGTAATAATTCTTGATTTCCTAACTCATTCTAGCTAGACAGGGTTGGAACAGCCAGCCATGTCCTAGAACTGTGTTCAATGGAAACAAATAAAACGAGTGCAGGACTAGGTCACAGCTTGAGATAGTCTATGTTATTTATTGACAAATATTTTTCAAATATAGTCCAAATATATTTCTGACCTATAATGAAAAAGTAGACAAATCAATATAGAATAGAGATTAAAGTTATCAAGATCAACTTTACCAAGTGGATGTTTTAAATACAACAGTGTGTTATGGCATGAGATTTCTTAAAGAAATATCTTAGATATGAAGTCACATTATTTATTAAACTTCATAATGGACTAAGGAAACCCATGATTTAAAACAAGGCAAAACTAATATATATTTGTAAAAGATGTCAAATAAATGATATCCCTGTTTTTAAGTTTACAAGAATTATATAACAATACTCATAAATATAAGAAGTCATAGTATTCTTCTGTTTACAATTTTGAAATTCTTATTTAAATAGAACTATTGATTCTATTTAATTATGATTTATTCTATTAAAATTTATAAAAATCCATTATTTATGCTAGGGAAGCTCATGTAACTAGAAGGTATTAATAAAATATTGAGCCCAAAAAGGAAGAAGGGTGGTATTGAGGCTGAGAAAGAGGGGAGAGACACTTAGCAAAGTAAACCACACACATTTTGAGACTCCAAAGACATTACCTTTTCCTTAAACATATTGTCAGGTTTCATCAGGAACTATTATCTAATTTTTTTCAGAAAGTGTGATAATGTGCTTATGCATTTTGATTGCTAAATTAAAAGTTAAGAATTCAAAAAAAAAAGAATTCAACAGTTTTTTTTTTATTTTTTCAGTGAATCAGAATGAAATTTAAGATGATTTCTTGATGATATTCTAAACCGTATGGAATATTTCACTATATTATCCAAAATTGAAATAAGGTTTACTTTTATTATTTTTGTTTTCCTGTTTAACGTTCTCTTTTGATAACTCAACATTAGTGGTGAATTTAATGTAGAGTTTTCAGTGGTCGTGGAAAGTCCAGTTAGTCAAGGAGTTGATAACTATGGAAGAATATTTGAGAATATTTTAAATCTTTATATTGAGAAATGTAAATTAGAAGGATGCACTCAAATACTACCTAAATCACCAGTGACAACTGAATTGGGGGAAGGGGGTGTTTCTGATTATATTGCATTTGCTCAATCTATTCTAAAAGTGCTAGATGCAGATTTGAACAATAACCATCTTAAACTTCTTTAAATATCACTAGTGTCATATATATATATAACATATGCCATTTATATATATATGTATATAAATGTACATTAACAAATGTGAGGTTTCATGTGTATTCAGTGACTTATTTTTAGGATTATCCTGCTTTTCCCACTTTGGTAATTTACGAGGGTCACTTCAAATATAGCATCACTAAATTCTGAAGTGTTATATTTCTCTTTACTGAATGGATATTATAAGAAGCTAAGACCGTTAGTTAAGAAAAGGAGTAAGAAAACATCCCAAACATCAATCAGTAGTAGAATGGATAAGTAAAATGTAATATATCCTTGAAATGAATACATACTGTCATGAAAATGAATGAGCACACAGCAAAACATAATGTTGAATGAAAGAAATCAGGCAAGAAGAATACATAATCTATGATTCTTTTTATAAAAAGTTCAGAATCAAGCAAAACTATTCAATTATTTAAGGGTGCATACTGTACAGAACTCCACAGCAAGACAAGGGAAGGATAACCATAAATGTTAGCACAGAGTTTACCTTCAAGAGGGAGAGCAAGGTTTGGAAACAGGAAGTGGCACAAAGGGGAGCACTTCTGGTGTTCTGGCATTGTTTTCTTTCTTGACGTGGACAGCAGTTACACAAGTGTTTGCTTTTCAGTAATTCACTAATCTATATAGTCTTTCGTATGTGCACCCTAATTCTCAGTAAAAATAAATCATAGGTAGATAGATAGATAGATAGATAGATAGATAGATAAATAGATAAAATAGATAAATATAAATAAAAGGGAGAATTAAAATCAAGAAAACCGGGGTATTTGATGTATTGTTTATTTCTTCCAAGGTGTACAGTTGGACTGCCATAGAAAACATATCACAAAGGGTCACGGGAGGTATTTTGGAAAGACTGAGAGACTGAAAACTTGGGTTCAGCATCCAGATCCATACTTAAACACCTCGCTTTGTGTAAACCATGAAACTTCACTTCAGTTCTCTGAGCCTCAGAGTTCTTATCTGCAAATTGGGAGTAATAATTATTTGTAGAAAAGTGGATGATAATTTCAATGAAAGTACAAAAATTATTTAGATAATTATCTCCTCATCTCCATCCTTCTCACCACAAATCCTCACTTCTATGCATGAAAATGTGGAAATGATGTCAGCTATAATTGCCAAAAAGTATGAAGTATTTTACATATTTCACACATTCATTATTTTTTTCAACAAACCTTCATTGAACAAAGCATTATGGTCATGAATAAGGCAAAAGATTTTATCATTTCCATTGCACACATACACAAAGACACTCACATACACACACACACACACACACACACACACACACTCCTTCTACCCTTTGTCAGGCTAAGCACATTGGAAAAAAAGAAATCAAGGAGTAAAAAAGAGCAAAGTGGTTCTTAGCCAGGATTCGTCTATTGTCATTCCTGTTTGTAGGGATGTAGCAAAAAACCACATCATTACAGGCATCAACCTGACTGCAAAATATACACAGCGACAATTAGGAAAAAAGAATGATATTTATTCAGAATCTCTTCCTCTTTTGTGCCATGCACTGCACTAGATGCTTTCTCTCCTAATACTCCATTTAATCTCACGGAAATACTGCAAATAAAATCAAGCCTCCAAGACATCAAGTGCTGTTCGCAGGCCTCATGGAAGATAAATGCCAGAATCAGGATTTCACCTCAGACTTGCCTGACTCTACTACTGCAGAGTATACCCCCCACCCATCTCTCACTCTCAAACACGTACACATCCAAAGACAGTTTTTTAATTAATTTATTTTTTATTGGTTGTTATCTTTAACATGCCAAAGGAAGAAAAGAACCAACTAATGCCCCAGAACCAGTTTTCAGAAATATTTAGGTCACAGTCCTAAACTTATGAAAAATTCTTTCCACTAATGATCCTACTGAGTAATTTGGAAACCAATTTATTTTGTGTTTAAGTGCCACTAGTCGATTACTGTATTAATGTATACCTAGATTTTGTGATATTAGTAAAAAGGCTATACCTGAATGTTTAGGAAGTATTGATGTAAATGGTTTTAATTGGTAGCAAGCTAAGAGTTCAATAGAATATTTGACAAAAGCAAATTTCTACAACTAGAATAAAATATACATGGATTTTATTAAAGTCCAAAGTTAATATTTCTCTGATTAAAAATATTTTTCCAAATAAATATTGCATTACACTTTTCTCAAATTAATATTCGTCAAATAGATATTACACCCTACTTTTTTTCAGATAAATATTGGACTATACTTGAGCATTGAGATGTTTTATACCAAATACCTAAAGCTCGAAAGATCCCTCCCTACCCCCTGAATAGAATGATCCCCCCCTCAATACACATGTGTGAAATATAATTGAAAAAGGTGCTCCTATCTTCCCTGTTTTGTCATTGAAGATTTTACCACTAGTGGGACAGAGGAGTGATCTATGGTCACCCAAGTTTTTAACAATTACTAAGAATTTATTTTTCTTTCATCCTCATGCCTATTCAAAGTAATACAACTTTCAGGGCTTCCCTGGTGGCACAGTGGTTGAGAGCCCGCCTGCCGATGCAGGGGACACGGGTTCGTGCCCTGGTCCGGGAAAATCCCACATGCCGCGGAGGGGCTGGGTCCGTGAGCCATGGCCGCTAGGCCTGCACGTCCAGAGCCTGTGCTCCGCAACGGAAGAGGCCACGGCAGTGAGAGGCCCGCATACCGCAAAAAAAAGAAAAAAGAAAAAAAACAAAGTAATACAACTTTCAATGTTCAAACCATTTAGGTTTCATTTAGTTTTCTTTTGATCATAGCAATAACATTTATTTCTAACAGTGCAATTAAATTTTGTATTTGTTTTATGTATTATAGCTACCACAGCACCACAGTATATACCCAAATTTGTCATTATGTTCTACAACTGCTAGTGCAATTAGAATTTTTATTTGTCTCTTTTTTAGCTTTTTAATTTTGAAGTAATTTTAAGGACATAGAAATACAATGTGTAGAGTGAAGTGGAGTGGGAATTGTTTGTTATTCTGAAGAACAAAATGCACAATAAATTCTTCATTTTCTATTAAAGGAATATGATAGGAGAGTAAATATACATATTTCACTTACAACTTTGATAACTAGAGTCTAACCATCTGCCAGACCATATTGTTGCATAAATAATTCCCATCAGTTGCCCTACCAACTCTGATCAATTAATACTTGTAATTCAAGTTCAGTAACAATAATAGCTATATCTAGCAAGCATGTATTTCCTGGGTGCCAAGCAGGATGAGAGATACAGTTTAAGCTGTTGAAGTTCAGTACAATAAAAATTACATTAAGTGTGTAGGTAGTTATAATGAAGCACTAGTAAAAGGAAACTGAATATGAATAGTCTTCAAAGGCACAATTTTTGAATTCACCTCCTATATCTTTATTGCCCAGCAGTTATCATCATGAGTCGCCAAATAAGGTGCATAGAGATTTTTAGATTATGAAGCTTTAGGCATTCTCTGGATTCAAATGAGTCCCCTGAACATATCCTGCATCCTGATAGTGACTGTGGGATGAGAAATAACATAAGGTTTATGGCTAAGCTGAGAGTGAGGAAGAGCTTATATGCCATTTTCCTTAGAAAAACAGCATGATGTCTCTTTTGAATTCTCTGCCTTGCATTTCCCCCAATTTTATTCCTGGAACTTATTCTCCTCAGTGCGACCCCTTCTTTCCATATCTGTGTGTACTTCTGATCCTTGAGCCTCATCGTGAAAGGACAGGTGGAACCTTATTTTAAGAACCAGGATATTTTTTTCACAAAAATCAGGAGATAGAGTATTGTGAGTCCCTATGTGGTCAGCAAAAAGGGAAGAACAATTTTATCACTTGCAACCATATTATTACTTTTCTCTTTATGCTCTGGATGCATGGTCTGTTTTGATATGAGGAAGTATTTCTAAAGATAAAGAATGCACTTCCTAACAGCATTCTGACATATGTTCCTAATAGACCTGCAACATTTTTGAGTTAATAGTGTTTGATGAGCTGGCTATCAAATATTAAAAAACACAGGTTTTAATTCATTAGTTGTTGTTAGTATTTTATTCATAAGATAAATAGCATCATGTAATCATTAATGATCTACTCTCAAGGAGAATGTTTTTATAGGATGGTATTTATGACAAGTTTTCAGAATTAATTCTGCATTACTAGATTTCTGAAAACTATGAGTTTCCTTTAAAATGTTAATAGTACATGTATTTAAATATACTTATAATCCTCCTGGAAAATGGGAAAAATAAATTGCAAATTGTGCTTATCTCTTTTTAAAAACATTTTTTATTGGAGTATAATTGCTTTACAATGTTGTGTTAGTTTCTGCTGTACAATGAAGTGAAGCAGCTATATGTATACATATATCCCCTCCCTCTTGGACTTCCCTCCCAGCCCCCCATCCCACCCATCTAGGTCATCACAGAGCACCAAGCTGAGCTTCCTGTGCTTTATAGCAGGTTCCCACTAGCTATCTGTTTTACACATGGTAGTGTATATATGTCATTCCTAATCTCCCAGTTTGTCCCACCCTCCCCTTCCTCCACTGTGTCCACATGTCTCTTCTCTACATCTGCATCTCTATTCCTGCCCTGGAAATAGGTTCATCTCTTATATCATTTTAAAATGCACTAATAATCTAGGGACCAATATTTTGCTGATCCAACTTTTGTCACTTACTAAATTAAATAGTAGTGTGCATAATATAATTTCATTTCTATAATTTTATAAATCCCTTCCTGGGAGTAATATTATCTTTACTTCATCTAATTTTCCTTATAAAAATCATTTGGGATCAAAAAGTATAGTGTAAAAGTATGAAAGTATGTTTCTGAAAGAACATGTAGAAGAAATTTAATATGACTGTTTCTGTACATGAAGATTAAAACTAACAGTTTCAGTACTTCTAATTGCTGTTTTTCACATTTTAGAAACTATACTATCATTCTTCTAAATTTACAAGCTTGTTGCTATAGATTTAGAGATTAGAGCATTATGTCATATTCTAAAACAAATATTTGAATTAGGAACAAGATCTCATGTTGTATAAACTATTGTAATTTAGATTGTCATTAACATCAAGTAGATTTCTTATTGTATTAACAACCTTTAATTTGGTTAATCATACAATTTGTTTCTGTTGCAGAAAATGCAGCATTTCCATATGGGTTAGCAAACTCAAATATACTATTTCTAGCTTTTTGAAAGTTACCTCAAATTCAAGTCATCAATGTTAGAACTGTATATTCTGAATAGATATGATAGTAAGATATTTTATGTCTAACTTTCCATCGTCTTGAGTTATCACTCTTTCACCACTGTTCATTTCATACTGTCCAATTTCCATGGAATTTGCCCCTCTAACCTTGTCAGTCATTTGAAATCAAGCTGTCTTTTATTCAGGAGTTATTTTTATGCTCAGGATAATCTTGAAAATTATTTTATATCATTACAAACAATCCTACTGTTACCTTTACAATGGCGAAAAAATTAGATTTCCCGGCGTTAATGTGTTCCATCAGTAATGGTGCCAACCAAGTTCAGATGGCAAAATTGTAATTGCGTTTTAATCAGGAAAATTAATTCAATATATGGTAAAGATATTTTATTAAATTAAAATTATAGTTGATATAACAAGGCACTATTAAGTGAATATTGCATAAATTAAATTATAAATATAAATTTTATTTAAATTTAAATTAAATATAAATTAATTATAAATATAGATATAAATACTAGGGCATTTGGATAGTTTAGAATTTCATGTGCTATCTAGTTTCCTATTCCCACAAAATTCATCACTTTATGTGCTTGACTTGCAAAAACTTAACTCATGAGGCTAATATGCATTTTAAATGACTACCTTCCATGATATAAATATTTTTGTTCCTAACAATAAACATATCTGCCGCTAACATTTCTTAAGAGTAGGTGATATTTATTTGAAAATTGGCATTCAGTTGCCATACCTGGCTTTTCACTGATTTAGAAATTTAATTTTGAGGTCTTTAAGGCTACTGGAGTCATAGCTCTGATGTAGTTAATCATTGAACTGCCTTTTATTTATTTAATTGTGGTTAATGAAACATAAAATGTACCGTCTTAGCTATTTTTAAATGTACAGCTTATTGTTACTATATTCACATTGTTATGCAGCAACTCTCTAGAAATTTTCATCTTGTAAAATTGAAACTCTATACCCACTGAACAATGAACCACCATTTTTAAAACTAGACTGCCTTTCTAGATTTGGAAAAGCTCTCCTTCTTCATTATTTCCCCTTTCTTCAATAAAAGTGGATTTTAAATTGACTTTGAGAAAACAAATACATAAACACTCATTTTAGTGGACATGTATTAAAACTATTTTAACAATAAGAGTAAACTTTAATTCACCTAGTTGTTTTTAGTTTGCAGGGCACCTTGATAGACATTACTTCATTGCTTTTTTCCTACAGTCCCTTTGACATAGATGGAGCAGTATTAGCGTTGCACTGGAAACAAGGTAGAGGACATTCAGGTTGTCAAGTCCCCACTCAGAATCCCTGAGAGAGGAAAGCTGTTATTGTAGGAAATGTAATGCTTTTAGTTAGTATTAAATACCTTAAATCAGCTACATAAATTGGGAAGCATAGGCATACTTCTGTTTTACTGTGACAGATTAAAACAGTTTAAAATTCATAAAATTTTATTCAGAGAGAGAAAGCAAAAACAAAAAATAGGAAGAACAGCCACCCACAGTGCACCCTCCACCACCCAGTCCAAGTAGCCAGTGCCAACCCAGATAAGGATTGTGTACCTCTATAGAGTGGACATTAAGAAAGATGAGGAAACTGAACCACAGAAATCAAATAGTGTCTTCCCAAACTCACATGATTGCCGAGGGGCACAACTGGGACTAATATCAGATCCTTTCCCTCATCCCTCAGTGCTCTTTCCATCTTTCCATCTTGCCATGTTGGAAAGGCTTTTCCTTATCACCCCCAATCCAGGGGTCTTAAAGCAGCACAAAACTGCCTTCAAAAGAGTGAATTATTATTTCTGACTTCCCTCATATTCATTTCATGGAAAAAGAATTCCAAAGCCAAATAATTAAAATGCTAAGTTATATTTGACTTCGTTCTTTCATTTGTTTTTAGACACACTCCTGAAGAGAATGTACACTTTTGAGGATAGGTCTATGTCTTATTCTTCATTGTATCCCTTGGGCTTTCTCTGTATATGGCTTATGGTCGATAAGAAAGTTTGGTAAATGAATGAATAATTGGCTTCCATGTAGAATGTCTGAAAAACTATCTGATTTCTGTTTCAAATGCACAAGTTCCCTATCTAATTCACACCACCACCAAAGCAATGTTTAGGAAGGGTGTCTCAGAATAGAAATTCAAGCTAGAAGTCTTAAAATAAGAAATATGAGGTTTTCCTTTTTTATTTCTTCCACAAATTCTCTAAGGATTTATAAAATTTACCTATACAATCTACCTCAGATGATGACTTCTAGATGCTATTTAGAATTTGGCCAGTTGTGCCAGATAAAATCATCCGAGTTGAATAATGCAAATCAGTCACCATCAAAAATGTATAATAGAGCTAGAATTTATATAAATTCTACTAAGCATTTACTTTATAGGAAAGAGGAATACATTCCACAGCATATAAATAATTAAATGTATGCTGAAAAAGCTCATAATCATAAAAAATACATATCCTAATGGAATACTTTTATTTGACAACTACTTTTTTCTTCCAATATCTGTCTTAATATTTAAGAGTAGATTAGAAATTATATCTACAGTCCCACTCTTTCTATGAAATATGTATAAGAGTAGGTATAGATAATTTATTTTCCTTCAGCTGTACACAGAGATGGATAATTACATCTTTCTGAAAACTTAGTGAAGCCATTAAGTCTCTTCTAACTTTTAGCTATACCTTTATAGACTTTACTATTGTCAGCTAGAATAATTAGTTATATACTACTATTCAAACGTGCCCATCCCATTTTTCTAGCATCTTTTTATGTTTTTGTAACATTTACACAGTTTCAGTACATATGGCTTGATTGTTCGACTCAAAGTAAATTATTTAGTGACAACATTTTCAAAAAGAGTACGGTTTTTACTACCTAGTTAAATAAAAATAAATTGATGGTAGGAACCCTCTGTACTTTCTGTTTCATTGTCTTCTATAGATCTAAACTGCTCTAAGAAATAAAAATCGATTAATTAAAAAATAAAAATGATGTAGGAAAGGTTTAAAAAAGTATTACTTAAACTGGAAGTTAAGAGAAAGGAGAATAGTTTATTGACCTTAGAGTTAATTGTTTTAGCGGGCATGCTAACTGCCTTTCATCTTCCCTAAGTATAGGACAAGGAAACAGACTTTAATTGCCATAAGAGAGTTGTAAGTTGTATAAAAGAAACATTCTGATATTAGAGTTCATTAGTAGTATTGAAACAGATTCCTAGCTGAAACTTTCAGAATTTCCTATCCTAGAGAGTTTAAAGGAAGATGTACAGATAATGAATTGTCTGGTAAAACTTAACTTTCTCTTACCTAGAAGCAAGGAGATAAATTAGTCAAAACTAGGAAAGCTTGTTCAACTTCCTGTGGCTATAATCCTATATTTCCTAGACTGAACTGCTCAGCCCATTAGAAAATGAGGGCTTTATGAATTTAAGGTCACAGGTCTAATTCTTACTTCAAGTTGTTAGCTTCCCTTTCTTCTGAGGTTATAGACTCTACTCCTAACCTTGGCAAATTATGTTGTAACTTTCATCCATTCACAAGACAAGATACTTGGCGTGGCCAGGCACCCCATAATCCCCACAAGTCTCTAGAAGTTTCTCAATGCAGGCTGGACTTGTACCAAAGGAAGATACATGCAAAAACGGAGATGAATCATTACAAATTTTGCTTGTCAGAAACATAGAAAGGCTAAGATTGGCCTATCAAATTCTGATTCTCTAATATCAAGGAAAGACAGGGAATTTTAGAGGGTTGTTCTGTTTTTTTCCTTCACAGACATACAATGAATGATTTTGAATTTTGCTTCTTCTCCAATCTCTTCATTCCTGATGAGTAAGAAACCTCTCAATTGTATTTACTGAATCTACCAAAATATTTTGTTTAGAAAAAAAATCAATAAAAAGATATGTTTCTTTTTCATAATTTTTGTTGAAATATAGTTGATTTACAATGCTGTGTTAGTTTCAGGTGTATAGTAAAGTGATTAAGTTATACATATATATATATAAAAATATATATATTCTTTTTTTAACGTTCTCTTCCATTATAGGTTATTACAAGATATTGAGTATAGTTCCTCGGGCTATACAGTAGGTTATTGGTTATCCAATAGATATCCTTATTGGTTATCTATTTTATATATAGTAATGTGTATATTTTAATCCCAAACTCCTAATTTATCCCTCTCCCACCCTCCCTTTTAGTAACCATAAGTTTGTTTTTTATGTCTGTGAGTCTATTTCTGTTTTATAAATAAGTTCATTTGTAAATATCATTTTTTAGATTCCACATATAAGCAATATCATATGATATCTGTCTTTCTCTATTTGGCTTACTTCACTTAGTTTGATAATCTCTAGGTCCATACATGTTGCTGCAAATGGCATTATTTCATTCTTTTTTATGGGTAATATTCCACTGTATACATATATACCACATCTTTATTCATTTGTCTGTTGATGGACACCTAGGTTGCTTCCATGTCTTGGCTATTGTAAATAGTGCTGCAGTGAACACTGGGGTGCATGTATCTTTTTTCTCTGGATATATACCCAGGAGGGGGATTGCAGGATCATATGGTAGCTCTATTTTTAGTTTTTTAAGGAACCTCCATACTGTTCTCCATTAGTGGCTGTACCAATTTATATTCCCACCAACAGTGTAGGAGGGTTCCTTTTTCTGCACACCCTCTCCAGCATTTGTTATTTGTAAACTTTTTGATGATGGCCATTCTGACTGGTGTGAGGTGATACCTCATTGTAGTTTTGATTTGCATTTCTCCAATAATTAGCGATGTTGAACATCTTTGCATGTGCCTTTTGGCCATCTGTATGTCTTCTTTGGAGAAATATCTTTTTAGATCTTCTGGCCATTTTTTGATTAGGTTTTTTTTTTGATATTGAGCTGTATGTATATGTTGGAGATTAATCCCTTGTCAGTCACATCATTTGCAAATATTTTCTCCCATTCTGTAGGTTGGTGTTTTGTTTTGTTTATGGTTTCCTTTGCTGTGCAAAAGCTTTTAAGTTTAATTAAGTCTCATTTGTTTATTTTTGTTTTTATTTCCATTACTCTAGGGTCCTATCTTGTTCTTTCATCTGGAACATATTCCTTTGCCATCTCATTTTATTTAAATTTCTATTTGTATTTTTATGTATATAGTAGCTTAGTTACATTTCTTGACCTTGGAGAAGTGGCCTTCTGTAGGGGATGTCCTGTGTGTCCCAGCAGTACACTCCCCTCTCATCAGTCAAGGGCCAGGGACCAGCTGGTTTCAGGATAGGTTCTGACCTGTGTTTACAAACTCAGTTCTGCAGGTTGCAGGATCATAGTTTCCTTCCTTCTGGTGGCTGCCCCCTGGTGGGTGAGGCTGGTCTAGAGGCTTGTGCAGGCTTCCTGGTGGGAGGGGCCAGTGCCTGCCCACTGGTGGGTGGAGTTGGTCCACTGGTGTCAAGTGTGGTGGCTGTGGGCTCAGAAAGCCTTTAGGCAGTCTGTCTACTGATGGGAGGGACTGTGTTCCCACCCTGTTGGTTGTTTGGCCTGAGGCATCCCAGCACTGTAGGCTGCAGGCTGTTGGGAGAGGCCAGGTCTTAGTGCTAATGTCCCAAGCGAGATGTCAGCCTTCAGATGCGTATTCCTGGACATATTTGCCACCAGCATTTATGTTCTAAGAGAGAGCCACAGCCACCCTTTGCCTCCCCAGGAGACCCTCCAAGACCTGCAGGTAAGTCTGGCCCAAGCTCCTATAGAGTCTGTTCTTTTGTGCTGAGACCCAGTGTGTGTGGGACCTTGTGTGCACCCTCCAAGGGTGGAGTGTCTGTTTCCCCCAGTCCTGTGGAGCTCCTGAAATCAAGACCCACTGGCCTTTAAAGCTGAATGCCCTCAGGGCTCTTCCTCCTGATGCCAGACCCCCAGGCTGGGGAGCTTGACCTGGCACTCAGAACTCACTCCCACGGGAGAAATGCGATATAATTATTCTCCAGTTTGTGGGGTTGCCCACCTGGGGGTATGGGATTGGATTATAACACAAGTGTACCCCTCCTACCATCTCGTTGTGATTTCCTCTTTGTCTTTGGACGTAGAATATCTTTTTTGGTAGGTTCCAGTCTTTTTTACTGATGGCTGTTCAGCGGTTAGTTGTGATTTTGGTGTGCTCTTGGGAGGAGTGAGCTCCAGGTCCTTCTACTCCGTCATCTTTTCTTCTCTCCCCAGTATATTTTTCTATATTTTTGAATAATAGAATTTCCTTAATCTCTGGCTATAAGAAAATAAAAGTAACATATGAACTGGTTAATATTATAAATAATACAGTAAGTCCCCACTGGGTAAAATAAGGCAAAATCCACATTTCACAAAGTCACCATAATTCAAATACATAAATCTCTTATAAAACAAAAACCATGAAATATGTAATAACTTCTATCAGCATGTATTTGGCATTCTTCTACTCATATGCTAAATGTGATCTATTAACTATCATTTGAGTAGATGTGGCCCTATACTGATTGTTTCATCCTGTTGTTGAAATAAAAATTTACTTCAAGAATGACTTGCTGATTAGGAAAACTGAATTCTCTTAAGCTTTGGACTGGGAAATCAATAACTGGAAAGATAAATGTTTTGGGTCATAATGAAAAGCAAGTATAATAAAATCCTCTCTAAGATCCTGAGGCATCATACAAATTTATGGAAGTGGTAACTAAGTGTTCTAAGACTGAGGAGACAGGAGAGAGCCTGAAAACCTGGTTCAATGTCTTGAAATATTTGTCTCTTTATAGTGATAAATGAGTTTTAATCAACTTGACTGTAGAAATAGAACCAGTAGGAGTATTATTCTAAGTGTTATCAATAATCAAGGAAGAAAATACTGATATTAAGTGCTCAGTATCTTTTTAAGTAATCCCTTGAGATGAACCCAAGATATAAACAAAAAGAACTGTATTAGAACATACAAGTTTGCCCATATTTATTTTACAAAGTAGTCTCAAAGTATAGTTTATTTTTGATTAAAATTTTCTCCCCGGGTTGGGAGCTTAAAGATGGCGGAAGAGTGACATGTGGAGATCAACTTCCTCCCCACAAATACATCAGAAATACATCTACATGTGGAAGAGCTCCTACAGAACACCTACTGAACGCTGGCAAAAGACCTCAGACCTCCTTAAAGGCAAGAAACTCCCCACCTTCCTGGGTAGGGCGAAAGAAGAAAACAGAAACCAAAGAATAGGGATGGGGGCTTCCCTGGTGGCGCAGTGGTTGAGAGTCTCCCTGCTGATGCAGGGGACACGGGTTCGTGCCCCGGTCCGCGAAGATCCCACATGCTGCAGCGCGGCTAGGCCCGTGAGCCATGGCCGCTGAGCCTGCGTGTCCGGAGCCTGTGCTCCACAACGGGAGAGGCCACGACAGTGAGAGGCCCTCGTACCGCAAAAACAAAACAAAAAAGAATAGGGACGGGACATGCACCAGTGGGAGGAAGCTGTGAAGGAGGAAAGGTTTCCACACACTAGGAAGCCCCTTCGCGGGCGGAGACTGCGGGTGGCGGAGGGGGGAAGCTTCGGAGCTGCGGAGGAGAGCGCAGCCACAGGGGTGCGGAGGGCAAAGCGGAGAGATTCCCGCACAGAGGATCAGTGCTGACTAGCACTCACCAACCAGAGAGGCTTGTCTGCTCACCCGCCGGGGCGGACGGGGCTGGGAGCTGAGGCTCGGGCTTCGGTCGGATCCCAGGGAGAGGACTGGGGTTGGCTGCGTGAACACAGCCTGAAGGGGTTAGTGTGCCACGGCTGGCCGGGAGGGAGTCCGGGAAAAGGTCTGGAGCTGCCAAAGAGGCAAGAGACTTTTTCTCACTTCTTTGTTTCCTGGTGCCCGAGAAGAGGGGATTAAGAGCGCTGCTTAAAGGAGCTCCAGAGACGGGCGTGAGCCGCGGCTAACAGTGCGGACCCCAGAGACAGGCATGAGATGCTAAGGCTGCTGCTGCAGCCACCAAGAAACCTGTGTGCAAGCACAGGTCACTATCCTCCCCTCCCGGGAGCCTGTGCAGCCCGCCACTGCCAGGGTCCTGTGATCCAAGGACAACTTCCCCGGGAGAACGCATGGCGTGCATCAGGCTGGTGCAACGTCACGCAGGCCTCTGCTGCCACAGGCTCGCCCCGCATCCATACGCCTCCCTTCCCCACCCCGGCCTGAGTGAGCCAGAGCCCCTGAATCAGCTGCTCCTTTAACCCTGTCCTGTCTAAGCGAAGAACAGACCCCCTCAGGCAACTTACATGCAGAGGCGGGGCCAAATCCAAAGCTGAACCCCGGGAGCTGTGCAAGCAAATAAGAGAAAGGGAAATCTCTCCCAGCAGCCTCAGGAGCAGTGGATTAAATCTCCACAATCAACGTGATGTACCCTGCATCTGTGGAATACCTGAATAGACAACGAATCAGCCCAAGTTGAGGAGGTGGACTTTGGGAGCAATGATATATATATATATATATTATTTTCCCCCTTTTTCTCTTTTTGTGAGTGTGTATGTGTATGCTTCTGTGTGTGATACTGTCTGTATAGCTTTGCTTTTTACTATTTGTCCTAGGGTTCTGTCTGTCCGTTTTTGTTTTGCTTTTTTTAGTATAGTTTTTAGCACTTGTTACCACTGGTGTGTTTTTTTTTTTTCATGTTTGATTGCTCTCTTCTTTCTTTCTTTTTTTGTAAATAACTTAAAAGAAATTTTTTAATAATTATTTTTTATTTTAAGAACTTTATTTTATTTTACTTTATTTTATGTTATTTTATTTTATCTTCTTCTTTCTCTCTTTCTTTTTTTTCCTCCCTTTTATTCTGAGCCACATGCATGACAGGCTCTTGGTGCTCCAGCCAGGCATCAAGGCTGTGCCTCTGAAGCGGGAGAGCCAAGTTCAGGACTCTAGTCCACAAGAGACCTCCCAGCTCCACGTAATATCAAACGGCGAAAATATCCCAGAGATCTCCATCTCAATGCCAAGACCCAGTTCCACTCAACGACCAGCAAGCTACAGTGCTGGACACCCTATGCCAAACAACTAGCAAGACAAGAATACAATCCCATCCATTAGCAGAGAGGCTGCCTAAAATCATAATAAGGCCACAGACACCCCAAAACACAGCACCAGACGTGGACCTGCCCATCAGAAAGACAAGATCCAGCCTCATCCACCAGAACACAGGCACTAGTCCCCTCCACCGGGAAGCCTACACAACCAACTGAACCAATTTTAGCCACTGGGGACAGACACCAAAAACAAGGGGAACTACGAACCTGCAGCCTGCGAAAAGGAGACCCCAAACACAGTAAGTTAAGCAAAATGAGAAGACAGAGAAACACACAGCAGATGAAGGAGGAAGGAAAAAAAACTCACCAGACCTAACAAATGAAGAGGAAAGAGGCAGTCTACCTGAAAAAGAATTCAGAATAATGATCATAAAGATGATCCAAAATCTTGGAAATAGAATGGAGAAAATACAAGAAACGTTTAACAAGGACCTAGAAGAATTAAAGAGCAAACAAACAGTGATGAACAGCACAATAAATGAAATTGAAAATTGTCTAGAAGGGATCAAAGCAGAATAACTGAGGCAGAAGAATGGATAAGTGACCTGGAAGATAAAATAGTGGAAATAACTACTGCAGAGCAGAATAAAGAAAAAAGAATGAAAAGAACTGAGGACAGTCTCAGAGACCTCTGGGACAACACTAAACGCACCAAAATTCGAATTATAGGGGTCCCAGAAGAAGAAGAGAAAAAGAAAGGGACTGAGAAAATATTTGAAGAGATTATAGCTGAAAACTTCCCTAATATGGAAAAGGAAATAGTTATTCAAGTTCAGGAAGCACAGAGAGTCCCATACAGGATAAATCCAAGGAGAAACACGCCTAGACACATATTAATCAAGCTATCAAAAATTAAATACAAAGAAAAAATATTAAAAGCAGCAAGGGAAAAACAACAAATAACACACAAGGGAATCCCCATAAGGTTAACAGCTGATCTTTCAGCAGAAACTCTGCAAGCCAGAAAGGAGTGGCAGGACATATTTAAAGTGATGAAGGGAGAAAACCCACAACCAAGATTACGCTACCCAGCAAGGATCTCATTCAGATTTGACAGAGAAATTAAAACCTTTACAGACAAGCAAAAGCTAAGAGAATTCAGCACCAACAAATCAGCTTTACAACAAATGCTAAAGGACTTCTCTAGGCAGGAAACACAAGAGAAGGAAAAGACCTACAATAAAAAACCCAAAACAATTAAGAAAATGGTAATAGGAACATACATCTCAATAATTACTTTAAATGTAAATGGATTAAATGCTCCAACCAAAAGATATAGACTGGCTGAATGGATACATACCAAGACCAATATATATGCTGTCTACAAGAGACCAACCTCAGACCTAGGGACACATACGGACTGAAAGTGAGGGAATGGAAAAAGATATTCCATGCAAATGGAAATCAAAAGAAAGCTGGAGTAGCAATTCTCATATCAGACAAAATAGACATTAAAAAACAGTCTATTACAAGAGACAAAGAAGGACACTACTTAATGATCAAGGGATCAATCCAAGAAGAAGATATAACAATTGTAAATATTTAAGCACCCAACATAGGAGCACCTCAATACATAAGGCAAATACTAACAGCCATAAAAGGGGAAATCGACAGTAACACAATCACACTAGGGGACTTTAACACCCCACTTTCAACAATGGGCAGATCATCCAAAATGAAAATAAATAAGGAAACACAAGCTTTAAATGACACATTAAACAAGATGGACTTAACTGATATTTATAGGACATTTCATCCCAAAACAACAGAATACACATTCTATTCAAGTGCTCATGGAACATTCTCCAGGATAGATCATATCTTCGGTCAGAAATCAAGCCTTGGTTAATAAGGAAAATTGAAATCGTATCAAGTATCATTTCCGACCACAACGCTATGAGACTAGATATCAATTACAGGAAAAAAAATCTGTAAAAGATACAAACACATGGAGGCTAAACAATACACTACTTAATAAACAAGAGATCACTGAAGAAATCAAAGAAGAAATCAAAAAATACCTAGAAACAAATGACAATGAAAACACAACAACCCAAAACCTATGGGATGCAGCAAAAGCAGTTCTAAGAGGGAAGTTTATAGCAATACAATCCTACCTAAAGAACAAGAAATATCTCAAATAAACAACCTCACCTTACACCTAAAGCAATTAGAGAAAGAAGAACAAAAAAAGCCCAAATTTAACAGAAGGAAAGAAATCATAAAGATCAGGTCAGAAATAAATGAAAAAGGAATGAAGGAAACGATAGCAACGATCAATATAACTAAAAGCTGGTTCTTTGAGAACATAAACAAAATTGATAAACCATTAGCCAGACACATCAAGAAAAAAAGGGAGAAGACTCAAATCAATAGAATTAGAAATGAAAAAGGAGAAGTAACAACTGACACCGCAGAAATAAAAAGGACCATGAGAGATTACTACAAGCAACTATATGCCAATAAAATGGATGACCTGGAAGAAATGGACAAATTCTTAGAAATGCATGACCTTCTGAGACTGAACCAGGAAGAAATAGAAAATATAAACAGACCAATCACAAGCACTGAAATTGAAACTGTGATTAAAAATCTTCCAGCAAACAAAAGTCCAGGACCAGATGGCTTCACAGGTAAATTCTATCAAACATTTAGAAAAGAACTAACACCTAATCTTCTCAAACTCTTCCAAAATATAGCAGAGGGAGGAACACTCCCAAACTCATTCTACGAGGCCACAATCACCCTGATACCAAAACCAGACAGAGATGTCACAAAGAAACAAAACTACAGGCCAATATCACTAATGAACATAGATACAAAAATCCTCAACAAATACTAGCAAGCAGAATCCAACAGAACATTAAAAGGATCATACACTATGATCAAGTGGGGTTTGTCCCAGGAATGCAAGGATTCTTCAATATATGCAAATCAATCAACGTGATACACCATATTAACAAATTGAAGGAGAAAAACCATATGATCATCTCAATAGATGCAGAGAAAGCTTTCGACAAAATTCAACACCCATTTATGATAAAAACCCTGGAGAAAGTAGGCATAGAGGGAACTTTCCACAACATAATAAAGGCCATATTAGACAAACCCACAACCAACATAGTCCTCAATGGTGAAAACCAGAAACCATTGCCACTAAGATGAGGAGCAAGACAAGGTTGCCCACTCTCACCACTATTTTTCAACATAGTTTTGGAAATTTTAGCCACAGCAGTCAGAGAAGAAAAAGAAATAAAAGGAATCCAAATCAGAAAAGAAGAAGTAAAGCTGTCACTGTTTGCAGATGACATGATACTATACATAGAGAATCCTAAAGATGCTACCAGAAAACTATTAGAGCTAATCATTGAATTTGGTAAAGTAACCGGATACAAAATTAATGCACAGAAATGTCTAGCAACTCTATACACTAATGATGAAAAATCTGAAAGTGAAATTAAGAAAACACTCCCGTTTACCACTGCAACAAAAAGAATAAAATATCTAGGAATAAACCTACATAAGGAGACAAAAGACCTGTATGCAGAAAATTATAAGACACTGATGAAAGAAATTAAAGATGATACAAACAGATGGAGAGATATACCATGTTCTTTGACTGGAAGAATCAGCATTGTGAAAATGACTATACTACCCAAAGCAGTCTACAGGTTCAATGCAATCCCTATCAAACTACCACTGGCATTTTTCACAGAACTTGAACAAAATATTTCACAGTTTGTATGGAAACACAAAAGACCCCAAAAGCCAAAGCAATCTTGAGGAAGAAAAATGGAGCTGGAGGAATCAGGCTCCCTGACTTCAGACTATATACTACAAAGCTACAGTAATCAAGACAGTATGGTACTGGCACAAAAACAGAAATATAGATCTATGGAGCAGGATAGAAAGCCCAGAGATAAACCCATGCACATATGGTCACCTATCTTTGATAAAGGAGGCAAGAATATACAGAGGAGAAAAGACAGCCTCTTCAATAGCGGTACTGGGAAAACTGGACAGCTGCATGTAAAAGTATGAAATTAGAACACTCCCTAACACCATACCCAAAAATAAACTCAAACGGATTAAAGACCTAAATGTAAGTCCAGACACTATCAAACACTTAGAGGAAAACATAGACAGAACACTCTATGACATAAGTCACAGCAAGATCCTTTTGATCCACCTCCTAGAGAAATGGAAATAAAAACAAAAATAAACAAATGGGACCTAATGAAACTTAAAAGCTTTTGCACAGCAAAGGAAACCATAAACAAGACCAAAAGACAACTCTCAGAATGGGAGAAAATATTTGCAGACGAAGCAGCTGACAAAGGTTTAATCTCTAAAATTCACAAGCAGCTCATGCAGCTTAATATCAAAACAACAAACAACCCAATCCAAAAATGGACAGAAGACCTAAATAGACATTTCTCCAAAGAAGATATACATATTGCCAACAAATAGATGAAAGAATGCTCAACATCATTAATCATTAGAGAAATGCAAATCAAAACTACAATGAGATATCATCTCACACCAGTCAGAATGGCCATCATCAAAAAATCTACAAACAATAAATGCTGGAGAGGATGTGGAGAAAAGGGAACCCTCTTGCACTGTTGGTGGGAATGTTAATTGATACAGCCACTATGGAGAACAGTATGGAAGTTCCTTAAAAAACTAAAAATAGAACTACCTGTGACCCAGCAATCCCACTACTGGTCATATACCCTGAGAAAACCATAATTCAAAAAGAGTCATGTACCAAAATGTTCATTGCAGCTCTGTTTACAATAGCCAGGACATGGAAGCAACCTAAGTGCATCGACAGATGAATCGATAAAGAAGATATGGCACACACATACAATGGAATATTACTCAGCCATAAAAAGAAGTGACATTGAGTTAGTTGTAGTGAGGTGGATGGACCTAGAGTCTGTCATACAGAGTGAAGTAAAACAGAAAGAGAAAAACAAATACCATATGTTAATACATATATATGGAATTAAAAAAAATAAAATAAAATAATGGTCATGAAGAACCTAGGTGCAAGACGGTAATAAAGACACAGACCTACTAGAGAATGGACTTGAGGATACAGGGAGGGGGAAGGGTAAGCTGTGACAAAGTGAGAGGGTGGCATGGACATATATACACTACCAAATGTAAAATAGATAGCTAGTGGGAAGCAGCCGCATAGCACAGGGAGATCAGCTCAGTGCTTTGTGACCACCTAGAGGGGTGGGATAGGGAGGCTGGGAGGGAGGGAGATGCAAGAGGGAAGAGATATGGGAACATATGTAAAAGTATAACTGATTCACTTAGTTATAAAGCAGAAACTAGCACACCATTGTAAAGCATTTATTCCAATAAAGATGTGGAAGGAAGGAAGGGAGAGAGGGAGGGAGGGAGGAAGGAAGGAAGGAAGGAAGGAAGGAGCTGTCGAGGAAAAAACATGATAATACCAATATATAATCCTTTAAAAAAAAAAATTCTCCCTGGAGTAACAGTTCGTAATATCTACAGAGCTGGGCCTGTGTGATTCTGTATGGTTTTATGGAACCATATGTTAATTATGTTATTGTGAATCACTAATTATTTAATCTTCTATATTGATGAGTATAATAAATTATCTTTTTATGATATCCTTGATATACATAGAATCATATAAAAGGCTATAATGTATTATAAACAATGCATTTTAGTCTATATGTTACAATTGTCTAATGTAAGAATAAACATTTATACATATCAGTTCCTGTTTGAGAGTTTATATTTCAGTGTCAGTACTTACCTTCAAGAGTTTGCCAATCACATACAATCAATGTTTATAGGCAGATAATTTTCTGAGAATTTTAATGAAAAAAGATATTTTAAATTGTGTCATAAATATCAAGCTGTGTGGATCGGCACCATAACACACAGTATCTTCCTGTTTCCATATCCCTTCTCTGTGGATTTTCTCATCAGACTCATGATCTCAGTTCAGAGTTTTAGCATTTTCACTGCCTCCGGTCAACCTGTGAATAGGAATGAAGAAATTCTCAAATATTCCCAGTCATCTTGAGGCGTAGGTCAACTTTTGCCCCAAAGCCACTTATCAGATAGAAAGACATGAAATTATAATGTGATCAGCAGTAACGTTTCTGAAGTTCAAATTTAGAACTTTGACAGCTATTTATAAATGATTTGATAATATAATTTTAATCATAATGATTTGTGTATCACACAAACTCTTACTATAATGGCTTTCTTGTGAATCCACTGAATCTGTTATATATGTGTAAGAAATAAAGAAAAGCTTTCAGATTATTAAAAATATATATATATATAGAAAATAAATATTTAAATTGAATATATTTAAAATAATTACTTTTTTATATATAGCATCATGGGTAGAATCCACATGAAGATTAGAGACATGTCTATTAAGCAGCTCCAAATGCAATTATAAATAGATTTAATTGGCATTGGGATTTAAAGCTTACTTACTAGTGTGTAACTAATTAATAGAATTTTCAGCTCACTCAGCATATGACTTATTCAATGATAAGCTGAAGTTCTGAAAATAAATAAAGACTTAAAATGACTGTGCCTATGATTTTTAAATTACTCCCTGTGTTTTCAGAGAAATTAAGAAACTAAGCATAGTACCTGAGACTCTGATATGAGGCAAAGTAAGGTTGTAATATGATAAAAATGATCATAGGTTAAAATACTGGTAGAAGAAACAATTGTTATAAGTGAACTCTTATGCTACTAAAACATTTCAGAATGTAATTAAAAATTATTTTTTAGAGAACGTTTCAAAATAGTTACATGAAAATCTATTGGTATTTTGAAAAGTTTGTCATGACTGTCAGTGCTCTATTGATTTTCAGTAAATAATAATGTTGAAATTCTTTTTTTTAATCATAATGATCTTCCCTGCTGACTGACATAGCGGATTTTATCATTAATCATTTTCCATATTCAGCATATATTTTTATTTTGGACTCTAAACAATGTTATGTTTAGAAATTTCTGTAGTCTTATCCTCTCTACCTCTTCCCCCAAAAGATAACTTCTTATTCCAAGTATTCTTTTCTAACTCTAAACTTCCTTAACTGTCTTCCCAAACCTTAAACTATGCCTAGACATCTTTCAGTTTCCTGGCACTATTGGTTACTTTTCTTGTGTTCCAATGTCCTTGAACTAGTATTGTCTGAATCTGCATTCTAAATATAAATTATGCATGTTCCTCAAACACCACCTATAAATTTCTGCTTATGTATGCTCTTCCATAATTGCCACGTTACTGCACAGGAATATTATTCTGACTATACAGCAACATTCTGAAATTATGGATTTAGGATGTGTATAGATTTTTGTAGATTTTTAAAGTATCTACCCTATTCTCATCTTATTTGTCCTCCCTATATCCTACAGTTCCCTGATTACCATGCACTTCTCCACCAACATTTCTTCCCCCAATCCCCAAAGACAACTCATTTATCTTCAGCTAAAATGCCTTCAGCACCACCTTCTTCAGGGCCTAACTTAATGATATATTTCTATATTTTTTTAAATTGGATGTTTAAAAGAAAAAAATTTAAAATAGAAGTCACTGAGCGTATTTCCTCTATATAGTCAAAATAATTAATAATATATTGCCTGAAAGCTTTAGAGAGAAACCTGGGCCATAATCTGGAACATTTTTTTTTCATAAAAAAAAAAGTTTTGGATTTAAAAAAAACCTATTCCTCACACATAAAGAGGGTATCTTTTTATTTTATAGATTATACTGAACACAAGTTCTAGTGTGTACCTAAGGAAGCATCTGACCATCTACTGATAAAATCTAAAGATATTTCAGGTTAACTCAAGCAAACATTTTTCAGTTCTTTAAATTAGGGATTCATGTCAATATTATATCGTATTTGACATTTGTACTTTTTTATTGAATTAGAGCACTAAGTAGAGGAAGTTTCTTTAATTTACATGATATGTATTCACATATCCCCCAGCACACTTCAAAGGACCTAAAATAAGTTTTGAATGAATAAGTAATTAAATGCATGAATTTGCAACTTAGAAATCATATGTTCAGTTAAGACATTCCATGTACAGACAGATTTCCGGTATATGTCTCCCTCCATTGTATGTGTATTTTGGTTTTTTCCATGTTCAGTAATCATTTTGTATGCCTTAGAAATTCCCAAGGAATTCACATCAACCATGTGTTCCTAGGTTCTGAATTTCCTTTTAGTACCCTCAAGGAGGCACTCTGCTGACAAAGGGAAAAATGAGAGTGGAGGTCAGGATATATATGCTCTATTTCTAGCTCTGCCACTAACAGAGGTACTTTGGACAAATACAAACTATTGGACCCCATAGTTTACAAACTCATAAATTAAGAGGACAGGATGCTATTTAGCTCTTAGTAGCTGTGGCAGATTGTATTTTTCCTAAATGGTCGCAACAGTATCTCCCATCCAACTTGCTCTTCTATATAATGTGATTTTGACATCCCTCCCCCTCAAGAGGTGAGGTTTAGGATCCCCCCCCCTTGAATCTGGGTAGGCTTGAGACTCACTTGTTAACTAATAGAAGTGGCAGAAGTAACATTGGGTGACTTCTGAGGCTTGGTCAGAAAAGGTGATGTAATTCAGGACTGTTTTCCTGAAACATTTGCCCTGGAGCCCTGAGCTATTCTATAAGCCCTTGCCTGCCCTGTGTCCATCATGCTTTGAAAATGACCAAACTAGGTGACACAAAATATCATGCGGAGAAATCCAGCTGCCCCCAGCTGCTCCAACCTCCCATTGTTTCAGTTTTTGCCAGTCTCTGACTGCAGCTACATGAGAGACCCTAAGCTAAAACCATTCAGCCAAGTCCTTCCTGAATGCCAGATCCACAGACAATGTGAAATATAGCAGAATAATTTTTGTTTTAAGCTGCTGTGTTTTAGACTGATTTGTTAGGTGGCATACAGTGGCATCCGTGAGGTTAGAGAGAACTATTTCATGCTACAAACTGCTTCTTTATTCTTTGAAAAAAATTAAATACTGCCTTTTTAGTTGACTACCTAAATGTTTTTGGCACAGATATATTAGCTAAGTGCCTTGAATTGTTTCAGGGAAACATGCTATAACAATAATCTTGTTTATTAGATCACAGGCTCTTTAAGAAATAGAATACATGTTTTAGTTGAATTAGATGCAATTCCCAACACATCAACACAGGAGTAGAATCACATGTAAATTATAATTAAAAATGTCATTTCCAAGGGCTACAGCCTGGATGTGTACAGCCTGCTTCCTACTCATTTGTTGCTTTCAATCCTGGCCTCCCTGAACCTTCATCAGTGAAATCTCTGTTAAGAATTTCATCATGTATCTCAGAAGAGTCATATGTTAAGCCTGCTTTAGATAATCTATTCCATCATGGGAAAAAAAAGTTAGAGTTTTCTAAGATCTAGTAGTTTATGTTTTATTTTCTGTTTTTAATATATTGCATTGATGTGGCTTTCTCATACATTAATTGTCTCTTGAAGGATATAACGTTCGTATTTATGAATGGATTCTTCATGCTTACCAAATATCTTCCTGATAATAGATGTGCAATAAATATTTAATAACTGAATAAAAGCCTATAAGAAACAATGATTAATTGTAGTGGGATGTTAAAAATTAATCACACAGAATATATAGTTATTACACTTTGGTCAAGAACATACAATAAGTTTATAGTTTGAAACACTACTACTTCAACTAATGTCAGGCCACTGTGTGCAGGCTATAGCTCTATAGCAAGCACCGGACTACGGTTCTGGGAAGACAAACACATTTTAACAAACCAGAACTGAAATAAGAGAGCACCTGTGAAAGATTCAATATCATCTCAGGACAAGAGTTCCAAAATGACATTTAAAGACCTAGTTTTGAACAGAGGACTCAAAGGACCAGGCAACTGAAAAACAACTAGAATGGGAAAGATAGACAGATGAGAAAAAGAGAAAGGGTGAGTAGGAGATCACTTTAAAAATGAATCTAAAATCCACAATTCCAGAATATTTGGAAAAAAATAATATGGAAAACAAGCAACAAAAACATACAGATAAGAAACAAGAACAGCTGATACTAAAGAAAGATCAATAAGAAATCATAGAAATGAAATTTATAGTCATTAAAATTTTTTTATAAAGATGGTATTGAGGAATTCATCCAGAACACAGCAAAAAAGATAAGAAGATATAAAAATATTGAGAGGTACAATATACATCAACAGTGACATAACTAAGAAGTTGAAGTTTCATTGACTTGGAAAATATTTATTGAGTACCTACTATGTGCCAGGCACTATTCTAAGCACTTTATTGGACAATGATAAAGCAGACCAAAAAAATCCTCACTGGATTTAAATTTTAGGAGGATAAGGTAATAAATGAACAAATAAGTATATAAGATGTAGAAGTAATTAATACGATGAAGAAAATAATAGGGTAAGAAAGTGATAGAGACGAGAGTAAGATTTGGGATAAGATGGTCAGGGAAGGATTTTCTGATACAGTGAAATTTTTGGAGAGAGTGGAGCAACTTAATGATGTAAGCTTTGCAAATATCTGGGAGAAAATTGTTCCCAAAACACAGAATCACAAAAGGTAAAAGTTTTGAAGAACAATAAATAGTCCTATGTGGCAGACAAACGATATTTGAAGAAATGATAGGTAAGAATTTCCAGAGCTGAAAAAAAATATGAGACCACAGATTGACAGGGTCCTCTGAAGGCAAAGAAATATAAATTTACACTTAGGCACACTGTGTAAAACTGAAGAACTTGAATAATAAAAAGAAAAAACCTAAAAGTTATCAGGGAGAAAATTCAGACTGATTATCCTCAATGAATTATCAAATAAAGGCCAGGACACTGCAGAATTATTTTGCAAGTGATGATGAAAAAACTGTAACCTAGATTTTTATAAAAATAGAAATATATTTTTATTCAATAGTGAGAAGAAATTAAAGATGTTTTCAGCATAAAAGTTAGAATTGTTTACCACCCACAGATAATACACTAAAAGAAAGAAGAAGAAAAAGGAAAAGAATAAGATATCGGAAACAACAGTACATGTAGAAATTAATAACATGTCAATAAATTCAATTAATTACTGAAAAAAGTTTATATGAAAAAGTAAGACTAAAACCATTGAAATAACATGATGAAAAGTTAAATCACATTATAGTTTGCATTATAGTTAGCAGGAAAATTAAAATAATGAGAAAAGCACTTAAACATTTTTTATAATTTTAAACTGGCACACATGAAGTATATGAGTAATGTCTAGTAGTACTAGGACTAAGAAGTCTGGTTAAAAGATTAAATTATCATAAATATTGTTGACTTAGGGTTTCCTAAATACTATTTTGGGACAAGTAGCTTTAGGTACTATATTAGTTATAAGAAGACTAGCTATGTGACAGTAACAACTAAACCCTAATTTCAGTGGTTAGGACCAATGAAAGTTTATTTTTCACTCATGAAAAGTTTGATATGTATTAGTTAACTCTTTGGTAGCATTCCTCCAGTGATGATTCAACAATTCAACCTACATTCATTTTGCAACTCAGTCATCTTGAAGTTTGCTTCCAGGTACAAGGTTAGGAGAAGTCAGGGTCAGGAAAACTCACATCCTCTCTTGAGCACCTTAGACTAGCAACCATAAATCACTTTCACTCATACTGTCATTGACAAGAATTATTCACATGTCCACAACCAAGTACAAGGAAGCCTGTAGAAGTAGGTGCTCATGTGGATATTTGGTAAGTGCTATCTCTGCCACATTCATTGATAGCTATTTATCATTTTATGTAAAAGGGTTGAATACGTTTTGGACAAATGAATTTCAGAAAAAGTTAAAAAGAAATGAGTTTCTTCAATGGGGAAAAGTGTATCAATAGAAACCATTCAGAGGGGGAATATTGTAGATAACTAGGAATCTGAAACTACTGAAGAAAAAATATGCCACCTTGTAAGTCTAAGGCCAGTACTAACAGAGATCAAGTTTGATTTGCAGTAAAGCAAATATAAATTTCAATTTTTAACGTATTTTATGCTAAATATTTACTGAGAATAGAATATAGATGAACGGGTTCACAAATTCTCTAGTTAATTACTATTTCTTAATCTTAATCACACTGGAATAAATTTAGCGTTTTAATATCAGTGAAAGGAAGAAAACAAGTTAAAAGCTATCTTATTGTTATTAATTCACTAACCTTTTGTAAATTAGAAAACAATGCCATTTAAGTTTGCAATATAATAGAGATATAAAGCTCCTTTGGAAAGAAATATATAAATGGACAAATATTAAAGTTTAAAAAGATAAGCAGGGCTTCCCTGGTGGCGCAGTGGTTGAGAGTCCGCCTGCTGATGCAGGGGACATGGGTTCATGCCCCGGTCCGGGAAGATCCCACATGCCGCGGAGCAGCTGGGCCCGTGAGCCATGGCCGCTGAGCCTGCATGTCCGGAGCCTGTGCTCCGCAACGGGAGAGGCCACAGCAGTGAGAGGCCCGTGTACTGCAAAAAAAAAAAAAAGATAAGCAGAGTTTAAGCCAAAGGGGTTTTTGCCATGTTTTCTCTTAAATAGGTTGCATGATTCTCTCAGATTTTGATTCATCATTTTGATGATTTGCCCCATTTATTAGGTTGGAGAAATATACTAATATCATATTAAAAAGATAGAAGTTTGGCTTCAAACTACCATTACCATTAAAAAAATAAAATATTTTTTCTTTTGGTGTGTACATAAAGCACTATTATTTTAGCATATTAATTGAGTACAGTTTGATAGAAACTTTTAAATATCCCCTTATCCTTTACTTAGAGCATGTTTTGTTTTAAATGCATATTCATATGTCAAGTTACAGTGCAGATTATTATACTGTGAATACTTTCCAAATCAGGACGTGGGTGAGTATATTTTGATACACACATACGTGCGTGCGTGCGCACGCACGCACACACACACACTTTCTCATGCTTTGAGGCTTAAGCAAATTTAGGACTACTATGTATAGAGAAAAAGAAAAAAAGTCACTGAAAAACTAGAGACATGTAGTCAATTTCAAAAATTTTTTTAATAATAATAAGCAAAGGGGAACAAAGACTAAAATAAATTCGAGTTCTTTTATTTTCACCTTTATTTCTATGTTATAAAAATGAACTTATTCTGAAAATATTAAGCAACCATAATGACTAAGTACTATCGATAAACTATTGATTAACATTATGTGGTTACAGTTCACTGTGTCAAAACTATACATATGTAAAAATTAACTTACAAAATTATTAATCAGTAAAATTCATGTTATGTGTTATGGCTGAGAATGCACATTACTGAATTTTGTGGTTTCCTCATTTATATATTTCAAGAAGAGTGTCATCCCATGGGCTCACTCTGTGTCCAACAAAGGTACTCCTGTAATGTTCTTGCTTGCTTTGATTCATTGCTTCAGACGTATTCTAGTATCTGTTTGAATCTGTTTTTCAATTCAAGGTTAAACTGTTCATACCTGAAAGCACAAATTGCTAAAAAGTAGGGTCTAAGTAGCCAAAGAGATGTTTATTTCTGCCTGCAAAAATTTTTGGAGTAAAACACTGATAAAGTAGCATAATGCCTTTAGTTAACTTATTGTTTCCCTTTAAATTCTTATTAATTACATCCAAATAATAATAATCTTAAATGAGTTGATTTGGTGTTTTAAATATGATTATCTTTCTTTTACATGGATGATTTTAAAAGATTTCCACTCTAAGTAAAATTTTATTATGCTCAGGTCATAAAAATATTATCAGAATAATATATTTCCCATTTTATAGGCAAAGTCTACTAAAAAATTAAATTCTTTGTAATTAGATGACATCTATTTCCAAAATGTGGGGTAGGTTGATGGTACAAAGAACCCTAGATTTTCAGTCAAAATCCTGAGTTCAGGGCAGGTTTTGACACTTGTTAGCCTGGAGGATAATCATTTAACCTCCTGCAATTATAAAATGGGAGGAAAATGCATTTTAATACACATAATACATTCTTCCATTACCAATGATTATTATGTTTGTTGCTTTAACATGATGCAGTGTGTTATTATATGAAAGTTACTAGTGTGAAATAAATCATCAGTGAAGCATTATCAATATGATCAGTGACTATCTGGCGTCCTTGTCTCTCCAGCACACCCACTTCCTTCTTTTGGAAATATAACTAGCTCTTTCCATAGGGAACACATTTTGTGGCTTGAAGACATTCTCTTATTCTCTTCTTCTTACTTTCTTGTCAATAGCAAGGGAATCAATCTGGACCCAGTGTTTTTCTAACATAGAGAAATGCTTAACCATTTTAATCGTGAATACCCATATATCCACAACATTCATTCCACAATTAACATTTTACTGTATTTAATTTATCCATCTATGTATCCTCCCTATCCTTATATTAGTGCATCTTGTTTTCTGATGCAGTTAAAATTATGCTGCAGATATTATTACAGTTACTCCAAATACTTCAACATGCACATATATATATATATATATATTTTTTTTTAACTAGAGTTCAGTTTTGCGCAAATCTTAAGTGTACTATTTGCTGACTTCCAATATATACATAAAGCAATGCAACTCAAACCTCTATCAGATATGGAATGTTATTATCCCAGAAAATTGTTCTCTCATGCTCCTTCTCACTTAATCTCCACCTACATCCCTCAGGAGCAACCACTGCCCAGGAATTTTTAAACCACAGACTAGTTTTTGTTTTGTTTTGTTTTGTTTTGTTTACATCTTCATTGGAGTATAATTGCTTTACAATGGTGTGTTAGTTTCTGCTTTATAACAAAGTGAATCAGTTATACATATACATATGTTCCCATACCTCTTCCCTCTTGTGTCTCCCTCCCTCCCACCCTCCCTATCCCACCCCTCTAGGTGGTCACAAAGCACCGAGTTGATCTCCCTGTGCTATGCAGCTGCTTCCCACTAGCTATCTATTTTACATTTGGCAGTGTATATATGTCCATGCCACTCTCTCACTTTGTCACAGCTTACCCTTCCCCCTCCCCATATCCTCAAGTCCATTCTCTAGTAGGTCTGTGTCTTTATTCCTGTCTTACCCCTAGGTTCTTCATGACATTTTTTTTTCTTAGATTCCATATATATGTGTTAGCATACGGTATTTGTCTTTCTCTTTCTGAATTACTTCACTCTCTGTGACAGACTAGAGTCTGTCCACCTCACTACAAATAACTCAATTTTGTTTCTTTTTATGGCTGAGTAATATTCCATAGTATATATATGCCACATCTTCTTTATCCATTCATCCAATGATGGACACTTAGGTTCTTTCCATCTCCTGGCTATTGTAAATAGAGCTGCAATGAACATTTTGGTACATGACTCTTTTTGAATTATGGTTTTCTCAGGGTATATGCCCAGTAGTGGGATTGCTGGGTCATATGGTAGTTCTATTTTTAGTTTTTTAAGGAACCTCCATTCTGTTCTCCATAGTGGCTGTACCAATTCACATTCCCACCAGCAGTGCAAGAGTGTTCCTTTTTCTCCACACCCTCTCCAGCATTTATTGTTTCTAGATTTTTTGATGATGGCCATTCTGACTGGTGTGAGATGATATCTCATTGTAGTTTTGATTTGCATTTCTCTAATGATTAATGGTATTGAGCATTCTTTCATGTGTTTGTTGGCACTCTGTATATCTTCTTTGAAGAAATGTCTATTTAGGTCTTCTGCCCATTTCTGGATTGGGTTGTTTGTTTTTTTGTTATTGAGCTGCATGAGCTGCTTGTAAATTTTGGAGATTAATCTTTTGTCAGTTGCTTCATCTGCAAATATTTTCTCCCATTCTGAGAGTTGTCTTTTGGTCTTGTTTATGGTTTCCTTTGCTGTGCAAAAGCTTTGAAGTTTCATTAGGTCCCATTTGTTTATTTTTGTTTTTATTTCCATTTATCTAGGAGGTGGGTAAAAAAGGATCTTGCTGTGATTTATGTCATAGAGTGTTCTGCCTATGTTTTCCTCTAAGAGTTTGATAGTTTCTGTCCTTACATTTAGGTCTTTAATCCATTTTGAGCTTATTTTTGTGTATGGTGTTAGGGAGTGTTCTAATCTCATACTTTTACATGTACCTGTCCAGTTTTCCCAGCACCACTTATTGAAGAGGCTGTCCTTTCTCCACTGTACATTCCTGCCTCCTTTATCAAAGATAAGGTGACCATATGTGCGTGGGTTTATCTCTGGGCTTTCTATCCTGTTCCATTGATCTATCTTTCTGTTTTTGTGCCAGTACCATACTGTCTTGATTACTGTAGCTTTATAGTATAGTCTGAAGTCAGAGAGCCTGATTCCTCCAGCTCTGTTTTTTGTTCTCAAGATTGCTTTGGTTATTCGGGGTCCTTTGTGTTTCCATACAAATTGTGAAATTTTTTGTTCTAGTTCTGTGAAAGATGCCTGTGGTACTTTGATAGGGATTGCATTGAATCTGTAGATTGCTTTGGGTAGTAGAGCACAGACTAGTTTTTGACTGTTGTAGAACTGCAAATAAATGGAATCGTTCATGTAAGGTTTCCTTCATTCAGCATAATGTTTATGGAAATCATCCGTGTGTATCAGTAGTCCATTCTTTTTCATTTCTGAATAGTAACCTCTGTGGTATGAATTTATCACTTTATTTACCAATTTCCCTACTGGCGGACATGGGCTCATTTTAGTTTTTGCTATTATGAATAAAGCTACTGTGAACATTCTTGTACCTAGTCTCTTTAAGATGTGTTTTCACTTCCTGTGCTTAAGTACTAAGAAATGAAATGTCTAAATTATAGAGCTGATATAGTTTTTAAAAACCCAGACTCTTTCCATAGTGATGGTATAATTTTACACTCCTGTTAGTAAACTGTGAAACTGCAGTTACTGTACATCCTCACCATCATTTGGTGTTGTGAATCTTTTTAAATTTAGCAATTCTAGAGAATGAATATTAGTATCTAATAGTTTTAGTTTGCACTCCCCTGATGTCTAATTATGTTGAGCATCCTTCCATGTTCTTATTGGCACTTGTATGTTTTCTTTGGTGAAGTATTATCCAAATATTTTACCCATTTTTGATTGGATTGTTTGATTTTTTTTATCACCGAACTGTAGAATTCCACTATATATCCTGGATATCAGTCATTTGCCAGATATATGCTTTGGAAATATTTTCTTCCATCTTATGTCTTGCTCATTTATTTTCTAAACAGTATATTTTGGTGAGTTGAAGTTTTGCTCTTGATGTCTAAATTGCCATTTTCTTTCTTTTATGGTTAGTGCTTTCTATCACCTGTCCTAAAACCATCTGTTAAATTCCAGAAGTTTGCAAAGATATTCTCCTTTGCTTTTTCCTAAACACTTTCTTCTAAACACTTTATAGCTATATGGTAAAAATCTAGAATCCATCTCAAATTAATTGTTCAGTATAATGTGAATTTGGGTGAAGGATTTTTTTTTTTCTGTTTGTTATCTAATTCCAGTGCCGTATGTTAAAAATCTTTCTTTTCCCCATTGGTATTCTTTGGTGCTTTTATCAAAAATGAAATAACTGTAAAATTGTGGGCCTATTTCTTGCCTCCCTATTTTGTTTCATTGATCTACTTGTCAATTCTTATGTCAGTACTATACTGTGTGTTCATTAATCTAGCATTAGTGACCTTGAAGTCCGTAGTAAATGTGCTCGAGAGTTGTTCTTCTTTTCAAGATTGTTATGAATATTCCAATTTCTTTACAGTTCTATATAAACTTCAGAGTCATCTCATCAATTTCTACCAAAATAGTTTGAGGTAACTGATTGCTATTGTATTGAATCTATAGATTAATTTGGGGGTAATTGACTTCTTAACTATATTGTATCTTGCAATCCACAAACATGATATATCTCACAATTTATGTGATCTTTAATTTTTCGCAGCAATTTTGTAGTTTTTAGCATAGAGGTCTAATACTTATTATTTTAAATGTATTCTTAAGTCTACTATATACTTTCATGCTTTTATAAATAAAAGTTTTTCTTAGTTTTATTTTCCAACTGTTTGCTGCTAGTATAGAAAAATATGATTAATTTTTGTACATTTAGCTTATATCCTGTGACATTAGTAATTTCACTTTTTAGTTGTAATGGTTGTTTTGTAGAATTCTTGGGATCTTCTACATAAACAATCATGGCATCTGCAAATAGGATTTTCTTTATTGTACTGGGTAAGAATTCCAGTAAAATATTAAATAGAAATGATGTGAATTTCTTTGTTCCTAATATTAAGTTAAAATATTCAGTATTTCACCATGAAATATGATGTTACTTCTAGTGTTTTAATAAATGCTCCAGTTTGTATCAGGAATAGTGTTGAATTTTGTCAAATACTTTTCTCTATCCATTGAAATTATCATGATTTTTCTCATTTAGTTTCTTAATGTGGTGAATGATAATGTTTGATATTTAAATGTTAATTCTGAATTTGTAAAAGACAAACAAGAAAGAAAACATAATCATGAAACATAATCATTGAAACATAATCATGAAAACATAATCATTATTTTTATATATAGTACAGGATAATTTTAATAATATTCTCAAAGGATGTGAGAGACATTAATCTATAGTTTTATGTTTTGTGAATTCTGTATTGTAGTTGTGTTGCCTTCATAAAACCAGTTGGGGAGTGTTCTTTCTTCCTCTATTTGATAAAAGGATTCGTAGAATTGATGTTATTTCTTTCTTAAATGTTTAATAGAATTCAGTACTGAAACCATAAGAGCCAATAGTTTTCCTTGTGAGAATGTTTTTGATAACAATGTATATACAGTAGATGTAGAGCTACTCAGATTTTATGATCCATTTCATGTCAATTTTTGTAAGTTTTTTAATCAAAGAATTTACCTGTTTCATCTATGTTGTAAAATTTGTTAGCATACCACAAGTCCCTGAGACACTGTTTATTATTTTTCAACCTTTTTAGTTTTCCTTCTTCAATTTACATTATTTATATTAGTCTATCTTCTGTGATCTTCCTTTCTTCAGTCTTCTCTTACTTCAGTCATCTGTATTCTGCTATTAATTCTATCTAGTGAATTTTACATTTCAGATATTGTATTTTTGTATTATACAATTGTGATCTGGTCTTATTTTAATAGCTTCTCTTCTGAGATTTAATTTTTTGTATTCTAGGTGGGTATATTTTCTTTTATGCCTTTGTGCATAATTATTATAGCTATTTGAAACTCCTTTCCCGATTCCAACACCTGGATCATCTTGAGATTGTAGTCTATTGATGTTTATTTTTTGTTAAGATTGGGTCACTTGTTTCCTTTTCTCAGTATGTTGAGTCATTTTGGTTTGTATTTTGGATTTGCTTAACAATAGGTTGTAGATACTCTAAATTCTGTTTTGTTTTGTTTTGTTTTCCTCAAGAGTGTTGATTGCTTTTGTTTTAAAATGAATTTTATTGGATGAACTCAAACTATAAAGTCTGTCTCCCCTAAAAGTGGCGAACAACTCAAATCTCAGTTCAGTTGTTTTAACTGTAGCTGAGTTGCTTGGAGTCAGCCTTCTGCATGCCTGATTTAGGGGTCAACCAGGTATTTGAGTGGAGTTTGTATACATATGTGAGGTCTTCCACTTTCTGGCTCTCTTCTTTCCTGGCTGTGTGCACGTGTGCATACGCACCCCCACACACACACACACACAATTTAACTAGATATATTTGACCCAAATTCTGTCCTTTGGTTCTTTGATAGTACTGCAGGTTTTTGTATTAGTGTTTTAATCACTATCTTGCAGACTGGGGCCTCCTTCTTGCTGAAAGTAAAGAAATGGTTAACATATCCTGAGCCATGTCCTTCTCAGTATTCACTCTCCTTCACTGTCTATCTGCCTGTTTATTTATTTATTTATTTCACTCCTCAGTGCCTTTGAGTAATTGTGTGTGTGTGTGTGTGTGTGTGTGTGTGTTATCTACATTTATTGTTTTGATAGGAGAAATCCCAAATCAGATATCCCAGAATGTATGTTTGGATTTATTTTCTAAGTGAACTTCTGAATTTTCCAGATGAAGTATCTACATAAAAAGCCAGAGAGTGTGTCTAAAGCAGTTCTTATTTTGACCTAAATTTCTATTATGGAAGTTCAGGGACAAAATATAATTTTAAAATCCCTTTGTTGAAGAATTGTGCCATATTACCAAGACTACATAATTTTTAATGTTTGAAGGCAAAGGACTCAAATAAATTTACTTAGCAGAGAATTAAACTATTGTGATTTAGTAACTAAAATACACTAATAAATATTTATGATGAAGATTTTGTTCTGATTATTGGGCAGTGTTGTCTTTTATATCAATACAAGATGTAGACAAAATCTCAGCCCATTACCCCAAGAACAGAGGAAGGTACTTTTGAAAATTTTTCTAAAATCTACTTAGTTTCCATTATAAGCTTCTGCCACCAGGTAGGGAAGTTAATTTCAGTCATTCAGCATCTTTGCAGTCCTTTTCCCAGGGGTCATTTCCACATTCTAGAAGACTTACAGATATCAAAGTACAGAGAAAATTATTTAGTCCTTGGACTAATGGGAGAATCACAATCTAGCTCAAAGGGAATAAGATTGTAAGGTGGATAGGAATTGGAGGTGGGAAGGTAGAGAACATCAGTTAATACTTTGGAAATACTGTCTTACCACATATATTTGGTGGTTATGTATTATTTTTGATATTCAAATGTAATCTGAATATTGTACAGAACTGATTTTTCATTTAGGTGTTCATTAAATAACATTTTTCTTTTTTCTAACAACTTGAAAATAAAAATCAGTATATAAATATATATGTACATGTATATATTACAATCGAGCTTAATAGATTTATTTACCTTATTTATAAAAGTTTTGCCAAATAACTTGTTTCATGAGAGACATCTATGCAACTTTGATGCAAATATCAACCAAAAAACATTGACAACATAGGCTTTTTGTCTAATCCAAGACATAATGCTGAATTATGGGGCAGGCATCTCTATAAGTAGGAGATTGTTTTGTTTTCATCGTGAATAAAGGAAAACTTTCAAAGAGTTTTATTTTACTCTTAGACACTATATGTTAATGCCTAAATATTAGACATTAGATATATGAAATATCCATTAGATAACCTATTGAATTTATCATTTTTATCCTTCTGTAATTTTCCTTATTTCCAACTACTTTGTTTTTAAAATATGCCTTTATTTATTCCAGTATACTACGTGTTCTATGCAAGAAATACTTCTCTGAACTGTCCTCACCATGAGAAAATATAATGTTCTAGGAAGCAAAAGGGGAATTTTAGAAATGAGGATAGGTAAACTAAAACTTTTGGAGTCAATTTTTTGAATGAATTTCCATGTTTAAAAGTTGCCATATTTGGAAAGTCTCTTAATTTACCTTTTATAATATAATTGATTTCAGCTTGAAATGCACTTGTTAATTTTTTTGAAACATTTCAAGTACTTTTAAAAACAGTAGTAATCTGTCTTTTATTATTATCTAACAATAGTATATTCCTGTTTCAGTGACCAAGAAACAGCTGCCACCACAGACTGAAATAAACTTTTTGTGGCCCCTATGCTATATACAAACTGGTCATTTAATTTTTTCTTAGGATGATGAAATTTTGAAAGCGTCTTGTTAAATTAACCAAAATCCTAACACTATGTCATGTCAAAGTGGCTGTTTTCTTCTTGCATCACATTGCAAAATAATCTTGGCTGTTATACTTCCAGGTCTCAGGTGTTGAGTCATTAGCAGCTATGGAATAGATCAGAATTGCATTACAGCTGCACAGCTACAAACCAAGGCCAATCCAAGATCTTTCAGGCTTAACATCAGCATATGGACAACTCCTCAGCACTTGCTGGGAAAGAGAGTTCATTTGGGAATTTTGAGCTAAATTCCCTCAGGATTACTTCTCCAGATGATTTTTAACTTTTATAATGCAAGCAGAAAGGCATGTTAAAATAAGCAGTGTTCAGTTAAAGCAGAGCACAATAACAAGACATTTGTGCCTACATCTTCCAGAATTGGCCATTTTATAAAGAATTGTATTTTAACGTATTTTATTTCTACTTGCAAGCTCTTGGGGAATATTTAGTTCACTGGCATCCTTGAAATAATTAAAGTAGTTATAGAATCAGGTCTATGAAGAATTTATCAACACTTTTGAATCTATACTTAAAATTAAGCACGAAGAGGCCTCTATCAGAATTAGGAACAAGAAACTGAGTTGCAAAACATTTAAACTACAGAAATGTGCATGGCTGTCTGGACTGTGAAAACCACCTCCTGATTGTGTTTTCTGCTTGAAACCTCTCCCTAACTGTACTCTCACCCATATTCCTGAAATCCATGCTTCTCCTAATAGCCAAATGGATTATGGGGAAATCAAATCAAATATCTCAAATCAAAACCCCAAAATGGTTTCCCATTGCATCTCAAATGAATTAAAAGCATCCCCATCGCCTCTGAGAGCTTTTGTGACAGCATTTCCTTCATGGACCTCATCTCTATCCACTCCTCTCTCTGCAATCCAGATACACTGGTTTCACACGCCAAGTATATTTCTTCTGTGTTTGCTAATCATTTTGCCTAGGATGCCCTGCCTTTGCCCATGAATCTTGCAATGACTTTTCTTTTTAATTAATAGACTTTATTTTTAGAACAGTTTTAGGTTTATTTAAAAAATGGGCAGAGAGTACACACATACTCTCCCTCCACTATTCCCCCACGCTTCCACACTCCTTTACACAGTTTTCCCTATTATTAACACCTTACAGTACCTTTGTTATAATTAGTAAACAGATATCGATGCATTATTATTAGCTGAAGTCCATAGTTTGCATTAGGGTTCACTCTTTGTTCTATACACACGTTCAACTTGTGTATGTGCTTTTGTTTTCTATTGTTACAGTATCACATAGAATAGTTTCATTGCTCTAAAATTCCCGTGTCCTACCTATTTATTCCTCCCTCTTCCCAAACCCTTGACAACCGCTGATCTTTTTACTATCTCCATAGTTTTGACGTTTCTATATTGTCATGTAGTTGAAATCAAATATTATGTGGGCTTTACAGACTAGCTTCTTTCTTAGTAATAGGCATTTAAGTTTCCTCTGTATCTTTTCATTGCTTGATAGCTCATTTATTTTTATTTCTGAATAAGATTTCTTTGGGTGTACCACAGTATGTTTACCTCTTTACCTACTGAACAACATCGTGGTTTGATTCCTTGTTTTGGCAATTATGAAAAAAGCTGCTATAAAACTCTGTGTGCAGGATTTTGTATAGACATAAGTTTTCAAATCCTGTGAGTAAATACCAAGGAGTACAACTTCTGGATCATATGGTAAGAGAAGTTTAACTTTGTAAGAAGCTGCCAAAATATCTTCTAAAGTGCCCATACCACTTTGCATTCCCACAGCAACGAATGAGAGTCCCTGTTGCTCCACATCCTCATCAGCACTAGCTATTGTCAGTGTTATGGATTTTAACCATTCTAATAGGTGTATAACAGTATTTCATTATTTTAGTTTGCAACTCCTTAATGACATATAATGTTGAGCATCTTCTCATATAATTATTTGCCACCTGTATAACTTCTTTGGTCTGTGCAGATCTTATGCCCATTTTTTAATTGGGTTCTTTGTGTTTTTACTGTTGACTTTTTGGACTTCATATATTTTGGATACAAGTCCTTTATCTGATATGTGTTTTGCTAATATTTTTTTACAGTCTGCGGCTTACTTTTTATCCTCTTAAAATGTCATTCACAGAGCAGTAGTCTTTCATTTCAATGGAGCCCAACCTATCAACTTTTTTTTTCATGGATAGTGCTTTTGCTGTTATATCTATTAAAAATAAACACCAAACCCAAGGTTACCTAGATATTCGCCGATATTATATTCTAGAAGTCTTACACTTTTTCATTTTACATTTAGGTCTGTAATTCCTTTTGAGTTAGTTTTTGTGAAAGTTCTAAGGGATTTTTATAGCTCCTTACTCATTTGTATTCTCATTTTATTGTCAGCCTTTCAATGAGAACTTTCCTGAACATACTAGCTGTAGCAGTTTCTCACAACCAAAATCACTGACTAACCCACTATCTTCCTTTTCCCCTAGCATTATTGTTACCTAAAACCATATTGTCCTTTATTATTTGCATGTTTACTTTCTTTGTCTGGAATGTAAGTTCCATGGGTGCTAAGACTCAATCCATCTTGTCCAGTGCTCTATCATTAGTGCCTAACACAGTGCTTGGAACGTACTAAGGACTTGGCAAATATTTGGTCAATAAATGAATGAACAAGAAATACACTTAGCCAAACTCTCAAGCACATCATGAAATATGTTAAAGACCTTGACCATGAGTGCCTTTATAATTAACAAGGACAGAAAATTTACAGGAATTAAAAAGGAGCGTACAGAAAAGAAATCAAGATTAGAACAAAAGTATAGCTATTTTGTTTGCTCTGCCTGTTACATATATTAAGCCCTGCTGAATCTAGAATATGGTTCACAAGAAGAATGTGACTTAGGGAAATCAAATGATTTGCATGGAAGTGTTTAGAGTCCCTGGTCAATTGCCAATAAACTTTATTTTTGGAGAGTATTTATTTAATCATTTTGAACAATCAACAGAAGATGCATATAGATTGCTTCTCCTTTCCACAAAATGCATATTAGTTCTAACTAATTTTAGCTGAGTTTCTATTAAGCAAATAATGGGAAATAATGTATTGATAATCTGGGTTAGATTAAATGATAAATTATCGTATCTTTCTTCTACAAGGGGAAGTAATTATGTGACATAATCTTTTTATACAGACCCTCTACTGAATATTAGAACAAACCAAAAGCCAAAGATGTTTTGTAATTGTTGTGCTGGCTGCTGATGGGCCATCATATAAAGATTTCTTGAGTTTTCATAGTATCTATATCAGATTTGCCTGCCATAGACCAGGGATGAGTGCCTGGTATAAACTATAGTCATTATCATCACAGTATTAATATGTCTGTTGGGACTACCTAGTCCTCTATCACTTGAATCTTTCTGGTCATTTTGTGTAAAACTTACGGGTTTTGTAAAACCCATAAAAAAGAAAAATTAAAATTGTTTTGGTCTTTCCTACTGAGCCTTATTATCGGTGATTGTGCAAACGGTTAGGAAGGAAGTCAGAGAGAAATATTTATCTTCCTGTATTTTGATAAAGCACATTAGATTCAACAATACTTGTTCGACAAACTACTATCCAACTATAATGGCTCAAAGCACTGTGGTGGTTTCCAAGAAATATGTGACGCAGGTTCTACATTCTGTCTTCTTGGAGAAATAGGATTTAGGTATTTAAAAATTAGAAGTAAAACACCAAAAATGATTTTTAAAAAATACCTGCCAAATTATTTCACATTTTAAATTGAATCACTATTTTCACATTTATTATTTTATTTAATTATCACAATAATTTTTGAAGATATCATTAATGGGCAAAATAAGATATACAGAGGCTAAATGATATTTACCCAAAGTCATTCAATGGTGGATCTGGGACTGGACCGAAAGCTGGATTGTAATCATCATGAAGACAAAAATTATGTTTTATCTGTATATTAAGCATCCACAGCGTGTACATCAGAGCTGGCACGTTGTAGCCACTGAATAAAAAATTTGCTCATTAAATAAATCTAGAACTTGAGTTTCATACAATGGCATGCTGTTTAGTTGATTATGCAACTCCTGGTTGTACAGGTACTGTTTTGTATTTGTCTTAGTTTCTCCTATTTTAGCATTAGTGGTTCACCAATAGTGGGTGCTCAATAATCTTGGATGATAGGCAAAATATTGTGGGTTCAAGCCATACATCAGAATAAAAGAAACAATAGAGTTTACTAGAATGTTCAAGAAGCCTTTATAAAGAAAAAATACTTGAATAGAGTTTTAAGGAGTAGATGGGAGATGGAAAGAAGGGGGAGGGCATTCCTCGTGGAAAATGTTGTAGGAATAATCATACTATTCCAAGACTTAATGTTTTATCTTCCTGAGGCCAGAAAGAAGAACTAATGTAACTGAAAAATAAGTGAGTGGCATTTGTATTTATTCTGAATGTAAACAATGGAGAAATTGTGGCTTAACGGATACAATGAGGAAAGACAGCAAGAGTCTGAAGAGTGTGTGTGTGTGTGTGTATGTGTGTGTGTGCATTCTTCATTGTGTATTTATGTACCATTAAATACACCACTAGCTTCTAGATTTCTGCATTAATACACACCACGTATGCAAGAACAGTATAGAACTTTTTTCCTGTTCTATTCAGGAGTAATAATTTCTTTTGAAAAGCAGGAGACTGCTACATGTAAATGTTACTAATTTATTTTACTGAAATTTGTGATTCAACAAAATAACTACTCTGATTACCTTAGTGATTAAAACTTGGTGTCTTGACTTTAATAAAATAGAAGCAATCCCTAAAAATTGAATTTAATAAACATTTGCCAGATTTTTCACTTATAGAAAGATATAGAGTGCTATTATAGATACAGCCATTGGACATTTGCCTTTTGATAAGACATCTTCTGGGAACAATTAGAAAATCTTAAAAACTCCACTTTAAATTTGAATTGTAACAATGGATATTTTTGTTCTAAGGGTATCCATGCAATATATAGACAGTAAGACAAATTTGTTTCAGCTTAAACATGGAAAATCCTAAGTAAGCTAGTATATCATAGTAAAAGAAATTGCCTAATATGGTCTTTCTGAAGAGAAAAGGCATTAAAATTTTTTGTTATAAAACATTATAACATTAATGAGATTTTTAGAGAAGAAAAAAAATCATGCAGTCTAATCCCACCCCCCAGATACAATAATTTATTTCTGTTTTAGTTTTTTTTTTTTTTTATCTTTAGACATATGCCTGTTCTTTGCATGGTTACACTAGCTGGATTGTGAACATAGAATTATATGTGTGTGCACTAATGTATCTGTGTGTATATGTTGCTTAAATAAATCACATTAGCATTTAATTAATTAATTGTCTACATCTTCTGAAGCATACATTTTTATTTAATGCAGTAAATTTAGTATGCATTTGACTTTGCAAAACTATTCCAATCCACTCTACCCCAAACTACAAATTGTAATGCCATAAGAATTACATTGCATGCATTTTGTTACTCCAAACTGTTGATTGGAGGGGAGGGGTAGTAAAACATATGTCATGTAGCTATTAGAGGAGATTTCTCTCAGGTACCTAAAAAGAAGATTTTCATTCAGGAGAAAATAATTGCAACAAAGAAAAAGTCTGTGAGAAGAATGTATCTCAAGCACTTAAGCTGAAACCAGAATCCAAATATTGATCTCTGAATCATGAGGGGATCTCTTATCCTCTGTTTACTTTAAAATTAGCATTTGGTAAAGAAGCTTATCCTGAAATGTTTGTTTAAGGACAAATCTCATTTCCTGATCAAGATCTTATAATGAATTAGTGCCAGAGATATAACTTGGAAAAGAGAAAAGAAAATGTCTTCTGACTTTCAGATACATTATTATCAATATGTTTAGTCTCATAGTTTATCTCCTCACATTGGACTCTAAATTCCTTTAAGATGAGAACTCTTTCATATTCATTTTAGCGTCCCTCAGAGAGCCAAGCACAATATCATGCATTCAAAAATGTATTGAATTAAATAACTTTCCAAAGGAGTCTACTTATCCATAAATATTCAACTGGCAAATTAGACTTGAAATGATAGTGTTACTGAACGTTGGCTGCATCTTAACAACGGCTCTATTAATTCCATTTGCATAGTCATTGTTCAAGTATTTTAGAGTTCAGAGCTTCCTTTTGGACCATAATCCAAACATATTTAAAAAGTAAAATTGAAGTCCTTCGCTGGTATTTTTGACTTTCATAAGAAGTGTGATATCAACCCTGTTGGTTGGTAAAATGGAATAAGTATCTTGGGATATGAGTTTTCATTCTGTCACTCTCTGCTTAAAACATATTACACTTAATATAAAACCGAACTCCTTGGAACTTCCCTGGTGGTGCAGTGCTTAAAAATCTGCCTGCCAATGCAGGGGACATAGGTTCGATCCCTGGCCCGGGAAGATCCCACATGCCGCAGAACAACAAAGGCCGTGCACCACAACTACTGAGCCTGCACTCTAGAGCCCGCGAACCACAACTACTGAGCCCGTGTGCCATGACTACTGAAGCCTGCATGCCTAGAGACCATGCTCTGCAACAAGAGAAGCCACTGCAATAAGAAGCCCATGCACCGCAACGAAGAGTAGCCCCCACTCACCGCAACTAGAGAAAGCCCACGTGCAGCAACGAAGACCCAACGCAGCCAAAAATAAATAAATAAATAAACAGAAGCAATGGGATAAAAAAAAAAAAAAAAAAAAAAACCTCAGAATGGCACACATGAGCCTCTGTGATATGGCTCCTGACTACATGTTCATCTTTATCTCCAAATAACCTACCTCTTTCAGCTTATCATGCTTCAACCGTATTAGTTATTTTTCAGCACTGTTCCTAGAATACCTCAATTCTATGACATCTTAGGAATATTTATTTGATTTCCCATCTGCCTGAAATGGTTATCCTTTGATTAGTCCCACGATTGACTCCATAGTCCTGCAGGGCTTGGATTAAATATCCCCTTTTCAAGGAGATATTTTCTGACCACCTATCGAAAATAGCTTCCCACCAGAATTGTTTGCTGTCACATCACCTTTTTATATCTTTCACAGGGCTTATCACAATGATAATCATATTAATTGGCTATTTTCTCCAACAAAGTGTAAATTCCATGAGTATAGGGACTTTTATGCCAATATTTGCTGCAAAAATGTAATATTTACTATCTTAATATAAGCAACAAATTAATTTTAAGAGTGAAGTGTAATTCTGATGCTCATTTACATTTTTGTCTAAATCCAATTGCTAGTTAGTATTCTACATTGTGAGTTAGCCAAACTGTATTATTATTTCAACAATTGAGACTCTGAGACATACAAAGTTAGGAGATTTTCCCAAAGCTAATGATTGGGATGGAAAAAAGAGATCTGTGCACTTTGTTTTTATTCAGAGAAGAAGTAACTAAATTTGCTTTAAATTTTTTAAAAATGTAGATAGATAGCTTGTGATAAATATTTCAAATTCCATATCTGTATAGATTTTAATAATTAGCTTGAGCAAAAGTTCATAAGTTTGAAAGTTAGAAAGTTTTTACTTCTAATGAAAGACAACAATAACTTCAAACAATATATTGAAAGCTTATTAAAATAGATCCTAGGAGACCAAAAAAAAGGAAAGAACAGCAGAACAGCAGGATTTTGTTTTATATGAATTTCATTGAGCTTAACAAGCTTAAAGGTTAAACTTTGAAGACTTTTCACTATATATGTGATTCTTATAATATCTATCCCACTTCAAATGAAATCAGTGGGAATAAGTTTTATATAAAATAAGTAAATTTATGATCTTAATACACAGTGCTATATAATATTGACAATATTTCATAGAAATGCTGAACATTTCTGCTTTTCTTTGAAAATTTTATATCATACTGTACCATTTCTGTCTGTATATTTTTAAAATTATAATTAATATTTACTAATTAGACATTTTAACATGATACAAGGTATGGAATAGTGTTAGCCTTCTTTTGCTTAAGATAGATGGACTGTATCAGTGTAATATTGTATTTCAGCTATTATTGTACTGATAGATCTTCCTATATATGGTTAAAATATAAGACTACCTAAATGCCGTAAATAACTTGATATTTTCCTAAGAAGCACCATCTTTGGGAAAAGCTTATTTTCTGGTAAATAGAATGAGGAAATATGAAGGAACCATCTTTGGGAAAAGCTTATTTTCTGGTAAATAAAATGAGGAAATATGAAGGAGCAAAGATGAAAATTTTCAACTTTCAGTTATCTCTTTTAAGCTCATGCTTGATTTGGGGTTTTGCTAAAGTGCATACATACAAATCCCATTTCTCAAATAGAATTATTTATTTCCTTTGAATGTTTCTGTTTCAAACTAAAGGAATTGAAGTTTGAAATAGCTGTGTTTCAAACTTGAGAAAACAAGGTCTGTCAACTAGTGAGAAACTACTACATTTTGACCAAAATGTGGACTGTGATTATAAACATTACTGTAAGCAGTTCAAACACTATTCTTCCTTACCATGTTTTAGGCACCTTTGCATATTTCTTATTTTGAAAATGGTACTTGACTTCTTTTTCCGTCTAAAATAGAGGAACAGTGATTGAATTTATGCTCATTCCTGGAACAATAACAGGAACAACAACAAAAATAATTCAGACAAATGTATGACACAGCATTTTCAAGGTGCTGGAAATCAGACAATGAAGTACAGTGATCCCAGAGAGATGATAAACAAATAAATTAAGCCCTACATTTTCATCAGCTTACTGCCTTAGAGTTTCTAGGCCACAACTCAAGGAAGGAGAACTCATGTGGAAGTTGGTGAACTGTAAAAGGTGGGTAGAAATAAGAGTTTAGGGATATCAAGCCTTCCAGAATTCACAGAATAGAATTCTAGAGAGAAAATAGATATACAGGGAACTCCAGAGATTTGCATAGGGTAAGCATTCATCAGAGTACAGATCAGAACATGCATATAAGGAAACTGCATGAGGATAAAGAAAGAATCATCTGAGAAGAATGGAAGGAAGTGTTCCCATTACTTACACAGGGTTAGCAATAATGCCTGTTTCTACCAGCCAGACTGAAAAATCTCAAAATTCATGGGGTGTTAAGTATTTAGAAGGACTTGTTTCAGTGGTAGAAAATAATTACAACTAGACTAAATGCTGTTCTGATTCAGATTAATAAATATTAAAATCAAGACCCAAAAGGATTAAATTATTTCCAGGTAACTTAATTGCATCACAGAACAAAGCTCAAGAATATTTGTAAGAATTATTTTAATGTCTAGCATTTAAGAAGGTAATATTCACAATGTCTGGCATTGCAATCAAAGATAACGAGACATGCAAAGAAGCACAAGAACATACCCATGATTAGGAGGGAAAAAATAAAACCAACACAGAGCTGACACAGATGCTAGAAGTATCAGAGAAGGACTTAAAAACTTTTTTTTGACTGTATTCTGTATTTTCAAAATTTTGAAAATTTTGTAAAAAGTAGATACATAGAAGCTATAAGAAAGAGCCAAATCAAAATTTTAGATATAAAAACTACAATGTCTGAGATGGAAAATAAACTGGATGAGATTAATAGAAATTTATATGTGGCAAAAGAAAAGCATATTGAACTTAAAGACACAGAATAGAAACTATCAAAAATAATGCACAAACAGAAAGGATGCTCTGCTGACCAGAGCATTAAAGAGATCTGGGACAATTTTCAAATGGTATAGTATACATGTATTTGGAGTCCCTAAAAGAAAAGGATGAGGAACAGAAAAAATACTTAAAGAAATAATTTCCAAATTTTTTCAAAGTCTGATGAAAATTAAAAGCCCATAAATCCAAAATGCTCAATGTACCCCAAACCCAAGAATTATGAAGAAAATGTAACCAATGCATATTATAATCAAATTGTTCACAAAAAACAGAAAATCTTAAAAGCAATGAAAAAATAAAACACATTATAAACAGTATATAAAAAGGAACAATACCTAGGAATAAACCTACTAAGGAGACAAAAGACCTGTATGCAGAAAACTATAAGACACTGATGAAAGAAATTAAAGATGATACAAACAGATGGAGAGATATACCATGTTCTTGGATTGGAAGAATCAGCATTGTGAAAATGACTATACTACCCAAAGCCGTCTAAAGGTTCAATGCAATCCCTATCAAACTACAACTGGCATTTTTCACAGAACTAGAACAAAAAATTTCACAATTTGTACGGAAACACAAAAGACCCCAAATAACCAAATCTATCTTGATAAAGAAAAACAGAGCTGGAGGAATCAGGCTCCTGGACTTCAGACTATACTACAAAGCTACAGTAAACAAGACAGTATGGTACTGGCACAGAAACAGAAGCATAGATCAGTGGAACAGGATAGAAAGCCCAGAGATAAACCCACGCACATATAGTCACTTTATCTTTGAGAAAGGAAGCAAGATCATACAACAGAGAAAAGACAGCCTCTTCAATAAGTGGTGCTGGGAAAACTGGACAGCTACATTTAAAAGAATGAAATTAGAACACACCCTAATTCCTTACACAAAAATAAACTCAAAATGGATTAAAGACCTAAATGTTAGGCCAGACACTATAAAACTCTTAGAGGAAAACATAGGCAGAACACTGTATGACATACATCACAGCACGATCCTTTTTGACCCACCTCCTAGAGAAATGGAAATAAAAACAAAAATAAACAAATGGGACCTAATGAAACTTAAAAACTTTTGCACAACCAAGAAAACCATAAACAAGATGAAAGACAACCCTCAGAATGGGAGAAAATATTTGCAAATGAAGCAACTGACAAAGAATTAATCTCCAAAATATACAGGCAGCTCATGTAGCTCAATATCAAAAAAAAAAAAACCCAATCAAAAAAATGGGTAGAAGACCTAAATAGACATTTCTCCAAAGAAGACATACAGATTGCCAACTAACACATGAAAGGATGCTCAACCTCACTAATCATTAGAGAAATGCAAGTCAAAACTACAATGAGTTATAACCTCACACTGGTCAGAATGGCCATCATCAAAAAATCTACAAACAATAAATGCTAGAGAGGGTGTGGAGAAAAAGGAACCTTCTTGCACTGCTGGTGGGAATGTAAATTGATACAGCCACTATGGAGAACAGTATGGAGTTTCCTTTAAAAACTCAAAATAGAACTACCATATGACCCAGCAATCTCATTACTGGGCATATACCCTGAGAAAACAATAATTCAAAAAGAGTCTTGTACCACAATGTTCATTGCAGCTCTATTTACAATAGCCAGGACATGGAAGCAACCTTTGTCTATCAACAGATGAATGGATAAAGAAGATATGGCACACACATACAATGGAATATTACTCAGCCATAAAAAGAAATGAAATTGAGTTATTTGTAGTGAGGTGTATGGACCTTACTGTCACACAGAGTGAAGTAAGTCAGAAAGAGAAAAACAAATACTGTATGCTAACACATGTATATGGAATCTAAAAAAAAAAAAAATGGTTCTGAAGAACCTAGGAGCAGGACAGGAATAAAGATGCAGATGTAGAGAATGGACTTGAGGACACAGGGAAGAGGAAGGGTAAGCTGGGACGAACTGCGAGAGTGGCATGGATATATTTACACTACCACTTGTAAAATGGATAGCTAGTGGGAAGCAGCCACGTAGCACAGGGAGATCAACTCAGTGCTTTGTGTCCACCAAGAGAGGTGGGATAGGGAGGGTGGGAGGGAGATGCAAGAGAGAGGAGATATGGTGGTATATGTTTATGTATAGCTGATTCCCTTTGTTATACAGTGGAAACTAACAAACCATTGTAAAGCAATTATACTCCAATAAAGATGTTAAAAAGAAAATAAACTGTAATTAAATTCAAAGTAAAAAGAAAAAAAAAAAGAAAAAAGGAACAGGTCTTCCCTGGTGGCACAGTGGTTAAGAATCCACCTGCCAGTGCAGGGGACATGGGTTCAAGCCCTGGTCTGGGAAGATCCCACATGCCATGGAGCAACTAAGCCCATGCACCACAACTACCAAGCCTGTGCTCTAGAGCCCGTGAGCCACAACTACTGAGCCCGCGTGCTGCCACTACTGAAGCCCACATACCTACAGCCCATGCTCTGCAACAAGAGAAGCCACCTCAATGAGAAGCCCGCACACCACAACGAAGAGTAGCTCCCACTCGCCGCAACTAGAGAAAGCCCGCATGCAGCAACAAAGACCCAACATAGCCAAAAATTAATAATTTTAAAATTAAAAAAGAAAAGGAACAGAATTAAGGATTATAGCAAACTTATTGTCAGAAACAGGGTGAGAAGACAATGGAGCAACATATTTAAAGTAGTAAAAGAGGGACTTCCCTAGTGGTCCAGTGCAGTGGTTAAGACTCCATGCTCCCAATGCAGGGGGCCTGGGTTTGATCCCTGGTCAGGGAGCTAGATCCCACATGCCGCAACTAAGAGCCCACATGCCACAAGTAAAAGATCCTACCTGCCACAACTAAGACCCAGTGCAGCTAAATAAGTAAATAAATATTAAAAAATAATAAGTAAAAGAGACCTGTCATCTTAGAATTCCATGCCTACCGAAAAAAAATTCTCAAAAATGAAAGCAAAATAATGACTTTTCAGATATGCAATCAAAAGAAAACAACAGGAGATGGACTATAAATACACACCGGTATTTGAAATGAATAGCACCAGATAATGGTGACTATACAAATAAATGTGTATGGTTTTTTTCTTAGTATTTAAATCCTTTTAGGAGATAACAAAGTAAAACAATGTATTGTGGTATTTACAACATGCATATGTATAAAATATGTGACAATGATAACATAAAGGCCAAGAGAAGAGCAATATAAGTCTTAATGTTGTAAGGTTTTGTACTATATGTTAAGTAAGTGCTAAAACCTAAAGCATCCATAAAAATAACAAAACAGAGTTTATAATAATTCCAAAAAAAGAAATAAAATGGAAATATGAAAATATTTTATTAGTTTAAAAGCAGGACGGGGCTTCCCTGGTGGCGCAGTGGTTGAGAGTCCGCCTGCCGATGCAGGAGACATGGGTTCGTGCCCTGGTCCGGGAAAATCCCACATGCCACTGGGCCCGTGAGCCATGACCGCTGAGCCTGCGCGTCCGGAGCCTGTTCTCTGCAATGGTAGAGGCCACAACAGTGAGATAGAAAATAAATGGCAAGACTGTAGATTTAAACATGACCATATCAATAACGACATTAAGTATAAATGGGCTAAATACAACAATTAAAAGTTGATTATAAATTGATTTTTTTAAAGCCAGACCAAACTAATTCTATTTATAAGAAACATACTTTAAAGATACAAATATTTAAATAGACGGAAAATTATACATTATGTTAACACTAATTATAAGAAAAAGTAGACTTCAGAGCAAAGTATAACATCAGGTCATTTCATAATAATAATATTATTAATAAGTAAACTTTAACAATAAAACAATTAAAAAGACTTTACAATCCTAAATGTTTATGTACCTTATGACATAGCTTCAAAATACATTAAGCAAAAACTGATAGCTCTAAAGCCACAATTATATTTGGAAATGTAAATATGCCTTTCTAAATAACTGGTAGAACCAGAACTAGTAGACAGAAATATAATAAGGACATAAAAGATTTGAACTCTATCAGCCAACTTGACCTAATTGACGTTTATAGAACACTCCACCTCAAAACAGCACAATACATATACATTTCATGTGCACATGAAACATTTAATGAAATATATCACATTCTGGACAACAAAAATAAGTCTCAGTGAATTTAAAGTGATTGAAGTCACACAAAGTATTTTGCTGACAGAAATTTAATTAACTAGAATTAAATCAGTCCCCAAATACTTGGAAATCAAATAACACATGGATCAAAGAATAAATCAAAAGGGAAATAATAACTAAATGGCAGTGAAAATACAATCATATAAAAAACTATGGGAAACAATTAAAGCAGTACTTTAAGAGGAATTTATAGCACTAGATAATGATATTACAGAGACAAAAAGGTTTAAATTAATCACCCCAATTTTCACTTGAAGAACATAGAAGACGTGTTTTAAACTCTAAATTATAAATATCAGAGCAGAAATTATTACAAAATAGGGAAGATTTCAGTAATGCAAGGTTGGTTTAGCATTTGAAATCAAGCAATGCATTTCACCATATAAACAAACTAAAAAAGAAAACCATATAAAACATTGCAAAAAATAAGTAAGGAAGAGCTAAATGGAGAGCTATACCTTATTTATCAGTCAGAAGACTCAAAATTGTTAAGGTGTCAGTTTTCACCAAACTTATCTGTATATTAAATTCGATGCTAACCCAAATCCTAGCATGTTTTAATTGAAGGAATTTACAAGCTGATTCTAAAACTCATATGGAAATACGAAGAATGTAGAATCAGTAAAACAACTTTGAAAAAGAAGAGCAGAGTTGGAGGAATAACATTACCTGCTTTCAAGATTTATTATGATGCCACAGTGTATAATTGGCATAAAGGCAGACAATTAGATCAGTGGAACAGAGTAGAGATTCCAGAAATAGACCCACACACATATATGGACAGCTGATTTTTGACAAAGTTGAGGATGTAAAGGAAATGGAACTGTTATGCACTTCTGGCAGGAATGTGAATGGTATGACTGCTATAGAAAATAGTTTGACAGGTTTCTAAAAAAGTTAAAAATCATACAATTCAGCCAATCCAATATTAGGTATTTATTTAAGTAGCAAAACTGTATGTCCATACAAAAAAATGGTACCCAGTATTCATAGCATCTTTATTTCAATAGTCAAAACTGGAAATAACCCAAATGTCCATCAACAGGTGGATGGATAACCAAATGTGATGTGTTCATACAATAAAATGTAATGAATTACTGACTGACACACACAACATGCATAAATCTTGAAATAATTATACTGAGTGAAAGAACTTAGTAAAAAAAAAAAAGTACATACTGTATGATCCCATTTATATAAAACTCAAGAAAATGCAAAGTAATCTATATAACTGAAAGCAGATCAGTAGTTTCCTGGGGGGAAGAGTGCAGTGGTCGGGGGTGGGGGAGTAGGTGGGTTGGAGAGACAGATTACAAAGGAGCAAAAGGAAACTTTTGGGGGTGATAAATATGTTTATTACCTTGATTGTGATAATAGCCCCAGAAGTGTATACCTATTAAAAAAAGAAGCATGTACCCGGTTCGGGAGGATCCCACGTGCCGCGGAGTGGCTGGGCCCGTGAGCCATGGGCACTGGGTCTGCACGTTCAGAGCCTGTGCTCCGCAACGGGAGAGGCCAAAACAGTGAGAGGCCTGTGTACCGCAAAAAAAAAAAAAAAAAAAAAAAAAAGAAGCATGTAAATATATTAAAACATCAAATTGTACACTTTATATATGTATATTTTATTGTTATCTGAATAAAACGAGAATCTGTAAGCCATACAGAAATATCATAAATGAAGTATAAATTATAAATGATTCAAATTGAATCAAATCTAGTGAAATTGATGAAAAAGTTTGTAAACAAACAAAAGAAAATGCTTTCATGTGGTCACAATAAATCTAGTGAGGAAAAATTCTAAATAGTACTGATGAAGACCAGTAGGTTTTGTTTCTGATGCTTTAATCCATTAATTCAATATTCTATTAATCTATTTTATGAAACATTCATGTTTACACAATTGATAGGTTGTTCATTTCTTCTAAATGCAGAGGAAGCTTTATCTTGAAATTGTGTAATTTCCAAGTAATCCTAGCTAACTATCTAACAGGAAGTAGTTTCCCAGGTATATTCTTCTTGATTTTGAATAAAGAATTAAAGAGACAGTTGTTTAATTCGCAAATGTATTTTTTTCTACAGACTTAGAACCAAAACTTTAGAGCTGAAAAGGATCACAGAAATCATGTAGCCTATCACCTCATTGTATGAAGGCCAAATCTGAGGCCAATTTAAATACTAGTTTAGGATCTGAAGAATAGGTGGTGGCAGAGCTAGAACAAAAATTCAAGTCTCATAATATACACTCCAAAACTCTTTGTGAGACATTATGTAGGCTTCAACTTAATATACTACGGAGGGTAGCATAATGGATGTTTTAAATAAGTTGAACAATCCTTTACCTCGGACTGACAACTTAGTTGAAAGAAGATGAAAAGGATCACAGCAGATTCAAATGAAAAATTGATAGGAGACACCATCTAAATCTGATACTGACTCAGTATGAGATGCGTAGATGACAGCAAGCAATACTTTAATATACTTGTATATAGATGAGAAAAGATGTAGCCTAGTAAAAGCATTAAAGTACATGATGGGTAATTATTAATAATTATTAATAATTCTAGTGCTCACCAGTCTTCTGTCAGTAAATTCATTTTACTCCGGTTTCTTGACTGGCTAATTTGTTTGTCTTGCCTGCATCAGTTCTTTGGTTGAATTATTATTATATTTGTGATCCAGTTTTTTGGGGTTTTTTTGCAAAGTGTAAGGACTTTGGTTTCTTGTTAATTTATGGCTTAGTAATAATAGCAACAACAACAACAAAAAGTAATGCTTATAGAGTGTTAAATATATGCCTGCTACAAATTAGCGCTACATAATACTTTATATATTTTTACTCCTTTGGAAACTTTAGATATTTCTAAATATTGATACATTATATATTTTAACTCGTTTAATTGCTACAAAAACTTGTAAGTTTGGGTCTTCTATTATCTCCATTTTACAGATGAGGAAAATGAGGAGGATATACAAAGTTGTGAAACAAAATAAACTCTGGAGATAACACCCTGAACCGCTTTTAAAACGTGTAAAATTAGCATAAAAAAAAAGCTTGACACTTTAGCCAAAATTGAGAGGAAAGATTGCATTCCAAACTGATACTTTCTGCTGGTATTGGTAGAACTTTTCTGCTCTGACAGTTTCTGCTTAATGAGCAAATTGCTTTAAGTACACGTATACCACTGTGGCACTGAGGATAAAGATATATAGCCAATTTCTCCCTCATTTGTGACAATTCCAGTGCTGTCTATTTGTACAATAGCACTCTGAATTTAACCTGAAAAAAATATAACACTTAAGAAATTAACATTTTAAACTTTAAAAAATTACTAATGTATAAATGGGGGCAATCAGATCAGTAGTTGTGCTTAAATGAAGCACAGTGGTAGCATTTATTATAATGTTGTTCTGAAAACAGTGATTAATAATCAAAATGTATCCTATTGATTTGAGAGCTCTTCAGTAAGGAGACTTTCAGAAAACATTTAGCAATAAACACCATACATACATACATAGGGATTTTAATGAATAGTCCATAACCTCATACAGCACCCTCCTTTTTTCAGCGGGTTATACCTGGCAGTGAACATCCTTTGAAAGAGTCTGCTCCATGGGAAAAAACACAAAATAACAATTTCCTTCCAGGTCACTCATAAGGCTTCATTATTTTATGTCTTGTCGCTTTTTCTTCTTCCCTTTGTCATGATAAATTTTGTCTGTCTTCTGAAACCCAGTTTAATTATTTTCTCGCTAAAGTTTTCCTTTAGTTCGATTTCTTTATCCTTTGACTTTTCCACAGCACTGAGATCCACATCTAGCACTAAGTTATATGGTATTTGTGCTGTTAATTATTGATTCCAACAGCTAGACTGTGTGTGTGTTAAATAATACACATCTTGCAGGTAGTGGCTCTGCCTCTTGTTTCTCTAACTCTACAGCACTTAACCACAGAGCCTCAAGTAGGAGACTGTCAGGACACTCTAGTCCCTTTGTCCACCTAAAGAAAAAATGCATATTGAGTTCCAGTCCACGATAGCCACACAGGAGGCTCCTGACCACACTTCCTCCCACAGAAACCCCAAATCAACAGCTACATACAGAGCAATTCCATCTGAAAGAAATTTAGAAACTAGCTGAGCAACTCCTACACATCAGGCAAATGAGAAACTACCCACATCGAAAAAGATGGGAAAGACTGAAACATGTTCTCGCCATAAACCTCACCCCTAGCACAGCAATACACAATCAGGAGGGAACTCACAACTCCCAGCTTCTCCCTGTAAAGCAAAATGTTTGGACCCCACATCTAGCATCCCAACTTTTAGGACTTCCACCTGAGGGAAGGACACCCAAAACATACACTTCAGAGAGCCAACGGGGTTTGGGTCCATAAAACCTGCAAGACTATAGCGTTGGCTCACGAGGACTTGCTGTGAGTATTCCCATCAGGGCTCAGCACAGAGGGAGAAGGCAAAAAAAGGACACCCATTCCCTAGTCTTTCCCAGAAAGAGGCCTATTTGCCTATTTTAAAAGCTGCTGGCTGAGAATACCATCTCTACATTCTCCCTCTGGCCTGCTCCATTCCAGTGTCTCCCCAGAAGGAGCTTGTAAACATGTCTAGCTAGACTTACCAAGAAGAAAAGAGAAGAGGACTCAACTAAATAAAATTAAAAATGAAAGAGGACACATTAAAACTGATCCCAGACAATGCAAAGGGTTATAAGAGACTACTATGAATAATTATACACCAACAAATTGAACAACCTAGAAGAAATGGATAAATTCCTGGAAACATCCAACCCAACAAGACTGAGTCATAAAGAAATAGAAAATCTAAACATAATAAAGGCCATATACGATAAGCCCAGAGCTAACATGATATACTTAAAGATGAAAAGCTGAAAGCTTTTCCTCTAAGATCAGGAACAAGACAAAGATGCCTACTCTCACCACTTTATTCAACCTAGTACTGTATGTCCTAGCCCAAGCAATTAGCAAGATAAAGAAATAAAAGGCATCCAAAATGGAAAGGAAGAAGTAATACTATCTCTATTTTCAGATGGCATGATATTATATATAGAAAACACTAAAGTCGCCACAAAAAAAAAAAATACTGTTCAAACTAATAAATTCAGTAAAGTTGCAGGATACAAAATCAATATATAAAAATCAGGTGGTTTCTATACACTAACAATGAACCATTAAACAGAGAAATTAAGAAAACAATCCCATTTACAACTGCATCAAAAATAATTAAATATCTAGGAATAAATGTAACCAAGGGGGTGAAAAATCTGTACTCTGAAACCAATAAGACATTGGTGAAATTGAAAAGACACAAATAGGTGGAAAGGTATTTCATTCTCATAAATTGTAAGAATTAGTTTTATTAAAATGTCCATACGACCCAAAGCAATCTGCAGGTTCAATGCAATCCCTATCAATAAGTGGTGTTAGGAAAACTGCACAGCCACACGCAAAATAGTGAAACTGGACCCTTATTTTACACCATAAAGAAATATTAAGTCAACATGGATTAAAGACTTGAAATCATAAAAATCCTGGAAGAAAGCATAGGGGTAAGTTCCTTGGCAATGATTTTTTGGATTTGACACCAAAAGCAAAGGCAGCAAAAGCAAAAATAAACAAGTGGGATAACATTAAACTAAAAGCTTCTGCATAGCAAAGAAAACCATCAACAGAATGAGAAGGCAACCTACAGAATGAAAAAAAATTGCAAATCATATATCTGATAAGGGGTTAACATCCAAAATATATAAAGAACTTATACAACTCAGTAGCAAAAAGCAAACAGTCAGATTTTAAAAATGGACAGAGGAACTGAAGAGATTTTTTTCCAACAAAGATATACAAATCTCCAACAGGTACATGAAAAGGTACTCAACATCACTAATTATTAAGGAAATGCAAATCAAAACCACAATGATACATCACCTCATGCCTGATGATAATTAGGATGGCTATCAGCAGAAAGACAAGATCTAAGTGTTGTTGAGAATATAGAGAAATGAGAACCCTGTGCACTGTTAGTGGGAATGTAAATTCATGCAGCCACTATAGAAAACACTATGGAGGTTCTTCAAAAAATTTAAAATGGAACTATCATGTGATCCAGCCATTCCACTTCTGGGTATATATCCAAAAGAAATGAAAACAGGATCTTGAAGAGATATCTGTACTCCCATGTTTATTGAAGCTTTATTTATAACAACCAAGATATGGAAACAACCTAAGTGTCCATCAATGGATGAATGAATAAAAAAGATATGGTATATGTATATACAATGGAATATCATTCAGCCCTGAGAAAGAAGGAAATCCTGCCATTTGCAACAACATAAATGACCCTTAATAGCATTATGCTAAGTGAAATAAGCCAAACTTATAGAAACAGAGAGTAAAAAAGTAGTTGCCAGAGCTGGCGGGTATGGTAAATAAGAAGAGTTTGGCAAGAGGGTACAAACTTTCAGCTATGGAATGAATAGGGTTTAGGCATCTAATGTAAAACATGGTGAATACAGTTGATAACAATGTTTTATATAATGGAAACTTACTAAGAGAGTAGAACTTAAATGTTCCACCAAAAAAAAAAAAAAATAGGTTGATAGATCGATTGATAGATTGGTAGATACGTGAGGTGAAGGATGTGTTAATTAACTAGATGGGAGAATTCTTTCACATTGTATATGTAATCAAATCACTACAATATACACTTTAAATATCTTACAATTTTGTCAGTATGTCTCAATGAAGCTGAACATTTTTTTAAAACGCATATTTGTTTGAAGATGGGCATAGTGCTAATTCATAAAGGAAGAAGCAGCTGAAGAGTTTTCATCTCTGAAGGGTTTTAAATAGCATTCTGTTGAGATCTATAGAAGCAGAAAGTTAAAAATCCAGCCAAATATTAGGTTGAATATGATAGAGGCCTTCATTGGATAAGAAAGTCAGTTGGCTCTTCTAATATAGTCCAGCTTCATTACCAAATTATCCTTTATCAAAGAATCTCCAATGATCTCAAAATATTTATATCAGTGCTTATGTGTTTCTCCAAAATCCATATAAAACCTCAAATAATATTGTAAAAGGACTAAGTCGACTTATTTTTCGTTTTAAATCATGGTAACTTGTTCTAAAGTTCCTCAACTGAATGCTTTAGAATCATTAGAAATGATTGATAGATCCATGAAAGTATTAATGCTCTCCATAATGGGCTAATGGTGGATCACCTTCTTGAATCCCATCTCCCTTGTCTCTTAACCTGCATTATAACTGCCTTGAAAGATTGTTTCCTAATTATTTAAGAGTTACTGAATTAGCTGAATTAAGGCTAGAAACATGAACTTAGTGATTAATAAAGTCCTTTGAAAAGGATGTCTTTAATCACATATTCATTTTTGGGATAAGATTCCCTGAATCTCATGATTACACCCACAAAAATACAAATCTTAGTTGTCTTACTTGTCTTTCCTTCTTATATGTTGAACAATGTCAGCACCTTGCATGGTCTGCTGTTACCTTCTAAACCACTTCCTATTGATTGTGTTCTTCAAAATGTTGACTTTGAATGACTGCTGACTTCTATCCATATATGCACTGAAAGTCTCTGAAAGTAAAAATTACTCTTCACATTTTTTTGTTTCTTTTATCTTTTCTTATTATAAGAACTTCTCAGTGATTTCTTTCTATATCCCGTTATAGGAATAGCATCAAGAAATTAAATATATGCTGACAATTCACAGATTTATTATTCTATTTAATATATTCACATTTTAAAGAGTGATGTTCCGCAGTTAAATGAATCCAAAGAGATTAACTCTCCTTAAAAGGAATCAGTCCTCTCAGAGTGGTATTTTTTGCCAGCATGGCTTGATCAGACCATAATTGGGTGTGGGCTTTCTGAGACTGAAACACTTTTCATCTGTTCATCTACTTGAGGTAGAAGTGGGGTTTTTTTTGAGTTTTAATATCTAAAAATATTGATTTTCTGTCTAATCATTATAATCAAATGCATTCACATTAGTGCATTTCAGTGAAAGTATCAACACTAAGAGAAAATTATATCTTTGAAGTGGAGTTGATTCACATACTTGAAAAATTAGTGTGTGTGGCAATGTAAAAGTCCAGTTTTCATGAATCTTAGCTTAAAGTGTTTCAACTGAAATGCCAACTAAACTTCTGGGAAAACCTAGCTCTAGGATGAGCAGTGAGCACCTTCCACTTCAGTTCATGATTTGCCCCTGCTCACTTGCTACCTATCAACCTTGACCATGGGTGATACCCAGCCTAAGTCAACAGCAAATCATGGACTTAGTCAAAGGAACTCTGCTGATGTTTGGCTATGTATATTCCATTCTTATTTGGCTATAAACATCCTCCTTTATACCTGGACATGACTCTCCCTTCCCCCAAAGAAAGGAAGTTTATCAAAGAAGACATAATAATGCTAATGTCTGATCTTACTGCCTTTCCCAAGATGCCTGTCTGATGCCAAACTACAAATTAGCTAGATTGGACTCTTGAATATATAACCACCATTAATGATGGTTCTATTTCCTCACAGAATGGGGAGTGCTTTGTTTATCACAGAATAATAGTTGTGCCCATATCCCTGTGTGGGAACTGATATAGTCGTTGTCACAGTTCTATCTGCACAGGGTTTAGGGAAATCAGGCCCATCGACTATGGTGAGGTTGATTGGTAGAAGACATAGCACCCAGACCTACCATTAAGAGTTAGTTCATGTTCAGGTCTACCATTTCACTCCCTTTTTGAAATCAGAATCCCTACTTTCATCGTCACTTTCTGAAAGGTCATGCAGTTGGCACCCAAGGAGAGAAAGTGGGCAGGGCATTTATGGCCAATGAATCTGGGTGGTAAGTACTTGATCAGAGTACGTTCCATTACATAGCAAATTTTCTGCTCACACCCATACTGTGAGGCATATTTTTTAAAATTTTAAACTTATTCCATAGTCTAATAAACACCTTTTTCTAACTAGCATTTAAGTATATATATATATATATATATATATATTTGCATCTTACCCACAATAGATAATCCTTAAAGGATTTTAAATACTCTCCCTCCTCAAGCTCCCCTTAATTGGAAAGGAAGGTATGTATATGAGCTTAGACCAGGGTGACCAATCTGCTATACATTGTCAAGCTGTTTTCTTGGTCGTTTTTAGTTGATTTTTTTTTCTAAGAGTTTAGTTGATTTTCCTTTCTAAAAGTTTTCCTTCTAAAAGTTTCCCTTTGATTAGGTAGGTTCAAAATGTAATGTTCTCCAAGAAATAAGGGTATACTCACTATTTTGTGGCTGAAATGCACAACTAAACTTCTCAATCTATATAGTATACTTACAGTATAAAACCTACCCTCATACACTCCCACTCTTTTTTTTAATTAGAAAGAATAAAACATATTGTTATTACATAAAAGAGATTAACACTGACTATGTATTTTTTAAAATGAGGAATTTTAAACTTTCAAGGATAAAAGTATTTCCATACTAAGTTGAATTATTCAAAGAAAAAAATAAAATATTTTGCATGGGTTTTAGTGTGTGAATCATTTTCTTTATGATGAAAATGATCATGTTTAATGATGTGAATCATATCTTTTAACAGTTATGATAAAGCTCCTAAATCCATACTGAAAATTATGTGTCAGGGGCTTCCAAATTAAAAGCAAAAGAAATACCCTCCCAGGGTGAGTTAGTAATTTTTAACACTTGAATACCATTCGATAAATTCACCTGCTGCACTAACATGTACTTTGGTTTCATGCAGAGGTAAAGATGACTCATTATAGCCTTTTAAAAATTTGAATCCAAATGGCTATGGAGAGAATAATTTTCACCCTGGGTAAATTTAGTCATATCCCCAAGGTGTACCTGGGCCTCAGTTTGAACCCTTTGCATGGGGTTCTTGGTGTCATATTTGTTTAGTGTAGGCCTAGGACATTCCACATCAGATTAATCCTCCTCTAAGTGCTCAATTCTTATGGACAGAGACCTATATATTGGCTTCTCTCCATGTGTCCTAGCCTGCTGAGCTGCACAGATTTGATTTTGAGAAATCTGACCATCCACACTAATGATCTTTTATCACTTTATGTATGTAGAGCCCAAGGCATTGTTATTATTTTCCTTAAATAGCAATCTATCCTTAGAATATAAGTGATTTATACTTATTTTTCAGATGTATCATTCAGTTATTCTAATCAAAAAGTTATATACAGTGGAATGTAATTAGTACCCTATATCTGTATGGTCTTTCCATTTTTTTGCTCTCTTTGAAGCAGATTACCCAAGTTCATTTCTATTAGAACAGATCCTGCTGACAAAGCATTCAAGTCAGGGTTATCACTGTCAAAGTGAAGTGGAAAATGGAAACAACTCTTATCTATTATAAGCCAAAAAAAATTACTTAGTATAAAAAAATCACAGAAGGAAAACCAATAAAACTACCTATAGTTATCTAATAACATAATTTTAAATGAACAAACTACAAAGTTGTCTCAAGTAAACAAAATACATTTTTTAAAAACCGGATGAGTCAACCCTTAAACATTTACTTTAATGAAATTGAAATTATGATATATCTACCTAAGTGCCATCTTCAAGAAAATGAAAATCACCACTAATATTTGTGAATGAAAATCACCACTAATATTTGTGAATGGTGCAATACACAACTGTTATTCCTACTAATAATAATATGTGCATTCCTGAAAGGACCTTTGTGAATTTAAACTTACTTCTTTCTTAATTTTAAGGACATTTTTTTCCTAGTGCTTTCTCTTATTATCTGCTAAGGAAATCCCAAGTGTTCAATTACATTTCATTTATTCAGATATTTTCATAAAATATATTTGGGGAAACTTCTCTAAAATATCATTTTATTTTTAGTAAAATTGAAATCTGTTATGCCAACCTTAAGCCCGGTCAGAAGGCTAAAAAGGACAGTGAACAGACTAGACACATAAGAGTTTCATAAATATTAGCTATTTTGAAAAGTTTTTATTATTCCTGCTGATTATCTCTAATATCCACTAGTTTAAGTGGTCTCTCCAAATTAAATAATTTTTATTTTTTCTCTCATTTCACATGATTTTTCTTCAATTTCTCCATCCATGATTTTTTTCCAGGTACTTTTAATTTATAAAATAAAACTCCTGAAATAAGCAATCGAATATAAATCCCACATTCAGGCTAACGGCCATTAACAAGGAATGGCAACATGATATTTAATGTGTTTTGGTTTTGTTTTGATTTTTAATTTTTAAATACTTCCTGGTATACAATCAAATTTTCTTCTATTTTTTTTTCTGTTTTCTTTTTTGCTTCTCCATATCATTAGACAATGATCATATCTTTATTAAGCTACCTATAACAATTTTAAAGTAATTTAAGGAGATTATTACTAATTCCAAATATATCCTCATGCACTAATAATTATGCAATTAAATCTATCCCATAGTGGCGTTATTACTTATCTACTTGAGACATTATATTTAAATCTAGGTCTGATAACTTTTTTTTTTCATTACAACTTTTCTTGTGGTTAAGTGACTAGCATTCCATTGTTGCTGTGTAATAGATGTATAATTTTAAAATTAGCAAAACCTGGTCAATTTCTATTATTTCACTTCTGAAAATAGTACATACATAACTCTATTTTGGATTACGCTTTCTTAGAAATGGAATCATTACTATCCCATCAATAACATTTTTCACATACATTTAAAATATTTTTTCTCCTTAAGTTAGTTCCACTTATGTAATTATGGCTATAGTTGTATAATGTTAAAACGTATGCATGACAGTTAGCATTAATATTGAGTTCTACTTATTTATGTAGGATTTCTAAAATTGTTTCGAGAAGCCCTAAATTTACACTAAGTGCAGACTTCATTATCTCCAAATTCTAAAACGTGAATAAAGTCCTAAAGTTCCATTTTGACTTTTTAGTTTTAATACTTATTTAATAGTCAGGAACACAGACTCTAGAGACGGTCTCTCTGGATTTGAATCCTGGTTCAACCATTTACTCGAGAAAGTTTGAGCAAGTTAGTATCTTCCTGGATATCTTGTTGAATTTGGAAGGTTGACTGCTTTTAGGATGAGTGGAGGTGGGAAGAGAGGGAGTTCCAATAAAGTGGAACAGCATAACGAAGGCATGAGCCGGAAGTGGTCAGGAGACCCGGAGAAGTATTTGACTAAGTCAGAGGATGCACATGGAGGGCTGAGTTAGGAAGTATTAGGAAACATTAGTTAGGGTGGGTGGGTTCACATCATGAAAGACTTTGAACATCTAGAAAAATAACAGTGAGGAGAAGGGTGTCATGATGAGAGGTATTTTAAAAGGTAATCCATGCGTGAAGAAAGAGAATCAATGATGAGTGTCATTAAAGCAAAAAGGTAATGTATTATCCTGATGTGTGGTGAAGAATGTTCAACTAAAGATGGTCATGTATAAAGAGAAGGGATTGAAACAATGTGAGAAAATTTTAATGGAAGAACTGCCTGGGTGGAAGCTCCTGAGCCCATCCTCTCTCCCATCACCATTCCTAGTTTCATCTTTTTTTTTTTTTTTCACTGTTTTTCAGCAGGAAAGGAATTAACAGCTAAGTGAAGGAAGCATCAGTAACTGGAAAGAAAATGTTAGGAGTGGAGCAGTCATGAGATAGGATAATAGCATTGCTATCTTGAATGGCCTTCTTTTGTGCAGGCACCAAAGAATACAGCCCTATACCACCTATTTTTTCCACGTTAACATTTCTGAAAACCCAGCCTGCTGTTGAATTTATGAAGAGATGGTATTTATTATTAAACACATTAAACTGATTTAGAGACTATTATTTCCTATTGTTGGTTCAGTTGTCATAGCTTCAGTTTAAAAATTTAAAAGGTTCTTTGTTGCCCTCCAAATGGGAGGAAAAGCATGAGTGATTTCATTTTGAATATGAGTTAGTCTAGGGAGAGAGTGTGGTTAGCTTGAGGTGAATACATATTTTTTTCTTTTTACCAGATCATGCATAAATATTTCTCTCATTGGCTTTGGTTATTCAGCCTTAGTTAAGTATGGAAATGTACTTTTCAAGGCAGTACGGACATCTGACTTCTAATCCAATGATAATAGTGAGTGAAAAAGATTGGAAATATCTTGTCATTTATCTGCATCAGCTTGTTTTGTTCATGGACCATTAATAATGAAGACATGATTGTAATCTTCTGTATAACCAGCTTCTTTGTTATTCTAGACTTGGTCACCTTGGTGACCATGTTCTCTTCTGACCTTTTTTCTTCAAAGATATTCTATCCAGCTTATGAATCCCAAGTGGCTTAATGAGTGCCTCTGTAGGTAGCCTATTGTGCAAAGTTATAACAAAGCAAAACAGTGCACTAGAAATGCAACACAGCAATAATCCTATTAACTAAGGCAGCCTGTGTCAGCGATAACATAAAAAAGCAGTTTGAGTGAGATGGGAGGACATTCTGGCTTGTCCATGGGCTGCTTAACAAGAGACTCTCTTAACCTCATCAGTAGGTAGCTGAGTATGGATCCTAATTTTCAGTTAGGGATGAAGCCCCTTGCTTATTATACTGCTGTTCAGTGACAAGCAGTTACTCTTGCCTGTTTTGTTGTGAACACCTTATTTGGGGCTCTTTTAATAAAGACCAGTAATGAAAGTTGTATGTAGTAACTATGAAGAAATCTCCTCTCTCTTTCCCTTCCTTTGTAGGCCCTGAAATTTGAATAAAATGTTTTTCGTTAAGAATATTTCCTACACTAACTTCTATAACTCTAAACCAGATTTCTGAATGCTCAATCTTAAGTAAATACATAAAAATGGTTTTCTTTAATTTTTCAATTTAGATATTTTGTCTCAAGATTCTATTGTGTTGCATGATATAATCTTCATATCATTTAATAACTTCAAAAGTAGCTGATATCCCCCCACATCTTGGCAGTTCTCATTGCTCCTACCTCCACTGTATCCAGCACTTCACCAAATGGTCAATAGGCCTGATTTTGCCAAACCCTGTGCAGACAGCACTGTGATCCAAATTAGTTAATGAGAAAGCTCTCATTATTGGATTATTAACAGAACTTTATGCAATAAGCATGGATAGATAATGGAACACAAAAAATAGAAAGTATATAAGGTACATCTCCTTGTTAGAAACACCCCAGGTTGAGTGCCTACTCTTTATTCCTGGATGCAATTTGTGGGTATGTTTGGGCTTTAGAAAATTGGAATCAGAACCCCATTAGAGATAATCAGGCGTAGCCTCCTGATATAGCAGTTGAGAAATCCACATCCCATAGTGTTCCGTTTTCTGACCAAGGTCATACAGAGACTTTGTATCAACATAAGGGCAAGAATCCAAGTCTTCTTACTTCCAGCCCAATGTTCTTTCCACTTCACTTTACTGTCACAAAGTACAAGTCATTAACTTTAACATAAAAAGCAATTTGGGCACATGCTCCATTGAAAACAAACTATGTTGTAATATCAGAAATGATCCGGGTCCAAGAATGCAACCATTATAGTGTGAACTGTATGGCAGGCAGGTCTCCCAAATGACATGAGCACAGCCCTTTTGAGAGATGCCTGTCAGTTACTTAAGACTTGAGTCTCAAACCCACATTAGTAACTTCCTAGAACAGTTTAGGTGGTTTAGACTGCAAATATCCCAGTGGTTACTTCTAAAAGTGATGTTAACAATAAGGGGTTGGGCTTCCCTGGTGGCGCAGTGGTTGAGAGTCCGCCTAACGATGCAGGGGACACAGGTTCGTGCCCCGGTCCGGAAGGATCCCACATGCCGTGGAGCGGCTGGACCCGTGAGCCATGGCCGCTGAGCCTGCGCATCCGGAGCCTGTGCTCTGCAGCGGGAGAGGGCACAACAGTGAGAGACCCGCGTACAGCAAAAACAAACAAACAACAACAAAAAAAACAATAAGGGGTTTAATAATTGAACAAGACAAGTAGACCAGAGGTAGGAAAGTTCCAGAGTAAGTTAATTCATCAGTTGCCCAGATTCTCCTTCTCTGTGAATTCTCCTCTCTACTGGCTTTGATTTTCCAGTAACTCTATGTTTCCAGGCATTACATGCAGCCATAGGCAAGGAAAAAAGTGACTAATTTCTGCCTGTGTACCTTTTTCAGAAAACAGAAAAATGTTCCCACTCACTCTCCTCAGCAGATTCTCTCTTACAGCTCATTGGTCAGAATTACATCACATGCCCTTGTCTAAACCAACCACTGTCAAGAAAATGGAATTACCACAATTGTCTTAAGAGTAACCAAGCTTCATTTCCCCTGAAGCGCAAAGCCTCCAAATATCTGAACAACATCAGAGTTGTGTTGGAAGCAAAAGAATTAAGACATATTTGAGGGAGGATGGGATTAAGATAATTTGAGTATATTTCTTAATTACTAAGCATGTGTTTCTTTCAGAAGATATTGAGGGTGTAAGACATTATCAGAACCCAGGATTCAGCAGCATCTGACAGGATACTACTACTGGCCACAAATCTAAAAACATCTGCTGTGTGCAATAACCTGGCACCTGGGAGCATGTGCTTCTGTGCCAGTTATGACTGATCAGCCATATTTGGAGGAATCATTATTCTACTCACAGAAACAGGACACTCAGCAAACTTTAGAGAACAAGACTTTTCACTTAAGCAATAATGGAAGATTCGATTCACTTCCCTGCTCCCTCTCCCTCATAATCTCATTGACTGTCCCAGAAATCGCACTTGACAAGGGGTGTGGACTCTTTAACAATCAGGCTTCACAATGGCTCAGAATTCAGATCAGATCTAATGTACCAGGGTGGTGTTTTAAAGTCTACAAGTGGGGCGAGCAGAGGTATGAACAGGCATCCTGTCTTCAGAGCACACTGAATAGACTCACTTGGCTCTAACAGAGAGTTCCTGATATGTAGGTGTTTCCAGAACCTAACCTGAAGGGGAGGCAAGCCTGGGGTCGGGAGCTAGATAAATTATGAGCAAGTAAAACGGTGCCACTCTTTTTTGACTTTCTTCATATCAAAATCTTCCTTTTTACCTTGCTTCTTCTAAAGCACTCTCATTATGTTGTTAGAAACCTTTAAGTGGACATACTACCTTAATACACTTTGAAACAATCAATGCCAGTTTTGAGACTTTGTTCAGGGTGAGCCAGTCCTTCCCCTCCTCCTCCCAGTTATACTTTGAAGTAGAGAAAAGGTCTTAAAGGTGGAGTTGAGTTTAGAGTCTAAGGGGGCCTTAATGTTAGGCTAAATTATTAAAATAGAATATGTATTTTATTTATTTAAATTTTTTTTTTCTTTTTTTTTTTTTTGGTTTTTTTTTTGCGTTATGCGGCCCTCTCACTGTTGTGGCCTCTCCCGTTGCGGAGCACAGGCTCCAGACGCGCAGGCTCAGCGGCCATGGCTCACGGTCCCAGCCGCTCCGCGGCATGTGGGATCTTCCCGGACCGGGGCACGAACCCGTGTCCCCTGCATCGGCAGGCGGACTCTCAACCACTGCGCCACCAGGGAAGCCCTATTTAAATATTTTAATTAATTTACTTATTAAAATATGCCTTTTATCTATTTTGATAAATATATTAAAATATATTTTATTTATATATGCCTAATATATATAAAATACATGGATTCTATATTAATGAACTAAGTAAACCAGAGGATGTGTTTAAACAGAGTAGTGAAAGAGTGAAATCAGGGTTTCAAAGGACTGGAGAATGGAACAGAGGAAAAGAGTAAAGGCAGAGAATCAGCTAGTGAAATATTGCATGATTCAAATGGAAGTGGTAAGATTCCCAAACAAGGAAATGACTCAGGCAAAAAGAGCCATTGCAACAGAATAATAATAGGAATTAATAGAGGATAGAGGACTAGACTATATGGAAAACTCGGTGGAAGTAGGAGGTAGTGGTAGAACTTGACTCTAGTGGCCAAGGCTGGGTGACAGAGACAATGACAGAAACAGAGTTGTTGTTTGTTATTGTTTTTGTTTAGAAAAATCTATGGTTTTGTTTTTTCTAACCTCAATACTTCCTTGAAGGAAAAGATGGCATTCTTCTCTTCTTCTCATCTTTTAACCCTAGAATATCTAACACAATGCCTGGGATATAGTAGATGCTCATTAATATTACTGAGTAGATGGAAGATTTATTCGTCAATCAATTGTTGTTAATATATCTCTGAAACTATAATATAGCAATGGTCAATTAACAGTGAAACAATTTTGTAAACCATTTTTCAGGGTATACTTTTTTTTAAATTTTTTTTAATTTATGGCTGTGTTGGGTCTTCATTTCTGCACGAGGGCTCTCTCCAGCTGTGGCAAGCGGAGGCCACTCTTCGTGGTGGTGCACAGGCCTCTCACTATCGCGGCCTCTCTTGTTGCGGAGCACAGGCTCCAGACATGCAGGCTCAGTAATTGTGGCTCACGGGCCTAGTTGCTCCGCGGCATGTGGGATCTTTCCAGACCAGGGCTCGAACCCGCGTCCCCTGCATTGGCAGGCAGATTCTCAACCACTGCGCCACCAGGGAAGCCCTCAGGGTATACTTTTTAAACAAATATCTTTACCTAGAACATAGAGTATTTCTCCAGTGCTGAAAATGTTTGTCTAGTGCCATGAAATTATACACAAGATACAAGCTCAGGTGAAGGTGTTCTATGTGTTTCAGTCTGCCAGTATTCAACATTGCTTTCAAGACCCCGTGATCTAACCCCTGCCAAACTCTCCAGTCCCACCTCTTGCTATTTGAGTTCTTTGCCTTTTTACTCCGCTTTTACCTTTATCTGGTCTAGTCCTGCTCATTCTTAAGATTTCAGCTTAGTCACTTCCTTCCAGAACTCCCTGTACTCTCACATCTGGGTTAAGAGACCCTATCTACTCCCAATACACACTAGCCCTTCTTCACATAGCACACATGATATTATCTAATGCTTCTTTGTCTACACTCCTTTCTTAATAACCATACTCTCACTAGCCTAGAGTAGACTGCCCGGTACTTAGCAGTTGCTCAATAAACATGGTTAAATGAATTTATGCATTAATTAAGAAAAGTAATTTTAAGTGTCTTGGTTGGGATACTTATAAATGTTTGTTTAAATGTCCCAAATCCTCTTAAAAAAATCACATAAACCTGTTGGTATGTTAGTAAATAATTGCCTGCAGATTGGAGCATAATGAGAGTTCTGCAATAGACAGTATTTCACCTAGTTTGTATTTCAGTGTTTCCTTACCAGGAAAAAAAAAAGAGCAAGATAATGGTTTTCAGAGAAAGAATAAGTAGAACACCTTAATCAAAAATGGGTTTGTATGCCAAGAGTATAATGAAAAGAATTTCACATATGGAGTTAAATAAAGCAATGACAAAGGAAGGATAGGTGTCTTCATGTAGCCAAGGAGAAGAAGGAATTTGCAAAAATCATGAATAGACTACTCATCGTTGCAAGTAGACTTACACTCCTCTTCAGGTGATCGTGTTCCTTTCTCTCCTCTCCCTGGTGCTGCCAGGCCAGACACAGTGGTCAGCACTGTATAAAAATAAACTTGAAATCTCCCATCTTACACATTTTATAATCAAGCCAGCCAAATACTTCCTAAAAACCTAACAGGTAGGAAATATAGTCACTGCTCTCCAGGACTCCAGTCAGGGAGATAATACTAAACCTATCAGAATAATCATGAATACTGAAGGTAAACCCAACTAGTACTACTTTATAGTATGCATGATATATATGCAGGAGAAATTTAGATCAGTGAGGGCTAAGATAGTTAGGCAAGGCCAGCTGGAGCCTAAGATCATTTATTCCACCATAAACTTTACATGGATAGGATAGAACTATGGTTGGATATTTAACCATTTTGACCACTGACGATATCAGTGAGCTTTTGCATAGAGGATTTATTGTTGACGTTAATTTAATTAATTTAATGTTCATATCTGGAAGTCACTGTTCTTGGCACAGTTTTACTTAGGGATACCAGATATGGCTGCTCAAACATACATAGGCAAAGGCAGTGGCCCTGGTTCTACCCTACTCAGTAGGTTAAATTGATCTATTACCAAATTGTTTTAATTTATTTAAAACCACTGTATAGTTTTTAAAAATGTAAATGTCATGAAGTGAAACATTTATCCTAATTATTTTAGACCACTTTTTTTTGCAGTACAGAAATACTAACAGATTCCAATAATAAATCTGGTATATAATTTCTTTGTTTATTAGAACATAATTGTTTATTAAACTAGAATATTATTGGAAATTAAATTTAAAAAATCTAATAAGCTCTCTTTATATTTGTGTAATATTTTATTGATAAGAGAATTTGAAATAGTTTTCAAATTGATTGATAGGTAAAGGTTTAACCTGAAGATTAAACTCGTGTTTCCTTGAGAAAGCCTTCTATGGTCATAGAACCTAGATTAGTTGCTATTTTCTGTGCTTCTATAATATTTTGTGCACATATTATTGTTATTTCAACCTTCTTAATGTATTGCTGGCGTCTAAGTTTCAAAAGTGACACCTGTTCTTTTGAAAGGAATGTATACAGTTGTGTTAAAAAAAAAAAGAGGACTAGCAACCTCCTGCTCTCCTCTTCCAAGCCCAGCTGTCCTGAGTTAATCAGATAAATAACTGTGAGTTTTCTTCTACACTTTTCTCTGTCTGTTATATATTTCATTCAGTGCTCTTACCACATTGCTTTATAATTATTTGGTTTGGGGCTCTTTCCTGCACTGTTCCAGTGATTCTCAACCCTGGCTGCACATTAGAATCACATATGACATTTTTCAAGAAATTCAAATATACTGACGTTTCCTCCCCAAATTTTGATTTCATTGGTCTGACTGAGGTGAAAACCAGGTGTCACATTTTTTAAACGATCCCAAGTGTTAATGACGTCTGATTTATCTATGTGTCCCCCATCCCTACTTTTTCCTCATCTTGAAGTCTCATAAGGAAATGGTACTCATGGTTGTTGAATAAATTAACTTTTTAAAAGAGACAGAATTGCCTTAACTGGAATGGAGAATATCTAAATCTCCTATTTCTAATTTGCATACAGAAATGTCTCGCCTTATGGAAAAAATACATCACAGAAACATTGATAGCAAAGTATATTTCCAAAAATTAAATGACATTTTCCCATAGTTTTATAGAAATTGGAATATATTTTGGATGGAGGAATATTTGGCTTTAAAAAGTTTAAATTGTAAATTTTAGTGAACCTTTCAAATATTTCTAAAATATAGTTAAGATAGTAACCATCTCACTACACCTACCATCAGAAAAGTGCTAGCCATTCTTTGTAAAAATGAAAATTGCACAGTGAAGCCTAACTGCTTCATGGCAGCACTGATTCTTCCATGTGGGGACCAAGCCATGGCTCTAGTTTTGTTTCAAGCTTAAGCACAGAGGGTTCCTGCAAATCCAGTTACTGACTGATGTAAGAACTCATTTTTCAAATAACTAAAAGCTGTGAAGTCGTTCTTGGGCCCTCAGTCCATTATTTTTAGCTCTTACATCTAAAGGAATTTACTGCTCACTTATTCTTTACTGTGTTGCTTATTCTCCACCGCTGTTTCTTGATTATTTGTTGAGGGTATCTGTCCTGTTGAGGGTGGCTGTTTGATATTGTTTATTTAGTATCTGTCCTATGGTTTTTATCCTAATAAAAGTCCCTGTTCTTTCTCCTCTCCTCACCCTCTTCAGATTGAGCCTCTCCTCACTGAGCTTCAGATTGCTTGTAAAGGTGATGTGGCAGCCCCTGTGTGCACTGGTATTTTTTTAAAAAAAAGCACTTTCCTCATTTATTTGTGAGTTTTTTAAAGAATATTATTTAAATGGATTACATTTGTATTTAAGAAAAGAATTTATACAAAAGGATAATGTAATATCCAGATCAAGTATTAGGGTATTTTTATCTCAAGCAGGGAATTGGGGTATATTTTAACAGCTTGGATGAGTAGAGAAATAAGTATTGAATAGTTCAAATTGTTTTTTGAGCTCCCAGCTGGCCACCTTTAAGTGTATTAAATCAATTACTTTTCTCCCCATGGAAAATTAAATAGCAGGTGTGGTACTTAATGAACTGCAGCAACTTGAGCTTATTGGTGTGGCAAATTGTGATATTCATTTCCAATTAAAGTTCTTTTGCAAAGATCAATGAAGCACATTTTCACAAATTGAATCACACTAAACTAATAAACAAAATTCTCCCATCCCTGTTCATGGCAAATTATTATTTCCTTAACATTTAAAATCCCATCACACTATTAATTATAAGATACAAGTGCTAGGAAAGATCAAATATTTACCCATGCGTTTGTGTTTTACTTCCAATTTTATGAGAAAGGTAAGGAACATGAACTATTTGTAAGAAAGCTGTGTAGGAATAATCTTCTAAACTTGAATTTTTTTGATCTTTGATCTATAAGCATTTTTTAATTTACTAAATAACATGCTTGTCCTAATGATTAAAAGGTCTGATCTTTGGTAAATGAGAAAAGAATCCGTTGTAGCATAACCTTTAATTAATGAGTGCACAGTATACATTTACATCAGAAACAATGGGATCTGTGGGAAAAGGAAAATAGCTTAAGACTTTGCCTTTTGAATCACTGAGTTGCTTCAGAAAAATTAAAATGTTAATTTAGCAATCTTAAATGTCACTAGTTTATTCAAAGAATGCACAAATGTTATGATATTCATTTTCAAAGACCTTGTCACCTTTCACTCTCCCCTTAACATTTCTTTCAAAGTATACTTTTGAAGAAATATTATATATTTGCACAGTTTTCAAAGCTTTTAATGTTTCAATTACTGGTTCAGGATAACTGAAATAGAACCACCTCTGAAGCAAAGGGTAAGGTTTGAACATGGATTTCTATTTTCAAAGAACAGAAAAGGGATATTTGGTGGGTATGCACATGCAAGAGTTTCCCTTTGGGAAGACTCTAGAACCATGGTCTGCTACTTTGAAACAAGTTTTCTAGTAGTTCATGGGGTGAACTGTATCTGATGAACGTTTCTAGCAGGAATAAGGGCTTATCAAATAGTACTCCCAAGCTGAGTAGCATTATGGTAATTTGTCAAGCCTTGTCAGTGTGGTCTCTCCAAAGAGGTTCAGCCTAAGGAAAAAAAGTAAAGAAAATGTTAAGGGAAAATGTAAAGAAAAATTCCTCTTTGACGTTTCACCCCACCCTCCTTTCTTCTAACTCCACCCTTCTCTTCAGTGGCTCGTCTTCTGTCCATACCACTTTTGGATTTTATAGGTCAAGTAATTTAAAAGGGAAAAAATACTACAGATATTTGTCCAATTCAGTTTGTAAATAAAGGGTTAAACATCCCTGTACACACATGCATGCATGCCATCTTATCATCATTTGAAAAGAAATGAAATGAAGAAGTAATGGGAAGCTCTTAATATCAGAATAAAGGGTATTTCTTTAAACTGGGTAAATGTAGTTTCACAGAACCCACTAAATAAACTTATTTTTCTCATTTTGTCACGCACTGGTGACCTTTGTCATAAATGAACAAAAGCTGCAGTCTACCTTTTGAGAACTAGTATACCAAATGCCTTGTTTCAACATGTTGTACATGTTGTTTCAACTTGTTGTACATGTTGGAAAGGATATAATTAACATTTCAAATGTATTGTGTCTTCTAGTTATTAGGGGTCTTGTTAAAACCTACATGCCACTTTGGAAGCTCTGAGCAGGGCCTGAGATTATGTATGTCTAAACAAGCTACTGTGCAATAGTGATTTTGCTAATCTGTGGGCCACACTTTGAATATCAAGGAACAAAACTATTTCCCCCCAAGTGTTAATAGCTAACCTGTAAGGCATTATCCTTTCTAGAACTTTTAAGGGAGAGGAGAGGAGTGTATTATGATGAAAATCCTTAAAGATGCAAAGAAATTAATCTGTAATGATGATGTTATCAGGGCATCATTTTCAGGGAGGTTAACTTTTTAATCAAACTTAATAATTTACAGGTTATTTTGTCCTTAGATCAAATCATGCCACGTTAAGTATTATTACTCTTATCTACTTGGAAAACACCCTCATCAACATGTGTTTCTGATTGATGCTTTCTTCGGTTATTCCCAGAGTATTCCTTAGTATTGATCAGCTTCCTTTGACATGTGTTCTAGTCACAAACGAAGGGTAGCATCAATCATTTGGGTAGCCCAATTATTTTTCTCTTATTAGCATACTGAGGCAAAAGCAAGAAGAGAAATGGAGTTATTAATTTTTAAGGGATAATAACTTCCACTTTTACAGGATTTTATAATTTCCACAGTTCTTACAACAATTAAGATGCCCTCCATAAGCTTGAGGATTATGCCTCTTTCCCCAAAATAGTCCCAGCCTCCAAGTCCAATGCCTGGCAGCTGGTAGGTACAGTGGGTTGAACAGTGGCCTCCCTTCAAAAGATATGTGAACTTCTAGAACCCGTGAATATGGCCTTATTTGGAAAAAGAGTCTTTGTGTGTGTAATTAAGCTAAGGACCTGGAGATGAGAGAATCCTGGTTTACACAGGTGAGCCCTCAATCCAATAACAAGAGTCCTTATAAGGGGAGGAAGAGGCGTCAACACAAACACACAGAGGCAGAAGCAGTAGGAAGATGGAGGCAGAGGTTGGAGTGTTGCAGCTACAGCCACCGGCAACGGAAGAGGCTATGAGTATCATCTCCTTTAGAGCTTCTAGAGGGAAGAACAACCCTGCTGACGCCTGCTTTCGGACACTGGGCCTCCAGAACTGTGAGAGAATCAATTTCTGTTGTTTTAAGTCACTGAGTTTGTGGTAATTTGTTATGGCAGCCACAGATAGCTACTAATACAGTAAGCAGAAAAGCAAAAATTCATGGAATGACTGAATAACTGAAGGACGACAGATATTAGAAATTTAATCTTAACGAAAAGGAAAGGGGGGTCCAGAGTGGTGAAGTAAATTGCCTAGGTTTTCTCAGCCCAGCATGATAGAAATATCAAATATCGTATTATTTCTCTATATTAGTGTTGGTGTACTAAGACTTACATTTGACTAGTTGTCAAGCTTTTACAATTGTCCACAGAAGACAAAAGTTTAGGTGAAAATATTGAATACTGGATAGCAATAAGATTATGAATATCTTTCTCTGGAATAAGATTAGCGTTTTTGTAAATAACTTTTTGACATCTAGTTTGTAAAAACTTTAAGAATTATTAAATGTTCCTGTCATAATCAAACTAGGGCTTCCCTGGTGGCACAGTGGTTGAGAGTCCGCCTGCCAATGCAGGGGACGCGGGTTCGTACCCCGGTCTGGGAAGATCCCACATGCCGCGGAGCAGCTAGGCCCGTGAGCCATGGCCGCTGAGCCTGCGCGTCCGGAACCTGTGCTCTGTAACAGGAGAGGCCACAGCAGTGAGAGGCCCGCGTACAACAACAACAACAACAAAACAGTATAACAGTATAATAGTGTTTAATCAAGAGGTATGAGAGGGCTTCCCCTCCCCGGTGGTGCAGTGGTTGAGAGTCCGCCTGCCGATGCAGGGGACACGGGTTCGTGTCCCGGTCCGGGAAGGTCCCACATGCCGTGGAGCGGCTGGGTCCGTGAACCATGGCCGCTGAGCCTGCGCGTCCGGAGCCTGTGCTCCGCAACGGGAGAGGCCACAATAGTGAGAGGCCCGCGTAACGCAAAATAAATAAATAAATAAATAATCAAACTAGACCATGTTTGTGAGGCATCAGTGCTCCTGATCATTTCAATTAAACGACTAGTTATTTCAATGACAGGAGAAAAAGAGGAAACAGTTAAGAATAAAAGCTAAGCATACAATTTCTGTTGGAAGATAGACATGGGTTTAAATTGTGGTTCTACCATCCAGGGACAGTGAGACCTTGGCCAAGTTATTTAACCTCTTTGTGCCTTAGTTTCCCAGGGATAAAAATTGTGTTTTCTTTAAGAAATGTGAGGATTAAATGAGACAAAGTTTTAAGGTCCAGATCACAGACCTTGGCATATCATGTCATTACTGTCTGGTGTCAGGTACATGGTAGGAGTTCAATCAGTATTTGTTGAATGTATTCACTCAAGGCAGTAGTTGGACTAAAATAATAAGATATTTTAACTATCTTGATTGTTCAAGCAGTCCCATAGCCATCATATACTTTTTTTTTAATTAACCTTTTAATACCTTGTCCCATTAACCAGAGATCATTCACTTCATATTTGCTTGCTTATAGCATTTGAGATTTTTCTAGAAATCATTGTCCCTCAGAACTTTATATAAATTGCTCCATTGTCTCTTGGCATTTAATGTTGCTGGTGAGAAAACCAGTATAATTTAAAATGTTGTGTCCTTTTTGGTGAACTGTTTTGTTTTCTTTTTCCTCTCATTCTGGGACTTTTAGGATAAACTCTTTATCACTAGTGGGTTTGTTGTTTTTTTTTTTTTTTTAAGTTTTAGAGTCCCACTTTTTTTACATTAATTTTTATTGGAGCAACATATACCTTTTAAAGTTCAGTTCAAACTATAAACTTACCTCTATGACATCATATAAAGTACAGATTCTAGATATCAAATTATTTTTATTCTTTACATCGTTTCATGAGTCATGAGACTGTCAAAGATCTATTACTAGGAGAGCCTGCATTTCCTTGAGAGTAAAAAGGTAAAATATAGTATAGCCTTCTTCCTTTTTTTTTTTTTTTAAATGTTCCTTCCTCTGAAATTGATTTCTCCTTCCTGATTGAAAAGTCTGGAATCTGTTGGCCTGCAGAGGACTTTGCAGAGGGCCCATCTGGTTAATTAGTCATCTGATTGATACTGGAGCATCAGCAGGGTGGGTTATAGATCATGGAATGAATGATCTGACACTGTATTAACTCAATGTCATCTATGTGCAGGTTCCTGGAGACTCTATGGTAGAAGCAGGCTTATAAAAAATATCTAAAGAAAAGCTGTTTGTCTATGTTATAGTCAGTTTTATTCTGAACTCATGTTGTATATTAGTCCATGAACAGGAAGTAATTGATAATATAAAGGAGTCCTTAAGAAAATTTTGGTTAAAGGGTATCACGTTGAATTCCAGTATACTTTGGACCCCCAAGCTCCAGTTCTTTTGCATTAAATTGCTGTAGGCTGGGAATTACATATTTAGGCAGTTCAAACACATACATACTTTTTTCAGATTTATTATTATAAGCATTAATTTTTTATTGAAGTATAGTTGATTTGCAATATTAGTTTCAGGTGTACAGCATAGTGATTCAGTATTTTTACGTATTATATGCCATTAAAAGTTACAAGATAACATTACAAGATAATGGCTAAAATTCCCTGATAATGGCTAAAATTCCCTATGCCATACAATGTATCCTTGTTGCTTATCTATTTCGTACATATTAGTTTGTATCTCTTAATCTCTTACCCCTATCTTTCCCTCCCCCCTTACCTCTCTCCCAGTAGTTTGTTTTCTGTATCTGTGAGTCTGTTTCTCTTTTGCTATATATATTCTGTTTGTTTTATTTTTTAGGTTCCATATATAAGTGATATCATATAGTATTTTTCTTTCTCTGACTTATTTCACTAAGCATAATATCCTCTAGGTTCATCCACACTGCTTCAAATGGAAGAATTTAATTCTTTTTTATGGCTGAGTAATATTCCAATGTGTGTATATGTATATATGTGTCTGTGGATATATATATTTCACATCTAATGTATCCATTCATTTGCCGATGAACACTTAGGTTGCTTCCATATCTTGTCTATTGTAAATAATGCTGCTGTGAATATTGAAGCTCATGTATCAAATTACTGGGTTTTTTTCCTGGTATATACCCAGGAGTATAATATGTTTGCTGAATCATATGATAGTTCTATTTTTTGTTTTTTGAGGAATCTCCATACTGTTTTCCATAGTGGCTGCATCAATTTACATTCCCACGTACAGTCTATAAGGGTTCCCTTTTCTCCACATCCTCGTCAACATTTCTTATTTGTATGGTCATTCTGAGAGGTTTGACATAGTATCTCATTTTTGTTTTGATTTGCATTTCTCTAATAATTAGCAGTGTTGAGCATCTTTTCATGTGCCTGTTAGCCATCTGTATGTCTTCTTTGGAAAAATGTCTATTCAGGTCTTCTGCCCATTTTTTGACTGGGTTGTTTCCTTTTTGATATTGTTTGTATGAGCTGTTTATATATTTTGTATATTAACTCCTTGTTGATTGCAAATATTTTCTCTCATTCTGTAGGTTGTCTTTTCGTTTTGTTGATGGTCTCCTTGGCTGTACAAAAGCTTTTAAATTAGGTCATATTTGTTTATTTTTGCTTTTATTTCTTTTGCCTTAGGAGACAGATAAAAAATATTGTTACGATTTATGTCAAAGACTGTTCTGCCTATGTTCTCTTCTAGGAGTTTCATGATTTCAGGTCTTACATTCAGGTCTTTAAACCATTTTGAGTTGTTTTGTTTGTTTGTTTGTTTATGTGGTGTGAGGAAATGTTCTAATCTCATTGTTTTACATGTGACTGTCCAGTTTTCCCAGCCCCAGTTATTGAAGAGGCTCTCTTTTCTCCATTGTATATTCTTGCTTCCTTCACTGTAGATTAATTGACCATAGGTGTGTGAGTTTATATCTGGACTATTCTGTTCCATTGATCTATGTGTCTGTTTTTGTGCCAATACCATGCTATTTTGATTTCTGTAGCTTTTGTAGTATAGTCTGATGTCTGGGAGGGTGATACCTCCATATTTTTTTTTTCAAGATTGCTTTGGAAATTTGGAGTCTTTTGTGGTTCCATACAAATTTTAGGATTATTTGTTCTAGTTTTGTGAAAAATGTCTTGGGTATTTTTATAGGGATTGTATTAAATCTGTAGATTGCTTTGGGTAATATGGTCATTTTAATGATATTAGTTTTTCCAGTTCAAGAGCATGGGGCATTTTATATTTCTTTGTATCATCTTTAATTTCCTTCATCAATATCTACCAGTTTTCAGAGTATAAGTGTTTCACCTGCTTGGTTAAGTTTATTCATAAGTATTCTTTTTGATGGGATTTTAAATGGATTTTTTTCTTACTTTCTCTTTCTGATAGTTCATTATTACTGTAGAGAAAAGCAGATTTCTGTATATTAATTTTGTACCCTGCAAATTCACTGAATTCATTTATTAGTTCTCACAGTTTTTGGATGGAGACTTTTGGGTTTTCTATTTAAAGTATCATGTAATCTGCAAATAGTGATAGTTATACTTCTTCCCTTCCAATTTTTGATGTATTTTTTTTTCTTGTCTGATTGCTGTGGCTAGGACTTAATGATAGTGTGTTAGTATGTTAGAAGTGGCAAGAGTGGGGATCCTTGTCCTGTTCCTGAATTTAGAGGAAGAGTTTTCAGCTTCTCACCATTGAGTATGATGTTAGCTATGGGTTTGTCATAAATGGCCTTTTTTAGGTTGAGATATGTTCCCTCTCTACCCATTTTGAGTGCTTTATCATGAATGGGAGTTGAATTTTCTCAAATGCTTTGTCTGCATCTACTGAGATAATCATATGATTTTTATCCTTTTTGTTAATGTGTTATCACAATGATTGATTTATGAATATTGAACTATCCTTGTGTCCCTGGAATAAATCCAACTAGATCATGGTGCGTGGTCCTTTTTATATATTGTTGAATTTGGTTTGCTAATATTTTGTTGAGGATTTTTACATCTATGTTCATCAAAGATATTGGCCTGTAATTTTCTTTTTTTGTAGTGTCTTTTTCTGTTTTGGCATCAGGGTAATGATGGCCTCATAGAATGAATAACACATATGTATTTAAATCTGATATATCAGATTTATATTTTTAAATCCATTTCATCAAAATCAAAAGTCTAAAATTCACATGGTAAGGAAAAAGTATCTATATTAATCAGAATTTTTTCCCCTCTCTTTTGATGTTGTCATAATTATTCAAATCTACTTTTGGTTGGTATTTTCTATTATAGCTTCTTACTCTATGAACACTTCAATTCATGCAATAACAGTCTTAAAAATTAACATTCATTGACAAGTTACTAGGTTCCAAGCATTGGTGAAATTACTTTATATATCTTTTCCTATTTACTCGGGTGTGTGTGTGTGTGTGTGTGTGTGTGTGTGTGTGTGTGTGTGTGTGTGTGTGTGTGTGTGTGTGTGTGTGTGTGTGTGTGTGTGTGTGTGTGTGTGTGTGTGTGTGTGTGTGTGTGTTTTAAGCCTGAAGGACTATTTAGGAAACTAGCCTAAACTCTTCATTATGCAGATAAGAAAACCAAGACACAGAAAAGCTAAGTTACTTGCCCAGCCAGGGACACCAAGATGGTTAGAAAGGTATCATTGCAAACAATAACAAATAGCAAATCTGTGACATAGAAACAAAGGTTTCTCATTCAATTCTGTGAGAAGCAGAGCTGCTCAAAGAATAAAGCTGCCTTTGAAGCAGAGGAATGCTCCATCTAAAATCAACTCTGTGGAGTGCCAAGTATGACATGATGGGGCCAACACAGCAGAAAATAAAGTTTAAAAAAACTCAAAATTATTTACAGTTCTTTGGTGCCAATCCTTAAAAAAGTCACTTTTTATGTATATTTCTAACTTGTCTTTGTTAGCTTCTCTTTGATACATTTGGAAAAGAAGTTTAACCTTCAGTATTCTTCATTTAGTCTACTTGATTAAATCAAACAACTGAATAAACAAGATAGAATCAAACAGCAGTATTCTCTGTGCTCAGAAAGCAGCACTCAAAAGGATTTTTAAAAAAGACAAATTGGAATTAGTGGATGCTCATATGCAGTACTTTATAGAATTTCTAAAATCCACTCATTTGAATGGTGGAGGGAGAAATTTTTTAAAACTTCTAGAACAGACAGTTGAATATTTGACCTGCTCTGCATGGAAGGTTTAAAAATTTACTTACAAAAAGATTGAAAAGGAAGTTTCAGATTGTGGCATTTTTGTCTTGTTGGTTCCTGCTAAAGACCTCCCTTCGGGTAGGATTTTCTTTCAAGTACTTTCACTAGAGCATATAAATCAATGTAACACTGCCCGGTAATGGTACCCTAACCAGGTGAAATATCACAAGGCTATAAAACACTACTTTTAGCAAAGGTTCCAACTTTGCCCCTACATCATCAATGGGATGTCAACTTGAAAGTCCAGTTATGTTAGGGGCATTAGAGAGAAAAGGAAAAGAAGATAGATGAAAGAGGCCAGAAAGTGAACAATTTAAAATGAAAAGTTTATGGGACAAGCACAGCTAGATCTCTTAGCTCTATGGAAATAGAGTTGAAGATAAAGTAGAAAAAATGGAAATGTTATGAGAAGAGGAAAGGGCACTGCCTTATGTTTGACTCTCCAAGAAAAACTCTGACATGGCGGTTAATTGAAAAGTGCTCTTGGGAGGTGCTCTTACAGGTGTAAGAGAATGAGAGAAACATAATTGGGCAAAGGGAGAAGTTGCAATGCATCGGCAAAGATGCCTCAGTCAATCCTATAGGAAGCCCTGAATCTGGGATGGCCCTTCAGAGGTGTCCCAAATCAAAGCAAGCAGGTGCGGACTTTGACCCCTGCATCAACCAGTCATTCTGTGCTGACTGGCCTTAGGAAGAGGCCAAAATCTGATAGGTCTGAGCACCTAGTCACCACACCCTTTTCAGGCCACAATAATTTTGCCTGTTCATCTATTGTCAAAATTGGCCAGGGAAAAACCATGGAATGCCAAAGTATCACTTGGATTCCAAACATATTCTTTGCTGATTGTCCTTGTATAACAGAACCCTACCTCTTCCTGAGCATCAGGGTTAATTACTTCAGCCAAGGCAGTGACTCCTCTGATTACTTCCTGCACTCTTGGAAGGAGCATGAAGTGACCAGATAGCAGTCATAGGTTAAAATTTAATGGGACTCTAACTACCCCCCTTTTGAATGGTTTTCCCCTGAAAACTACATCTACATTGCTTAAAGTTCCAGAGATAGAAAGCAAAAATTCCACAATGGGTCCCTGGGAGTAAGGTTCGTCCTCCTCCAAGCTGGCCTTTCAGCTGCAATTTCAAAAGGTCATTCCATAACTCTCACGCACACAACTTTGGCATAGTGGAGTATATGGTAGGACCTACGGCACCTATTATTCTGTGCCCATTTTCATACTTGCTTTTCGGTGAAAAAAAATCCCTCGGTCTCAGATTATTTTGTGTTTTTCCATGTCATTTAAACAAATGCTCTGTAAACCCTCTCGTAGTGTAACTAGTCAAAGCCTTGTGGGCAGAAGAGGCAAACCCACACCAGGAAAATACATCCATTCTAATCAAAAATTGACTTTGTCCCAGGGTACAAAGTGTCTAATAAAAACATTTGTCACAATGTAGGTTTGCGGGATTCTTTGAGAGATTTTGCTGTATTCATGACTTAATATTAGTTTCTTTTAATGGTAGGTTGTACATTCAGAATGAATCAGCATTTGGGAATGGAATCCCAAGATGTTTGGTCCACACACGGGTACATTTATGACACCATAGCTGTTGGGATGCTTGATGACAGATAGGGGCTGACATCAAATGGCCAAGTCAATCTATCTGTTTGGGTTTTTCATGCCTCTTTGATAGTAGATACTCTCTTGAGGGCATTATCATGTGATTTAAAGTTAATGATTTATGTTTACTCCCATATGTCTCTCTACATATATCTTCTCCATTCCTTTTGTCCCCAGCTTCCCAGTCTTTCTCCTTCCAGGCCCCTGACCAACCAAGACTTTTGCCACTGCCAGAGTCTTTGTGTAATCTTACCTCGGGCTACTTTTTTCTTCCAACATAAAGTGGGTAATTGATTACACTACCTGAATCCGCCCATTGGGTGGATTTCCCTTCACCACTGACTTAGAACCACCCCCATGTGGGGCTGAATCAGCAGTCCATTTTCAGTGTGTACCCACACACTGATGTGACTGATCAGTGAATCAAACTTGCCCTTTTGCCTTCTCTATCACTTACGTATAAGGGACCCCCATATGGCCATAGGTGTGAACTGAAGGAGAGGTGCTGGCACAAGGGTAAATAATAACATGGTGGTCTGGGCCACTCTTGCAACTTCCTCACGTTTACTTATGCCTTCTCATTCCCACCGGTGACTAATCCCAGATGTGTCTCTCCCATCTTATTACAGATTGTTGCTGGACACCTTCAAACTTATGATTTAGTGCTTATGACAGAAACCAGCTTGGGATAGGCAGTTATTTGATGTCCCATAGACAGTGGCCTGTTGCTACCAGAGTGATAAGCATCAGCAGTTGTTTTTTGAGTTGTATATAGTTCTTTAAGGCAGATAGCCTGATGTTGCTCCAGAAACTGAGCTGTCTGTGCAGTGACTCTCCTATATGGTCTTGCCTTAAGTCCCACAATATATTTTTTTCCAACCACAGATAGGTATCTGTTATTATACGGTCTGCCAGGTTGCATAGACCTGCTACAGAGTTCTCTCCTGCTCTAGAACCCACAACAAGCTGTCAGCTTTTCATGCTACTCAGTAAATGGTTTGAAATAGTATCCATAGGCATAGAATATGCTGCCTCTAGAGCCCAAAGAGTCTTACCAGGCATTATGTTTCCTTCTTTGTGGTGGAAATTATGTGATGCAATAATTTGCCCTTTATTTTAGGAGAAGATGCACTGATATGCCTCAGACCAAGGGTCCTCTGAAGACCTCACTGATATGGCAGACTCCTAAATATTCACATGAGTGGACCGATGTGTTCCAAATTGTCCAGACTCCTTCAGACTGTATTAGACAGAGGGAAGAAGAGTTAATATAGCCTTAAGACAAGACCATAACTGTGTACTGTTGTCCATCCCACATGAATTCAAACTGCTTTTGATCCTTCTTCCTGATTAAGATGGAAGAGAACACAGTGGTAGTATTCCAGGTATATGAAACTGCATTCATCTGCTCTATCAGGGATACTACATCTGATGCCCCAGATGCATTAGGACAAATACTTGTTTGAGTTTGCAGCAGTGCACTGTAATTCATCAAGATCTGTGTAGTTTTTATAGGGGCCAGACTGGTTAATTAAATGGTCTTTTAAATCTTTGAGTGGCACTAATTTCTACAAATACTCCCCATTTGATTTTCCCCATTATGCTGTCACTCCAGAAACCAAGGAACCAACGTGAGTTCAGCCAACCACCATGCAAATCCACTGTCATTACATGTTTGGTGGCCAGGGAAATGATCACGAGATGGATTCATGGACGAATTGTGACCTAGAACTGGGATAGGGTATCCTTAATTACCTTGCCTATATCTGCTCATGTACTTCAACAACTCTAACAAGAGAGTCATGATGTGATGCTTAAGTCTCCACTGATTAATGTCAAAAGGCCTCACATTGTCTAGGTATTTCCTTTCCTTAATGTTATCTGAAGAAATGGCCATAGATACCTTTGGAGAAGCATCAAGTGAATGATTACCATATACCCTTTCCATGATGTTGCAACATCTCTCTTGATCAAGGGGATCAAACCCTTGCTTCAGTCAGTAGGTCCTGGATGTGAGCATTGACTCAGGTCTGATAACCCAGATCAAGGGATCTTGACTTTTTATTGGTAGAGCTAAGTTCAGCCTCCTGATCTTGCATGCATGATTTCTTTAGATTATATAGATTGAGAAATTCTCTTGTTGACTGCCTATTTATCTTGTACCAGGATCTCTATTCTAGTAACTATCTCCATAGTGCTCTGCATGTTGAGCCACTCTGGCTACCACTCTCATCTTCTTAAAGCTAAAAGGAAAAGCTTATGAATAATCTAAAAGGATTAATGTTAGGTGTCAATAATTCGCCAACAGTAAAGGCTACGAGATGTAGGATTACTTCTCCACTGCCGAATGAATCTCCTAGGCTACCTCATTTCTTTCAGTATAGCTGAATACAGATAAGTCTAAAGAGAACAGAAATTGAAGTAATGCAGAACATGCCCGCAAGTTAATGATTCAAGTTCCCCACTCCTGAAAGAAGAGCTTCCCAGTATTGGGGCCCCATTGAAATGTCTAAGAAATCATGGTGTTGATCCCATCTATATAAATCCCTGGGGTTTGCTGATGTTTTTCTTGTATCTAAACCAATATTTTCTATTTAAAAAAAAAAGAATGTTTAGGAAGCTTGTTGTAAAAAAAAAAAAAAAAAAACACACACACACACACAAAGACGAGCTCATCAACTTACTAAGAAATCCATTCCTAAAATCTTAACTCTGAGTAAGCCATTTTGACCCCTGTTGGACACAGTTTCCTCATCTATCAATGAGCGAGTCAAAATTATTTGAAGACCTCCATAAGTATGTTTTGGTTTTTTCCTGTACAAATAGCAGGTACATGGATTGCCATCTCTGATTCATAATTGCAGAAAAGCCATACCGCAGTCATGTCCTATTACATTTCAGATTAATTTAGGAGTACCTTTGGGGGGTAATGAATGTTGTCTGGCTCTTCTAAAACTAGCTCTATCATTCTGATGTTCTAGGGAAAACAATACAAGAATCACCTATGGATACTTTTAGCCAGGAAGTATATAGCTATAGAGAATGATCACTGCCTCATGAGAGTCAATTATATGCATCTCTCTTCTAAATTTTGTATTCAGTGATGTTACATTGGTAGCTTGATTTGCCCCATGGTGGGAGTACTTATACTTTGGAAATCAACAAACATTATAATTCAGGGCTTTTTCTTTTCTTTTTTATTTTAAAGCTGGATGCTAATGATTTCTACCTGAAAACAAGAAGGTGAAACTAGGTGACCAAAGAATTACTTGAGGCCTTAAGATAAATCTTCTTTCAAGCCAAGAACTTGGATTCCTTCTAGAAATTAAAGGACAGTTTCTTCCAGAGGAACATGAGTGGTGCTAGGGATAGTGAGATTTTTATCTAAACTGGTAGGAATAGGATACTTGAATATTTTTAATAGTTTAAATATACCATCCACTTTAAAAAGTCATATATACGTGGAATCTAAAAAATACAACCAACTAGTGAATAAAATGAAGCAGACTCACAGATAAGAAAACAAACTAGTGGTTACCAGTGGGGAGAGGGAAGGGGGGGGCAATAAAAGGGTAGGGTTAAAGGGCTTCCCTAGTGGCGCAGTGGTTGAGTCCGCCTGCCGATGAAGGGGACCCGGGTTCGTGCCCCGGTCCGGGAAGTTCCCACATGCCACGGAGCGGCTGGGCCTGTGAGCCATGGCCGCTGAGCCTGCGTGTCCAGAGCCTGTGCTCCGCAACGGGACAGGCCACAACAGAGGCCCGCGTACCGCAAGAAAAAAAAAAGGGTAGGGTTAAAAAAAAAAAGGGTTATTATGGGCTTATATGAAATCATCTAAGTGAAACTTTTGAAAATTGTAAAGCACTATAGAACTTAAAGTATCTTTCATTCAATGAAAAAAAAGGCATATATAGGTGAAACCCAAAGTTCTTATTCTATTTGTAAGCAGTTCATTTCAGCTTATATACTCTAAAAAGGGAGGCAACAGAGTTGAGAATTTTTATTAAATTAATAGATATACTATCATTCAAAATGGATTATCAGTCAAAATGGATTCTATCTCCTTCAACCTCCAAGAAAAAAATTTCTCCAACAGGATTCCTATAGATAGGAGATTAGATTACATTTGTCCTTGGGTCTTTTGCTTTTCTCTCCTCTTGTCTTGCTTCTGTCTTTAGCATCAACTTAACTTCTAATTGAGGATGGACAGGAATAGAATGAAAAGGCAAATCTCCATTCTGTCAATTTTTTCTATCTGTAATAGATTTCTAGAATGATTTGGTAGAAATAAAGTAAAAATCTTAAAATCTTTGAAGTATGTCTAATTATCAGAAATTCTATTATATTTATAATTATTTAACTATTTATAATTCTCTTATGTCCCCAGTCCTAATATGTAATATTTACCCTAAAGAGTAATAGTTGTTGTTTTTTAGTGACTTCCTTGGACAACTACTAATTGTAATAATTGCCTGAACCATGCATTTTGACACTGGATAATATTGAAATCAAGTGCTTTGTTAATGCTGCTTAGTATTGTCTTCATTTTTGATATGCCTAAATGGTGTTTCTGCCAACAGAATATTTTTGATACTTCATGGGTATCCAACCACAGCAACCAAAATTATAAGTAAAAACTAAGAAAACAATAAATATCCAATCAAATTAAGCTATGATGATCACTTCTGCTCAAAAAGGATTGAATTTAGTAAGGAACTATTTAGAGGCAATTACATTGTTTATTAAGCCAATTGCCTAAAATTTGGGTTAGCTAAGAGGTGACGGGGTTGCCTTTTTTTGGTAAGATAATGAGGGGCAGTTGGTGCTCCTCCATTACAGAAAACTAAAAAGCCAATGAACTCAAAACAGTTTTTTGAACTATAAAAGTATATATTCATTATTCACTCCTCAAATGTCTATTGTTGGTCTATAATAAAACAGATACTAGACAAAAATATGAGAGTAAAGCAAAAATTACCAAAATGACTAATTTTAAATGTTATAAAATAAGTATAGGACTTTTACTGGATAAGCCTAAATCTTATTTGATTGATTTAATCAAAGTAATGTTGTAATTTAATTTTACCTCATATTAGATCTCTCTTCGAGACAGTCAAGCCATTCTAGGGAATGGCTAATAAGCAATTTGTCATAAGAGATACTCTGAGGACTTTAACTTCTCTATTTTAGCCAAACAAAACACACTTCTCAGCTTGTAGGATCAGAATAACATGCTTATTTCTTCCCTGAATCTAACATCATTTCATGCAAAATGAACTCCTCAGTATGGGTTCTTTCCTTTTAGGAACTGATACTCCATTATTTAAATACCACCTTATCTTTTTCTTTTTTAAATACTTTATTGAGATATGACTGACATACAAAAAGATGTAGATATTTAATATATTCAACTTGATGAGTTTGGAGATAAATATACCTCTGTGAAATCATCACCACAATATATGCCATAAACATTTATCATCTCCAAAACTTTCCTCCTGCCCTCTTTTTTTATTTTTTCCTTGTGATTAGAATATTTAATATAAGATCTACCCTCTTGGCGAGTTTTTAAGTACACAATACAGTACTGTTAACTGTAGGCACTATGTTAGATGGTAGATCACTCAGATGTATTTATCTTGTATAACTGAAACTTTGTATCTTTGACCTCTCTGTTGTCCTCTCCTGCCAGCTTCCAGCAACCACCATCCTATTCTCTGATTCTGACTTTGACTATTTTAGATTCCTCATATAAGTGGTATGGTGTAATATTTGTCCTTTGCATCTGACCTATTTCACTTGAGTATAATGTCCTCCACCTTCATCATGTTGATGTAAATGACAGGATTTTCTTTTTTTTTTTAAGGCTGAATAATATTTCATTGTATATATATACTACATTTTCTTTATCCATCTATACATCAATAGACATTTAAGTTGCTTCCATGTCTTGGCTATTGTGAATAATGCTGCAATGACTATGGGAGTGTATCTTTGAGCTCCTGATTTAATTATTTTGGATATATACTCAGAAGTAGACTCTCTGGATCATATGTTATCTCTATACAGCAGGTTCTTATTAGCTATCTATTTTATATATAGTAGTGTATATATGTCAATCCCAATCTCCCAATTCATTCCACCCCACCACCACCACTTTCCCCCCTTGGTGTCCATACATTTGTTCTCTACATCTGTGTCTCTATTTCTGCCTTGCAAACTGGTCCATCTGTACCATTTTTCTATATTCCGCATATATGCGTTAATATACGATATTTGTTTTTCTCTTTCTGACATTTCTATTACTTCTTTCTTTTTTTAAGAAACCACCACACTGTTTTCCATAGTGGTTGTACCATTACATTCCCACAATCACTGTGCAAGTGTTCCCTTTTCTCCACATCCTAGCCAACACTTTTGATTTTTTTTTTATAATAGTCATCCTAATAGGTGTGAGGTGATACCTCACTGTGGGTTTTATTTGCATTTCCCTGAAAATTAGTAATGTTAAGAATTTTATTTTTTAATTTACATTTAGTTCTACGTGGTAGGTAGAATTCTAAGATGATGTACAATGTCACTTGCTGTCTTCAGTTCTGTCCCCTGGACTGTGTACAGAACTTACGATTGTGATAAAATAATCAAGGGGGTGATATTGGATGTTATACTGCAAAATGAATATTGTAGATGCAATTTAGTTTACTTATCAGTTGACATTGTTAATCTAAAAGGAGATTATCTGGATCGACCTGACCTAATCACATGAGCTCTTTACCTGTGGGTCTAAATGTGAGAGGCATTGGAAATCACAGATTCAAAATAGCCGACATGTTCTACTGCTGGTCTTGAAGGAGCAAATGCCATGTTATGAAGAGGGCCATGTGGCAGGCAGCAGTGAGTAGTCTCTAGGAGCTGATAAGAGCCTCTGGTTGCTGTCCTACAACTGTAGGGAACTGAATTCTGTCAACAACTTGAATGAGCTTGGGAGAGGTCTCCAAGCATTAGGTTGGACTGTAGTCTCGGCCAAAACCTTGGAGAATTAATACATTCAGAATGATTTGTGAATATATTATTATGTCCAAAACATTGCATAGTGCCACTAAAAGGGAACAATTAGGGAAAATTTTTCGAAAGGTTGAAAACTCTCATTGCTATTTAAAAAAAATAAAACTAAATAAACAGACTGAAAAATAAGTATTTGGAAAATTTCCAGAAAGAAAAAGATATATGGAAAATACAAGAAACCTCAAGTATTAACCCAAGAGGTCTAATATTCATTCAACAATAGTCCTAGAAAGAGAAAATTTCCAACGATTGAAAGAGCCAAGTCTTTAGATTCAAAGAGCTCACTGAAAATCCAATACAATGAGTGAATAACACACACACAGAATTACCATTGAACTACAAATTTTCAAGGAGTCTGAAGAGAAGGAAACTTGTATGAAAATATTCTAAAATGTTTTTGAGATTAAATAGAAAGTCCACCTACAAAGGAATGTGAATCAGATTAGAATCTTCTCATCAGCAACCCCAGATTCTGGGGGTAGGGGACAGTGGGGAATGAACTGATGTTTTTCAAGCAAGTTCTGAGAGTGAAAATAACTTTTAATCTAGAAGTCTGTAGACAGCTAAAATATTAATCTGAAATAATGTCATGATAAACATATTTTCAGACATGGAAGAAAGTTCACCTTCAATGTACTTTTTTTTTCCTTAGCAACTTGCTTAGGAATGCACTCCAGCAAAAGAATGTCCTCTTAATCAAGAAGATGAAAATACAGCAACCAGGAAACAACTAATCCATCTCAGGAGAGCAGTGGAGGATTATTGTGGAATAACCACAGACTGAGGGAACAAGTTCCAAAGTCTAAGGGCTCTGACAGGGAGGTCTCCAGGGCAAAAACTGGAGTCAGTAGACTACTAGAAGACATAACTAGAAGTTTTCTTTTTAAATTAGGGATATAATAAAGAAAAATAATGCAAGGGGAAAAAAATTAGAAATTCTAGGGGGAAAAAATTTCCCCTCAAATTTGTAATCTAGATATGATATAAACTAAACTGATTTTAAATAATTGAAGCATTTTAAAAATTCATTTGGGGCTTCCCTGGTGGCACAGTGGTTAAGAATCCACCTGCCAATGCAGGGGACACGGGTTTGAGCCCTGGTCCAGGAAGATCCCATATGCCACAGAACAACTAAGCCCATACACGACAACTACTGAGCCTGTGCTCTAGAGCCCACAAGCCACAACTACTGAGGCCCACATGCCACAACTACTGAAGCCCACGCACCTAGAGTCCATGCTCCGCAACAAGAGAAGACACCGCAATGAGAAGTCCGTGCACTGCAATGAGAAGTCCGTACACTGCAATGAAGAGTAGCCCCCCGCTCGCCACAACTAGAGAAAGCCCGTGTGCAGCAACGAAAACCCAACACAGACAAAATAAATAAATTAATTAAAAAAATTCATTTGACCTTAATGCTGGAAGCATCCTTTTTAAAGTATTCTAGAGGTTGCAACATCCTAAAGAAAGAATTCAGCCTACCTGGCCTCTTTATTAAGCAATATTCATACCTTCACAACATAGTTATAACAATATACTCTCCAACATAACCAACTTTTTACCTAGGCTGCAAGTAAAGCCGTGGGTACCATTTCAAGTCATAGAATTGAATGTAACTATCAACAGTCCTGACAATGTAAAAGGTTAGCTGGCCAAAGATGGAATTTGGGAGATGAGAAAATGGTTATGTGCAGGAGAGGAATTTAAGGAAAGTGAAGTCTTTAATATGTGCATCTTACAAAATAGTAAGTTAAAGGATATTGTCAAAAGTGTCATGCTATGAAAAATCTAAGTTTAACCATGATCTTATTTAAAAATTTTAAGGTATTGTCAAATAGGAGAACAAGAAAGGAGAAAAGGGTATTCTAAGAAAAATAATCCCATCTTTCAGTAAGGAGGAATTAATAGATATTGCCTCAAGAAATGGGGTTGTACACACATTAACTAGAGTTGCTGAATTCACTGCAGACCTAAAAGCTGACACTGATGCATCAGGTTTCCGGGGGAGAGGTGTCAGGAAACTTTTTATCATAGATTCTTCTGTATTATTTGGTTTTTCATAAGTATGAGTGACTTTGGTAAAGCATATTATTTTAAGCTTGATTGTATTGGACTACTAGTAGAAAAAAATTAAATTTGAAAGCAAAGGTGTAAAATATATAGCCAAACACTTCAAATACTGACATGTTTATACACATTTTTACAAATAAGGTATATATTAACAGTTTTCTCCCCAGCTTTATTGAGATATTGATATAATGTAAGTTTAAGGTGTATAACATGATTTAACATATGTATACACTATGAAATGATTACCACAATAATTTTAATTCAGGTCTTCTCACTTAATTATCAATTTTTTTGTTGGTGATGGTGATAAGATTTAAGATCTACTGTCTTAACAATTTTCAAGAATATAGTACAGTGCTGTTAATCATAGTCACCAGGCTGTAATTAGATCCCCAGAACTTATTATCTTATAGCTAGAAGTTTGTACTCTCTGAGTACAAACTTGGCTAAGATTTTTCCCATACACCCCACCCACAGTCCCTGGCAACCACCATTCTACTCTCTATTTCTCTGAGTTGGGCTTTTTTAGATTCCACATGTAAGTGAGAACATATAATATTTGTTTTTCTCTGTCTGACTAATTTCACTTAGTAAAATGTCCTCGAGGTTCATTCATGTTATTGCAAAAGGAAGAATTTTCTTTTTTGGGGGGCTGAATAATATTCCATTGTGTATATATACACATCATGTCTTTTTTAATCCATTCATCCATCAGTAGACACTTAAGTTATTTTCATGTCTTGGCTATTGTAAATATTGCTTCAATGAACATGGAGGTGCAGTTATCTCTTTGAGATAGTGATTCAATTTCTTTCATATATATACCCAGAAGTGGAATGGCTGGATCATGTGGTAGTCCATTTTCAATTTTTTGAGGAACCTCCGTACTGTTTTCTATAGCAGCTGTACCAATTTACATTCCCACCAACAACGCACTAGGATTCCCTTTTCTCTGCAGCCTTGCCAACACTTGTGTTTCTTATCTTTTCCATAATGGCCATTCTAACAGATGTGAGATGATATCTCATTGTGGTTTTGATTTGCATTTTCCTGATAATTAGTGATGTTGAGCATCTTTTCATGTATCTGTTGGTCATTTGGAGGTCTTCTTTGGAAAAATGTCTATTCAGATATTCTGCCCATTTTTAGTCAGTTTTATTTTTGTTTTGTCTTTTCCTATTGAGTTGTATTAACCCCATATCAGATAGATGGCTTGACAATATTTTCTCCCATTCTGTAGGTTGCTTTCTCATTTTTTTTTCTTTTGTTGTGCAGAAGCTTTTTAGTTTGATGTGGTCCCCCTTGTTGATTTTTACTTTTGTTGTTGCTTGTGCTTTTGGTGTTATATCAAAAAAAAAAAAAAATTATTGCCAGAAACTATGTCAAGGGAATTTCCCCTTATGTTCCTTCAGTATTTTTACAGTTTGGGGTCTTACGGTTAAGTCTTTATAATCCATTTTGAGTTAATTTGTAGGTATTGTAAGATAGGGGTCTGATTTCATTCTTTTGCATGTGAATATCCAGTTTTCTATACACCATTTATTGAAGAGATTTTTCTTTCCCTATTGAGTATTAGCTCTTTTGTCAAATGTTAGTTGACCAGATATTTGTAGTTTTATTCTGGGCTCTCAATTCTGTTCCATTGATCTACATGTCTGTTTTTATGCCAGTATAATAATTTTTTGATTACTGTAGCTTTATAATAAAGTTTGAAACCAGGACATGTGATGCCTCTAGTTTTGTTCTTCTTTCTCAAAACTGTTTTAGCTATTCTGGGTCTTTTGTGGTTCCATAAGAATTTTAGGATTTTTTTTCCATTTCTTTGAAAAATGCCATTGGAATTTTGATAAGATTAGATTGAATCTATAAATGCCTTTGTGTAGTATAGACATTTTAATGATATTAATTCTTCTGATTCATGCACATGTGATATCTTTCATTTATTCAATTTCTTTCATCAATATCTTATAATTTTCAGTCTATAGATCTTTAACCTCCTTGGTTAAATTTATTCCTATTATTATTTTTAATCCTATTGTAAATGAGATTGTTTTTTCTTTATTTCTTTGTCAGGTAGTTTTGTAAGTGTACAGAAACACAACTGATTTGTATATGTTGATTTTGTAGATGAAGGTTTTATATGTCAGTGATTATACTGTTAGCCCTAGTAGGTTACAGAACTGACACACATTTAAGCTAACCAGGTAAACTTACGTACAATGAGGTATTAGACTTTAAAATAATAATTAAAAGCTCTTTCTATTTAGTTATCCTATTGATAGTTTCTACTCCAGAATGGCCTCTAAATTAACTTCCAAATTTCAAATAGATCATAACTTACATAACTAACTCCCAATACTGTAAATAATTTTACTGAGCATAATTAATAAAATTGACCATCTGCCTTGCTGAGCTTGAATAAGGGAGAATGAACAATGAGATACAACCCAGCAATAATAATGAGGCGAGAGTATTCAGGATGCAGTTCTGAGTCTCAAACTCAACCACATGCAAATGGCTTGTGAAGAATAAATGGATTTTTGTTCTTTTACCTTAATAATGGTCTCCATTTCCACCACAGAACTTTTCTTTTTTCTTAACCCATATACTTTCGGTAAAAGCACATTTACCAAATACCATTTATTGAAAACACTGTTCTATATTCAAGTGAGTATCAGTATGTATTGGAAAAGGAGATATGTGTAGATGCTATGCATTTGACTGACCTTTTAAGCCCTGACTTCCTTGTGTAGAGGAGATAACACTTAATAAAGTCAAAGTCTTTAACTTTTAAAAATCAGAATGTCATAGCTTTGAAGTATGTGAAATAAAAACTGGCTTTCCTAGTACTGTGAAAGCTTCAACTTGACTCTGCTTTTAGAGCTTTAAAAAAAATCGAAAGACTTAGTTTGGGTGTATAATTCCTTGCTTTTTTATAAATATGAATTGCTTAAAGAAATTATTTTTACTATTGGTAAAAATGACAGGTTCTTTTGAAAATCTACTGTATTCAATATGATTCTACACCTTTCTTTAATATTATCCAAAAAACAGGGTCAATATTTTAAAGTTTAATGTTTCTCTTACTTTTATGAATTAGTGAAGATTAAGATTAAATTTGAGTCTTTTTTAACGTGAGCTTATCTAAGGTGTCATTCAAATAATGGTTCATATGTGGTTTGTAACATGGGAATTTAATACAAGTCATTCCTATGTGCATGACTCCGTTCTTGTAGCTGAATTACATACAAAGCTGGAACTACCAAAAATATACTTGCAGTTTCAGACCAAACTATCCTCTGACATCATCCCTGTTAACAAAGAAGGAAATAGACACAATCCTGAACCACTAGCTCCAGATGATCTTGCTCGTTGTCTGATATCCCCTTGTTCTAGTAACTGGGATCTTAATTTATACACATTTGTATAAACCCTCCCCTTGAACCTCAGTTCAAGTGAATAAGTTATTCTTTATTCCAGTCATTTATTTATTTATTGACCAATTTATCAGATTTTTGTATGCCTATTATATTCTAGGCACATGCCTCTCTGTTAATCTATCATGAAGAACAATAATTCTTACTTTAGTCAACTTAAAGTCTAATGGGAGAGTAAAGTAGTCTTATTTGACTATTGAACTCAGTATCCCAGTTGTGCTTCCAGAACCTAGTCTTTCTAATACTTCTAGGACTAGAGTCCTAGTATCCCTATCCCTTCACAGTTGGATATCAACAGCTTTCTGTTGAAGTTGACTTGCCATTTGCCTGCACTGTGATCTGCTATTGGTCCCTGTCTTGAGCACAGATGCAGACCCTATAAATATTTCTAATTTCTTGGATGTGATAGCTCCTATTCTCTCTGTCTTAGTGACAAACCAGCTTCCATTAGACTCTCATCTCTCCCTTTGCCTCCTTTCTCACTGTCTTTGCCTTAACTCAGACTCTTTATCTCTTTCCTAGACTAAATTTTCTTCTAAACAGTCTTGCTGTCTTTTTTTTTTCCACTCCAGTATATAATCTATCTGCTCTATTTTTTAATTAACATAACTTGCATCAGAAATGCACAAATCCTAAGTGTGAAGTAGTATGAATTATTATAAAGTGAATATACACCTGAAACCACTACTCAGGTCTAAGAATAGAACATTACCAGCATCTCAGAAGCAACCCACAAGCACTCTCCCAATCATTTTCTGCTCCCTTATCCCCAGTGGTAACCATTATCCTGACCCCTTGCCGTTTTACGGTTCAGGGAGAACTGGCAGCTTCAGATTTCCCCCAGGATCCACAGATCTCCAAAAACCAAGTTCCTCTACCAGATCTGCTTTCCTTGGGCCTCCCTTCTGGGCTCCGATGGCCTTTTCAGTAGATGGCTCCTATCATGATGAAGGAATTGCTTGAGCTCTCTCCTAAGGTAGCCCCATAGTGACTTCACATTCATCCAGAGCACATGGCCCTCTGCCCTTCCTAAAGCACCATACATTAGTTTGGCTTATTGAACAGCAAACAGACAGAGGCACATAGTATATATTCTGTACTCAGCTTCTTATGCTCAACTTCACATCTTAGAGACTCATCCCATTTTCTTTCTTTTTTTAACATTAGGCATAGTTCATTCAGTGCATTGCTTGCAGAATTCCATTGTATGAATAGTCCACAAATTATTTATCCATTGTATTGTTGACTAACATTTGAGTTTCCAGCTTAGCCTTTTACAAATAATGCTGCTGTGAACATTCATGTAAAAATTTTCAGTACACATGTGCATATAATTTCTGTTGGGTTATGTTAGGTATAAAATATTTTTGAAATAGTATTTATATGTTCAGGTTTAATAATTGTCAAACAATTATCTAAAGTGGTTGTACCAAATATACTCTCACCAGAAGCTTATGAGAATGTCCACCTGCTTTCAAACACTTGGTCTTGTCAGTCTCAAATTTTAGCTATTCCAGTGCGTGTGTAGTGATGTTTCATTATGTTCTTGATTTTCACTTCTCTGATGACTAGTGTGGTTGAGCAGTTTTTCAAGTATTTATTGGCCATCTTGGTATCATCTTTTATGAAGAGTTTCTGGCTTAAGTCTCTTGCTATTTTTCTTTTGGGTTTCGTAAATGGTTTTAAATCGTAGCCACAAATTCTTTGATGCTCCCCCTATGGAAAATGGGGTCTATGTTCTCTCCTCCTGAATCTGCACAGACTCGTGATTTCTTCAATAACAGAATAGTGAGGAAGTGATGCTGTGTGATTTCTGAGGCTAGGTCATAAAAAGCCATTCACCTTCTACAGCATTCACTGGAGAACTTGCGTTTGGAGCCCTGAGCCACAAGGTAGGAAACTACAGTCTTAAAGGAGTCCTGTGTTAGCACTCCTGTCAATAGCTAAGCCCACTTTTCCAGCCATTCTCAGCAAGGCACCAGATGTGTGAGTGAAGCTGTTCTGGACCCTCAAGACTACCTCATTCTCCAGCTGAAATCTGCTTGGGATTTACTGGGTTTCTTGATTCTGTAATTTATCTCTTCTAACAAATCTGGGGAAATTTCAAATATTATTTCTTCAAATATTTTTTCTTCCTCATTCTTTTTTTCTCTCTTTTGGGACTCCAATTAGACATATAATAGACCCTCTGATACTGCCTCACAGGTCCCTGGAGCTTCGATTTTTTTTAGCATCTTTTATTTCTCTGTCCTTCAGATTATATAGTTTTATTATTTTCACACCTCCTCTATCTTTACTCTGTCATCGCCATTTTGCTTTTAAGCCCATCTAGTGCATTTTTATTTCAAATATTGCATTTTTCCGTTCTAGAATTTTCCTTTCTACTTAAGCTTAGTAAGCAGGCTTCAGGAGAACTTCCCTGAGTAGATATGTGTTTTGTCATGTGAGTGAGATAAGAATTGTCTGACCTGACCTTGGAGAAATCTGAAACTGAAAAGTTATATGAGGTTGGCTGGGTCGGAAGTGAACTCCACACTAATAAATAGAGGCAGGAAATTGTGCGTATTTCTCTCGGTCTACATGTTGTCTCCTTGCAAGTCTCAGATTCATCTCAAGAGGGACTCTAAGAGAATCTCATGGAAGCCACGTAATTCCAACTTAATAATGACCTTTTGGGGACTTCCCTGCTGACACAAGTGGTTAAGAATCCTCCTGCCAATGCAGGGGACAAAGGTTTGAGCCCTGGTCCAGGAAGATCCCACATGCCACGGAGCAACTAAGCCCGTGCACCACAACCACTAGAGCCCGTGCTCTGCAGCAAGAGAAGCCACCGCAACGAGAAGCCTGTGCACTGCAACAAAGAGTAGCCCCCGCTCACCACAAGTAGAAAGCCCACACACAGCAACGAAGACCCAATGCAGCCAAAAATAAAATAAAATAAATAACAATGGCCTTTTGGAAGCTCAGAGGTTGAAGAGGAAGTTGTTGACAGCCAGCAGGAGTAAAGGCAATACCATATCGATGGATCTGCAGTAAGCATTCTGACCCCAGCACCCCTTAGATTTTCTCTAAGAAATCTCCAAAGGAGACCCATGAAAGAAAGATAACCTTCTCTGAACTCAACCTGGAGTTGCCCCAAAATGTCTGCTGAGAATAATTGGATTAAGAAAAGAAATAAAATGAACCAGACACTTCTCCTCCACTGCACCCAGCTAGCAGATCTGAGCTGAATGAGGGGATAAGCATTCATTGGACGAGAGCAGGGGTTTTGATACTGTATGGGAATGGGGACATGTGATGAATAGTCTGGAATAAAGTCTCTTGTAATCTAACAGTTAACAGAAAAGCTATGGAAATTTTCTAATGTTTTCATTTAAGAACTAGGAGGAAAAATGAATGTACAAATCAAATCTGAAATTACAAAAGGAGAAAGAACAAGGTTTGTGTCTGCCTGTATGTATGTATACACATATATGTATTGTAGGATCACTTCTTTCACTTCTATCAAAGCATGTCCATATATTAAAGTTACCTATCATATATCATATACGATCATATATTTATGCATACATATTTTTTTTATATATATACATATATAAAAACACTGAAATATTGACCGTATATGATGAGATAATTTTGTTATCCATGTTATTTTTTTTTTTTAGTTTTTACTTTAACTTTCTACAATTAACATGTATTTGGGCTTCCCTGGTGGCGCAGTGGTTGGGAGTCCGCCTGCCGATGCAGGGGACACGGGTTCGTGCCCCGGTCCGGGAAGATCCCACATGCCGCAGAGCGGCTGGGCCCGTGAGCCACGGCCGCTGAGCCTGCGCGTCCGGAGCCTGTGCTCTGCAACGGGAGAGGCCACAGCGGGGAGAGGCCACAGCGGCGAGAGGCCCGCGTACTGCAAAAAAACAAAAAACAAACAGAATGTATTCTATTTACATCATAAAAAAGCAACATAATTTCTTTTTAAATGGTATATAAGTTAATAGTTTCTGTTAATCAAGTATCCCAGATATCCTGAGTCCTTAAAGTTATCACCATTTTTAAAGTTTTAATTTTAATGATTTAGAGAGACCAAGTATTTTATTGTCGTATATTTGAAGGATAAATCACATATTAGTTCCCTTGATTAAGTGATACACTTGATAATACACAATTGCTTCCATAACATTTTCCTTAAAGAGATTTTGCCTTTATTCTGACTTTCTCCAGTCTTTATCCTGTCCTGATACTCGGACTTCAGAGTTTTAACTTTGTCACATGAGAATTTTTTTTTCCTGATTCTTTCTTTGTGTGAGTGTAAGTGTGTGTGTTTGTCACTTAGTCCTTCCTAACACTTTGTTCTTCTCTCCTCTTTGGATATTGCTTACAGCATTTTACTATCATCCTAGATTTTTATGTTTTGAAATTATCTGACATTGTAAAGTATACTTTTCAAATCCTGGGAAATCCATGTGCTTTCCTTCTCCCTTTAGATTTATATTTCTGCTCTTTTACTGCTGGCTATTCAAACTATTTATACTCCTTCCATTTTTATGCTGTCTTCAAGCTAATGATTTAACTTTAGCATACATTTTATTTTGGCATTGAACTTACTTTCCATTATTTTCTCATAGCTTTTACAGAGAGCCTTTAGCGATACAGTTACTCTACTACCTCGTTTGTGATATTAATGCTCTCCTGTGATTCTAGATCTAAATGGGTCTGTTGGAATCCTCCACTTTTTGTTTCTTATAAATCGTTTAATACATTTAACATGTGACTCACTGCTCTTTCTACTTGTATCTTTCTTGGTTCTTTTTTGCTCGTTATGGCTGACATATAAAAGAGCTATAAATATTTAATGTATACAAACTGAGTTTGAAGATAAGTATAATCCCATAAGCCATCACCAGAATCTATGCTGTAACATATCCATCACCTCCAAAAGTTTCCACCTGCGCTCTGTACTATTATTATTGTTACTACTCTTGCTTCTCCTGTTTCTCTTTATCATCATCATCATCATCTCCATCATCATTATAAGAATGATAAACATAAAATCTAGCCTCTTAACAAGCTTCTAAGTCTACAATACAAAATTATTAACTCTAGGCACTATGCTGTAGAGTAGATCTCTAGGACTTACACATCGTGCATAACTGAAGTTTTGACTACTAACTCCCCCTTTTCTCCTTCCCTCAATCCCTGGCAACCACCATTCTACTCTCTGTTTCTATGAGTTTGACTGCTTTAGATTCCTCAGATAAGTGATATTATGTAGTATTTTTCCTTCTTTGTCTGGTTTATTTCACTTAGCATAGTGCCCTCCAGGTTCATCCTTATTGTTACAAATGGCAAGATTTCCTGGTTCTTTATCTGAGGAGTCCTATAGAATTCTTTTACATCATCCTGTTACAAACGGGGCTTAATCTAAATATTGATTTGATCCACCTGTCAGTGTTTCTTTATTGCATAAAATTCACACTAAATCATAAAAAAGGAAGGCAAAAAAGAGGGAGGTATCTTTACGAAAACACTAAAAATCAAGCTGATTAATTTTAACATTTCTTAAATTTACTACTAATTATATATGAAATTGCTGAGGATAAAAAATAATCAACTCTGATTTCATTTTCTAACTCCTGTGATAACACTGTGCATAAAGAGATCAGCATAATAAATTTCCAAAGCCTAACTACTGTGCTCAAAGGATAATCAAGGATTTTAAAGAGTCACATTTTCAAACCTACCATTTAGGTTTTAAATTGTGTAATGTTCCAGTACCCAGAATCTATCTGCAAGAGATGTGGGCAATCCTTGATGAAGGTCTCAGTAAAGCCATTCTTTTCTGCAAGACAGAGGTCTGCAGATCAGTTACTCTCTTTACAAATTAAGCCCTCATTTCATAGACAACAAAATACCCAATTAGTCAAGGATCAAATGCTAATAGGCAGAGTTGAATCACCCAGGAATAAAAGATGCAATTGCATGGAGATGTAAGACCTCCCTTAGAATTCTAAGACATTTAAACTTCCCCTAAATCTCAATTCTTTCATCACATGAAAATCAACGTGCTATTTATATGGTCAATGATAACCTGTGATTGCAGTTACTATAATATAAAATAGAGCAAAGCCACTAATTTCTAGTCTGCTTCTATTACATTTGTTTTCAACATGGCAGCATGTGTCTTAGCTGCAATTGAATTACGTTAATGAGAAATATACACCTGAAAATATAAACTGGAGAAACCAGTCACTTCTATTGATGTCAGTCTCTTCCTGGTCATATTCTTCAAAAAATATATACATTTCTCCCCCTTGAAATAAACATGTCCAATAAATACATTCCATGTCCTTTTTGAACAGAGTTAGAAATTCTGTGAAGAAAAATGAAAGAAATTATAGAGAAAAATGTTAAGAAAATTATGGAGAAAGGGGGGAAAACTTGTCCCTAGGTAGGACTGCATACAAATGTTACCAACCAATATAAAGTGGAAGAAGGAGAGTGTGTGTGTGTGTGTGTGTGTGTGTGTGTGTGTATGTATGTGTAATCCAGGCCTCCCATAATTAAGCTTTTCTGTGAAAGACATTTAATGTGTGTCAGAGAGCAGAACAGTTAATAAAAAAATTCAAATGCATTTTTGTTTTTCTTTTCTTTTGTATATATTGAAAGCCCCCATCTCAATCCATATATCCCTCTCTCTTAACTCAGAAGTTATGTACTTTATTTCTATTCTTTTAGCATTTACTCTAGAAATATCAACATAAACGTTTACCATAAAGATAATCTGTGTTAACTCTACTCCAGAATAATGCAAGGACCTTTAAACAATTTAACTCAAGCCACTTTGTCCTCTCTACACTTTTAGAAGATGGTATTTTAATTCTATCTTAATGTTTTAACACTTAAGGTTAAAATGGTAATAATGATTTAGTATTTCCGAAATGGTTACTATCCCCTTAGCTCAAGTTTTCTTCCATCTGATACCTTTTTTTTGTGGTCAGTTTCATTCTGGAAAATGTTATAGATGCTCTGTTCATCCTAAATACTTTGTGTTTTCTCTAATACCCTCATTTTGCCTATAGTCCTGAAAGTCTTGTTAGTATAAATTTGTAGATCACCAGTTGTCTTTCAGCACTTTGAAGATATCCCTCTCCTTTCTGATTCCACTGCTGTTATGGAGATAGCACTTTCAATCTTATAATTATCCTTTGAAAGGTACCTGTCTCTTTCCTGGTTGCTTTATGATCTCCCTTGTCTTGGGTACTCTGAAATTTCACTACTATGTGCCTAGTGTGAATTGCTTTAAATATATTATTCTTAGGATGGGTGCTTTTCATCAACTCTGGAAAATTATCATTTTCTTTTGAAATACTTTTATCTCCCCAGCCTCTCTGTTATCTCCCACTGGAATTCCAGTGAGAAATATGTTATATTCATTCTTTGCTCCTTCTCTGATCACCTCTATATCTCCATCTGTTTTTGTCTCTGTGCTGCATTCTGTTTAATTTCTTTTGCTCTATCTTCTAGTTTATTCAGGTTCCCTTCAGCTGTGTCTAATATGCACTTTATCCCATCTATGTATTGAGTTTCTAATTTCAATTATTCAGTTTTTTATTTTTAGAAATTATATTTGGTTCCTTTTCAAATATGCCTAGCCATTTGTACAGTCTTTTATCATATCTTGATTCTGTCTTTTATTTTCTTGAATATATTTAATATGCTTATTTTATATTCTGTATTGATAATATCATCTGCAGTCTTTGTGGGTCTGATTTTGCAGTCTGTTATTTCTGCTAATTGTCCCTCCTGTAGCTTATTCCTTGATTTATTCTGTGATTTTCTTTATGGTTACTTCTGTCCTGTATGAATTCTTTGAGTGTTTGATTTCAGAGATTCTGCTAGGGAGGATCTACTTGTGCTCTGGCAAGTGTCTGGAGCTGTTGCTATCCCAGGAAAACTTCAAATAGTTGAATTCAGGAGTTTTCAGATCATGTGGTTAGTGTGAACTTGGGGCCCAAACTCTTAGGAGTGTGAGTTTATGATTAACAATTTTCAGAAGATTTAAATCAAGAAAAATCTTCTCCTCTTTACTCAGAGTCATGGCTGGAACATGCACATATCCTTGATGGATCCTTCTGAAATGCATGTTTTTCTATAATTAACTCAGTGTTGGTGTTTCCCAGAGCTGCCACGTACGGCCTGAGTGGCCCACATTCACATTGTGGTTCATGGAAAGAGAACTCCCTGGGGTTGTGCCGTGAACGTTTGCAAGTATGCATAATGGTCTTGGTGTCATCATTTGGGCATTGTAGTTTTAAATGACTCTCTGACCTGACTGCTCACTTTGCTCACCAAGTTTGCCACATCCCTCCCCCAATGTCACTTAATTCCTTAAAGCACAAGCTCTACCTAGTACCACGTCATCAGAAATGAGCAGATAGATCTCTAGGGCAAACTCAAGCTTTAGTGATCTTCTGTCTTTCAGAATTTTTGCATTTTTACTTTTTGTCCTAAACTATAACCCACTCTCCCCTACAAATTAAGGAATGCATTTCAAAAGGTTTTTTTTTTAGTTTGTAGAGCATTGCTATATGTTTTTGTACTGGAAGCGGTTCTCTAGACATTTGGTCTCTCATATCGCCAAAATAAAAGAACCTATAGGACCTACTCTGAAATCACAGACTTAGTCACTGTTATTCCTGCTGCTCACGTCACCTCTGTGAGCAGGGGAACTTTACCAGCTATGGCTCCAGAATTAGGAGCTCTGGTTTTTGCAGTCTTCTGAACTCTGGTGGCTTTAGTTCATCATGGAGAGTCTACAGAGACTCCAATGATGATGAGGGTTGGGAAAGATATAACAGGAGGAAGGATGTACTTCTGACTTGTCAGGCTGATCAGTTGACTGTGCTGGGTATTTTCAGTTTCCCCTTGCCATACACACTGTTATTTCATATTACTACGATGTTTTTTGCCTATTAGTTTTAAATCTATTCTCATATAACAAGGAACCCATTTATATCAATTTGCTGCTTTTTCTCCCCTTGTAAATATATGCCTGATTCTTTTCACAACCTCACAGAGGTGAAGGGGAAAGGAAGGATCAATTACTAAAGGCTTACTATAAGCACCTGCTAGGTACTACCTATATGTTATTTTTTTATTCTTGTTTTATAGATAATAACATCAACAACAATAGTGATACAGGCTTACATTTATTGAGAGCTTACTATGTGTCAGGCACTGCTCTAAGTATGGCACATGTATCAAATTTTATATTCCTCACAACAACCCTGTGAGATGCCACTTATATCCCCATTTATAGATGAAGAAATAATCTTGAAGTTAATTTTCTGAGTTCATAGAGCTAGTGAGTGACAGATCAGGATTTAAATTCAGGACTGCCTGACTCCAGACTTTATGTCCTTTCTTTGTGCAACAAATAGGCTACTGTTCTAAAATCATATTGGGCACCTGGGGAAGCAGTATTTTTGTTTGACAAAACAACAACAAAAAGGCGTTTCAGTGATGCTAAAGAGTTAATACAACTTTAGAGCACAAGACAATATGTTTAACAACTGAAAAAAAATCCAGTTCTTTGGCCTTACAGAGAACATTTAATTCTCATGGCTGTGCCTGTCATGTATTTCTACATCAATTGTGGATGAACTATTAACTTCCAAATTAGTCACTCCAGGGTTCTATTTACATTTTTAATAGAGAAAATATCAGAGGATCATAAGGCCTAAGTTAGATTCAAGAAATTTTCAAGATAAATAAGTGATCAGAGCAACAGAATGTATCCCAATGCCGTATATATCATTAAAGAGTTAATTAACTATATTAAGGAAAATATAGTGTCAATTTGTTCTAATTCAGAAAAATTGAGAGAAATTATTAAAACCAGACTTAAATGAAGAAGGTTTAATCTGCATAATCTACAGGAGACTTGTCTGGCCACCAAGGACTCCTTGCTAATGAGCTCTGACTTGGTTAAAGCCCCTCTGAGGGAGAGTGTTGAGTCTACAATTGGCTTGCTAATGAGCACTGTCAAGATGTAGATTGGTCTCAGGTGCTGTACTCTCAAACAAGCAGGAAGTTTTCCTCCTGAGTCAACTTCTTGAGCAGAACTTGGTATGCAAGTTTACCCTGTCACCTTCCTCCAGCCATAAATCACCACAGTTGTGTCATTTCTTGGGACAGGGCACAAAGAATATTTATCATGAAATGAGATGATTTGTAATTTTTAGGACATCAGTAGTTTCTCCTTAATGGCTCTCAGCCAAATTACTGATGGATTATGAATTGATAAAAAGTCAACATGATATGTTAATAGATTTAAAGTATATTAGAATATTCTTCTGGACAAGAGAAGCAAATATTTTAGACATTCAAGCATGTTTCTTTAATTCTTAAACAGCTACAGACAGAAAAAAATCACTAAAAATGAACTCTGGTGTTGACATCTCATTTTAACCATAGCAAACAAATTGAAAAGCCTAGGTATTCTATAACTTTCCACCAACTTCACCTTTATAAACAAGTTCTAAGATAGTGTACAACAATTTTAGGAAGCTCTAACATTTTCACAAAAGCAAGATTCTGTAGCCACCTTATATTCAGCAAAGTTTCTATTGTAATTTATAGGATACTCTGAGGTAGGTGCAGTTCCATTTACGCTAAAAGTCCATCACTATGGAGTTACATACTTAAAGTAGGCTACTAGGGTCAAAACTTCTCAAACTGAATGAAACCACTTCAGTGTAATACAATTGTTACAATTTAAAATTGTCTTTTGCATTGTCCCAGCCAATAGTTTGGTATTGATCAGCAAGTTAAAATCCTTCTTCTCTGATGTATGCTTTCTTGGTTTTTTTGAAACCTTACTATTTTTCAAGTGGTCAGGACACCACTAATAATATAATTTAGAAATGTAGATATCAAGTGAAGTGGAATTCTTAGGCTATACACCCACATACTCACATATACATGCACATGCATAAACATACACACACTAATTTATGTTTTTGCCTTTGTTACTAAATTTATTATTATGTAGTCACATTGAATGTGAGTTGCTAGTCCTACTGTGAGATCACTTCTTATTCTAATTTTAGTTTTTTGTTTTAAGTAGAGAATGAATTTGAATCCTGACAATCTCTCACTCTTCTCCAGTCTCATAACCTCATGTTATACCCGTGACTTCCTCTTCACTATGGCTAGTCGATAAAGAATTTACCTAACGAATATATATTGAACTATTACTTAATGAGATAGCTACAAAAATACATTATATAAGTTCCCCCCAAATTGCAGTGTACCTAACACTGCCTAAGTGCATGGAGGAAACACAAGAAAACTAGACATGTTACCTAATCTTAAGCAGCTTCTAATTTTATTAGGAAGATAAAATACAAGTACATCTGTGATTCAGAGTAGAATGTGATGAGTGTTTTAAAAAATAGAAAATGCCATAACACAGTAGGAACCATTCATGCACACGCACAAAATTGGAGCCATTGAGCTCCCTCAATTTTCCTCGTTCCCATCCCTAAATTTAATTACCATTTATCCTTATTTATGTTCCTCCTGCTTTCCTAAACCACTCATTCCATCAAGACTTTTTTTTTCAGTTGACATATAGTTGACTTACAATATTGTTTCAGGTATACAGCATAGTGATTCAATATTTTTGCAGATTAGATTCCATTACAGGTTATTACAGATAATGAGTATAATTCCCTGTTCTATACAGTATATCCTTGTTGCTTATCTATTTTATATCTAGTAGTTTGTTAATTTCATAACCCTAATTTGCCCCTGACCCCTTTGGTAACCATAACTTTGTTTTCTATATCTATGAGCCTGTTTCTGTTTTGCATGTACATTCATTTGTATTATTTTTTAGATTCCACATGTAAGTGATATCATACAGCCTTAGGCCTTCTCTGTCTGACTTACTTAAGAATATCACACTCTAGCTCCATCCACATTGCTGCGATTGGCAGTATTTCATTCTCTTTTATGACTGAATAATATTCAATTGCATATATATGCACCATATCTTCTCAATCCAGTTGTCTGTTGATGGGCACTTGGATGGTTTCCATGTCTTGGCTATTGTAAATAGTCTGCTATGAATATTGAGGTGCACGTATCTTTTTAAATTAGTGTCTTTTTTTTTTCCTGGATATATCCTGAGGAGTGGAATTGCTGAATCATATGATAGTTCTATTTTTAGTTTTATTTTAAAGAAACTCCATACTGATTTCCATAGTGGCTGCACGAATTTATATTCCCACCAACAGTGCATGAGGGTTCCCTTTTCTCCACATCCTCTCCAACATTTGTAGATACTTTTTGATGATAGCCATTCTGACAAGTGTAAGGTGATACCTCCTTTTGCTTTTTATTTGCATTTCTCTAACAATTAGTGATGTTGAGCATCTTTTCATGTACTTGTTAGCCATCTATATGTCTTCTTTGGAAAAATATCTATTCAGGTCTTCTTCCATTTTTTTGATTGAGTTGTTTGGGTTTTTTTGATATTGAGCTATATGAGATACTTGTATAGTTTGGTTATTAACCCCTTGTCAATCACATCATTTGCAAATATTTTCTCCCAGTCCATAAGTTGTCTTTTTATTTTGTCAGTGATTTGCTTTGATATGCAAAAGCTTTTAAGTTTAATTGGAGCCATCTGTTTATTTTTGCTTTTATTTCTTTTGCCTTAGATAAATCATAGCAATATTTTTCTATCTATGTCAATGTTTTTTTATCTGTGTTCTGCCTATGTTCTCTTCTAGGAATCTTATGGTTTCAGGTCTTAAATTTAGGTTTTTAAACCATTTTGAGTTTATTTTTGTATATGTTGTGAGAAATCTTCTAGTCTCATTGGGTTTTTTTGTTTGCTTGTTTGTTTGTTTTATCATTGTTTTGTATATGGTGTGAGAGAATGTTCTAGTCTCATTGTTTTACATGTGACTGTCTAGCTTTCCCAGTGCTTATTGAAGAGACTGTCTCTTCTCCATTGTATATTCTTGCCTCCTTTGTTGTAGATTAATTAACTATAGGTGTGTGGGTTTATTTCTGGGCTCTCTATTCTGTTCCATTGATATATGTGTCTGTTTTTGTGCCAATACCATGCTGTTTTAATTACTCTAGCATCACAACATAGTTTGAAGTCTGGGGGTGGTAATACCTTCAGCTTTGTTCTTTTTTCTCAAGATTGTTTTGGCAATTTGGGGTCTTATTTGGTTCCATATAAACTTTAGGATTATTTGTTCTAGTTCTGTGAAAAATGTCTTGGGTATTTTGATAGGGATTATATTAAATCTGTAGCTTACTTTGGGTAGTATGGCCATTTTAACAATATTCTTCCAATTCAAGAGCATGGGACATCTTTCCATTTCTCTGTATCATTTTAAATTTCCTTCATCAGTGTTTTATAATTTTCAGAGTATAGGTCTTTCACCTCCTTGGTTAAGTTTATTCCTAGGTATTTTTTTTTTGATGTGATTTTAAACAGGATTGTTTTTTACTTTCTTTTTCTGATATTTCATTATTAGTGTATAGAAACACAACACATTTCTGAATATTGATATTGTATCCTGCAACCTTGCTGAATTCATTTATTCTGTAGTTTTGGCTGGAGACTTTAGAGTTCTCTATAGAGATTATCATGTCATCTGCAAATAGTGACATTCTTATTTCTTCCAATTTGGATACCTTTTATTTTTTGTCTGATTGCCATGGATAGGACTTCCCACATTATGTTAAACAGAAGTGGCAAGAGTGGGCATCTTTGTCTTGTTCCTGAGTTTAACAGGAAGTCTTTCAACTTTTTAATGTTAAGTTTTATGTTGGCCATGAGTTTGTTGTAAATGGCTTTTATTATGTTGAGATATGTTCCCTCTATATATATCTACTTTGATGAGAGTTTTTATCGTGAATGGATGTTGAATTTTGTCAAATGCTTTTTCTGTACTTATTGAGATGATCATGTGATTTTTATCCTTTCTTTTGATAATGTGTTTCACATTGATTTTGTGAATGTTGAATCATCCTTGTGACCCTGGAATAAATCCAGCTTGATCGCAATATATGATCCTTTTTCTGAATCATTGGATTTGGTTTCCTAATATATCTTGTTGAGGATCTTTGCTTCTATATTCAGCAAATGTATTGACCTGTAATTTTCGTGTTTTTTTTTTTTTTTTTGTCTGTTTTTGGTATCAGGGTAATAGTGACTTTGTAGAATGAATTTGGGAGTGTTCCCTTCTCTTCAGTTTTTTGGAATAGCTTGAGAAGGATAGGCATTAGTTCTTCTTTATGTGTTTGGTAGAATTCCCATGTAAAGCCATCCAGTCCTGGACTTTTGTTCACTGGGAATTTTTTTAATTATAAATTCTATTTCACTTCTGGTAATCTATTCAAATTGTTTGTTTCTTCTTGACTCCATCTTGTCAGGCTGTATGTTTCTAGAAAATTGTCCATTTCTTCTAGGTTATAAAATTTGTTGACATGTAACTATTCATAGTATTCTCTTAGGATTTTTTGTATCTCTGTGGTATTCGTTATTTCTCCTCTTTCTTTTCTTTTGTTTATTTGGGTCCTCTCTCTTTTCTTCTTGGGGACCCTGGCTAGAGATTTATCAATTTGGCTTATCATTTTAAAAAACCAGCTCTTGGTTTCATTGATCTTTTCTATTTTTTTTAATCTCTATTTTATTTCCTCTGATCTTTATTATTTCCTTCCTTCTGCGGACTTTGGGCTTTGTTTATTCTTCTTTTTCTTATTTTTTTTTTTTTTTAGGTTGTTTGAGATTTTTCTTATTCCTTGAGGAATGCCTGTGTTGCTATAAACTTCCCTCTTAGAGCTTCTTTTGCTGTATCCCATAGATTTGGAGTGTTGTGTTTCCATTTTCATTTGTCTTGGGAGTATTTTCTGATTTCCTCTTTTATTTCATTATTGACTCATTGGTGTTTGTTTGTTTTTGTAACATGTTGTTTAGTCTCCAAATGTTTGTTATTTTACTGTTTTTTTAATCAAGACTCTTAATTCCATTCCCTCTTTCCTCTCCAGAGTCTGCTTTATCATTTCTTCCCTCTCTCCCATAGCTTTAATCACTTTTCCATTACTGTGTTTTCTTCAATTTACCACTTTACCCAATTTTTTTCTCCATCAAAAATAACATCTTTTCCTAAACATATCTGTATTTCACTTTTCTTTTAGTTCTAAAGCTCCTTGAGCTAGAAATAATCTTACTACCTCTACCTCCTCAATTCTTATTCACAGCTCAAACCACTGCAGTCTGCCTCTGCCATCATTCTTTTATGACTGGCTTTTCAAAGACCAAATTAAAAGGTCCTTGTAATGGTTGAATCCAATAATTTACATAACTATTCTTTACTATCTAAGGCTGTTGACCACTTCCTATATCTTTAAGCATTCTTTTCTTAGTCTCTGAGACATCTCCCCTAGTCTCAATGTACATCTTCTCTCTTTAAAATAAAATCCATCCCCATGCCTTCAAATATTATTTAAATGTTGATGAGTCCTATGGACCCACATTTCCATTCACCATGTGAACATCTTACCTGTAATTAAAACTTAACAGGTTGAAAAGTGATCCAAACATATTCCTTCTCCAGTCTTCTCTAGTTCAATTAATGGGCTTATCATGCTTTCCAATCAGGAAACCCAAAAGTTTTAGTGGATTTTTCCATCTTCACACCCTCTTACAACTAAATAGTAACTATTATTTTTTCATTCTACTAAAACATGTCTTTTAATTCTTTCTGTTCTTCTCCATCCTTCCTTCTATAGTATCTCCAGTAATTATACTAATACATAATTGATGCTGATATACAGTAGATGCTCAAATACTTGTTGAGTAGGTTAACTATTTACTGCTTTTGGATACTGTTTGCTGCATATGAAAAGTACTTTCTTTGTTCTACTTGTGAAAACAGCTCAATTCATACTCATTCTATAAAATATTCCCTAACTCTTTAATAAAGAGATACCCATTCCTCTGTGTTCCCATAGTACTTTGTTAATACCTCATATTATAGGTAAGAGTTACATACCATTTATGTTATATTGATGTTACTCTTTGTTTTCATATTATTTCCCCATTAGACAATTAACTTCTTGAGGATATGCATCAGTGTTATGTATTTTTTGGTATCCTCATCATATTTACAACGCTTAGAAAAATCTTCATGGTTGCATGTTTGGATGACTGTGAGTTTACTAAAAACTTCACACAGGAGATAGAATTTGAACAGGGCTTTAGAAATGGATTGTATTCTGGTATGATGAGAATGGCATTCTGTTTACACTGAAACTACAGAGTATTCTTTAAGAATACCTAGAAAGTCAACTCAGCTAAAATACAGGGACGCTTCTGAAGAAGGATTAATGGCAAATAAATTTGGAGGGTAGACCACAGATGATTATGTGGTAACTTGAATGACAGGCAAGTGTGTTTATTATATTATTTTCCTCTGGGCAGAGGTGAGCTTGTATGGTTTGTGAGCACAGAGGAGTTGTTTATTCAAATTTATAACTTTAGGAAGATTACTGTGATGTCAGTATGTCTTAAGGAATGAGATATAGGCTGCAAAAGGTATTAGAAAGATATTGCAACAGTCCAGAAAGGAAGAAATGTGTAAATGAGCTATAGGAAAAAAAAAAAAAAAAGAATGGTAGGAGACACATTGCAAAGGAACCATCCTAGAGACTGAGGAATACGGCTGCTAGAGGATAAGGGAGAAAGAGGATAACTAAGGTTTCAAGCCTGAGTGACAGAGGGATGCTCCTGCTTTTAACAAGAGATTGGAAATACAAGAGGAAGCCTAAGTTTGTAGGAGAAAATTATGAGTTCAGTTTTGGACATAGTGAGTTTGAAGAGCAGATATGAATTTGAACTTGAATATCAACACTTACTTAAACTCTTCATATCAGGATTGCTTTTCTTTTCCTATTAAATGACTTAGGGAACTATCACTTGGTAAGATATTCAAGACCAAATTCTCCTGCTAACAGCAGCCTTCAGTGAATGACTGCCATTTTGACTGATTGGAAGTTGCCATCCAAAAGTATCTGACAGCTAAATCATAAGCTGCACTACCAATGAAGTGAATAGCAAAATTAAACAAGACATAAGCAATGTAACCTTAAGAATTTTAAATAGAAGAAAATCCACGCTTCAGGAGTATTCCTTATATAATAGAGAGAGTAGTGTTAAGAGCTGAATAAATGAAAAAAAATCAGAGTTCCCTAAAATTGATTAAAATTATATTTTTTCACAGTATTTCCATTAAAAATATGAAGGTGACTGATGCCCATTTCCTATACTTTATATCTTTTGAAATATATTAATTTTCCCTGCTGTGAAAAATGACATTAAAAACAAGATGATAGGGCTTCCCTGGTGGCGCTGTGGTTGAGAGTCCTCCTGCCGATGCAGGGGACGCAGGTTCGTGTCCCAGTCTGGGAGGATCCTACATGCCACGGAGCGGCTGGGCCCGTGAGCCACGGCCGCTGAGCCTGTATGTCCGGAGCCTGTGCTCCGCAACGGGAGAGGCCACAACAGTGAGAGGCCCACGTACTGCAAAAAAAAAAACAAAAACAAACAAAAAGAAAAACAAGATGATAGGGAGAGATGACATCTTTATTATTCTGTCATATAAAACTAGTTCTTCACTCTCTTCAAGGTCTGTTTCTTTCTAAAAGTGACAGTCTGATGCATTCTATTATCAAATTCTAAGTAGCCTTGATAAAGCACCAATAAATTTATCCTTACAACGGAAAATAAAAAAGAATTCTATAAATGCATACCTAGGAAAAATGTAAGAGACTAGTCATCAGAACAACTATATTTGTCAGATAACTTTTAAAGGCCTTTACTCTGTGTTTCCTGTGCATTACTGAAATTGTGACTATGGTCAGATAGTAGGTATATAGCTTCTATCAAAATGCTTTTCCACTACTGAGTGATAGTTTGGGTATGACCTACTTTTTCAAAGTATTACCTAGATCAGAAGTATTTAAACATTTCCTCAGAGGAAAACTACCCAACATAGTATAAAATGAAATGTGTGTGTATGTATATAGATATGTGCTGGAGATTTTATTATATAATAAAATATATATAAAATATTTAATAAAATCTCTAGTACATGTCTACCTAATGAATATAATATGTATCTCTAGCACACACACATACACACACACACACATATCACATATATACAGATATATGTGATACATAACAAATATCTATATATAAGGGTGTGTGTGTGTATATATTGTATATGTGTGTATATACGTATATAGCATAAAGAAAACACAGTGAACAAGTAAGCGCAAAGATCCATAAATGGAAGTTCCAATAGCTGACTCAAGGGAATTTGGAATTTAATGAATAGATGTTAAATTTTGTGCATTGTATCATTTAACGTTGAGTATGTTTGAGTTACCATAAAATTAACCAAAGCTTGGTTTGATCGATGTTTCAGTGAGTCTCCAGTCATTGGAAGGAAATAATTAGAACATTGGGGAAAAAGGTGATAACACAAGAAGATAAGTAGTGGCATTAAATGCCAGTTGCTCCGCTCCCGCCATCTGCTGTAACTTAGGTTACATAGAGCACCAAAATGGTTCGGTGCGGTTCAGAAAAGCACATGTGTCAGTAGGTTACATAGAGCATCAAAATGGTTCGGTGCGGTTCAGAAAAGCACATTCGTCAGTGTGAATGCTCCCCCCAAGCAGTCTTTCCTAGCATGTTATATTTCAAAGTCTATCGTAAAGACTCTCCTGAGATTTAAAGCCTTAAATTCTCAAGCCCAACTAAACAGAAGTGGTAAGGAAGGTGAAAAGCCTTCTTTTATTGCTCGTAACCATTCTCCAGCTGTTCCTCTTTGGTGTGCCTAGAGCGGAAGGTTTCTGTTGGGGATCAGTGGAGACAGGGTTGGAAAGTTGGCAGAGTTAAATTCGTCTTGCCTTAAAATGCCAGATGTGGAAACTTAACCTATGATATCTTAATACAGTTATATAGAAAAGATTAAGAATTAGGTAAAAAAAAAAAATTAAAAACTTAAAAACAAATGAATTCAAGAGTAGAAAGTTTGGAACTTTCTTAAACAATTCATGTGGCCAGTAAACTTCACATTGATTATCACAAGGCAAACAACTCAGAGTTAGCAGCGCTTACTGGCTTGTTCTCTGTAAACATGCTTTCATTGTCCTTCATGTGAACTGAAAACCATATACTAGTATGGCCTGAGGGATTAGTTCCATGGAATTAAAGAAACTCTACATCAAACCTAACTGACTCTAATTAGCCTAATAGATTAATGACTTTCTAGTACTTAAAAAGCAGAAAAGGTTTCTATGCTATATGATTACAAGTTTGAACTCAAAGAATCTTCTTCAGGGAATGTGGACTAAACCTTGAGGCATGTAAATAAAATAATGCCTTTATTCCCAACAAACTTTTTTTTTAATTATTATTGTGTAGACAAAATAGTACTGCTGTCCCATACAAATATACTCCCAAGTCTCTCAAGCCCTTTTTTCCCTGATACTTGTTCCCATGTGATATACTGTCTTCTGACTATAATCTGTCTGTGTCAAGGAGCTTCAATTGTGTTTTCAGAAAATTCTGTTACTGGATACTTATTCTAAATGTTTTAATTCTATCAATTCCATCTCTTCCCATGATAAGTCTCATTCTCACAATATGGGAACCTTTTTCCACGTTCTCCGACTTATATCTTTAGAGGCTGGAACGATGTACGCATATGGTGAAAAACTTTGAAAGCTTCTGTGAGGATTTGGTGGACGGAAAAGTGTTCTTTCTAATGACAGGAATCTCAATATCATAGCTTCGAATTTCTATAAAGCATACTAAGTCTTCTCTTTAGTTACATAAGTATCTCATGAAAATGTTCTTTATCAATCCCATATCATCAACATATTTTTGAAATAACTTTTTCTTGACTTCCCTAGATACATTTTTCTTTCTAAAACTATCACATCTGTTTAAATATGCCTTGTTCTTTTCTACTGACACCTTCAAACCCATTCCATCCTGCTTCCTAACCCATATTTTCCCTTCTCTTCTTCCTGATCCTATCATACTTTTCTATTATAATATCTCCTCTGATATTCTAGTTTGTGGTCAAGAAATATCTGAATATTTTCTTCTTCTCTTGAGAGTAGACCATCAATCACTTTGCTTAATCGAAACTTGGTGTTTTCTCATAATAATGCCCCACAAGTAGTTTTCACAAGTGGAGGCTATTTGTTTTTTCTCTGCGTGAAGGGAATGAGAAAAAATTTACAGCATTTTGTTCCACCTTATCTTACCCTAGAACACTTGTCTCATACTACCCTAGGGAAGTCCATCCTAATTTAAAGCAAATTTTCTATTCATATCAACTTAATCCTACTTTAATCAACAAACTGTAAGCCATCTTTCCTGATTTTTGGAAGACTGAGTACCTAATTCACAGTTATCCTCTCTCTACTATTACTGTCATCCTGAGAAAATCTCAAGATAGTCCACCTAATTAATTAACTTCAGTTTTGATTCCTTGTGTTCCTGTGGCAAAACTCAAAGCCATTTTAGAAATCAGTTCACATGACCACACCATGAACTTTTGTTACTAGCTAAGATCCTTACACTTCTTGGAATGTAAATTGTGAAATTCCCATCTCTGCCTAAAGTATCTTAGCTTTCCAATTCTCCAATACCCCTACTCCATCATAATCTGTTCTGCATCATGAACAGGTTTGCAAGGCAGAAATAAGAGACACAGATGTAGAGAACAAATATATGGACACCAAGGGGGGAAAGCAAGGTGGTGGGGGGGTGGTGGTGGGATGAATGGGAGGTTGGGATTGACATATATACACTAATAGGTATAAAATGGATAACTAATAAGAACCTGTTGTATAAAAAAATTAATTTAATTAAAAAAAAATCTGTTCTGCATCAGGAATCTTCACCAGAAGTCCTTAATACTCATGTAGTTCACCTTCTCCATTTTGGAATTAACTTCTTGTCTTCCAGGACAGAACCCCATGATCAGTTATTTCACCTACTATTGTCTGGACCCTGAATCCTGTTATGTTCCTTTATCTTCTACCACACCTCTTGTCAATCTCCAACCTTATGTCAACCTAAGGACTATCTAAATTTAAAGGTTGTATGAGAAGAAAAAGACAGGCTTTGAAATCTTAACTTGGACCAGAATCTTGTTCTACCACCCACTAGGTTTGTGATGTTGAGAGCTTTGGGTTCCTCATCTGTAAAATGAAGATAATTCTTTTTACCACATTATATGGTTTTTATGAAAGCTACATGATGCAAACACCCTAGCTCAGAGCAGACAATAAATGATTCTGCCTCGCTTTTCACTGTGAGAGAGAGAGAGAGAGAGAGACTATCACTTCTTAACTTTATCTCAATATTGATCCTTGGTTGACTCTTCTCATTCTCTACAATGATTTATTTCAATTTTGCTTCCAAGACATATGCTCCACTTCTGGCTCCTGATTCTCAACAGATGTAACATGTTTTTGATGTTTTGTGTTTTTTGTTTTTTTGGTTTTAAATCAGGAGAATGTAAATCATGGGGTTGTGAACTCCTTCAATTTTTCTTCCAAACTTACCTAAATAGTCGTCTATGTTATCTCAGGGAAGAAGTAACTCCTTTCTAAGGCCAATCCTCCATCTATCATATTGATCTTATCACTTTTTGCCTCCTCTGAGATGATACTACTCTAGCAATTATTTTTTCCTCTGGTATCATAAATCTCTCATCTCTGGCTCATTTTCCCACTCTACCAATCAACTTCATCCATTAAAATAATTTTAAATAAACATATATACACTACCAAATGTAAAACTGATAGCTAGTGGGAAGCAGCCGCATAGCACAGGGAGATCAGCTCAGTGCTTTGTGACCACCTAGAGGAGTGAGATAGGGAGAGTGGAAAGGAGGAAGATGCAAGAGGGAAGAGATATGGGGATATATGTATATGTATGACTGATTCACTTTGTTATAAAGCAGAAACTAACACACCATTGTAAAGCAATTATACTCTAATAAAGATGTTAAAAAAGAAAAGAATAGAATATACATTTCCACCCTCACCTCAGTGTTGAAATTTTTTTTTCCAATGTTAAAAATGTCCTCGTGGTTGGCAAACTGTAACACTTGGCTTTCATATCTGCAGCTCTTGACATTATTGCCCAGAACCTATTCCTTGATAATACCTTCCTGTGAAGTCTACAGTGCCGCCCTTCTTTGTCTTTTTCTTCTCTTTTTCTGACCATCTTGTGTATATATATCTTTACTAATTGCTCTTCTTCAATTCTACCATAAAAATTCTCCAAATGGACTAACATTATATAAAGAAATGGTAGGTTTCTTCCCATTTCTCATTAAGTAGGGTGTTTTTTTCAAAAAAACATAACAAAATGTTTAAGCTATTTGACCACTTCCCATCCATGCCTGAACCGCATCCAGTCTCCAACATGCCTCCACTTACCTTGCTGTTCCACATATTACAAAGCTGCAGTGCTCACCCTAAAATGCATTCATCTTTATTGAAGAATTCTGTTTTCCTGGAAAATCTAACCTGCTGTGCTTCTCAAGAACATGTGTTAGAACACACTATAATAATAGGATTGTGTTTTGAGGATGAACAAGTGAAGTCACATTTCAGTCAAGTTTTCTATATACTCCCAAACTCCTAGACACTCTCAGGCCTATTTGTAGATGGATGTTTAACTTCCAGGAGGTCAACCGCCATCTAGTATGGTTGTTCTGGGTCTTTATAGAGCTCTGAAGGGCTGTCACTCTAATGGAGCCATTGTCAAGTTCACAGTCTAAGGCAGACTGTTAGGGTAATTCCCTATATCTGACTGAAGCCTTCAGAATGTAGGATAACTCTAAGGCTGTTCTTCAGTGAAGTCATCCTAATGGAAGTCCTCTATGAGGAAGTCCATTGTTCCTATGTAACAACAGCCAATCAATTACTGAACAAGCACAAGTTGCACATTAGCACTTGCTCTTCTGTGCCAGGCTCTATGCTAGAGGTTGTCTGTAAAGGCAGCTAAACCTGAAAACATTATAATTCATATCGTTGGTTTATGTGAATTTATTTTCTTGCAAAGAGTAGAAGATTCTGATCTCTGTGTGTGTGTGTGTGCATATCTTGTGTATAGTTTATTACTCGACCTTCCCTTGTCTTCTCTTAACTTTGAGATACATCTCAGTCTCATAGGTTTCTCCTATTAGATATTTCCTATTTTGAATAAAATTGATATACCATATAGAAGATTCATACTGCAGTCAGATATTAGTGATTCTTCTTGTACCAGGTTTGAAGATAGAAAATTATGTATAAAACTAAATTCCATGCTGTTGCATGCTTTATCTCTATGATAGAGGTAGAATGCACTACAGGCTGTTTATACTATTTCCTTTCCACGGCCAGATGGGACAAAGTGATCTCAGCTTTCTTTGAAGCACCGTAACAGTGTAACTCACCAGTCTCTATCATTTAAGCTTCAAAATTTTTAAAAATCAGACTTCCTTTCCTAAAAACAAACAAAATCAAGTTGCATATGACCAAGGATACCATAAGAGCTTGAAGGAAAAAGAGTGAAAAACAAGTAACTTTCCTGTTTAACCTCATTTGAAATATATCCTAGGGAGCTGTTTCAAACAGAAAAAAAGAAGCCAATTTTTTGCTAAGGATGCAAAGGTAGGTGTCAAGCCTTGTCCATAAGTGCTTTCTCTGTGTTGTTTATCCACTCATCTAGAGAGAACTACACGGATTCCAGAGACTTGGTCCCAAGAAGTTTACGTTTTAGGGCAAAGAGAGTGTTTTATAATGACATAATTCCTAGACAGTAGGAGTAAAGGAATTATAACATTTTTTTGCCAACCTGTAGTAAAAAATCTCAGCCCTTCCTTTGTTATCACTTCCTCCCTGGCCCCAAGAAATGCCATGCTATTTTGTTACCCATCTTGATATTTTTTAAGATTAGAAATAAAACGTTTATTTGGGTTGAAATATTCAAATGTATATATGTACCAGGAAATGCTGCTACCTCCATTTTCTGATGCTCTGGATGGCAAAGCAATACTCAAAAGGAAGGAAACTCATAATGAATATTTTAGGTAACTCCAAGTCTATGAGAAAATCAGAGTATATCAAAGAATGTAATAAAATTATATGTTTTCCTTATTTATGAAATCCTGATGAGGTTAATATGCCTCCAGACTGGTACTTTCTTAATAAAAAGAAATAATTGCTTCAGAAAAAAATGCTTTCAGAATAAACTAATGATGCCAAGAATTTTTTTGGACGATTTTATAATACCTTTAATAAAATGGCACTCTCTCACCACCAACAGATATTATGAAGAGGATATGGAGATGCTATATGCCAAAGTAAAAATATAGGATTACATTTCCTCTCATGATACTATTGATTATATGAGACATGGCTATAAAGCAACGAAAGTGATTACAAGAGCCACACGTTATATGGTTAAACTTTATGATGCAGCTCATCCTCTCAGAACAATATCAAACAATTTTCAAAATGGAAATGTCTTAAATTATTATGCAGGCAGTCCATGACTTGCAATGCTCAACTTATTAATCAATGTGTAGAAGAAAGAATAGAGAAATCTCAGAGTAAAGCCCCCACTTCACTAGAACAATGGCCCTTAGTTTCTAATTCAAAAGTTCTGGTAGGTCATTCAGAGAGAGGGAGACAGAGACAGACAGATGACTTTGCTGATGGGAGTGCAAACTTGAAGGGAGGGGCCTTCTTTTGTGAAGAGGTAGAGGTGGAGAAAGTAATTGATTTTTGCTGTACGTCTTTTTTATCTCCTGCCAATGATGAATGGAATAGAAGTTGTTCAGATTTCATTTTCTCGTGGCAGTAGTTCCGTCAATCATAGTTACAGTTGAAATAATGTGAAATCATTCCTTCACTTAGCAATATTCCTTTGAGCACCCACTACGTGCACAAAACTGACCATGTTCCAGGAATATGAAGGTAAGGAAAACAGACATGGTTTTCATTCTTGAGTTTGTCTGTCAAGTGAGAGCCAAAAACAGGCAAAATTAGAATGTAGCAGGATAAAGTGCTAAAACAGAAGCATGCAAAGTCCATAAAGAACAATGGCTAGAGGTAGATTGAGGCCAGCCTGCAGGAACCTACCTGGAATTGTACACTATAGAATTTGGATTTTACCTCAAGGGCAACTGATAAAGACAGCCTTTATGCTAATTGTTTTAAGTGAACATCCAAAAGTGTGCTTGGCAGCAATATGCCAGGGAGGGAATCTGGAATGACTCTAAAAATATCCAGGATGATTTTCTTCAGATCCAATTCCCAAATAAGCAAATTTGTCCAAAATCTATTTGATAGATGTTAAAATCAATGCTTACAATGAAATATATCTGATTATACATTAAACAGGACAGGAAATTCGAGGGACTACCAGCACAAGAACACTAACTAACATCTCTGAATGTTCAGCAGAAATAAAAATAAGCCAGCATTTAACTCACTCACCAGCTTATTCCTCTAGCTCCTGTTGCCTGACAAACTCTCTCTTCTAAAATATTTGGTATCATAAACTCTTTTCTCAAATAGAATGGAGACAAAAAGAACATGAAAAAACTCTAAATTTCTCAAAATACAAAACTCTAGAGAGGCATCCTGCACCTGCAACCCCAAAAGCAAATGTGTTGAATAATCAGGGACCCCAAACACTAGAGCAACACTAAAGTAATTTACGAAGCTAATCATTATGTGAAAATAGAATATTTGATTTCTGCACCAAAGTTACCTCGAAGTAGATGCATGCCTCATTCAATTAAATAAAGCACCACAAACAATCATTTAGCTCAATGTGTGGTTCTCAGTAAGCGTTCAATAAATCTAAGTTCCTTCCTTAGGGCACTGTGTCTTTTATTTTTGGTGTATGTCCTTCCTGGCACATGGAGGTGAGGTCTGCATGATTCAAAATCCTGTTAGGTGACAGTTGCATGTCACCTACATTCTTGGTATATTATGGAAAGATACACTGTACTCTTAAGATTTTTAATATCAAAATGCTCTCAAGATAAGCATGCTGTTACTGTGTTAGTATAAATATGGGTCTTCAAGAACATGTCAAAACAGGGCTTTTCTCCTTTAATCAGCTGTAGAACTAACATCTTCAGCCCCTTGAGTGTTAAAGATTTAGGGGAAGGATAGCAGCCTCAGCTCACTCCCTTTCTCTAGCACTTGCTAGCTTTTCTAGACCTCAACTAATTTTGAAACGGAACTTTAAATGGTTTTCTAGTATGAATAAGAGTTTGGGTTTCTAAGAAAATATGTGAAATTGTTAGAAAACGTAAGAGTTGAAGTTTCTCCGTAATGAGCTATTTTGGTTTTCTAGAAACTTGTTAGGGAACAGTGGCCAAAAACCAGCTTACTAAATGTGGCAGTTTTTTCTCTTGTTTATTTTTTCCTTAACTTGGTCTTCATAGTCTCTCTTCATTACCTGAGACTAGAATATAGCTTTTCATTACCGCCTACACTGAGTAGACTCTCCACAACACATGAGTGTCATGAATGCGTGCTGACATTTACACACTTCCCCCCCACCACACACACGCACACACACACCTCATATAAACAAAAACACATATGGAAACAGTGAAGAAAGGCAATAGTAACCCTGGCATGCTTTGTTGTCTATCAATATATCTATAAATATTAGGCAGATAGATTCTTAACCATGGAATCATACAACATCGTGCCCCCTGTGGTTTTCTTCTCATGTATCTAAAGTTGGTATTGAACTAAGCATAGTGGTTACCTCTGAAATGAGAGATAGGGAGAAGGGAGATTTTCCTAATTTCACGAGTTAACATCTCCACGATTGGGAATCGTTTCTCAGTTGACAATGTGTCAGCTTAATTGGAAGTGTTCTTCTCTCTCTTAGTGACACATAAAACAGCAGCACACCTTTCAATCTGTGTGCCTTAGATTCTTTAAGATATGCTATTTTTTTTTTTTTTTTTTTTTTTTTTTTGCGGTACGCGGGCCTCTCCCTGTTGTGGCCTCTCCCGTTGCGGAGCACAGGCTCCGGATGCGCAGGCTCAGTGGCCATGGCTCACGGGCCCAGCCGCTCCGCGGCATGTGGGATCTTCCCGGACCGGGGCACGAACCCGCATCCCCTGCATCGGCAGGCGGACTCTCAACCACTGCGCCACCAGGGAAGCCCCTAAGATATGCTATTTTTAAAGCTGTTGCATGATAGGTGATTTTTGTTTTCCTGTGTTTTAAAATGTTTAAATAACAAAGAGGAAGGAATAAAAAATAATGGAAAAAATGAGAGGAAATGCTGAAAAACAAAATAGAAATTGATAATGGGGCAATTCATGGCAGAATTAAATATTCAAGGGTGTATTAAATGTATTTTAGTTATTTGTATACCTGACCTATCTCGAACTAGAATACAAGAGACCATGATACCTTAATCAATTTTGAATTACCTCTGGGATACAGCATACTTCTTGGTAACTTAGTAACTTAGCAAACATTGTTTCAATAAGTAGATTATGAAATGAATTAGCTTTTAAATACATTGTGCAAATTTATCCAGACCACACTTCTCAGACCTCTTAGTCATTTTCTCAAACTATGCCTGCTTGACCTCAGGAAACCAGACCTGCAGAAACCTGGGGCAAAAAAAAAATAGTTCAAAATGATGAAAACCAAATTGGAAATTGATTAGTTTAAAACGATATTTTTCTTGATGATAATCTTGTGTTGTAGTGAATCTTCTATATCTTCAATTAAAAAGACTTTATTATAATGAAACCAAGCCTAACTCAGCAGTTAGACTGAGGGTCCTTCTCTGTTCACACAGCTTTCCCTACAGCACTGAACATTCTCTAAAAATATCTCCTGACTCCTTGTCTGTCTTCCCATTTTGAAAAGGAACAAAGACATTCATCTTTGTAAGAGAGATGCTTAGAATGATGGCTAGCATGCGGGCTAGGATTCCATACATGTTGATTAAATGACATGAATGAATGACAAATTTTTAAAATGTAAAATGTGATTTTAGTAGTGCTTAGGAATGGGGCCATGTGGCTATGTTAAGGACATGTGGCAAGCAAAATAATGGCCCCCCGAAGATAGCGTGTTCTAATCCCTGGAATCTGAGGCTATGTTACCTTATAGGGTAAAAGGGACTTTGCAGATGTGATTAAATTAGAACTGTTGAGATGGGGGCTTATCATGGATTTATCCAGGGGACCCAATATAATCACAAAGGTCCTATAAGAGGAAGCAGGAGAATCAGAGACAGAAAAGCAGATGGGATGACAAAAGTAGAGGTGGAGCCATAAGCCAAGGAATGCAGGCAGCCTCTAGGAGCCCAGAAGGGCAAGAAAGTGGATTATTCCCTAGAGCCTCTGGAAAGAATGCAGCTCTGCTGCCCCATTTCAGACTTCCGGTCTCTAAGACCGGAGAGAATAATGAATTTGTGTGTTTTAAGCCATTAAGTTGTGGTAATGGTGACAGCAGCAATAAGAAACTAGTATAAAAGGGAAATCAGTTAGGGATAATTTGGCTTTGAATAGCAAGAACTTCAAACCAAACTGGTTTAAATACTAAGAAAGTACACTGGTTTGCAAATTAGGACGTCTGATAAGAGGCAGAGTACATTGTCTCGGTAATATCATCAGTGATTCCACTTAATTCATTCCTGTATCTCTGCTCTGCAGGTATTTCTGTTCTATTGACTTCTCCCTTATAAATTTGAGAAGACTGCCAGTAGCAATTGGAGTTAAATGCTTCCTTGTTGATTTTTAGCAGTAAAAAGCCAGGCTTCTCCTAATTATCTACCTTGATAGACTTGGACAAATCAGGGCCCATCCCTGGAGCTTCCCTTAAGGGCTACCTGTGACAGGGCAGATGCCTGAACGAAATCAGAATTCTATTAGAAAAGGGCAAGAGGAAAACATAGGCAGATTGAATACTTGCAATGCCCCACAAAGTATATCGCAAAATCCTGTCATTAGGAAAGTGTAGGGATGAGAATACTTAAACAAGTTCCAGGGATACCGTGCCCTCAGCCCCAGGACCAGGAAACAAGCTCTAACTTTTACTTGGCCATGTTTTCCCTTGCCCTGTAAGGACAGTTGTGTAATAGAAGGAGCAGCAGCAGTTAGTAAAACCCACAACTCATTCTGCCAGGCTCAGACTGGCAGTGACTCTGGACTTTTTTCCACCTGGGGAATGGCAACATGCCCAGCACCTTGGCTCATCACACCGCCGTCTGGCATATCTGCTGCAGGTTGCTGAACTCGGGATTAGATTGACACCAGATAGCCTCTGGTGAATCATCCCTAAAAATGGTGCATTCCCTTTGAAAATGGATACATTCCTTTGTATACATTACTGCATTGAAATCTGCGTCTTCATATGTGTTGTACAAGTATCTGATATGATAGTTCTGAGGCACTTCCTACCCAACCAGCCCTGTAGCCCGGCAAAGTAATACAAGGAGAAAAAAAGGATACAGAAAGGATATCAGTTGGGTAGTGATAAGGTATGTACTGAGCTATATACACTTATTTGTAAGATATTTCATTTAATCTCCAACCTTCAGTGCATTACTTTCTGCAGTTTTCTAGAAGGGGAAATTTGAGAGCTAACTTGCAAAGCTTGTAAATGTCAGAGCTGTTATTAACCTTGAGGCAGTATGATTCCTAAGTCCACATGTTCCTCCTTCTGTACTCTGAGGGGCCACTCCCAGAGTTGAATATCTGAATAGAGTTGCCCCATCCTAACACCATCCTTATGACTTAAGATTTATCCCCAAACTGGTCCTGATGTCCTATAGAGAGGCTGAGAAATCTGAGGAGCATCAAACTTTCCCCAAGTTTGTTAGACATAGACATAGAGATGAGGGAAGGTCCCTCTAGATTAGTTCCAGAAGAAAGCTAGAATGGATATAGTGGCTTCGTGGCCCCTTTGTCTGCTCTACCCCAATTAAAAATAAGGGAAACCTAAGTGCAATAATATTGCTCATCAGGATTGATTGTGGTAATTTGGCTTGCTGGGTGGGCATATCCTTCCTCTACCATGGTCTAAGCATTTACAGAGGATTCACACCAAAGATAGAAAAGCATTACCCTTCAATACCCTTCTGTTTCTGGAGACCTTTCAGAAAGAACACTCAAATTGCCCCAGCCATATATACAGCTCAGGAGAGCCCAGGCCTCTGGGAAACAGGGTATGAATGGTCCAGACCCTGAATTTCACAAGGGCAGAGACTGCATCTTAAAAACACTGAATCTCCAGTTCCAAGTACAGTGCCTGACCCACAAAAAAATCATTATTGTTAAATGAAGGACTAAATAAATGAAAGAATGGTCAACTTAGCAAACATCTTGTCAGCAGAGAGGAAGGCAAGGATAGAGCAAGATGATAAAACAGTGTGTTTACGGTGGACGTATGTCATTATCCAACAAAATTTACGGAACAGTTTGCCTTAAGCAAGGCAGATCCTTAAGTCCCAGACCTATAATGACGACCTTTAAAATAGCACAGATTCCACTATTGGCATTCATGGGGTAGAAGCGAAAGATCTTTTTACCCAATAAGCATCATGTGAATTTTCAGGCTTTGCAAAATGTTAGTGTTTGAAAAGCATTTCTAGTCCCTGGCAGTCTTGAAGAAAATGCCTAAAACAGTTTTCAGAAATGCTTCTATTGAACCCTACTGAAATTGCCTTTTATGTAGTCCTGTGTGATTGCTTCTGCTTTATTGTTCAAGAACTGTTAATAATGAGTGAGAGTTTTAATACGCAGAAAATGAGCAACAGAATGGGACCCAAGTTTCTTTTATTTTTTAATGAAAGAAAGTAAAGACCCTGTTAGAGTCAGTTTCCAGAGATAATTTACTGGCATATACATTGTTTAACTTATTTCTAATTTAGAGATAGGTCAGTGTACAACAAAGTTAAAACAGAGCATACTTCCAACATGAGGTGGCTCAGAGGCTCTCGGGATCCACAAAACATTTTTTCATGGTAGCTGTGACTTGAAATCACAGAGTGGAAATGATAAACACCACAGCACCTATCAGGCAACAGCAGTGAGTTGAACGTGGTCACCACTGTTTGCATCACCATTTTCAGTGGATGTTTTCCATGATGTGAAGTCAATTATTGGTTCCACATCTACATTAGTGTAATTGGTTCTTACTCTCCAGAGGAGAATTTATTAAGGCAATTTCAGTAAATAAGCAGAAAAGGGTCCCTATTTGCTACTGAATCCACTGGGATGGATAATCACTCCTAGTTTCCTCCAGATCATAAGGGAATTCTTGGTACTGCTGTGTCTGTAAATACCCTTTTTCCCTTTGCAAGGGAAAGTAGAATGACACTTTTTTTTCCCAAGAAAATGTGTATGCTTAGTGACAACAATTCTAAGAAGCAGTACCTTTCAAAGTATTGATTATCACGTTTTAAAGAATGCTCATCGTGTTCAGGGGATCGTTCAAAGGAAGGGGCAAAGCAGGTGCCATTTCTAAATAGTTTAAAATTCCCAGTTACTGTTAAGAAAATGCATGCCAAAGCTAAATTTCTAAGAGTTCCTGCATCAAACCAGATCTCTGGTAACCTAGCAAAATCAAGAGGTGCTTTTCTTTTGGAAAAGTTATTCCAAGTATGAAGGAGCAATGATGCCCTTTCACGTAGGCAAGTTCTTCATGCGTTGAGTGTTAGCTACGGGAAGGCATAATTCCCAAAGATGGTTGCCTCTTTTCTGCCAACATTTTTCATTTTGAGTAAAATATTTTCAGAACGCCCAAGAGATTTTATTATTTGAATAGGAGCCTAGAACCTCACATTTACAGCATATTTGGCAAGCTTTGGAATGTAATGTAGAAATCAGAACCATCTACAAAATTTCTGATGCATTCTCCACGCCTTCCGATGTTGAGTACAGGCAGATTTTATGGGTGAAGCCAGATCAGGGGTCTTCAGGTGAGGAAAGAGCGTCAGCATCTGTGCCATCTCCAATGGGACATAGGTGACTGTCATTTTTTTGGCCTTGGAGAACTCTGATTCAAAGTAGTAGGCAGTTTGTTACTTCATACAAGCTGAACAAAGCAAAGCACAACAAACAAAAAGCATTCTATTAGATGTCTACGCAAATATACTTAGGGCTGGAGCAATCATTTAAATCAGGTGAGGACAAGCAGTTCTACCTCTTACCTGGACTGTTGCCTTAACCCTCAGCTTTGCTTTGAAAACCAGACCTCGCTTTGCATCCTCAGAGCAATATTAATTCAGAACTGACTTGGATTTGTTCCTTGGGCAAAAGGTTAAGTGATCCATAAACTTATTTCCCTGCAGATTTGGAAAAAGAAAAATAAATATCACAGTGATTTGTTAACCAGGTTTTGCAGCAACAGAATCATCGACTGTCCCTCCTATGGCCAGGGTCAATGCCATGTGGTGAATAGAAAATATTTGTGGCTTACCCATGTGAATGATGCCAATGACCTGAAAGATCAAATACTCAAAAAAATCTGATTAATACGGAATGGCTCTAACCTGATTCATGTTTGACTAAGAACTAAATTCTATTACAAATGTGCAAAGAAGCATAATTCATCCTTGCAAAATGGCTTTTTGTTAACATAACTCCACTGAGAAGAAATGCTCAGTATCCCTAAACCAAAACCTACTTGTTGCAAGATAGATCCTACCTTTTTCATACCTAACCTTAGATTTTGTGGTTCCCTATCCAGTGACTCAACATTGGTGTAATAAGTACCTTTATAACTCATGGCAGGTGATGCTCTGTGCAGCAGATTTTGCAATTGCAGGTAATAGCCTTCAGACTTAATCGCTCTCGTGGAGGAGGGTATGTTTGAAAAGATAATAGTGGCGGAGAGATTCTTTGAGTTGGCATCATCCTCTCTCAGCAACAATAGCTCAGTTATTGAGTACCCATCAAGCGCATGACATTGGTCTGTGCTTACTCATATTGAATAAGAGCATCTTTTTCTAAATGAAGAACGTTGCCTTCATGTCCCTTTTTTGTGTCCAAACAGTTATTCAATATGCAACCAGAGACTGGGCTTTTTCCTCTGAGAGTTGTAAAAAGATGTGCCAGATACAGAAAATCATAGAGTAGAAAGGGTCCCATCAGATCAGCCTGTTTGTCCTGCCTCTCTCAACACGACTGTTGCTAAGGCTTTTCATAAAGGATTACTGAGTGTCACCAACCCAAAGGCTTGCCATGTGCTCCCCACCTCTGTGCCTCTGCTCATGCTGAAGCCGCCACCCTACCTTAGTACCCTTCCTTCTCTCTCCTATCCCTTAAGCAACAAACTCCATTCAGTCAGTAAACCTATTATTGAGCACAGTGTACATTGTTTGTCCTTGGCAATACATAGTCTAGTGAGGAAGACAGGCATTATTATCGCAAATAATTGAAGTAGTTACATGTTGCATGGTGCAGGAAAGAGGAATAGGTACTGTGGAGGCATATAATAAGAGGTCCTAGACATAGGCGAGAGATCCAAGGAGGCTCCCAAAAGGAGGGACCTTTGGACTAGAACTAGAAGGGAACTCATTTAATAAGGAAAAGGAGGTGCTTGGAGGGAAGAACATTCCACCAGAGAGAATCTAAGGCTGGGAGGTGGGAGACAGGTGGGGGCAGGTGATATAAAAATTGAACAGAAGGGAGATTATGTAAACCATAGGGCAAATGGGAATCCATCAAAGGACCGCAGTGAGTGACATGATCAGATTTAGATTTCTTAAAACTCGCTGTTGTGTGGAGATTTGTTTAGAGAGAGAGAAGAGAAGATGCTGGGAGACCAGAGTGGAGAATGTTGTAAAAATTCACACACATGACAAACCCTCTATCAATCTCTGTTGATAAAACAACTTTGCCCATTAGGCTGTTATCACTGACATATTTCTTCTATCCTACAGGTGATTAATATATATTTAAGATACTAGGTCCAGGACTTCTAAAATAGCATCATTACTTTGAATATGAGCTACTAACCTGTCCAAGACCATGCCAGATCATTTCAATTTAAAACCAAGTCTCTGCTTTTGATCTTGGATACAAAGATATTTGAGTTGTCTGAAAGGACTTGTTCTTTACCAAGGCATGACAGTTACCACCTGAAATTTATTTGTTATAACATTTTCAATTTTTAAGATTTTCCAATAATTTTTATTTTATATGTGGGATTCTCCTTTTCTATTTAAATAATACCAGCACTTATTAGCACTCATTTGTTCTCTAGAAGTAATCTCGCGACACACCAGGTTATGGAATTTAAATGGGACAATTAATATGAATGTACTTCTCATTCTGCCTCTGTTTCTTGCTGTGATCTTCACTCAGGAAACCATGCTGGGTTTCAGGGTGCTGCCATGTTTCACAGAAAGGAAGATTTAACTAATTTTCCTCCTCACAACCACTATCTCTACTTTTCCACTCACAATTTCACTTATATAAAAACGTCTTAAGTATCTTGGATGCCCTCCTGGTAAACACCCTGCATCCCTCTCTAGACAGAAGGTCGGTCCTTGCATGCCAGTGACAGAACATGTTTTCTAGGGAGGAAACCTCTTTCATTTCTTCAATTTATGCAATAGGTCGCCAAACAAGCCATCTGCTGATCTGGTTTCCAAAGCATATGGTTGCTTCCTCAATCTGTAATGTGGGAGACGAACTAAAAGAAGTCATCTTTAAGTGACTACGTTTGCTTTCGGATAGGGATTGAAAATGTTATGTCCTCTATCATAGCACTAAGAGCCATTAGATAGTAAGCACTCACGATGTGCCAGGCACTGTCTGGTGGCTTTCATTGTTTCAGATGGGCAGCATGGCCTGTAGTTCAGAGCCTGGCTTCAGAACAGGGCCAACTGGGGTTCAAATTCTGGCTCTGTTATATGCTCTTTGGAGACTTATTTAACTTCTCAGTGCATCATTTGTAAAATGGGGCAGAAGATAACAGTCCCCAACTTTGGAGTGACCGTGAGGTTTAAATGACCTAATATATGTAAAGTACTTAGATCAGTTCCTAACACATACTAAACTTCTTACCTATTAGTATCTCATTTAAACCACATAAAATCTCCATTTGCTATAACAGAGAGCTTAAGTAACTACCACCAAGGCATTCTGACTCCAAGAATTATTCTTTATAAAGAGACACAAATATTATTACTTTCAGAGTTATATCTTTTTTTATTAAAACTGTGAACTTATTTTTTGACTCAGTTACCAGCAAGCACAGATTCAAATCTGAAGTTCAATAACGAAGACACTGTGTTGAATTTTCTGGTTGCCATTTGTGTTATCTTTTTTCATGACCCTGATTTTCTATTAATATTTCAACTTGGCTCTTACCTTGTATATACCTTTGATAATAACCATCCTCATAGCATGCTCCAGAAAGGGAAAAACTGTGAATATTTTTTAAAGAACATTAGAGGGAAGTGTCAGCTAAGTATGGTAAACAAAGTTCACCCAATAGAGAAATTTTGTTCTAACAAAGACCACTGAGGAATGAAAATAAGGAATCAGTATGAGAATGTGAAATGAGGAGAACTACTTGCCTTTGGGCAGCTACCTAACTTTTTCAATCCCAGCTTCTATTAATCATATACAGACCCTGTACTCCAAGCCCAATTAATACAAGTCAAATTTTACACATCTATGCCTTTTTATATACTACTTCCTTTTAACCGAAATGTTTTCTGTTCACTCTTTTTTTCCCTTCAGTTTCTTTTTATCTTTAAAGATTAAGCTCAAACATCATATCCTCTGTGAAGCAAGCGTTGTCTGACACCCTTAAGTAATTAACATCTCTCCTTCTTTTGTGTTCTTATAATGCCATATACGTTATACCATTATAGCATCTTATTGATTCACTTGCTTATTCTTTTTCTTCCAGTTTTGCTGAGATATAATTGGCCTACAGCATTGTATAAGTTTAAGGTATACACCATAATGACTTGACTTACAGTATATGAAAGGATTACCACCATAAATTTACTTGACATCCATCATCTCATATAGATTAAGAAAGAAAGGAAAAGTTTCTCTCCTTGTGATAAGAATTCTTAGGATGTACTTTCTAAACAAGTTCCAAATATGCCACAAAACAATCATAACTATAGTTATCATGTGTACATTACATCCCTAGTACTTGTATCTGGAAGTTGGTACCTTTTGACGACCTTCATTTATTTCCCCTCACCACAACACCCCTCTTTCTGTAACCACAAATCTTATCTCTTGCTTATTCTTTTAATAAAGACTCATTGAGTGCCTGCTATCTGACACTCTGCATTAAACGGGGATTATCATACAAATGTTTCCACTTTTAAAAATGGGGCCCTGTTTTAACCACCAGAATACCTGAAACAAAGCATGTTCTCAATGCACTGACGTTGAAGGGAGGATTTGGCCAAATAAATAATCCCATGACTTTGCAGTCATGTTCTAATTTGGTTTAACCAAAGGTAATACTATTCCAGTGTCTCCTCTTCTTTCACAAGACTCTGAATACCTTTTGATTGCTTCCAAAAGTCAAATCTATCCTTAGAAACCAACAATTTGCCATCACTTTAGAAAATGCAAAGCCACACATATTCCAAGTATGTTTGTCCCATAATTTTTTAACTTCTCCCCAAGTGATGAGAAGATCCAGATTGTCCTATTTTTAATATCTTAAAAATGTTACAGTAATCCTTGTATGTATTTATTTGTATATTTGACAGTTCTCTTCTGTTGGAAAGATTCACATTCATGAGAATACTAGAACAAAGAGGATATACATACACCAGATCTACTGGCCTAGAAAGATGTCCAAGCTCAGAAATAGGTCCAGATTTTGTAGAGCCTGGTACATTAAAAGGTCAAGGGCCTCCTTCAGAAATAAAAAATGCAAAAATATAATTAAAAAAAATTGTTAGGATCTCCCCCTTACAGGGCCTTGGAAAGGACCCATGAAAGTAAGGGACCCTAAAGTTCATAGTTCATTTATTTCATGGTAAACCTGCCCATACCCACAATATATTGCTAAAGGGAAAAGAACGAGTTAAAGAATATACATAATCTATATATTCTCCTTAAAAATTAAGTCCATATATATACTGTATATGTTTTATGAGCAGATGAAAACTGTGGAATGATTATAAACCAAGATACTAAAATTAGCTTCATCAAGGGGGAGTTAAGCCAGGGGTTAAAGTAAGTTGTTGGGGTAAGTGTGTGGTCATCATTTTTATTTTAGATACTTTTGTTCAGTATTATGGTGATAATGTATGACTTTAATTTCAAATACTAAAATAAACTTTACTGAGTAGGGATAAAAGCATGTGCTGCCGTACACTCTGAAGGCATTCCAAAAAAGGTCTTTGGGATAAGTCCACATCCTCCCAAGGTGACTACACGAATATACCATGTGTACTGATTTTAGATGTTCTGTTGTATTTGTTATAAAATTAGCTACATTCTTTTATGAGAACATCCCTTATATTAATAGACTTTCCCCAGGCCTCCCATAAACACATACCACAAGAGAACCAGATAAAAAGAGAGAACATAAAAGCTCAATGACCTCCCCATGGGGTGCCAAGAAAACCATCTTTTGTAAATGAAAGACTGTCCGGTATGTCACCCTGAAATTACCTAATCACATTTTTGAAACCAAAAGGAATATTCCTCCCAAGATAAGACAAACTTAAGATGAATGCAAGGGTGTATATATCCCACAAGAATAGAATATAATCAAGACAAGTCAAGCCAAAAATATTTTTCTTGACATCTATGCAGGAATCACTTGATTGTGGCAGAGGGAAATCCAATATACACTTGAAAACAACTTATCATTAAAGAAATTAAAGCAGATTCACACCAGGAAAAAAATGTTGTTTTTGAAATAACTAGTTCCACCGAGATGTATGCAATCTAATTTGCATGATAGATTTATGCCAATAGCATTTTCCAGCAACAGATTCTGTGGTTCCAAAGGGCAGAATTTTATAGCAGGGAAAGGCTAACGATTACAGTGTGTGTGATGCTGGTCGTAGCCTCAACTCCAAGCGTGTAAGCTGATGCCTTTCTCTTAGGTGTTCTGACAGGCTGATATTAAAGAGCAGCATGTGTTGGAAGATGTAGGAAATCAACTGGCCTCTTTGACAGACTTTACAGTGGAATGTTTGTACTGTCAGGGCAGTGGGTATGACAAACCTGAGAGATGACAGTAATAGGAGTGTTTAAGTAAGGGAACAAGCTTAATAGAGATGCCACTGTTGACAATAACATGCTTATGTTAAGAGACCTTGCTTTCATTTTCTACTGGAAATTCCAAAGCCCATTTTTGAAACTGTTTTCTTCTAAATCTTACAAAAACACCTTTTAGTTCTAGGATTGCAGGGCTAGAAGACTAAACTGCCAGTCATATTTTCTCATCTGTTTCTCAAGATACCTCAGATCATCATATTACTGACATTCTTCAATCAGGGCATTAGTCTGGACTGAAACAGAACTTACGTAGCATTTTAAAGCAACTGTGAAATAAGTAACTATTTTTCTGGAGTGCACTTCAAATTAACCTTGGAGCCCAAGCTCAGGAATGGTTATTACCTAACATCTGTACTGATGCCCAGCACCATGTGCAGGGTGTACCCTACAATCATTCTAAACCAACTATCCCATTATTGTGCATCACAAATAAGATACGTGAAACAATATAATCTTCCTCTCTACAAATACATACACGTTTTATACATTTCTATAGCTATTCCAGTTAAATATAGTGTCTATATCACATCCCCAGCAATGACCTATTTCCAAGTTACTTGAACTCCTCCAGATAACTCTGTATGCATGCTCGGTGATAAAGCATTTGGGAGAATGAACTGCCAGTCGTGAATTGATGCTAAATGAATGGGTGTGCTTTAAAAAAAAAAGAGTCCTTTTCACTTGTGGGCTTTAATACTCATCTAATTATAATGATTTCAAATTCTCTCAAGGCTAAAATTAAACTTGGCTTCCTGGATAGCCAAACAAGTGACTATTCTTCTACACCACCCAGCTCCCGTTTTATCTCAGGCTCACTTTGAGTATAAATTGGTTAAAAACGGACATATTATGAATGCTGAATTAAATATCACTAAAAATATAATTCGAAGGGGCAGTTAAAATCCAGTACCATCCAATTAGAAAGACAGTAGAACATTGTCATTCCCCTCCCCAATGAGATGAGAGAGGCAGGTGGTAGTCAGGGAATACAACATCGATTCCAGAGGGGAGTGTTGGTCATGTGGCTCATATTCAACTAGATGGAGTATGTGGAGCCCAGGGAAGAATTACCAGAAGCACAGTTCCAATGGAGAGCCAGATCAGACTCAAAATCATGGTCCAAAATTGAGCTGCCAATGAATAAGAGGCAAAAGAGACAAGTCCACATATGAAACTAACAAGCATAGTTAAGGAATGTTCCATGAGAAAAGAAGCTTAAAGGAAGTGCAGAGCAAAGCCCAGAGACGTTTCAGAGCTAATGATCATTAGCTGAGGAGGGCACTTGATTAGATATATCTGTAGCTTTAGACATGATGGTTCTTGGGAGCTCTTAAGGGCTGTAGAGGTAAGTATTATCATATTAAAGATCACAAAACCATGACCTGTATTTAAACAGGCATATGCATATGGTTAAGAGGAGAGATCTTGGACCCAAACTCCGTTTTTTTGGCCTAAGAATTTCTATATTTAAATTTTATTTTTCTCCAGTTTTGGGATATAATTGACAACATTGTATTAGTTTAAGGTGTACAACATGATTTGGTATATGTATAGGGAAATGATTACTACCAGAAATTTAGTTAACTAAATTTCTGGTAGTAATCATTAACACCCATCACCTCATATGGTTACAAATTTTTTTCATGTGATGAAAACTTGTAAAAGCTCCTTTCTTAGCAACTTTTAAATGTACAGTCAGTATTGTTAACTACAGTCACCATGCTGTACATTACGTCCTCAGAATTCATTAATCTTATAACTGAAAGTTTGTACCTTTTGCCTGCTTCCCAACCCTTGCCTCTGGCAGCCACAATCTGTACTCTGTATCTATGAGTTCATGTTTTGTTTTTTGTTTTGGGGTTGCTTTTCTTTTTTCTTTTTTTTAGATTCCACACATTAAGTGAAATAGTAGAGTATTGGTCATTCTTTGACTTATTTCACCTAGAGTAGTGCTCTCAAGGTCCATCCGTGTTGTCACAAATGGCAAGATTTCCTTCTTTTCTATGACTGAATAATATTCCACTGTACCTATATACCATTTATATATCATTTCTTTACCTATTTATACATTGATGGATGCTTACATTGCTTCCATTCTTGACTAATGTAAATAATGCTGCAATGAACATTGTATCTTTTCAAGTTACTGTTTTGTTTCCTTTGGATAAATACCCAGAAGGGGAATTGCTGGCTCATGTGGTCATTCCATTTTTATTTTTTGAGGAAGCTCCATACAGTTTTCCATAGTGGCTGCACCAATTTAAATTCCCACCAACAGTGCAGAAGAGTTCCCTTTCCCCGATGACCTCACCAACCCTTGTTATTTCTTGTCTTTTTTATAATAGCCATTCTAGTAGGTATGAGGTGATATCTCCTTGTGGTTTTGATTTGCACATCCCTGATGATTGGTGATGTTAAGCACATTTTCATGTACCTGTTGGCCATCTGTACCTCTTCTTTGGAAAAATGTCTATTGAGATCTTCTGCCCATTTTTAATCGGATTTTTTTCTGCTATTGAACTGTATGAGTTTGTTATGTGTTTTGGATATTAACTCCTTATCAGGCATGATTTTCAAATATTTTCTCTGATTTAGTAGGTTGCCTTTTCATTTTGTTGATGGTTTTTTTTTTGCTGTGCAGAAGAATTTTAGTTTGAAGTACTGCCACTTGGTTTTCTTTTTCATCTTTTTTTGAAGTATAGCTCATGTACAATATTATCTAAGTTACAGGTGTACAATATAGTGATTCACAATTCTTAAAGGTTATAGTTCATTTATAGTTTTTATAAAATATTGGCTATATTCCCAGTATTGTACAATATATCCTTGTAGCTTATTTTATACATATTAGTTAGTACCTCTTGATCCCCACTCCTATGTTGCCCCTCCCCTTTTCTGACTGGTAACCACTAATTTGTTCTATGAGTCTGTTTCTTTTTTATTATATTTGCTAGTTTGTTTTATTTTTTAGATTCCACATAATTGATATCATACAGCATTTGTCTTTCTCTGTCTTATTTCATTTAGCATAATACACTCCAAGTCCATCCATGTTGCTACAAATAGCAAAATTTCATTTTTTTTTACAGCTGAGTAATATTTCATTGTATGTATATATATGTATATATACACACACACCACATCTATGTATAATACCATATATATACTATATATATATACCATATGTATATATGCCATATATATATAGAGTGTATATGTGTGTATATATACATTTACACACACACACACACACACACACATATATATATATATATATACATCCCACATCTTCCTTAACCTGTTGATGGACACTTAGGTTGTTTCCATATCTTGGCAATTGTAAATAATGTTGCTATGAACATTGGGGTGCATATATCTTTTTAAATTAATATTTTGGGGTTTTTTTTCAAATATATACCCAGGAGAGGAATATGGTAGTTCTATTATTAGTTTTTTTGAGAAACCTCCATATTGTTTTCCACCACGGTTGCACCAGTTTACATTCCCACCCGCAGTGTATGGGGCTCCCTTTTCTCCGTATCCTCACCAACATTTGTTATTTGTAGACTCTTTGATGACAGTCATTCTGACAGGTGTGAGATGATATCTCATTGTGCTTTGATTTGCATTCTCTGATGATTAGCAGCGTTGAGCATCTTTTCTTGTGCCTGTTGGTCATCTGCATGTCCTCTTTGGAAAAATGTCTATTCAGGTCTTCTGCCCATTTTTTAATTGGGTTGTTTGTTTTTTTTGATGTTGAGTTGTATGAGCCATTTATATGTTTTGGATATTAATCCCTTATTTGTCATATTATTTGTAAATATTTTCTCCCATTCAGTAGGTTGTCTTTTCATTTTGTCCATGATTTCTTTTACTGTGCAAAAGCTTTTAAGTTTAAAGTCCCATTTGTTTATTTTTGCTTTATGAAACAGATTTTTAAAAAATTGCTATGATTTATGTCAAAGAGTGTTCTGCCTACATTTTCCTCTAGGAGTTTTATGGTTTTCTCTCTTACATTTAGGTCTTTAATCCATTTTGAGTTTATTTTTGTATATGGTGTTAGGGAATGTTCTAATGTCATTCTTTTACATGTAATTGTCCAGTTTTCCCAGTACTACTTATTAAAGAGACTGTCTTTTCTCCGTTGACTATTCTTGCCTCCTTTGTCATAGATTAACTGACCATAAGTGTGTGGGTTTATTTCTGGGTGCTCTATTCTGTCCATTGATCTATATGTCTGTTTTTGTGCCAGTATCATTCTGTTTCGAATACTGTGCCTTTGTAACATGGTCTGAAGGCAGGGAACATGATTTCTCTAGCTCTGTTCTTCTTTCTCAGGATTATTTTGGCTATTTGGAGTCTTTTGTGTTTCTATACAAATTTAAAATTATTCTACTTCTGTGAAAAATGCTATTGGTATTTTGATAGGGATTGCATTGAATCTGTAGATTGCCTTGTGTGATATGGTCATTTTAACAATATTAACTCTTCCAATCCAAGAACACAGTATATCTTTACATCCATTTGTGTCATCTTCAGTTTCTTTCATCAGTGTTTTATAGTTTTCCCAGTACAGGTCTTTTGCCTCCTGAGGTAGGTTTTGTTGCTTTTTGGTTTGTTTGCTTGTTTGTTTTTGTTGCTTACCCTTTTGATGTCAACTCCAAAATTCACTGCCAAGAACAGTATCAAGGACTTTACCCTGTACGTTTTCTTCTAGCAGTGTTATTGTCTCAGGTCTTATGCTCAAGTCTTTAAACCATTTTGGATTGGTTTTTGTGCATGATATAAGATAAGGGCCCAGTTTCATTCTTTTGCATGGGCTATCCAGTTTTCCCAACATCGATTTATTGAAGAGACTATCCTTTCCTCATTGTGTATACTTGGCTCTTTGTCATAAATTAATTGGCCATATATGTGTTTATTATTTATTTCTGGGCTCTCAATTCTGTTTTGTTGATCTTTGTGTCTCTTTTTATGCCAACACCATACCTTTTTGATTGCTATAGTTTTATAATACAGTTTTAAATCAGGAAGTGTGATGCCTCCAGCTTTGTTATTCTTTCTCAGGGTGGTTTTGGCTATTCAGGGTCTTTTGTGATTCCATGCAAGTACCCATACTTTTGGCATGGTCATTCTTGCCCTACTACTTACTGGCTGTATAACACAAGGCAATTTCCTGAAGCTCTTTGAGTTTAATTTCTTCTGTAATATTGTAGTAACCATTAGGATGATTTTGAGGAATAAATAAGCTAGTACATGTAAAACACCTATGGAGAGTGAAGGCCAAGTAAGGAGAAACAGAAATACTAGGGGGGATTCATCTTTTTCATTCAAATTCATATTTAAGATCTTGTGGAATAATTTTTAAATTATATACTTAAAGCTCAGATTACCTAATTTATTGAATAGAATACATATGGGAAAATTGGCACCACTTTTTATTCACCAAAATGTAAATATCACACTGAAGAATGCATTAAATATAGTGAATTAAATGCCAGGACACCACTACAATGACAGTAAAGAAGGACATGGGTATAAATACACAAAGACAGAAAATGAAGAGAATACTGTAATGGGCTAGAGATGTCAGTAGGAGACAGGTGGAGGAGTGATAACTGACTTAGCAAAGTAGAGGATGCAGGGACCCAAGTGCCTATAAAGGAAAACTTTAAGATGATGTGTTAATTTACACAACAGAGCTCCCTAATGATTCTGGAACTGATGTCACCTGCTACAAAGAATTCAGGGAAGAGGCATGGAGCTGACATGGTTGTATTAATATAAATAAAGAGCAGTTTAAACCTGAGATCTTCTCTCCCACCCTATTCAACCAAGCATTCTCCCTTCAACCACAATTCTCAAAGGAAAGGTTTGTTCTCCAGAAAAATTGAATCAGAAGGGGCTCTGGACTCAGAAACACAAAACACAGAATGTAAATACAAAACATGGATTTTGACCAACAACATTCTCTCCACCCTTCCCCTCATTCAGCTCCTGGAACACAGGCCACCACGCAGTATTCATTGCTGGAAGAATTGAATAGAACCCAAAGAAAATGCCTACAGATAGTGACATGAGGGGATAATTTTCATTACACACAATGAAAATGTCAGTTTGCCTCCCACTTAGAATTTTATCCACACATATACCTTTTCTTAGGAACCCCCAGATAGACTTTTCCTATGCAACCAACGAAGCTCTTGTTTTCGAGGTATGGTCTCCAGGAAAAAAGAATCCAAAAATAAACTTGATGTATTTGACCATGCAAGGAATAGTACTGAAAGAAGTTCTATAGTTACAGAGAAGAGTTTAGGAGTGATTAGTGATAGGTACATAGAAACCAACCCAGAAAGGAAAAAAAAAAATCTGGGAAGTAAGTTTGTACAGCAAGGGATATATAATCAGAGCATCCTAAATGAGTCAGCAGTGAATGATAAGGATAAGTGTCATAATAATGTAACTGAACTAAGTATTAACTGAATTTGTTAATACTGAACCTAGAATTGTGATCTCAACTAGTTGGAAGGATGGAGAGATGAGAACTGAGTGTAATTACATAAAAGTCTAATATTCTCCCTAATAGGAATTCCATGGAAAATGTCTGAAATTGATACATTGAAAAATAGCAGTGGCACAAATGATTGTCCAATATGATGGCAAATTTCAAAAGCAGCAGCTAGAAGGATTTAAAATAGGCACTTTGGGGAAGGGGCTCAGGTGATGTGAAAGGAGTTAGGGCAAAAAAGTATTGTTTATTATAAGCCTATAGAACTTGATTTCTTTAACCATGTAATATTTCCTCAATAAATATCAAAATTAGGGGTTTCCCTGGTGGCGCGGTGGTTGGGAGTCCGCCTGCCGATGCAGGGGACACAGGTTTGTGTCCTGGTCCGGGAAGATCCCACATGCTGCAGAGCGGCTAGGCCCCTGAGCCATGGCCGCTGAGCCTGCGCGTCCGGAGCCTGTGCTCCGCAACAGGAGAGGCCACAGCAGTGAGAGGCCCGCGTACAGCAAAAAAAAAAAAAAAAAAACTCAAAATTAATTTAAAATGCAAATATCTCATATGGAAGCAGCCTTTCAATCTCTCTTCTTGAAATTAGATTAAAGATATGTTTATGAATCTTAGATGACTTCCTGGTAGCTTATCCCTTTTCTTGGTTGAATGATACAATATAATACACTTTTCCTACAATTATGTCCTGCTCTTTGGCTGTCAGCCCCTGAAGGAAATATGTAAGATTTGATTGACTTGGTCTTGCCATCTCCTTTCTGTCACCAGTTGGAAAAGCTTTGTTCAAGAATATCTAGGGTTGTGTTAAAAAAAAAAGTTACTTTTTTCTCTTTGACTAGTTCACTAAATAATAAACATGAAAGGTAAGATATTTATTGGAGTAAGTTATAATAAATGAGGATTTGTACTTTCAGGTTTAGGAATAGAATAAAATACTTTTTATATATATTTTTTGCCAAAATTGCAAAATAGTTATCTAGTAAAATAAGTTGCCATTCATATCAGTTAGGATCATTTAAGTGAAAGTGTGCATGTGTTTTATGTGCAGGATTAAACAGGACCCTGTACATCTTCAGAGGCACGTTTGCACTTGATTAAAAACTGGAAACCCCTCATGCTTTACAACGCTATTAACATGAAACTAAAAAAAAACAAGGAAGATGTTATACATGAGAAATATTAAAGATGTTAATTCCTAGAAAAGAGAACCATATCAAAGCTTTAGATTTGCTCTGAAACCAGTTTTTATGCTATTTTGAAGAGACTCCTAATTTAGAAAGTCCAAATCATGTTTTTTAAATGGAATTTCTCACAGTCATAGAAAATGTACCATCAGGACTATGTAATCAATGTGAAGCAGATGGTGGAACAATTATCTGGTGTATTTGGGTACTACCATTGGCCAGTTCATAGCGAGTGTGTGCCAGGAAATTCATTCTGTATTTTCAATCTGCTTTCTGGTTATGATGGATAGTGCTTTTTTAACAAAAATCTTTGTATTATTTTAGTGTCTATGATATAAGCTACATCTACACGGGCAACTGTTTTTTTTTAAGTCCAATTGGAGGTATATAGTAATTTCAAGATTCAAATTTTTGAGTTTGAGCTGTGATTATTTTTCAGTATCAGCATAGCTTATTACTATCAATTCTTTGGCTAAATAACTGCTTCCTAGTATATACAAATCTTAGTATTTAATTTTAAAACCTTAAATATTTAAAATTATATGGTATGGTTCACAATGTAGAGAAGACACTTTTTTTAAATTTTTAAATTTTTATTTTTTTATACAGCAGGTTCTTATTAGTTATCCATTTTATACACATCAGTGTATATATGTCAATCCCAATCTCCCAATTCATCCCACCACCCCACCACCACCACTTTCCCCCTTTGGTGTCCATACGTTTGTTCTCTGCATCTGTGTCTCTGTTTCTGCCCTGTGAACCAGTTCATCTGTACCATTTTTCTAGGTTCCACATATATGCTTTAATGTACGATATTTGTTTTTCTCTTTCTGACTTACTTCACTCTGTATGACAGTCTCTAGATCCATCCACGTCTCTAAAAATTACCCAATTTCGTTCCTTTTTATGGCTGAGTAATATTCCACTGTATATATGTACCACATCTTCTTTATCCTTTCATCTGTTGATGGGCATTTAGGTTGCTTCCATGACCTGGCTATTGTAAGCAGTGCTGCAGTGAACACTGGGGTGCATGTGTCTTTTTGAATTGTGGTTTTCTCTGGGTATATGCCCAGTAGTGGGACCACTGGGTCATATGGTAATTCTATTTTTAGTTTTTTAAGGAACCTCCATACTGTTCTCCATAGTGGCTGTATCAATTTACATTCCCACCAACAGTGCAAGAGGGTTCCCTTTTCTCCACACCCTCTCCAGCATTTGTTGTTTGTAGATTTTCTGATGATGCCCATTCTAACTGGTGTGAGGTGATACCCCATTGTACTTTTGATTTGCATTTCTCTAATAATTAGTGATGTTGAGCAGCTTTTCATGTGCTTCTTGGCCATCTGTATGTCGAGAAGACACTTTTGAATGCTAATTCAGAATTATGTACAAGAGTTAAGGACTTTAAAAAGACATTGAAAGCAACTACTTTTTAGCACTTAGGATAAGATCATCCTAAGTAATATGTATTTTATTTTTCAAATTACAATTACATTGATCTATTAATCTCATCTTGGTTTCAATTTTGTTTTTCTAACACATTATATTTAGTAACTTCAGTTATCACTATCTGGCTCTCTATAGGTGGTAACATAATTACTTAGACACATTGTATATATACCTAGTTCTAGAACACTGGTGTTCTCTGATGGCAATCAAACATATTTTTTGTTTTAAATGTAAGAAATGACTACACAGTAATGCTGACATTATTATATGTCTACTATTCCTTAAACTCAATTTTTATTTTCCAAACAATAGTGGAGAAAATAGTATAATGAACACCATTTACCCAATGACTATAAGATTTTTGTCAATTTTGTTTCATCAATACCCTCCCCTTGCATTTTCATCTATTTTATTCTGAAACAATTCCCAAAGAATGATTTTTTTAGTGTAAATACTGACTACAGCAAAAAGAGTATATTTTCTCAAGATAATGACTTCTCAAAATAACCTTTATCTATTTGGCTGTATATATTTTTAGCCTTTTTTTTCTGAAAATGGTCTCTATTTTAGAGATAGCTGAAATATTAAACTTTTTAGTGTTCAGAACTCTTCGTAAATCACATCAAGCTCTTTTGAACATGTGCAAGATTGTTAACTGAAACTTAAAATATATCAACCTAGATAGAAGAGCCCTTGAAAAGACAGTTTTCTTAAGTCATTTTCTTTCCTGCAAACACTGAGATTATTAGGAAAGCTCTTTAAAAACTATGACATATGTTTCTAACTATAGAGATTATAACAGTTTTATTCTTTAACTTAAAGGAAATTCAGTGTTTCTGGGTTGGCATTTCTTTTGGAGGTTATAATCTGGTATATGAATGGAACTCCAATATTAATAATCAGAATATCTAGTCAGTGCAAAGGAGGCTTGAGTTTAGGGGATACTTTCCACTTTCTAAAACACATTGCTTGTTACATAGGTGTTCAGCTCTTTCTTTTCCTTTGCAACTGTAATTCCCATTTCACCCCCACCTTCCTTGCAATTTTCCTTGGGATTTTTCTGCATTTGAAAGTCTGACTGTAAATCAAGGGACTCCAAACATTGGCAATCTGTTTAACAAAATAACTGTGCTGATTTCTTAGTGAAGTCAGATGTAATTTATTCACACTGGAGTCTTTTAGGAGGCAAGATTATAGAATGAGATGGATTGCCAAATGGAAAAACAGTGGGAAAGTAAAGCACTGTTTCAGTGGCCTAGAATGTGCCTTGTTTTTGTTTTCTTCTCTAACGCAAAAATTGACTCTGGCTTTGCATATGTGGCATGACTATCCAAAGTAGGTTGTAGTTTTTTGGGTTTTGGGGGTTTTTTCCCATGCAAAGTGTTCATTTTTCTTAAATAACAGCATTTTGATCTTCCTTTGGGTAACTCTTGTACACTCTCAGCTTTTGTAGTGGGCAGTCAGTCCTGGCTTTGTCCATCACACCTTTCCACTTGCCAGCCATAGTAATCGGTCCAGGGATAAGCACATGATCCCAGCTTGACAATGTGGGATATTTTTACCCAGTATGAAACTGCTGAGCAATAAAGGTACTCTTGCCATGGATATTAAGTTTGGGAGGCTCTGAACCTGTTGGGACTACCAAGTAGACAGAGCCTGCCTGAGAGTAAATCCACACTGCAGAAAGCAGAATTGAAAGACAGTGAGGGATGACACTCTGATAACATCATTCCAACCTCTTGGTCTAACTATTTCTGATTTCAGTCTACTTGTATTTCTGAGTTATAAATCTATATTCTTATTTTTTCTTTGCCACTTTGAGTTTTCTTTCACTTGCAACTGAACAGTTCCTGAACTAATACTCCATCTATTGACAAGTCAAATTCTATTTAAAAAAAAAAAAATTGCAGTGTCAACTTTGTCATTTTTATGCCTCATGTACACATCTAAATCATTTGTGTCTTGTAACTTTAACCCCAAGTATTCATCAGGGCCCTAAATCTCAAATTGTCTCTTAGCTTTTATCAAAAGCCCATTTGATATAAGTTGGAATGCCAGATTAAGAGAGTAAGAATGAAAAAGTGTGATGGAGAAAGTCTGAGTAAAAACAAACTAATCATATAGTTGCTTTAAATTTTCTATGAGATACAAAGCCAGGCCATCAGAATGCAATATACTAGAATATTACTTTAGATTTCCATAAAATGCCTTCACAGAATTATGAGTTAATATAAATTTATTTAGCACTTCAGGTAATAGCCAAATCAGCTTAGCTTTCTGACATTACTTTTTCCCCAGGCTCTAGAATAGAAAAGGTTTACAACAATCTTGGGTTGCCATTCTTGCTTTAACACTAGCTCTGTTACTTTAAAGAAGTTACTTCATCTCTATGATTCCATTTCTTTCTCTGAAATGAAGCATGAAAATAATGTTTTCTTCACATATGGTTGTAAGTATTACAGAATATAATAGAAAATATTGAGGAAAAAGTAGATAATGGAAACTAGTGGGTTTAAAAAAATTTTTTTTATTGGTGTGTAGTTAATTTACGATGTGTTCATTTCAGGTGTACAGCAAAGTGATTCAGTTATACATATACATATGTTCATTCTTTTTCAGATTATTTTCCCATATAGATTATCACAGAATATTGATTAGAGTTCCCTGTGCTATACAGTAGGTCCTTGTTGGTTATCTATCTTATATATAGTGTGTGTGTATGTTCATCCCAAGCTCCTGATTCATCCCCCCACACACATACCTAAAACATGGAAACTAGTGGTTTTATCTTTTATCAACCCCTTCAAATCACTTTGAAGGTAAAATGTCAATTAGATGGTAGGACTGTATATTTCCTCAGGTAATGAATTATGACAGATTTGAAATTTAGGCTAAAGAGTTTAATGATTTTTTTCTAAAACCAAGCAAATTATACTATCTTTAACTTGTTTAGCTACTCCATACTCAAAAGAACTTTCACATTTGGTATCCTAGCTGTTCTTTTCTGGTTTTTTGGCAGTGGATAGAGAGGTTATCATCACGCTATAATTCTTTTATCACAGATTTGCATCTTCTTGACTGTAACTACTAAATCACATATATGCATCTTCTTGACTATAACTATTAATGGTGTAGTGATGCTGCTTTATCACTTAACCACTTTCACCCACTGGACGATATTGCCCAGGAGTAGGAAAGGATGAAGTTCTAAAAATAAGGATGCAATTATTAATAATTCACCATCTCAGCATTAACCAACATAAGCTGACAGGGTTTTCTGTCCCACAGATAAGACTCCACATTCAGAAAGGGGGATTCCCTTATGACAAAGTTAGTGATGACACAAATGTCCCTAAAGAGAAAAATTTCCGAAATATTAGAACTCTGACTTTTAAACTGTAGTACACATTATGGTTTAAGTAGTAAAAACAAAAACAAAGTACTTTAATTATAATAATATTTTAGTTTTAATTACTTTTTGGTATAAAATATAAGCCTTCAGGTCCTTTCTCTATTCAATAATAATGGGGAAAGAGATATTGCAGTCTATGATTTTCTCTCAGCTTCACTTTACCAGAGCTTATCTGATCCTCAGAACTGAACTGAAACTAGATTTTCCTCTGACATCAGCAAAAGCTTTTCTGAAATGTTTGCAACTCTCCAGGTGCATGGGTCCCTGAATAAATATTATTTCAACACTGATCAGCTGCATAGGTGAAGACCAAGTTAGGAAAGAGTTCTACAAGGATTTCTTAATGAAAGCAGGTGGCTGTTGATATTCTAAATAGATTCAGTAATTAGAACATTTTTAGGACTTTAGGGTGCATCTCACAAGGGATTTCTGTAATATTTAGAAGACAGCTCACATAGGAAAGCACTTGTTCAGGAAGATATTCATTCATGCTCTCCTAATAAATAGGGGGAAATTATTTTAAAAACTACATATGGTAAGATCAAAAGTTCTGTTCCTAGCAGGGAAATACTTTACTTTTTGGATTTATTGCTGAGTTTTAGGAATTTCTGCAGTGTCAAAGAACTGCCTTCCTATATAGGACGTGGATTTCAAGTGTAAGTCAAAAAACCATTACCATATTTGTTTGAAACTTTAGGGTGAACAGATAAAACATACCCTGTGGAACAAAATTCACTTAATAAATAACATTCCATACCAAGTTTAAGTAACAGTAGATTTTATCTTCATCCTCTCAGTTTGTTGTATCCGTTAAACATATTATCTATTCTAAATAACATATCTGCTTGACTAGTCCTAAAATAAGATTTTGAAACTTTCTAGTGTCATTTTATCATGTGACTTTCCACCAAGAGAAATTTAAAATGCATTTATTTTTAGCCTATATTTACACTTTGACTCAATCCTTGTTCCAGTGGTACTACCTGCAAAAGTTAAGACCTTTTAGCAAGAGTATACATAGCAGAAAAAAATACTGAAAAAGTTTAAAAATTGTTACCAGCACTTAAGCAAATTAAATTGCCAAGAAATATTTTTTTCTGAAACGTATTGATTAGTGATAGGGTGCAAAATAAACTAAATCAAATTTCACATCTCCTTCAGTTATGTTTTTGAGATTCTGAGTAATGACCCAGGTTGAGCCATTAATGCAAATCCTCAAAACTTAAATAGTTTCTTGATACTTTTCATTTTGAGGCATCTTTTAAAGAAACAACAGATGCCTCTCCACATGCATTCTAAAAATCAATACACTTAATCAATAATGCTCTCCACAGGTAATAAATGCTGAGAAGCATTTCTGCCTATCTCTATTGATCGGGAGAATTGCTTCAGATTGGTTCAGATGTGTATAAAAATCATTTCCTTATTGATCAAAGCCTTCTCTACTCTGTTATTTCATATATGGCATACAGCTCTTTTAGACTTCATGTATATCTGTGATAAACAAATTTCCTGTGATCTGTGTATGAAACTAATTTGAATGAAATGTAAAATGGGTGTTTTTGTTTCTTTGGGGGAACATACTGCTTGAAATGTAATCAAAGCCTGAATAATCATGAGAAATTACTGAATTTAATGAGAAATGTAATGATGTTTTAATTATTTGTAATCTTAAAATTTAAGCTTTTTTGAGTCTGCTTCTATTATAACAGAATTCATGCAGACACATGCATTTAATCCAGAATGATGCAATTCCCGGTGGTATAAACAATAGAAAACTGCATAGTTATAGTCAACTGTTGACTCATATTGCTGGCAAGTTATATTTTGGTAACATGATCAAACATGTAAGTGGACATTGTGACCTTTTTGCTAATATATGTGTTAAGTGTATAGACAGAGTAATAAGAAAAGTATGTCTTCTAAATTAATTGTCTAACAATAAGTGTACAGTTTCAACAGATAGAGCATTTAATGAGTCTCATTAAATAGGGTCTATTCATCTTTGAGCCAAACAATTGATTCATTGGGTAAATATTATTAGATTAAGGACTCTTCCAAGGAAGCTCAACCTCTAAGTCTTGATACATTAACTAGTGTTGTAAATTATAACGAAAAAGCCAAAGATTCCTGTCAACATGACTTAGTAAATTTCATAACCTTATACTACCTATTTTCCTTATCTGAATGTTCCATTAAAAAATGGCGTTATTTTGGCCACTGTATAAGCTACTGTGGAAAGTGTCACTGAACCACTACCTCCTTAAAAACACCAATTTTTACTTATTGAAAGGTTTCATTCATCTCATGATTTTCATTTGGAATCTCGGGGAATATGGATTATCATATAGTCAAGTTCCAATATCTCAACTTTAGATAATTTTACTTTATCTAACAATTTGTTTAATTCTGAAGGAATCTCTTATGCAAAACTAAGTTGAAATTTTCAACAAAACAAGAAGTATAAGGAATTGGATAAAGTATGTTCACTATATTCAAAAATACTATTTGAGTGAATCTGAGGAAATATTAGTCAATGTTGAAAGCATAGCATCAGAAGGATGATATATTCTGGTTTGTTTCCCCTAGAGCAAAAATAAAATAAATTTTATAACATCTTAATATAAAACACTTGCCAAAGATGTGGAGGTATCTATCTTTCTGCTCACTAAGGCTCTATTGAATCTTGGGTACGGATAAACTAAAAGGCTAAACCTGCTTTCCTAAGTCTCTCATCTATTCCCAGGAAGCTAACTAACTGTACAATAAGATTCTTGGAGTCAATAAGTACCATTAGGGTAACCACAGAAATGAAATTTTTGAAATATTTCTTGTACTTAATTAATCTTAAAGTATTCCTAGGAGCAAGCATAGATTCAGCTGGAAACTGGAGCTGCACACCCAAGAGAGATTTACTCTGACTCATGTTACATTTTAGTGAGGGCAGCTTAATCACAGTGGGAAAGACAACATTGAGCCAATCACTAAAAATTCATCTGGAGGTATTAGGGCATGACGTGGAGGATAAGAACGTTAGCTCTGGAGTCAGTCCTCACTTCCAGATTCCACCGCTTATAAGCTGCGTGGCTTTGGGGAAGTTGCTTTTATCTGGCTCACTTTCCTCCTGCAGGAAGCAGAGTGTGTGCCAGCACCGTCCAGTAGAAACATAATGTGAACCACATATATAATTTAAAATTCTTAGTAGCCATGTTTTCAAAAATCAGGTGAAATTAATTTAAATTTTTTTTAAATTTAATACAATGCATCCAAATTAGTATTATTGTGATATGTAACTGATAAAAAAATTATTAATGAAATACTTTACATTCTTTTTTCATACTAAGTCTTTAAAATCTGGTGAGCATTTTACAATGATAGCACATTTCAGTTTGCACTAGCTGCATTTCAAATGCTCAGTCAGTAGCCATATGTGAGTAGGGGCTGCTATCATGGATAGTGCAGGTATATATTCACCCCATAGGGTTGCTGTAAGGATAAAATGAGATAATGTGTGTAAAGTGTTTGTTTGGCAAATAAAAAGGACAAAAAAAGGTAGTTGTGAAAACTTTTACTGTTATAACTAAGTACTGACTATAGCAGCCTAGGTGCTAAACTGGGGTGAAAGCAAGAATATATGACATAACTCTGTTCCTGTGTAATTACAAAGTTAAGAAGGCAAGATAAATAAATAGTTAACTATAATTTATGGCATCTCATTATCATATGAATGTATGAATAATATGCAATAAGTGCTCAGAAGAGGAAGATCTTCCCCACTAGAGTTGCCTTGTACCCACCTTGGTGAAGAAAATCATTTTGAGCTGGTATTTAATCAATGGGTTGACTTTTCTCAGGAAGATAAGGTAAGGGACCATGAAGATAGCTAAGAAAAATATTCTACCAGAGGAATTATAGGACCAATAATTCAAAGGTGGGGAAGTGAAAAAATACACTCAAGAAATGAGGGCAATTTTTGATGGAGAACACAGCGTTCATGTAAGAGTGTACTTGGGTGAGTACATGCAGATCTGTGTTAGTGAAGGGTGCTTAAAAGCCATGCTAAGATACTAGGACATTTTCAGTGTCAGAAGGAAATAGTAAAAAGAGCACTGATTTGGAAGTCAAAGATCTGATTTTAACCAAGTTCTACAATTGCCATGAATATGCCAATTTCTTACCTTGGGCGAGTCACTTCATCTCAGTTGTGTATTTTTTTTTTAACATCTTTATTGGAGTATGATTGCTTTACAGTGGTGTGTTAGTTTCTGCTCCATAACAAAGCAAATCAGCCATACATATACACATGTTCCTTAGATCTAAAAAAAACAAAACCTGAGAATGTCAAGAGTTGTAAGGGGTCTCTTTGTTGTCACTGTTCCTGCTGTTTTTGTAGTTGTTCTATTCAAATTTATGGTATTTTAGGATGGGAGTAGCATAACTGAAGAAAGCTTTAAGAATTAATGTAGGTAGATTTAAAAGTAAAGAAATTGTAACCAAAAATCACTTGGGGTTATCTTTTCAATGGTCCTGACATCTTAAAAATAAGCACTTCAATACTGTAAACATAACAGTTGGAAATGGGAAAATTATAGAAAAGTAGCAAAGAAAAATAGATGAAAGTTGGGTTAAGGATGATGGAGAGGGAGAAAAGGTGTGAAATGATTGCCACTGCAGTTTGGACTCTGAAAAACAGAATATAGTATTCAAAATTGAAATGGAAGAACTAGACAGATAATTTTGCTGGAGATGTGGGACAGGATGTAACATGAGTTTGTAGTTTTTTAGTAGGTACAATATATACACTAGAATGTGTCCTTTTAAGAATTAATTGATATATGAGGGAGATGATGGAGGAGCAGAACATGGAGCTCACTTCCACAAATACAGCAAAAACACATCTACAAGTGGAACGATTTGCACAGAACACCTACTGCATGCTGACAGAAGACCTCAGACTTCCTAAAGGGCAAGGAACCCTCCATGTACCCAGGTAGGATAAAAGAAAAAAGGAAAAAACATAAAAAGAAATCGGGAGGGCACCTGTGCATCAAGGAGGGAGCTGTGAAGGAGAAAACGTTCCTCCTTCACCCTGGGAAGGCTCCTCACTGGCGGGGAGATCTGTCTGGATGGAGAGGGGGCTTTGGAGCCTCAGAGGAGAGCACAGCAACCGATGTGCAGAGGGCAAAATGGACAGTGACCTGCACAGAAGGTCAGTACCACCCCACTGCACTCCGCAACCTGAGACCACTCGTCTGCTGGTGCGGGCAGGGGCTGGGTGCTGAAATTCAGGTTTCAGTGGTCAGACCCAGGGAGAGCACCAGGGTTGGCTGCATGGTGACAGCCTGAAGAGGCTGGAGTGTAGCAACTGAAGGTCACTCGGAAGAAGCCTGGGCCTGCCAGAGAGGCAAGGCACCATTGTTGGGGGGCACACAAGGAGAGGGGCAGGACCACCATAGGAGCTTCTTTCCCTGCACGCATGTGCTTTCAGGGCTCTGGGGGCAGGCGCAAGCCACCGCTGCCATACTGAGCTCCAGGGTGGGCACAGGCTGCCGCCACCACTAAGAGACCTGCAAGTGGGCTCCAGTGGCTGCCCCCACTGTCCTGGGAGTGCGTGGGCCATGGCTGCAGCTAGGGGACCTGCAAGCAGGCACCAATCGCTGTCCTGGGGAGTGGGCAAGCTGCCACCGCTGCTAGGAAACCCTGCAGCAAGTACCGGTCTGCTGAGAGTTAACACCTATCTTGAAACTCGTCCAAAAAATTGCAGAGGAAGGAACACTCCCAAGCTCATTCTATGAGGCCACCATCACCCTGATACCAAAACCAAAGATAGCACAAAAAATAATTACAGGATAATATCACTGAACAGGATAATATCACTGATGAACATAGATGCAAAAATCCTGAACAAAATACTAGCAAACAGAATCCAACAACACATTAAAAGGATCATACACTGTGATCAAGTGGGATTTATTCCAGGGATGCAAGGATTCTTCAATATATGCAAATCATTGTGGTACACCACATTAACAAATTGAAGAATAAAAACCATATGATCATCTCAGTAGATGCAGGAAAAGCTTTTGACAAAATTCAACACCATTTATGATATAAAAAAAAAAAAACCTCTCCACAATGTAGGCATAGAGGGAACCTACCTCAATATAATAAAGGCCATATATGACAAACCCACAGCAAACATCATTCTCAACAGTGAAAAACTGAAAGTATTTCCCCTAAGATCAGGAACAAGGCAAGGATATCCACTCTCACCACTTTTTTTAAACATAGTTTTGGAAGTCCTAGCAATGGCAGTCAAGGAAGTCCTAGCAATGGCAGTCAAAGAAGAAAAAGAAATCCAAATTGGAAAAGCAGAAGTAAAACTCACTGTTTGCAGATAACATGATACTGTACATAGAAAATCCTAAAGATGCTACCAGAAAACTACTAGAGCTCATCAATGAATTTGGTGAAGTTGCAGGATACAAAATTAATACACAGAAATGTCTTGCATTCCTATACACTAACAAAGAAAGATCAGAAAGAGAAATTAAGGAAACAATCCCATTTGCCCACACATCAAAAAGAACATACTGGCTTGGCCAAAAAGTTCGTTTGGTTTTAAGTAAAGACATTTTTCGTTCTCACCAAGAATTTTATTGAACAATGTATTCACTAACCAAATGAACTTTTTGGCCAACCCAATACCTAGGAATAAACCTACCTAAGAAGGTAAAAGACCTGTACTCAGAAAACTATAAAGTACTGATGAAAGAAATCAAAGATGACACAAACAGATGGAGAGATATACCATGTTTTGGGGTTGGAAGAATCAATATTTTCAAAATGACCATACTGCCCAAAGCAAACTACAGATTCAATGCAATCTCTATCAAATTACCAATGGCATTTTTCACAGAATTAGAACAAAAAATTTTACAGTTTGTATGGAAACACAAAAGACCCCAAATAGCCAAAGCAATCTTGAGAAAGGAAAACGGAGCTGGAGGAATCAAATGCCCTGACTTCAGACTATACTACAAAGCTACAGTAATCAAGACAGTATGGTACTGGCACAAAAACAGAAATATAACTCAATGGAACACGACAGAAAGCCCAGAGATAAAACCACACACCTATGGCCACCTAATCTATGACAAAGGAGGCAAGAATATACAATAGAAAAAAGAGTCTCTTCAATAAGTGGTGATGGGAAAACTGGATAGATACATATAAAAGAATGAAATTAGAATATTATCTAACACAATACACAAAAATAAACTCAAAATGGATTAAAGACCTAAATGTAAGACTGGATACTATAAAGCTCTTAGAGGAAAACATAGGGAGAACACTCTTTGACATAAATTGCAGCAATACCTTTTTGGATTCACCACTTAGGGTAATGAAAATAAAAACAAAAATAAACCAATGGAACCTGATTAAGTGTAAAAGCTTTTGCACAGCAAAGGAAACTATAAACAAAGTGAAAAGACAACCCACAGAATGTGCGAAAAAATATCAATATTTGCAAACAAAATGACCAACAAGGGATTAATCTCCAAAATGTACAGACAGCTCATGCAGCTCAGTATCCAAAAAATGGGCAGAAGATCTAAATAGACACTTCTCCAAAGAAGCATACAGATGGCCAAAAAGCACATGAAAAGATGCTCAACATCACTAATTATTAGAAATGCAAATCAAAATGTCAATGAGGTATCGCCTCACACCAGTCAGGATGGCCATCATCAAAAAGCCTACAAATATAAATGCTGGAGAGGGTATGGAGAAAAGGCAACCCTCCTACACTTTTGGTGGGAATGTAAATTGGTACAACCACTATGGAGAACAGTATGGAGGTTCCTTAAAAAACTAAGAACTACCATATAATCCAGCAGTCCCACTTCTGGGCATATATCCAGAGAAAAACCATCATTCTAAAAGATACATGTACCCCAGTGTTCATTGCAGCACTATTTACAATAGCCAGGACATAGAAGCAACCTAGATGTTCATCAACAGAGGAATGGATAAAGAAGATGTGTTACATATATACAATGGAACATTACTCAGCCATAAAAAAATGAAATAATGCCATTTTCAGCAACATGGATGGACCTAGAGATTATCACACTAAGTGAAGTAAGTCAGACAGAGAAAGCCAAATATCATATGATATCACTTATATATGGAATCTAAAGAAGAAAATGATACAAATGAACTTCCTCACAAAACAGAAACAGACAGACTTTGAAAACAAATATGGTTAACAAAGGGGAAAAGGCGGGGGAGGGATAAATTAGGAGTTTTGGATTAACGTTACACACTACTATATATAAAATAGATAATCAACAAGGACCTACTGTATAGCACAGGGAAGTTTACTCAGTATTCTGTAATAACCTATATGGGAAAATAATCTGAAAAAGAATGGATATATGTATATGCATAATTAAATCACTTAGCTGTACACCTGAAACAATACAACATTGTAAATCAACTATACTCCAATATAAAATAAAAATTAAATTAAAAAAGAATTAATTGATATGTGAAGCCCATGGATGTTTTAGTTTCAGAGTTTCACAAAGTCGTAAAATCAATCCCATAATTCTTCAGTGTTAATATGAGCATTAAATTTGAGCCTGTTTACTTTGGAAATTCAGTGGCACTCAAAAAGAAGCCCCAAGTGTCACACTTATCTGAGTTGTAATTTATGAAAGAAATTTTAAAGCCAGTAAAAGGAGCAAGACTTTTTGAATAATAAATATTTCAATTCAAATCCCAGCTTGACCTTCTCTGAGTCTCTTTCTTCATTAGCTAAAAAGGGAGAATATCTACCTATTAGGATTGAGTGCAGAACATGTGAGGTACCCAGTGGAGCTCTAGATGCTCAATAAACGATGGCTACTGTGAACTCATTCTAGTAGATCTGAAAGACAAAGAAACTCATATCCTTTCTTTTAAAAAAAAATCAATATTATACTACTATTTATATCATACCACAACTCCTCCTGCAACAAGCATGTACTCATTACTGATTATGTCAAGTTTCATAGTTAGTGTCAAAAATATTTCAGTAGTAGGTAATATGCAGAATTCCTAAACTTAAGGATTTGTCTAGGTTAGGAGGTAAGTGTTAAAAGATTCAGGTACTCCTGCGTATTTTAGGTGTATACTCTCAAATTGAATTTTCACTCATGTAAGTTATCTAAAATTAATTTTAAATTCTTTAGTTTGAAAAAGTGCCCATATTTTATTTGCACAGTTTGTTAGAATACAATGAGTTTCCAGTTTTTGTTGGTTCATCCAAAATGATTACATATACCCAGATAAAATGTTACCACTCAATCTCCATGGGTTAATTCATTTTATAAACTTCAAGAGATTCAAACATTCAAGTTTTATACCAAATCCAATTGAGACTGCTTTGCTCAAGATATTATTAAACCTACATTTTTCAAAAAATTGCTTTTTAAAACAGAGTATAAAGAAGCTCTATTATGTTAAGTAAATTATAAGTTAATTTAGAACTAAAATTTGAGTGAAACACTAATTTTTAAAGGTTTGTTCACTCATCCAATAGCAGAGCAATACTTTGAGTGAAGGTGAAATTTAGTGCTTATTTTCTTTAGCCAAAAGAAGTTAGCAAATTAATCCAATAGAGTAAAATGGATAGTAATACATGTTATCCTCATTCAAACTCATTGGTCAACAAACAAGATACTGATTTAAGCAACAAGAAATTATTCTGAAGTCTTGATGGATAAAAACAAGTATTAAGTTTTTCAGAGATGTGTGGATCAAGACAGTTATAATCACTCATTGTTGATATTTACTGATTTATATAAAAGAATAGCAGTTATAAAATTATATCAATCTTCTCCCCAGACTGCCTACTTTCTTCCCATTCTGTAAAAGTTTGGGAATCCTGATAACTTAGATGTTATATAAAAAATGACTTACTTTGGGCTTCCCTGGTGGCGCAGTGGTTGAGAGTCCGCCTGCCGATGCAGGGGGCACGGGTTCGTGCCCCGGTCCGGGAAGATCCCACATGCCATGGAGCGGCTGGGCCTGTGAGCCATGGCCGCTGAGCCTGCGCGTCCGGAGCCTATGCTCCGCAACAGGAGAGGCCACAACAGTGAGAGGCCCGCGTACTGCAAAAAAAAAAAAAGACTTGCTTCTTTTTTGCTTAATACATGTTGAGATATTTATATTTTTAAATACCTTTATGAACCAATTTGGCTATTTTATTTTTAAATCAGTGTTGGCAAACTATATTATTCTATGTTTTTTAATAATATACTTTAAATCCATGTGATATTTGTGGAATATGTGCATTTATAATTTAGTAATTATTCTTAAAATACCATGCTAAATGACATTTTAAATAATCTATTCAGGAATTGCATGTTAGGAGACAAAATTTTATTAAAATGTTATAATGGTTTAATATTTTATTAAAATGTTATAAAATTTTAAAATGTGAAATAAAAAATAAATTATATTTCTATTTTGAAAGAGGCTTATTCACTTTAACATGAACATTGTTGGTACAAGTTTTCATAAATCCTCATAGTACTATTTAAAATTTCATGTCTACCATATTTTAATTCCATTGACCAAGTTTGATGTAGGTACATCTTCTATTCTTCCGAAATTTGTCATTAAGACTGTGACATTGGTATGACAAATGATTCATATTGTAGTTTACTTTTCATTGCCCATCATCAGGATATATAGAAAGATAACTATGCACATGTCTCTTAATACTCTGCTTTGTAGAGATGTCACCAATAGTCATACTGTGATTTTTTTCTTTTGAGAGTGCCACCTCTCTGTCTCTCACACCAACAGATACTAATGTAGTAACTGACACATCCTGGTAAGTAATTTTGAAAATCTTCTAACCTAGAAAGAGTTCAGCATCTCAGATCCTAGTAAAACTAATTTTGGGGTCAGACATTATATGCCATGTAATAATCCAATATTTAGAGATGAACATGATTTTATATATATATACACACACACACACACAATCTTACAGCCTTTTGAAAATGAGTTCAAGTAAACCTGAAAACCTCACCATAAACTTGCTGACTCAAATCTGTTCTAACAAAGACACATTTTTTAGATACCTGAGGCACGGTGCTGCTGAATTATATAATCCCTATCATTAAATTCCAATGTTATCATCTTCTCTATTTTATTGAACAAGCTTTCAGGAATTACAGAGGACTTTCATAAATACTTCCAATTAAAACTTTTACAGATTTGACTCCAACAAAAGATAATGGTTTAAAAGCTAAATTCTTTCCTTTTTCTTTACAGGCTTTGATTCTGTTTGGTTTTGTTTTCAAAAATAGAAAATGATATTTACCACCTTCCTAGTTGTTGTGTGAAGAATACAAGAAAAAAGTTATTTCATTCTTAGGAAAGTCACAAACAACAATTGCCTACAATGTGTGGCTGGAAGTGTAATCCACATGTAATGCCTCTGTCGGCAAAGACTTAGTAGAAGGGGCTTTATAATAAATATTCACATCTGCTACTTTGGACACTCTAATCCATCCTAAGAATCTTTGCTGTGTCAGGCTTTGTTCTAAATGAAGAAGCTCAGTAGATATAAAGGTTTGCAAATAGGCCATATTTATCATGATTAACTTTACTTTTATAACTTTTCTCTGTTTTAGAGATATTCATGTCAATTTGGGTTATAATTCTTGATTAAATATTTGACTGTGACTTTTATGGCAATATTATTATTGAATTTTTATTATGGAATGGAAAAATTCTATTTTAACAATGTATCACCTACTTAACATCTGTCAAGAAGGCATCACTGATAAAAATGCTGTGCTGGATGTGGAAAAAAATGACTAAAACCCCAGGCTCTGGATTCAAAGTGTTTGTGATTAAATGCTAGCTCCCTCCGTATCTAGGGTGTCATCTTAAGCAAGTTACTTAGCCTTTCCAGGATTCTCTTTCTTCACCTATATAATGGAGTTAATATTATTTTCTTTATCATTAGATACTGTAAGGATTATATGGAATCATCAATATATATGTTAGGTACTAAATCCAGTATCTAACGTGTTGAAAGAGTTTAATGAATTTTAAATGGCATTACTGGAATGATAATATTATATGCCTTCTAAGTATGATTAGATAATCCCAGTGACAGTACTAAAGTCATTTATTTAACCCACACACTTATGTAGACATATTCTGTTGTTTTTACTTACCTCCAAATTCCCTGATAGTTTGCTGCTGGACTTCTTTAATAAAAAGTATTGGGCTTCCCTGGTGGCGCAGTGGTTGAGAGTCCACCTGCCGATGCAGGGGACGCGGGTTCGTGCCCCGGTCCGGAAAGATTCCCACATGCCGCAGAGTGGCTGGGCCCGTGAGCCATGGCCGCTGAGCCTGCGCGTCCGGAACCTGTGCTCTGTAACAGGAGAGGCCACAGCAGTGAGAGGCCCGCGTACCGCAAAAAAAAAAAAAAAAAAAAAAAAAAAAAGTATTAGTTAGAATGGGATTACTGATATGTTTTTCACTTTAAGGAAATTATTAACTCACAAATATATGGTATAAATATTATGACAATACTCTGTGCAGTATTTAGCTCTCTTATGACACAAAATTTTAGTTTAACAGAATTTTGAATTTTAAATTAGAGTAAAAAACCTAAGACATCTTTGATATGGAGGTATTTATTTTCACTTCAACTCCAAAAACAATTTGTTGTGCTAATAAGTACCACAATTTTTAAAGTATAAATGTATATTATTAGTTCTAAGTAGTGATTTAGTATACTAAACAAATTTAAGTATAATAAACAAATTTAAGTTATAAATTACCCACTGTGTGTATATATGTATATATGTGTATGTGTATATATGTATACATGTATATATGTATATATATATCTTTGCCTTAGATACATTTTGAATCCTATTTTTTAATACTTTTTTTCAGAAATAATTCACTTGAAAAAAGAAAGCTTCATTGCTTAATTGCTTTCAATCTCATCTTCTCAAAATTATTAATCCCAAATATAAGGAGACTAGCAGGGCATTTGATGACCTCTGCATATAAAGTAGATAGAGCATTTAAAAATTGTATAATCTAATCATTGGCATATCTTAATTTTAACTGGAATTATTTCCTATACAGCCAGGAGTTAGTTCATATTTAATGACTGACATCTAACGTAAAATGAATCTGAATTACAGTTGAAACAAAACTGTATATTCTGTTGCTTATAAACTGTGACTGCTTGAAATAAAACTTTGATATTCATTCTCTCTCCCTCTTTCTCCCTCCCTCCCTCTTTCTGTCAGGTCAAGTTTTAGCTCAAGCAAGTGGCAATGGGGTTATCCATTTACTGGATCTTAAATCAGGGCAGATCCACAAATTGATGGGCCACGAGAGTGAGGCTCACACGGTCGTATTTTCTCATGATGGAGAGACTCTGTTTTCTGGAGACTCCGACGGCACCATTCGAACGTGGTCTTGATGGTCAGCATATCCCACTGTGGAGGGCATTCCCTTTAAGGCTTGAAAATGCCTTGTATAGTCCCAAACCAGTAAATATCTGGTTAAATATGCCAGCAGGTGACATTTACAATTTGCTTTAAAACATGCTTTGGACATATATTTTAGTGCTCATTACTGTTACCAATAAAAAAAAAAAACTTTCTGCTCATTTATTTGTGTCTGGGTCTTTTTCTTTCTCCTTTTGATAAGAATTTCGAGACAGAGCATCTTTGCTAGCAGTTTGGAAGAAACAGCTTTACAATGACGCCTAATGACAGACTAGATGAATTACAGATTGATTTTGAATGTTACAAAACAAACTGCAGGAGAACCAGGCTACTTTTTTTAAAAATCAAATCTAAACTGCAGGAAGACCTGAAGTTTAATCATGTAGCACAGGGAAAGTCTTTCTGTAAGCAAAGGGTCAAGTAGAATTGGGGAGCATACATTTTCACAGATTCTTTAACAATGATTACACTTTATCTGTTAATAATAATCAGAGACTGCAGATGGCTTAAGTCTAAATGCTAGGCTCTTCCAGAACTTTCATCTCTGAAGCCCATGGGAGAATGCATTAAGTATAATTACAATAAAAAATGAGAAGAAAAAAAAATCGTAGTCTCAATGCAAGTAAGTATCTTGCACGTAAAATGCCTTTCCCCCTCCCAATGCATGCATCCACTGTATAAAGTGCGACTGCTTAGAGAACGCTCTAGCCTGGTCCAAAGGAGCAGCTCGGATTTCGACCGAGCTCGACTCAGAAGCCAGTTGTTGGCGCTGTCCGTGGTGCTGAGGAATTCCCAGCTGCCGGCAGAATGAGCTCCAAATCAGCAGTCTGCAAACTGCTCTCAGTGATGCAGAAACCCAGCTAAAGTTGCTCCTTTCCTTCACGTCCACAGTTAGTATTTTCTGGTGTTTAAGAGAGGATTCAAGCAACATATCGTGGATGATGCTGACGGTATTGCCAGCGGAGTGGGTTTTAAGCTACAGCATGCTGTCGCTGATTTTGATCCTCAGAGCCTAGCCAAATCACCTCTACTGCCATATCAAACACTGTGTAAGTGAACTCATGTGTGGAGGAGGCGTAATCAGCCGGGAAATTTCATAGAAGGATCTGGGAAAAGGCTAAAAATAAGTTCAACATGATTCTGCTACTGGGGTCTGGATTGCTATAGGACCAGCATTGCTTCTTGCTTTGAATTCTGAAGACAGATCCAAAGCATATTTCTTATGTGTGTCTGCAGTGTTTCTCTCTGGAAGGGCGGGAGACTGCTTCTTGACTGTGTTTTGAAATGGGAGGTAGAATGGATTGCCTTTAATTCAAGCCTGAAAATGTATTCTTTGGATAATTAAAAAGAAACTGCTTTTCTAAAACATACCTGATCTTTTAGTTTCTATTGGTCAATGACCCCCACCACCACCATTTAACCTCCAGAGTGATTAGGTAAGTGTATCTCATGACATGAGTTATGTTTGTTTTCTCAAAGAAATAGATGCAGTCATTTAAAATCATATGTAGCAATATGGGGTGGGGGGAAAGTTTAGCTGGGAAGTGATCCTCAGTATAGCAATGTTTTCTTACTTATTTAAAAATCTTCAGATAAACATTTTGATTTCTCTAATGTTTCTTCTCTTAAATATTAAACTGCACTAGAGTAGCTTAATTAAGAAGAATGCTCTTGAAAAAAATAACTTTCTTATACTGAAAAGACCTTGTTTTCTTCATGCAGATTTTAAAATATATTTCATATAATAAAAGCATGCTTAATGTTTATATAAAGTAGGTATTACATCCCTATTTTTACCTTTAAGTTTACATTCACCCTAACCTGACACATTAATGCCTACCTGTAGCTTACAAAGAGATCATTTTCTATGTCCTTTTGAAACAGAATGATATGTGTATTTTATATGGCTTATCTTGCATGTATTGACAGATACTACTAGAAAACTATAAGAAAGCACAATAGCTCCTTTTTCTTCTAAGATAAACTTTCTAAATATGTGGGAAATGCATGCTTTAATTGGAAAATTATGCTTTTTCAGAAGCTTGTATTATGTTTGTGGGCTCTGTAGTAATTTAAGGGAAAAAATGCTTTGTCAAAGGGAGCTTCCAGCTTCTCAAGTAGAATTATAGGTTTGCTTTTTTTTTTGTTCTGTCATGACTCACTGTTTTTGACATATTTTAAAAGAAATCCATCTCCTTTATCATTACCTACCCGAAAGGAATTCTAATATTAGAGAGCAGTTTTCTCTTAAAAGAGGTCATGAATATACTCCCTTTCATTTTATTATTACTAGAATTTGCATATCTAACTTAAAATGCAAGTATAATAGTTCTTGAAGTTTTCTAATGCTATCTTTATCTTATTTAAAATTATCTGCATATGTTAGACTAAAAATCGATGGTTTATCATTGCTATTATAATCTGAAAATAAACCAACAAGTAACATTTATAAATGATCTGAAAATGTCCTGTATACAATTTTAGCAATATTGGCATAAAGCCAGCACCATTTAAATAGGCAAATGAACTATTTTACACTTTTCTTATCTATTACTCCCTAAAGTCACAGTTTTCCCAAGGCTTTGTATGAGTTAGTCACTCTGATAATTTAAATAAGAGCCCACTGCCAACACTCCCCACCAAGCACTAATACTAAGTGAAGTGTACAAGAGTCAATAACACCAAATTAATATGGCATATTTTCTATGAATTGGCAACACCCTATTATTTTTAAGAAACTTCAATAAACAGTTACACTGGCATTTTTATGCAAATTGCCTAAATGCAAGTGTCTTTGGCATGTCAAAAAACAGTTATGTTTTCAAGAGTGTGTGAATGTCATTTATTTTATATTGAATTAATTCAAGTAGTATTTATTACATGAATATTAGAGTCAGGTTGCTGTAAAAATAATTTACAGATACATCTTTCCTGTCCACTAGGAGCTTACTTCCTGAGTAAAATAAAGGTGTGGACAATAGTACAAATAAATTTTTAACAAATCCTTTTCAATACCTGGCATTTTCTTATTTATTATTTAAAGTTTTCTTTCTTTTATTCACTGTGGAATAGTTGTGCTATTTTCCTGCTTAACTATGTTTCAAAATCCAGATTCATGTTCACTTAAACAAGTCACCTATATTGAGACCATTGTTCTCCAATTCTGGGCGTAAAGAAGTAGGAAGACCTTTGTAGTAGCTGCATCCAGTGATAATTTAAATTCAGCTGTTGGTCTCTTCCCTTTCTTTTAGAAGTAGAATGTCTTCTCACTAATCTCCTGAGTTTTCTTTCAGATGATTGTAACATATATACATTCTGTCACTCATTAATCAGTGAATTCAAAGAGAACATGAATTCAAATATTCTCGAGTTATTTGTAACTATTAGTAAGATCACCCTTTGAGTCTCGGTAAAACCACTTCTTACAATTTAGACAAAGCTAGACCTTTGAAATTCAGAAGGTAAATTTAAGCTGAAGATTCCTAGGCAAAGTAAGTCCATAAAGGACAATTTTAATGCATATATTGCCAAGGATCAACCCTCCAAACTTCATAATAAAGTGTAGAGAGTTGCATGAACTTAGTCGATTTGAGGTCTTAGTAGCTTCCAAATAGATCTCAAATAAACATGTTAAGAGCATGGGTTTAAATGACTCTATATTCTCTTTATATATGTCAAATTATTCTTTTTAAATATTTATTTTTCAGCCTGCCCCTCTTGTATTCTCATGGAAGGAGCTGAGTATATCTAATATTAGGAGAACATCCAGAATCCTTTGAGGAGGGGGATGGCTCTTCATATTCATGAAGCTTGCATACTTCTGTTGGTCATCCCCAGATTGGTCACCTCTGCTGCCATCAGTCATGAAGACTATCCTGCTGATGAAGGTGACCAGACTTCCAGTAATGACAATCTGATTTTTGATGACTATCGAGGGAAAGGGTGTGTGGATGACAGCGGCTTTGTGTACAAGTTGGGAGAACGATTTTTCCCAGGGCATTCCAACTGTCCATGTGTCTGTGCTCTGGATGGACCTGTTTGTGACCAGCCAGAATGCCCTAAAATTCACCCAAAATGTACTAAAGTGGAACACAATGGATGCTGTCCTGAGTGCAAGGAAGTGAAAAACTCTTGTGAATATCATGGGAAAAATTACAAAATCTTGGAGGAATTTAAGGTATGAGTTACCCTTTTTATTTATTGAATACTAACTTTTTACACCACATACTTAGATTACTACATTAAAATTACAGTTGGAAAAACACAGTTTTAAATTTCTCTTTGATTTACAAGAATATGACTCCAGTTAGCATAAGTACCAGTGTGGTCAACAAATAGGAAATTGGTTTGTTGATCAGTATCTGTAGGGTTTCACAATAACTTTTTCCTTCAGAAGTATTTGGAGCATATTGCCATCTTTTATTTTTGCCCTTAAACATTTCCTTGGTGTTATAAAAAAATATGTTTTCTGAAGGAAACAACTTTGTTTAAAGGCTATGTGTCCATTTATGTGTTTAAATTTTGTGAGTTTTTGGGGGGGTGTGTGTGTGGCTTATTAGCCTGTAGTTGGAGCCATTTAATTATAGTCTAGAGTAATCTATTTAGTGTATGGAAATGCAAGTGCTACAGAGACACACTTCTGAGCTGTGGTCTTTATATTAAGAATATACATTGGACTTACTTGTTGTAGAGCATGGTCCCCATTCTATTCTCTGCTCATTAGATTTTTTTTTTACTTACAGGACCCCAGAGATAACTGAATTTTTATCATAGTCCCTTGTAAAAGGTAGTAAAAAAAAAAAAAAAAGACTAATTTTTCAGCCTTTCAGCCTCCATGGTATTTCTTAGTCTTTCTTTTATGCTTGTGTCATATTTTCAAGTAACTTGGAATTCACTTTTATCTCTTCTTGGAGTCTCTTTTCTCTAATGGCTAGTTTTAATTAGCATTTCCTACAGCCAGGTATGAACCCTTAAGGTATAAATTAATATATCAACATGTCCTCAGAGGTAATGGCAGTTCATGCCTTGGAGTTTCTGTCATACTGATGGCTTGATATAAAGATTTTCATTTCACCTAACCAAGTTCTGTGACAAGGTGCTCAGAATCTTGTAGGCAAAAGAAGATATAGCTAGTTTTCAGTGAGACTTTATGTTTGAGAGAAGAAATGTTCAGTTATTGGCACTGACCCAACTTCCTTCTTTACAAGAATCAAATGGTGGAAGAAGTCAATACGTGGAAAAAGGTTTTAACTGATCATGATCAGAGTACTTCCTGTGTATTGGCAATTCATTGTATTTGGTCTATTCCAAGTTATGGGCTCATACCAGTTCTAATTTACCCAAGGAACCCATTTATTTTAACTAGATTCCTCAGGACACGAGAGAAATTTTAATGATAATTATCATATTCAACTTTCTTACACATAAGTGTTATTCTAGACTTTTTTTTCACATATATGATACTTTGTTGCACAATATTGAGAAGAGGCTTGAGAGTCTAGTAAAATTACCATTATTGACATCAAATAATAGTTGAGTATCATATATTTATTAATGCCTTTCTGGTCTTTAACATCTTGGACACATTTTGATATTAGCTACTTTTACTCTTAGGTTAACAAAAGTAAATGCAAATACTCAACACGTGATTGACTCTAGACGTGGTTCTAGAATCATGTCACTCTCCTCTAACATGCATATTTATCTAGAGTAGAATGCAAAAAGACATTTTAAGATAGCCTAGCCTAAGCAAAAAGTACCCCAGATAAAATGTGAGATTATTACATATTGATTACCAAATTATATAAAAGAAGAAAAGATACTGACTTTTTTTTAACTTAGCTCACCACTTAAAATGCTAGAGTTTTCCCTGTTTTTATTAGATTTTATTTATTTCAAAGGTAATAATTATTTTACCATGTCAAATAATAAAGACATAGCAAGTTAGTAATTGCTTTACTCCAACTATCTGTCCCTGCTATAGTTAATATTTAATCCGTTGATATGCACAACTTTTTCCCTGACTTTCAATATCACTGATCTTAAATCAATGTGATTTAAAAAAAGAAAACAGATGCCACTTTTTCACAAGGATTTAGTTTTAAGAGCTTTAGAGATCATTAATAAGAATGAAGAACTGAGACCAAGAAAGTTTGTTACCTGTCCAAAATTGTCAAGTTATTTAACCTATTTCTAAATACATGCAAACAAGAAAGCCTATATCAAAGCACTTTTGCTCTAGAGTCAGAAAGACCTGGATTCATATCCCAAATTCATCACTTAGATGTAAGATTTTGGATGGAGTCCTTAAACTTTTGGAGCCACAGTAGCTTTTGCTACAAAATGGCCATCATGATCATTACTTCTGATGGGAGGAGATGTTGGAAAGATTTTGTGAGATAATTTATATGAAGTTAGCAGTCTTGTGATGACTGGTACACAATAGATATTGAACAAAAGGTTGTTTCACTCCTTCTAAACTCTAATGTCCAGGGATTTACTCTAAATTCTCCATTCCTCCATGTCTTCACCTACATTTTTATGATGGAAGCTCGATTTTAAAAGTCACTCAAGTGAAAGAATTCCAACACCTTTTTTTAAATGTTCTACTTATCTACGTGAACTATGTACGCCTTAGTAAATATCAGCCATCTGATTCTCTAATTTAGTTTCCTGTCTCTTGTAAGCTGACCTTTAAAGCTGTATGCAACTTTCAAATAATAATCTTAGCATGTTATTAAGAAGGTTGTATTACAAGATATTTTTACATGTTATATATTCATCCAACAAGTATTTATTGGGCTTTTTGTTATATAAGTTACTGTAGATGTACTGTACATACATTAGAAAGTAAGGTATCTAGAAGGCAAAATCTCCACCCACAAGGAAGGCATGAACAACGTGGAGAGAGAAGTGGGGGAAAGGAAGTCTAAAGTATGTGACTGTGAAGGTCAACACCAAGGGATTGTGGTGCCAGAAGCTTATCAACATGGTGTGAGGTTTGGTCAGACAAACTTTCTTTTTCTTCAGGATGGTCACAGATGACCCTGTTCTTAAATTAAAATTTATCCAGGGAGAAGTTCCAAAGAGGAAACTGCTTGAGCAAAATCAGAGATTGGGATGAATAAAATCTGCAAGGAGAGGAGGGAGATGAGAATAACAGGAAGCTGGATCTTACTAAAATGCCATTATAAGGAGAGAGAGGTAAATTTGCATAGCATTTTTGGAACGTGGAAAGAGGAACTTGAGTACTGGGCCAAAATATTTAGATTCAGTCTAAAGAATAACAAGGGACAAAATGCAGTTGTTATACATAGAGATGACCTAGTTAAATATGTTTTTTAAACAAAATGACTTTATAGCCAAGTATATAACTGAATAGAGATGAAGTGATATTAATGGCTGGGGAGGTGGGACTGTTGCAGAAAACAAAGAATGAGATGACCAGCATGCAAAGAACAGAAACATTCAGGGAAGTCTTGAGGATAAAACTCTAAATTCCCTAGTATAGTCTAGATTCTACTCATCAACCTCTCCAAGTATCTCAAACTCTCAGTGACTTCTCTTCCCTGTGTGCTTGCACATGCTGTCCATACTTTTTCACCATTTATACACACCTGTATAAGTCTTACTAGACTGCTTCAGAATTCCATTTAAATCTCATCTCAACTGCAAAGCCCTCTCTGACTGTCCTACTTATGTATCCTGGGCTGCGTCTCACACCATTATAACAAGGACAATAATCATAGCCAGACACCATTAAGGCCGTTATATGTATTATAGCACATTTCATAATAACACTATGAGGTTACACTTTTCTTAGCACTGTTTTACAGACAAGAAAACTGAAGCACCAAAGTGTAAGCAGCTTGCCTAACACCATATCTAAAGTAGAAGAACTAGGATTCAAACCCAGGCATCCTGGCTTCAGAATATAAACTCTTCACCACCTTTACCACCTCTGTCACACTGCAATAATATAAAGTGAAAGGACCTGTCTCTCCCACTGGACAGTGAACCCTTTGAGGCTAGGGGCGGTGTTTTCTTTTTCCTCCTCTGTTCCCAACCACAGCCCCATATAAACCACATAACAGGTATTTAATATATTTTGGTGAACAAAATGAGTCAGGTTATAACTGAACACATAGAATAAAAAAGTTCCTTTAAAACGCCTTAATTTCTGTTTACGTGTTGACCTCCCCATTTTAATTAGAGAAGCATTCAAGCTTCAGGTAAAGAGTGCTCTTGGGACCCCTAAAGATGACACGCATTGTTCATATATTTCCATACTGCTTCTACTTTCTACTCCTTCTCCCCTACCCCTTCCTAACCAATATTCATCTTGCATTGCATCTCCATCCCAAGTGTTGTAATGACCATCCAGGGTTTTAGTTGTGTGGTCTCACTCTATACAGTTACAAAGACATACTGAAGTCCCTACTTCAGTCTTTTCTGATCACTAAATTTAAACGTAAATCACTATGTTGTACACCTGAAACTTATAACATTGTACATCAACTATACCTCAGTAAAAAATAAACATTTAATGTGGTTAAAAAAAAATTGATATACATGTGTCACCTGATGGAAAAAATAATGTTATTTATAAACGCTGGGGTTTTTTCAACACATTGATGCAAGCTTTGAAAATGGATTTCTCTCTACCCTTTTTGAAAACTCTAAATTTTCCAGTGTTCTGGTAATATTGTATTAAGTTAAAGGTATTGTATAGTAGATTTTCTCATCTTTCTTTTATGTGTACTCAAGCAAAATGACACTGGAACCTACTTTTTGAGAAATAAGAAGTATAAATAATAAATTACAATAGCATTTCCTACAGAAAAACTTGATTGGAAATGTAGGTTCTATCAGCTTTGGCTCTGTGATAACTATCTCATGCTGAGTTTCTTAAATGGAGAAATAATTTCTTATTTTGCTCAGTATTTTTATAACTCTCACTCAGCTAGAATTAGCCATTTTGGATTTTTTTATACTTTAAAACTTGTACTGTTTTAGTTTTATTTCAGACACTGACAGTTGAGCAGGTTTCTGGGTTTTATTTTTAATAGGTTCAGTGTGATTATTTTCTCATTTTGCATTTTGTAAATATGTTATTGCTTTTTTTTAAAAAAAAAAAAAAAACATGTTTTCATGCTGTGGTAAGCTGCCTAGTTTTTGCCCTGAATTTTGGATTTAACATTTAAATCTTGAGGAAAGCAGCAAAGAGGACAGAAAATTAATCACTCAGAGTATTCTGCCAAATCATCACACCCATAAAAAATGTTGATGCCAACTAAAGTTTAGAACTGACTCACTCTTCAGTGGGTACATTCATAGGAAGACAGGTTTCCCAACTTTCTCATTAATCTATGCCCCCATCATTAATGTCCAATTAACATTAATGGATATTAAATGTAACATGAAATCTGTAAAAGTGAGTAGAAAGGATTTTTGAATTTAGGACTGGGAGTTATTTTTTTTTTAATGTCTGTTTGTTTTAATACAGAGAAAGAATGGAAAAGTAACACATTCTAGGAACTGATAACCAAATATGTGAAAGAACAGGAAAAAAATGGGGGGCTGTAAAGAAATCTCAATTGAAGGGACTAATAGTTAACACTTTGCAGAAATACAGCTTATTGTACCCCACCCACTCATCTGCCATGGCACCAGCTTCTATGAGAGGCACAGAAACTAAGATGTTTGTACTGGACAGAGGGGTACAGAATGCATCTTTCCAGAGGTATGAAGGTTGCATGTATGTATGTATTTTAATGCCACCAAATGGAATCAAATGTGTTATGTCCTGCTGAAATATGAGAGGCAAGGCAGTGAAAGTTTCATCCTAACAACTGGAAGGGTTTCTTTTATTTTTATTTTTTTATATTTTTTGACCCTCTGTACTTATTTTAATAACAGAGAAATGGGTGAATTTTAAGAATATGGGTGGGATTTTTAAAGATATTTTTCCCAAGAGAGGATATACAAGTTCTCAACAAATGATTAATGGAACAAACAGGGGCATTTGTAAGATTTCATCCAAAGAAAGTCCTAGAAAACATCATAATTTCATACAACAAAGATAATTGAGGTCTTTGTTGGGAGATTGAAAAGGCTAATTCCACAATCACTGACTCTGCAAAATGCAGTTTTTGTTTTGCAGAACATGCTGTAGTTTTTAATACTGAAACTGCCTTTGAGTGAATTCAAGAATGGCTTCTCCTTTCAAGTAGCTACAAAATAACAGAGATTAAGTAATCTTAACCAGTAATGACGGTTGCTCCTCTGAAGCTCAGCCCTCAGCCTGTACAACAAACAAGCTCAAAGTGGATAATTCTCAATGGGGAACATCCATCTTTGTATATAGCTAGAGAGCCTCTGCTCAATTTGTATAATGTCTGACCAGTTTCAAAGATTAGAAGTCAATTTTGTTAAAACTTTATAAAGTTCCTCAAACCTTTCTCTTTCTTTTTATATTGTGCTCACTTGACGTTTTAATTCTACAAAACTACATTAAATCTAGAAAACAGACCAGATTTTTGAAATAATTTTTCAAAAGCTCCGATGAGAACTGGAAATGACCCTCAACACTTTTTAAAATGAGGGATTAGAATTGTAGGAATAAATGGCTTCCAAGTTAACCCCTGAAGGGATGAAATAGTCTGAAAAAGTCACTTACTTTAAATTTTAAGAGACTTGATGATCAGCTGGCCCTTTGATTAGTTATATATAGACTCACCCACTGATTTTTATCACTGTCCTTCATACGGCAAGATGCTGCCGTTAATGGTGATAACTGTGTGATAAGCATGACTACAGAGATTTGTGTATGGGCTTCTGTTCCCTGGGCGCACCAGGAGATTGGTGTTTGATCTGCGGCCACATCTGGGATTTGCGGAGCTTATCACTGCTAGTGACTACCTCAGACTTGAGGTCAGTCATGAGCTGTGTGTAGACTTTGCTGTCCATTCCTTACTGACTCTCCAATACTGTGAGAAGATGAACCTGAAAAGAGAGTGACCTGGTAGTCTCCCCTCCAAACTTTAACTCTAATTGTACAAGCTTCTGAATATGTCAGAAATTTGCTTATTTTTCATTGTGGTTTTACTCACCAAAACACATAATTAGTCAATGGTGTGATACTAACAAGCATGTTTTTTTCTCTTATTTCATAAATTAGGTCTACATATTTTGTGCAGATTTTGTGTATTAATCTATATACAGTCTAAATTGAAATTGCTTCATACATAGGTTGTATGTGTATGTGTGTGAAATTTGAGGGAGCTGGGAAATGTTCTTACTTTAAGAAAATCTTTTTCTACTCCTTATTCTCCCTGACAATATTTTTGTTTTGTTTTGTTTCCGTATAGCTTGATTTATATATCACGCAGTGTGTTTTATGAAGGACAGCACAAGAAAAAACTATTGGTCTATTTTTTAGTTGTATTTTGCCAAGCTTTCGAGGAAGAGCTTGAAACAAATAACTAGAGGTGATTTGAAGTGATCAGTGGGTTTGCTTATCCAGGGGATCTTTCTCAAGCCTTAGTCATTATTAATTGGGGACTGGCTTATTTTAGTCTGTACTTTGGACTATTAATCCACTGATTAGCATCAGTAATCTCAGTCTCACATATCACCAGTGTTGATTTCCTTGCTTCCAGCCTGCCATATAGCACATCACAATAAAGCCATCTTTGCAAGAATTTAATGATGCCACGAAGAGTGAATAAAGTACTAAAGTGACAAAAAAATTCATTTATGTCCTGAAAAAGCTTTTAGATATTATTTTATGACTGTATAAATTTGTTTAAAGTGGATACAAATCCACTGAACACAACTCTTAATTTCCTCCCTATTACGTCATGAGACCATGAACAAAACTCAAATAATTTTAATCCTTCTATCTACAGGATGGGCACAATAATGTCATCATATGTTTTATGAAGAATTAATAGTATTGGGAATTAGAAAATTAAAGTATTGCATATCAATTTATAGTTAACAATTCTGACTGCTCAAAAGTTTGTGTTTTTTTTTTAATTAAACATTACTTGGTTGGGATTTTGAAACCATTTTGTTGTAATATTGACCCTTGGCTATGATTGTTATTTCTTGGCATGGGATTGGATTTCTAGTATCTGAGTTTATACAAGTTCTATTTATAAAAGGCAAGCATTATGGGTTGTTGTTGTTTTTTTAAATCTAAGTCCTTCCTACTCTTAAGAGCTGACAACAGAATTTTGGATATGGAAAAGAACTTTGAACTTATTTTACAGATGGTAAAACAAAGACCAACAGAAACGTAGTAAAAACACCACAATGGCTGGCATAGCTTACTATTTGCAAAGGCAATATAAATATATTTCTTTCCTGTGGTCTTTTATCTACATTTTAAGCCTTCAGGTTTAATGCTCACTTGCATCTTCCTTTCCAATAAATACATTGGATGCAAACATTTATTTCATCCAATTGTCTATAGAAATGTGATATCAGGACCTAGCTCCATGACAACCCAGAGTTACAAGTTGACAAGAACAATAAAATACTGCCATATCTAAAATCTGTCTTTGATACAGATAGAGGACAATTTGCAAAAGGAGCCTAAGTTTACAAAGGCTCTAATAAAAAGAGGACCCTTTGTCTAAAAATGAAAAATTCTGTAATTAAAGTAAACAATATAGGCCAAAATAAAATTATAATATATTAAACACTACCTACTTATTTTCACGGAGACTATACTAGGAAGTAACAAAGGAACTAAATGAGCTGCTCTTGCCATACAGTTGATTTTAGGAGCTGAGGACCTGTGTTCTTGATTTTTTTCACTCTGCAAACTCCCACCTCTCACTACATGACAGGAGTGGAGTATGAAAAATGGATGGAGTGTACAAAAATCTCTAGTTGCATGGCATTAGAACAAAGGGATATCCCTAAACTGGCATATGATCAGTATCATCTAAGGCAAGAATGCTGCAAAAATTCACATCCCTTGACCTCTCTCTCTTCAATGCCAACAATGCCAATTGAAATGATTTAAATTTATATTTTTCTAAAGTTCCCCAGATTATTCTAATGATCAGCTGGAATTTTAGTAAGATTTTTTTATTTTTTTTCATGGTCAAGTAAATTTGAGAAATGATGCGTCCTTTACTATCTCTTGGAAATGTGCAGGGCTTGAATGTATATATTAATATATACTAACAGTGCCTGAACATTTTTTAAAGCTTTGAGAGTCGGTATGTACACAGCTCAACAGCTAAGAGCTCAACAGTATGGTGAAAACTATTTTACAGTAGGTTCTACCACTTACCAGCTAAGTGACCTAGGCACACATTACTTTACCTCTTATGTCTTAGTGCAGACATCTCTAAAATAGAGATAATAGTAAAAACTACTTGGAACACAATAAGGGATTCATAAAAGTTATCTGACATTTTTACTACTATTACTACTTACCTGTATTTAAGTCCAGTATTTCACAGATTTATGTAACAGCAGAATACTTTTTCTCTGAACATCTATTAACATCTTAAAGTTCATAAGCGTTCAATGAAACAGTTTAAGAAGTATTTTGTTGATGACCAAGATCATCCTTTATTCCTTTATCTGACTCAGATGGGCAGTTAATGATAAAAATCTATATATCTCAGCTTATCTTTTATTGCCTGGTCCTTTTTAAAGTTTCCAAAATTGCAGTAAATGTGGTTATTTATGGTAATTTATTAATTTGTGTTACATAAAACAATTTAAATGGAAAATGACTTATTCAAAATAATAATAATGACTTATTCAAAATAATAATGATGACGCCAGTTACATATAACCAAAAATCTAAGACAGGGATCAGCACACTACAATCCATTAGCCAAATTCAGCTCACCACCTGTTTTTATAAGTACAGTTTTACTGGAAAATAGCAATGGTTATTCATTATGTATTGTGCATAGTGGCTTTCAGGCTGCAATCCAGCCCTGAGTAGTTGCTCCAGAGATTATATGACCCAAATAGGTCAAAAATATTTACTGTCTGGTTTTCTGTAGAAAAAGTTTGCCAACTTCTGATCTACGATCAAATTCTTCTTCTTCCCTTTCTACTTCCCTCAAATTGTACTTTCATGTAACCCGCATTCTTCAAAGTTACAAATTCTTTGGGTACTGTTAGGTATAGGTTTTACTTCATTTATAGGTGGTCTCGGGGATGTCTTTCCACGTGTGTAAATCTTCAAAGGCATCTAAATTTGCCTATTTTAAATGTATTATACATACTTAACAGCAGACACGTTAAGTCTCTTTGCACATTTGTCTCCAAGGCGTACGGCTTTGCTCTTTGCATTGATGTATGATAATTTAATAACTTTCCACTTACTCGGATGGAAATAGATAAGCAAAGATGACGTTCTTGGATGAAATAGATAAGCAAAGATGATAAAAATGTCTTATATTTTGATATCCCATCTGCTCTCCTTTGACAGTGTGACAAGTAGGTATTTTTCATTTAGTGTAATATAATAGATATATTAATAAATGAAAATATGTATATTGTCTGCTCACTTATTAAGTTCACTAACATCTTTTCAAGTCAACTTATATAATCCATGGTTTGATTCCATTAGATGTCCTAAATGTCTCTGACATGTAGAGAGGTCATAGGTCTTGCAGGGGGGTGTACAAAAATGTATAAGACCATCAAGGTACGCCTAGTCTATCAAAATTAATAACACAGGTACCACTAATAGCAGATGGCATGGGCTGATTGCTCTAGGAACTCATATGAAGAAAGAAATAATTCAGTCTGAAGAGCTTAGGAAGATCCTAAGAGTGAGGATTTCAGTGCACTGAAAACATTTTAGACAAAACAGGAAAATTGGCAGAAGTCAATGGAAAGCACGTTCAGAGAAAAGTGAGTTAACCCAAGTGGCCAGAGCAGAGGGTATAGAGAAGATAAAAAGTGAGAGACAAGCGAGAGAAGAGAGTGTGGCACCCGCTCACAATGTGGATGCCAGGTTCAGGAGCTTGGGGCAAAGCTTGGACCAAGTGGAAAATTACCAAACGGCTTGAGTCAGGGAAGTGACACAACCAGATTTGTGCCTGAGGGAAATACAAATAATTGTTGACAATTTTATGAAATATTGTGCATCTTTGTTCCTTCATTGAATGATTTAGTTCTGAGATATTTTTATTCCCATTTTATAAACAAGAAGGGAGGCTTCTGACTCTAATTCTAACGCTCCATTACACCTGCCCAGATTCCATGGGTATACTATGGACATTATGAAAGAAATGTGATAGAGATGGCTTATTTTTCATTTGAGTGAGCACATCCTATATTCTGGAATACCTGTTCAATTATCACTCTGAAATATTTCATGTTAAGTCTCATATCTTTCTGACGGAAATGTAGTGCACTGCTAACATGAGGGAAATTCTTTGCCTGCTCCACGTTTTACATGGCTCAATTGGCTTCACTTAAAAAACTCCCATGGCAATAAAGAAGGGTGCATCTAAGGTGCATTACTATTTATTAAAAAAAAAAACCCTACATTCTGAATGCAGTAAGGATTGACCAGGAATATTTTTGCAAATTTAGTTATTGTTTTCATTTTAAATTTCTGCATCAGGAAAACACAAATTAAAAGCAACAACAGGGCTTCCCTGGTGGCGCGGTGGTTGAGAGTCCGCCTGCCAATGCAGGGGGCACGGGTTCGTGCCCCGGTCCGGGAAGATCCCACATGCCGCGCAGCGGCTGGGCCCGTGAGCCATGGCCACTGAGCCTGCGCGTCCAGAGCCTGTGCTCCGCGACGGGAGAGGCCACAACAGTGAGAGGCCCGCATAAAGAAAAAAGGGCCTTGAAAGTGTTTTTTTGCGGCCTTAGAAATACCACAGTCATTGTAGAAACTCCCAGTGCTTACCAAATGAAGTCCTATTTCTGTATGAGGAGAGGACAGCCCAGCTCCCTGAAATGCCACTTATTTTCACTGTATGTTAAATAGGACAGAGAAAAAATTAAAATTGTTCAGTCTAACTTTAATTTTTTCCCAACATTAAAAATAAAGGTCTGCTAAAATAGTAAACCTTTGACTGCTGAGATTTAGAAAACTTCCTTAGGGAGAAAAAGGACAATCACAGAGAATTTTCCTTTTGTTAATGAGACTCTAGGCCTTTCACACTGAAACTAGAAGATACTTTAATCAGGACTCCAAAAAATGTGAGCTCAAGCTACCCTGTTGCAAATCTGTTTTTGGCAAGACTCTGATGAAAGATTGAAGTTTCATTGCTGCAAATAAGAATCTAATTAACTGTCGAAAAAATGTTGCCCAATGTCATTCTTAGTCTAAACACAATCTGAGTGCAAACATTGCTACATTTTAGAGATGCAACACAGATTGCTCTCAAAACTAAAATATATATTCTTTACAAATTTAATATCTCAAATAATTCATATTGGAAATGATTATGTGATAATTTCATAAAAATAATTTATGATCAATATACTTTTTGAGAAATGCACAGCCACTGAAAATGAACAAAGGGAAATTAAAATTTAAAAAACAAAAAAAACCACTGGTCAAGTTGAAAGCTATGATGACAATGACAGTCATTTACCCAATGCTGCATAATTTACAAGCTTCTTCAAATATTACGTTATTTCCTTTTTGTCTCATAAGAATCCAATGAGGAAAATTAGAGCTCTCTTAATATTATGTTATTATTAACTCCATCTTACAAATAAGAAACCCCAGTGTCAAGTGGGTTTAAATAACCTGTGCAAGGTAATACAACAGTGTTTGATGGCAGGACTTAAGCTCCAAATGTGCCTACTCTACATTATCCAATAGCTGAATTCCATTGGGCCATTCAGCCCAGTGGAATTGGGCTGAATTCCACTGGTCCGTAACACTAACAATTTTTATAAACAGCTACAAAGTTTTGACTGCTTCTGCTTTACTTGCACAAAAGATACACACTAAAGTCAGAAGGTTTAATCAAGAAATTACTCAAGATTTTTTCAATTACAATATTGTAATTTTCAATTACAATATTCTTTCATATTATTGCCCATAAGCCATCCCAATATTTTTTTGTGGAATAAGGTGTAAGCTATGAATTAAGCATCAAATAATGTAGTATAAAATACAGTAGGAAATTGCTGTTTGGACTTAAAATGAAAATATTTTAATATTAGCAATTATAAAGCACTTTATTAATTTTTAATTACTCTCTATTTATAACATGGAAAAGAATATTACTAGTAAATGGAAAATGAAGAAAAGATTTGTTAAGTAATAATCTGATTGGCATTCCCAATACAAATGGATTTTTGTATAGGAGTGCCTATACCTCCCACCCCGCAGTCCCTGAAAAGCCGTGAATTCAGTATCATCCATGCAAAGCTAGAAGGCTAGAGTTTATGGCCCTCTCTGTTATCACCTTCGCTCAGTGTTTCCTGTAGAATAGAACTGATCGTATTTGTCTCTTACGTGAACTTTCACATTGTAGAATTCTCACGGTGATGTATTCTCCCCCACCCACACATGACCTTATTTTAATGCTGTTGTAGATGATAGGCTTTTAACTGATATCAACAGTCTGTCCTTCACAGTGTCAACAGGAAAGTTTTGAAGTTATGCAGTTGCTCACTTTTCCCTTGTTGCATAAATGGGTAATAAATGGAACATCCTTAGCATGGAGACATACAGGCTGTACTTGAAATATTCAGTTCCTTGTCAAAGACCTTTGTACTAAAAGCAATTGTCAATCCAGAGTATCAGTGAAGAACTAGAGACTGCTGCTTTTCTAAGATATTTCACAAGTATAGGTGTGATATCAATACTTTATCAAAATCTTTATCTTGAATCTGCTAGCCTTTGTCTACACCTTTGGGTTCTCCTTTTAAGATCTTAGAGGCAACTAAAACATCCTTTATTTTCCTCTTAAATACACACTGATATTTCTTCTTAAGTGTGTATTTGCCTACTTAAAAAAATACATCTGTGATTGCAACTGAAGAGTGGTTTTGCTTACCTTCTCCTTATCTATATTTTATTTTTCTCTATGCTGGTCTTCATTTTTCAGAAAAAGCTATATTTTATTGTCATAAAACTCCTTGAAAATACTCAGATTAAAAAAATGGTTCTATATACCATCAGTTTATCAGAATACGCAATATATAATTGTAGAGTTGCCTGTCCTTAAAACAAATGCCAAAATATATTTAAATAAATTTTTAGAAGAAAATATTTTAGAGAAAAAAACATTAATATAATGTCATTGTTGTGTTGCAACTATAATGATGAGTTTTAAAGAATGAGTAAACTTTCTGTACTTGATAATAATTTTAGACTGGGTATTTCATCAACTGTTTTTGCAATATTCTTGTGTTTTACATTAGCTCAGAGTAAATGCAAATGAGTAGAAGGATTAAATTTAATAATTCTGTCTTCCATTATAATAGTACCATCAGTTATTCTTATAAGTAATCAATTCATTTCAAAACTTATTTTTATAGACATCTAGATTGTCACTATTGCCATTTATTGAGGGAAGGCTAGCTATGGAGTTCATCTTAGTATACCGTATATACATTATCTTGTGTATAATACACATTTAATAAAAATGCTGAATAAATAATTTTTAAAATTTATATCATTTCTGAATTTTAGTTTATTACCTACCTAGTTTACTGTATCTACATGGGCAAAGCTATGTGCACTCTTTACAATTGCTTGACTAAAATGCTTCTGTTTTCAACAAGCATGAAGTAGTTTTTGACAGATACCCTAGAAATAATATTCCAGCATATATTATCAAAATACCAACTTCTCAGAAAGAATATCTACTACTTAAACTTGTTACTCAAATGATACAATCATACACATTTGCTGACCAATGGAGGTGATTATAAAAAAAAAATCTATGCATCTGTTTTTTTATTTGCTTCAGCAGTATTGAAATTCATAAAGAAGTTCCAGCTCTATGTCCATAAATTGATTAGACTTAAAACCTCAGTGTTTCAAATATGCTCCAATCAATAGGACAGATCACTGAAGAGGTCACCACAACCCCATTAGACATACGACAATGAGGGGCATTTTAATCAGTGACACAATGGGTCTTATTTCAGATGACTGTGAATTTTGGTTAAAATCCATTGGACCCATTGATTATTAGGTGACATCTGCCACATGCAAGTTACTGGCTACAGGACTGGCAGTGGATGTTAAATACTCTTGTACTCTGTAATTTAATGTATATTTTAATGAAGTGAACAGTGAGATTTCTGACAGACATCAGCAACTTTGAAATAGAGTCTTCCAAATTTCTCAGAGTCTGAAAGTAATGAGATTTGTTCCATAAAGTGATGAAATTTATGCCATAAATTATCTCTAAGAGAAGAGTGCTTCTTAAAGCAGAATCATTTCCTTGGTAGAGATCAGATTTTAAATAGTTGTTTAATAAGAAGTTTTTGGAAAAGCAGTCTGCGCTGTGTTCTCTCTGAAAATTTTTACCTGTTATCAAAGAAATGGAGTGCCACGTGGATCAAAGGCCCACTATCACTTGGACAGAAGGAAAGCCACTGATATAGTTACTATGCTAAAACTTGGCACTTAGAATATATCCTATCAATAAAGATGCAGACATAGAGCATGAACTTGAGGACATGGGGAGGGGGAAGGGTAAGCTGGGATGAAGTGAGAGAGTGGCATGGACATATATACACTACCAAACGTAAAATAGATAGCTAGTGGGAAGCAGCCATATGGCACAGGGAGATCAGCACAGTGCTATGTGACCACCTAGAGGGGTGGGATAGGGAGGGTGGGAGGGAGACGCAAGAGGGAGGAGATATGGGAACATATGTATATGTATAACTGATTTACTTTGTTATACAGCAGAAGCTAACACACCATTGTAAAGTAATTATACTCCAATAAAGATGTTAAAAAAAAAAGAATATATCCTATCCATTTATGTATCCATCCATTCAATCTTCAACAATATTCACAGAGGACTTTCTAGGAATCAAGTTTTGTTTCTCAGAGTATTCAGCATGTGTTTTGTTGGACTTTGTACTTTAACTCATCCTTTAGGAAAAAGGACATGTCTAAAATCAGGGCAGGACAGGAATAGAAATGCAGACATAGAGAACGGACGTGTGGACACAGGGTGGGAAGAGGAGGGTGGGATGAACCCGCAGATTAGGTTTGACATCAATACACTACCATGTGTAAAATGGATAGCTAGTGGGAACCTGCTGGATAGCACAGGGAGCTCAGCTCAGTGCTCTGCGATGACCTAGATGGGTGGATGGGGTGGGGGAGGGAGGTCCAGGAGGGAGGGGATATAGGTTTACATATAGCTGATTCACTTCAATGTACAGCAGAAACTAACACAACATTGTAAAGCAACTATACTCCAATAAAAAAAAAAATCAAGGCTTCTTTCTGAAAAATATTTTATAATATACTAAAATCATTTTGTTTAATAAGTAACCATTAGGGCTTCCCTGGTGGCGCAGTGGTTGAGAGTCCGCCTGCCAATGCAGGGGACACGGGTTCGTGCCCCGGTCCGGGAGAATCCCACATGCCGTGGAGCGGCTGGGCCCGTGAGCCATGGCCGCTGAGCCTGTGCATCCGGAGCCTGTGCTCCACAACAGGAGACGCCACAACAGTGAGAGGCCCGCGTACCACACACACACACACACACACAAAAAAGGTAATCATTAAATTTGACACACACTATAAAATGAGGCTAGCTTTTCCTCAGACCCTTTAACAATACCTCTACATGTATTTTCATCTTAGTTATCATGGTGTTTTCTAGTGCAACAAAGTCTGTAATCATCAACTGCTAGTCTAGTCAGTAGAGTGCTTGAAAATTGACTTAACTGGTGATCCACATGATGGATATTCAAGGAATTTCAAATTACCTATAGAAAGTAAGTTTATTATTCATTGCCATAATGCCGAAAGCCAAATATTTATTTCATGACTCATAATCAGAAACCTGTCCCCCTCAAAGTGCCCTTTACAACATTTAAGTAAAATGCAAACATCTTATTGAATCACAATCCTGTCCATGTATGATAAACACAGGTGAAACTGCCCAGAGGTATGGTTTAACAAATAAGAAAATACAGAATATGCATAATTAATTACGTATATGTTAACAAAGATTTCTTGAGTATCTATTATGTACTAAGATATCTTCTTGGTGCCAAGAATACAGCCAAGAACAGTATACTGTAAGGAGCTTATAAACTATGGGGAAGGCAGATAAAAATAAACAAATAGAAGCAAATCAATAAGGTAATTTCATAAACTGACGAGAGCACTGAATGGGCAATGTGTTGGAGAAAGATGACGGAGGAATAGTCATGTAAGAGCTCCCCGGAGAGAGGGCATTTGAGTTGACACCTAAATGATGAGGCTTCAAGAAAAGAAAATAGGTTTGTTGCCTTTCTTTTCTTTTCTGAGTGATTTATAATGGTCATTTTAACCATTCACAATTACTCTTTATCTAGAGGCTTCTAATAAGAATTTTTCTTCAGTGTGTTTCTGACATGATTAATTCTATTAGTCCACAAATCTCGCCACCAAACCAAGTCCTATAAAACTTTATTGCAACCACCTCTGCAATCATATACTACTTTGAATAAGAGAAATAACCTGAATGTTCTTTTAAATACAGTTGTGTGCTTCCAATTTTATATTTTTTGAATTATTTTTCAGAAAGCCATCACTAGCTAAGTATGCAAGTGAATTATAATAATAATGTTATATTTCTTACATATTTTATGTGCTTCCCAGTAACTCTGTGAGGCCGGTAATATTGTTATTCTTTTATTTTATAAATTAAGAAACTAATGCACAGAAAGGCTATGTAATTTTCCCAAGATTCACAACTAAAGCATCTGAGATTCGAACTCAAGTCCTAAGGCTATAGAGAACTTGCTTTTAACCATGATACCACAGCCACTGAAACGAAGCCAACAAAATGAAAATTTTTTTTCGGTTTTTTCTAATTTAGAATTCCTTAACTTGTAAGAGTGTTGTTATCTTAAACCTTACCAAATTAAACTAGTAAGCTGAACACTGCCATGTCCCTTGTCACTTTGAGGTTTGAATTTGTATAACAAACCTTACAGACTGTGGCCATTTCCTCCCAGGCACCCTACATGCAAAATGCCAGTAACAGCCGTCACATAAATAACAATGCCACGAGGTATTACAGTGTGGACCAAACGGCCAGCCTCTCCTCAGGTATGGATAAGTAAGTCTCATTGTATTCAGAGTACAAGGGTGTATTTTCTACAAACATCTGGAAACTTCCTTGCAACCAGTCTCCAATAACACGTTCTAATAATCCCATGTTAACGCTTGATGACCCCATTAGATTCCAAGTTCTCACAAAGAACATATTTGATCGTTTTTCTGGAGTTATTCAGTCACTCTGCTAATCTAAGTTACTAGTTCTCAGGCTACTTTTTTGCATTTTTAAATTGCGGAGCATTCTACTGTTTCCTGGGTTCTGGAATTCCAATTCTCCTAGAATTCTCAAAAGTCACAGTCAGTGGCATTGGGATTTCAGCTTCAAGGTCTTCAGAAGTGAACCATAGTTTAAAGGATGTGTACTGCCATGTTTCCATTCTAATACCAAGGAGGAGGATTTGAATTCTAGTCACCTAAACCAATATTTTAGAAAGAGCCCCGTTTTATTCTATTAATTTTAAAATAAATATGTATCTAGCAAGAAACCCCCTGAACTTTAGGAACAGCTGGGACAGCATTTGGATTTGCCATGCAGATATATTCAGTGACAGTGAGAACTACAGATAAAAGTCGTGGTTTCTGCTTAAACAGAGTCCCACGTTAGATATTCAAAAACCACTAAGCTAATGACATACAGATTCATAACAGACATATAATATTCACATCACCTTATACAAACGTTAACAAATAATCACGTGTTAACGTTTGTATTAACATTAATAACTTAACAAATTTGTTAACAAATAATTTGTTAATTGTTAACAAATAATTAAAAAGTAATTTTAATTATTTGTTAATGTTCGTATATATATTGAATGTTACTTTATTTTTCAAAGCTTTCACTGAAATAAAAGGCTCTGTGACATTTCTCAGAAAAAGATTTTCCAGGTATAAAATTTTAGGATGGTGTCATTTAATCATCTTACTGACCAGATCTCTAACTGACAAAAGCCATGTACTGGTCATACTTTCACATGTTCTTCTAAAAAAAAATAGCTAGTAAGAATAATTTTTTCTCAAGTACTTGTTCCAGTGTTCTCTGTTGCTCTAAGGATAGCTTTATTGTTTAATCGTTGGTTTTACAGGCCATATTTTCAGATTTAATCTATAGTTATCACATTGAAGAGCCTGATAAAAGGAAATTTGTAACCAGCTCAGTACTTAAGATGTAAAGATTTATTCAAAGCATCAAACCTTTCAGAGTTTTATGCTGTAAGGTGGGAAGGGTTTTTACGGTAATGTAAATAAATGTGAAGGATTTTTACAGTAATGTTCATGTCAAAGTAGCACACTGCTCACCCCTAGGAACTTCTGGCTGTATAAGCAACACCTTTTTAGAAGCACGGTGGGAAGCAGGGGTGGCAGAGGAAGTCAAGCGAGGCAAGAAAACAATGATGTGCAAACTGGCCAGTTTCTGAAAGGAAAGAGACTTGGCGAGGCTGGAGCGGACGGAGTGGGCTTTAGTGTGAGGTCAGTAGATTAAATCTGATAGAGTGTTTGGAGGGGCGGAGGCAGGCACACAGAGGCTTGAGATGAGAAGAAATAGGCTGTAACAGAGGCGTTCTTTGTAAAAACAACTGAATGATAACAAAAGAGGAATTAACATGTTTCTGACACGAGATTCTGGGCCAGGAAGAGAGAGACTGGTATACGAATAAAGCCAGGTTCAGGGAAGGACTGATTCGAAGTTGCCAATGGCAAGGTTGATAGTCTAATTTTTCTAATTTATGTTTCTCACTACTCAAAATCCCTTTTAAAAATCTGGCATCCTTTTATCACTAAGCCTTATAGTCTTAGTTCTTCCTCAGAGTATTTCTCAGGACTCCAGTGTATACACATCCAGCCTCCACTGATTTTCAGGCAGAGGCCCCGGAGTCTTTACTAGATTATTATCTGTTATTGCTTCTCCCAGATAACTACCATGAGTGTAGCTACCAGGTTACAAGACTTGAAGGTGCCCAAGTCCCCAAGAACACGAGCCTCGTGGCAAACTAACTTCAGCCTATTACAATTTTCTATGAACTCACATTTGCAAAAAGTTTAAAAGCTCTACAGCTCCAACGAGAGAGAGGCATGGACATATATACACTACCAAACGTAAGGTAGATAGCTAGTGGGAAGCAGCCGCATAGCACAGGGATATCAGCTCAGTGCTTTGTGACCGCCTGGGGGGGTGGGATAGGGAGGGTGGGAGGGAGGGAGACGCAAGAGGGAAGAGATATGGGAACATATGTATAACTGATTCACTTTGTTATAAAGCAGAAACTAACACACCATTGTAAAGCAACTATACCCCAATAAAGATGTTAAAAAAATTTTTTAAAAAAGCTCTACAGCTCCATAATAATCTATGCACTAACTAACCTAGTTAGTGAAATTCTCTTTAACAGGAAGTATCTATCCTCTATAAATCAATCATTCAGCTGCTAATGGTCATTCCTATGGATCTGGTCTGCCTGAAGAAGTGTACAACACATTGGACAATAAACTACTCAGATGGGAGTGCATAGAATAGCCATGCTTGCTATCACGTGGCAGTACCATATAGCAGTTAGGATGCCTAGATTCAAATCCTGCCCTTTCTCCTACTGCCTACAGGACCTGGGAAAGCTATTGAACCTCTCTCAGACGATTTCCTTATCTATGAGATGGAGATAATAACAAATCTTCTTTCATAGGGTTATTATGAAAAATAAGTAAGTTGATATAAGGAAATTGCTCTAGCATGATACCCAGTAGTTAATAATGTTCAAAAACATTGTTTGAGTCAGAATGGTGTTCTTCCTCAGTCTGTGATGGGAATCTGATAATCCAACAAATCCTTCTCAAGGACCACAGTTACTTTGAGGTAGACATTTTGCATTGGAAAATCTAGGGGCTCTTTGGGATTTTAAGCCAAAATCAGTCCACTAGAGTTGCATAGATCAGCCCCTCCTTCAGCTAGAAGGGAAACAGCAAGAACAATCCCAGCTGTGGAAGAGCAAGGTACAGAAACAATAGTAGCCACTCCCCTTTTCTCTCATGTTAGCAATAAATGCAGGCCAAGTCCTTGCTGTCCTTCAGAAGGCTGTGCAAAAATACTTTGCGACTAATCAAGAACAGGGAGACCCCTCTGACGATTGTGCTTGGGAATTTAAGATATCACAATGGGACTTGCAAAATAAGAGGCAGTATAGCAGCTAGAATATCCATCTCTCACGCTGTTTCCTCACTTAAAATTCCCTTCGTCAAATAATGCGTTGTGGTAACAAATCCTTTTCCTTAATTTACTGAGGTTTTCAGTGGAGGGAGCTTCAGGAAACTTCCCGCCCTTGGGATGATCCAGTAGATTTTTCTGGAATACTTAACACAACTCAACCACATGGTGAAGAGCTTAACTGTACTCTTCAATAAACTTACTGACCATGCTAAGAAATAGCAATATTTCTTCCACAGATTCTATGGCTAATTCTCTTGTTTCTACTAAATTTGAAAGTAAAATAGTTCATTGAAAGCTAGACCATCATTCTTCAAGCAGAAAGCAAAGAGAAAATTAATTTAAAAATAATTAGTTTGAAAGGCTTCCACTCTCACAGACCACCTGAGTCAAGAAACATTGGTATTACCCAAACTGTCGAGCTCATGAAGAAACAAGAGCTGGCAGGCATTATGGACAGTAGTCACTGAGATAAAGGCTGTGGACTTTAATTAACACAATTTTGAAGTGAGGCACTGTGGCACAGAATTGGAGACAGAATTTTCCAGGAACAAATGGCTTGCTTTGAGAAGTATAGACCAGTATAACTTCTGAGACCTCTAAGTTCTCATTCCAGAATTCTCAATTTCTGTGTTATGAGAAGGGAAACCTAGAAAGTATAAAGGATGAGATAGTCACAGAGTGGCCACTGCTTTGGATTATTTGTGGTATAGAAAGTTTCTAGAAAGGAAACACAAAACCCCAAACTCATTCTTGGTTGGTAAGTACTGTGAAGACAAAAATTTTCTGCTTTTTAATTTTTTTCTCTAAATTAATCACTGTTCAATTCCATTTTTAGAGTGTCTCTTAAATAGTGACTTTTTTTTTTTTTTTTGCGGTACGCGGGCCTCTCACTGTTGTGGCCTCTCCTGTTGCGGAGCACAGGCTCCGGACGCGCAGGCTCAGCGGCCATGGCTCATGGGCCCAGCCACTCCGTGGCATGTGGGATCTTCCCAGACCGGGGCACGAACCCGTGCCCCCTGCATCAGCAGGCGGACTCTCAAACCACTGCGCCACCAGGGAAGTCCAATAGTGACTTTTTAAGTCAATCAATTTTAGTCCATTCATAAAAGCAAGGAGGCAAGATGAAAGGTATTCACTAAATCTTTCAAGAGGCAGTACCTGGATGTTTGGATCCCAAATGCAATCTCCTCTAAAATTCACATTGGAAAAAAACACCCTTTAGAGTCTAGGTTAGCTTGAAAAGGAGTTTCTACCAAGGGTACGGAGCTCCATTTACTATTTTCTTGTTTCTCAGTAATCCTTTTCTTTCTTAGGAAATAAAATGAAAAATGGCAAAAACTTATTTCACATGCTCCAGTGTCATTCCTGTTTACCAGAAGAAGGCAGAGCAATAAGTACATCTGGAAACCAAACCAGGAGGTGACATATTTGTTGTCCAAACCTTCCTTTGAAAAGTAGGAACATAAGACATAAGAAAAGTCATACATGAGCACTCTGGTTGCTCATGGCAACCTGAGCTGCACATGGCAACCCACCTTTGCTTGGATGTCCAGGTGGCCTTCCATGGGGGAAGAGTGATCATACACATGGTAAATGGAGTTGATACAGTAAAGCCAGTATAAACACTGATGTTTTGTCTTCTGACAGCATATGAATGTGCAATCATTAAGTTATAGGAGAAAAGGGGCTAATTTTAGATTTGTTCCTAGCCCTCTCCATGTGAATGGTGTCGCTGTGAGCCCAGCAATGAAGTTCACTGTGTTGTAGCAGACTGCGCAGTTCCTGAGTGTGTCAACCCAGTCTATGAACCAGAACAATGTTGTCCTGTCTGCAAAAATGGTAAGACCGTACTGCATTAGCTTTCAAAGAGGGGTTAGTGCAAAATACAGATATTCCACTGCTGCACACCATTCAATGCAAAAGCCCTCTAAGATCTGCCTGTGGTTTTTCAATGTGGGCATGGCCAATTAATATTTCTATCCCATCTTAAAGTGAAAATAAGCCAGCAATGGGTGAGTCGTGAAGCTTTCCATCTGGAGAATTAAAGCTCTTATAAGCTGACTTTGTTGTGGTCCCTATTATTTATTGTCGATCTATACGGAGAATTTTGGAAAGAACGCAGTACCATCTTTTTATAGTGACTGAATTTCCTCTCTTCTGGAGGCTATGAAGCTGTTCCTAGTGCATAAGCCAGGATAGAGAGTAGGATAAATGCCAGGTATTTTGCTTTGGGCATAGATAAGACCTTAGGCTCAAAGTTATCAAAGAATTACAGAATTCAATTACTCATACACTTAAGTAGAAGTAAGGAAGACTAGAAAGTTTAGGGCTTTTATTCTAGGTTTTTATTACAATGGAAACCTGCTCTCAGAGTAATAGCTATAGAAGGGAACTTGGCTTATAAGTTTATGGGTTCCTTTTGGCCCTCATAGGATGGAGAGGTTGAAATGACTATGGCATGCCAATCACCCAAAATCCAGGTGAGGCTGCAGAGAAGACAATGCAATGCCATTAACCCAGGACAGCAAAGTCAAAATCACACTCTTGCTACTGGTCATATACCAACCAAAAAATAAAGCTTCACTGTGTAACATTCCACAGATGTCCCCACTTGGCATTAATATATGCTTGAAAAAGTAGTTCTAGCTCTTAATTAAGCTGAGGTCACCGTAATGCTGAATCCCTATGCCCTTCCTTGAATTAGCAGCTCTCATCTTCTTTATTACACATTTTTTTGGTCCAGAATTTGGCATTATGTGAGATCACCTACTAATCTTTTTCTCTTGCAGAATTATAATTAGTGAAAAGAGGTATTTAGGTTATTTAGCCAAAGAAAAAACACAAGCAACTCTGATTGTTTTTATAATACTTGTAGTGTTTTGGTATCTTCTCAAATGACTTATAAAGAACTCTTACGACATTTCTTCAGGCACAGTTTCTATTATTTCTGATTGTGTAAATCTCTTGAGTCTAATACTACTGCACACCTGGCTTCTCTTTCTCTTCTTATCCCTCTCATCCAACTGACATGTGTCATAGTGAGCATCTCTCTGACTTAGAAGGTGGAGATAAATATCCTGAAGTTCAAGCCGATCTAATATATGCAAAGGTATCAAATTTAAGACTTTATATTCTTAAAAGGATATTGAAGAAACTGGAAAAGATACAGGGAAGAAAAATAAGATGATTTAATGGTTGAAAAACAGGACCTATTAGGACAGACTGAAGGCGTTTGCATAATTTGTCCTGGAAAAGAGAAGGCTCCAGGGAGACCTAACTGTCATCAAGTATATGAACGGTTAGTCTAAAGTAGAAGAGCACCTGTTATTTTTCATTTTCTCCAAGGACAGGAGGAAGAAAAAATCAGCTACCTAATCAATCTTTAAAAATAGGATTGACAAGTCTTTGACTAAAGACCATTTTTTTCTAGAAACAACTGTCTAAACAGGTCCTTGAGGATCTTGTCTTCCCTGGAAGGCCCTGGTTGGCTATGTTACACATTTAGGGTAAGCAAAACTATACTGAAAGTTAAAAACTCATCTGGACATGCTCAGAATACTCAGAGAATTAAAGACTGCTAGACTGTATATTTAGAATACAGGTTTTACACATGCATCTGCCACGTCATACTAGGTACTGACCACCCAAACCAACAGTATATCCAGAGTTGATGTCTATGTCAAATGTTAAATCAGCCACTACAAACTAGTTACACTGAATTTTATGTCACCCAAGATTATCCTATTTCTGTCACATGCCACAGTAGAAATCTGTCCTAGAATGAAACTCTTTGTACAAAGATATATAATGAATGAACTTTAATTGTTCGATTAATTAGGTAATTAATTAGTAACCCATTCGTATTCCTGAAAAACATATGTTGAGAGAACAAAATATGTTAGGTTTTCCAATTTTTTGTTCATGAAGCACTACAAAACAACCACTTCTGTTCCCTTTTGCCATTTCCAGGCAAACTTTTTTCTTTTTTAAATAAGGAAAATTAACCTGAATTAAGGCTTCCCTGGTGGCACAGTGGTTGAGAGTCCGCCTGTCGATGCAGGGGACGCGGGTTCTTGCCCGGGTCTGGGAAGATCCCACATGCCGCGGAGCGGCTGGGCCCGTGAGCCATGGCCGCTGAGCCTGCGCGTCCGGAGCCTGTGCTCCGCGGCGGGAGAGGCCACAACGGTGAGAGGCCCGCGTACCGCAGAAAAAAAAAAAAAAAATTAACCTGAATTAAAATTAGCCGAAAGACTAATTCTGAATGTAATATAACATTATGACATGTTATCTTTTTTATTATTAAATGCCACTAATTAGTCACTTATGCCCCAAAAGTAAAGTATAATCATTGTCAAAGAAGAGCATATTGAGGACTGCTGGAGAATCCTTATGACCATGTACCAGTATTTTTGGGTGAGCAGACTGAGCCCCAATGCTTGCTGACTCTTTCTTAGTTCAAAAAATAGAAACAGATGACCCATGTGCAGAAGAGCCAGGTGGGAAATAGAGGTTTACTCTGACAGAATATAACTAGAACAATTTCTTAAATTTCCAACACATGATAAGACTATCTTATTCTAAATGACAAGATTCATTTGCCCAGTATAAACTACTTTTAAAGCATTGTACTATTTTCTTAGATTTTGAAAAAAAAAACAAGAAGATAAACATCTACCCTCAGGATTCAAGGTAGAGGCAATAGATCCTAATTTGTAAACAGTTCTATAATATTTTCTATATTTTCTTAAATCTTCATAAATGTTGAAAAAATTTAGTTTGCACAAATGCGGACTATCTTGGCTGCCAAACTCTTTCTTCATACTAAGATTGATTTTTGCGCCTTCCTGAATTATAACTTGCCAAGAGCAAGAGACATTAAAGATATAAAATGAAAGTTTAAAGCAACAGAATCTACCACAAACAGTATTCAGCTAATATCAAAATCTTTGTTCTCAGATTAGAGCAAGAAAAAAAAAGGAAGTACAATGATATATATGTAGGTATATGAAGTTTTCCCAGAAAACAGTAGTTTACCAATAAAAATGTAACAATTGCTCTTACAAATAAGTATTTTTAATATTATAAAGTGCAAGGTAATCTGATCCCTAGATAATGATAGCCTCTTTATTCTCCATAATATAATTTGTAAGAATAAATATGAAGACATACTTCTAAAATTTTTCTCTAATGATGTAAAAAAAAAGAAAGAAAAGTTTTAATTTCTTGGTCTCAATGGTTACCTCAAGCAAGAATTTCCAGTGGTTATCAATAAATATAGCCAAGCCATTAAAAATACTCCATTCTTATTAAAGTTAGTTTAGCACCAAGAAAAGTCTATTAATTTAGTCTGAATAAAATACAATAGAAACGTTAAGGAAAGATGTGAATGGCTGGGCATACACGAAACAGGAGGAGAAGGAGGAAAGTAATTTTTTATTTGGGGAGAATTATGTGATTGATATAGGAACTTATTGTTTTAAACAATTTTATTAAGCATCTGCTTCTCCCTTCTCTATATAGCTTCATGAGCTAGCAATCCAAATGCCTTCCTGAAAGATCTAACATTTCTAGATTGTTTTTCTTCCTCCAAGATTGTGTTACTTTGGCCTGTCTTTCAGCTCCAGTCCTTTCCATGGGAATTAATATTGTTTATGGGTTTTTTTGTTTTTATAATATGAAAAATAGGTTAGCACAGCACCTACTTAAAGAAAATATTTCTATTTTGGAGTGTCATGTAAATATTTTAAATATTCGGTAACTGACCATTCATTTAACTAGTGAAGTATTTGATCATTAGATCAACCAAATGACTAACTGCATTTTTTTTTTTTTTACATTTCATCTGTCAGTATGTCAGTGAGTTCTCTGTTTTCGTTGGAATATATAGTCAGTCATTATTCATCGTTCGGAAAAAAAGTCACTTCATGAAAAACTGAAATGGAGAGGAACCACCCACAAAATCGTCCATGCACATTAAATGAGGAGTTTTCATATCCTTTTCAACTAAACTGAAGTTGTCATAACCCCTGTTCAAATATTTAATTCCATATCTCTTACTCTCTTCCAGTTTATTAGTGATACAAATAAAGAAGGAAATAGATTAGCCAAAAGGTAAATGGAAAGAAGACAGCAAAGGGATGGGAAGTGCACAAATAAGAGAGAGGACTTTAGAGCCATCCAACGCCTTCTAAAGATGCTTGGGTAAAACGCTGCTTTGTGTTGACACATATAATATACAAAGAGCCCCTTGAAATAAATAAGAGAGAAAAATAATTCCACAGGGAAGAAAATAGGCAAAGGGTATACAAAGAAAATTCAGAGAAGAAAACCAAATGTCTAATAAATATATGAAAATACGCTTAACCTCACAAGGGATCAGGGTGATAGAAATTAAAACAATAAGATACTAATATTGCATTGATAATAATTTGAGATTGATGATACCTCAAATCAGCAAAGATACTAAGAGTTGAGAAAATGTTGGAACAACTTTTAAGAAATTTGAAGTCAGCAGTTCTACTTTTTGTACTTTGTCCCACATTCATGCACTAAATTTCCACTGCATTTTAAGAGCATAAAGGTCAGAGAAATGTAATAGTACTTCAATGGAGTAGTGAAAATATATTGCAGCCTTTAAAAAGATCCTAACATTTTGCACTGCCGTGTAAAATAAGCAAGGAGTGTATAGTAGACTACAAATAGTTTATACATAATATAGTAATGTGTTCTATATATAATTTGTACATTTTAAGTGATATATAAGACATTTTTATTTTTAACTGATATATAATTTCAAATTGATAGATATTACATTTATATGTACATAGGAAAAGAGCCAAGTGCGGATACACAATAGAATATTAACAATGATTCAATGATTACTTTTAGGGAATAAAAGTGTGAAGGTAAAAGTAGGGGAGACAAGAGTTAATCTCTTTAAAATATTAAATCTTTACAGATTGATAATAAAAACAGCAGAAAAGTACAAACAGGCAGTTCGCAAACAAAATACAAATGTTCAAAAAATATAAAAATTATTCAACCTCACTAACAAATTTGCTTTTTATTTTTTAAACCCTCCTTTATTATGTTTGTATGCAGCATAGGGAAAGTTCTGTAAGAATACACGCCAAATTTTTAACAGTTATCCAGTGATCAGAAGAGTAATTAAAGAGTAGAAGTGAGAAGGTAGAAGCAGAGAACTTTGACTTTTTATTTCATGGGCCTCTTTACTGAATGAATTTTCAAAAATCTATTTTTTATAAGGTAAAAGGTTTTACCAAACCTTTAAAGAAAAGATAATTCTAATGTCATTTAAACTCTTCCAGAGGAGAGACAAGAACAGTTTTTTTCTGAAGTACAATACTGATACAAACCAAAGATTACAAACTAAGAAAAAGTAATGGGGATCTATTAAAATACAAAATCCCCAATCATATATTATATCACCCAATGGGTCTAGAGCAGCATTCTTCAATCAATCACATGAACCCTTCTGCCAGAAAATATATGATAATTATACTAAGGAGATGGAATAAATATAGAGTCTCCCATCGTCTCAGGTCAGGTTTTAATCTCAGCTGAGTTTTGGTATCAAAATTGTGAAAAGACATTGGGTTTTCAGAGACTGTGGGAAAGGGATTGTATATTTGTGTTAGCAAACAGAATCTAGCAGTAGGTTAAAATAATTGTGCATTCTGACAAAGTGGAGTTTACAAAGATAGTTCAAAATTAGGAACTCTATATTAATATAACTTATCCTATTACTAAATTCAAGAGAAAATCATATTATTTCTATCTAAATATACACACACATATATAAAGATGACTAAAACTCTTGATAAAATAAGACTAAGTGGATATAAAATATATTGACCTCAGCCCCAAAAGACAGAATTATGCTTAATAGGTACACATTAAAGGCATTCTTGATAAAGTCAGGAACAAGACAAGGCTGTCCACTATTATTCAAAATGTCAGATTGTAGATATGAACTAGCTAGTATAATTAGAAAAGAAAGAATTCAGAGGACAAAAATTAGGAGCCAAAACTACTACCATTTGCATATTATATGAGAGTATACTTGAAAAACCCAAGACTATAGACTAAAAACTGCTATAACGAAAATTTAGAAATATAGCAGGGTACAAAATGAGAATACAGAGCTCTTTCTCTCTCTCTCTCTCTCTCTCTCTATATATATATATACATATATATATGTATAGGTACATATATTATGAAAGTAAAATTGTGGCATTGGTACATGATGCAGAGATATCAATGGAATATAAGAAACTTCACAAACAGACCTAACATACATATGAAAATTGATACATGATAGATAAAATAGCATTTCAAATCAATAGGGGAAAGTTAATTTGTAGAAGAAATGGTGTTGGGACAACTGGATAGTTGTCTGAAAAAAATAATTTTAAAGTCCTACATTATTTCATAATTCAAGAAAACTTTCAATTCAACAAAGATTTAAATATAAGCTATTTTCCCAAACAGTACAAAAAGAAAACCTAGACATTTGATTTTTAATCCTGAAGTGGCTAGATTTTAAAAGCAAACAAAAAAATCTCCACAAAGCAAACAAAACACCACTGTAAACAAATAAAAAACTAAGGGAAAAATCATCTTATATCACAAAGGGTTAATGTCTCTCATAGATAAAGATCTCTTTGAAACTAATAAGGAAAAAGATCAACAACTCAATCTTAAAAATGGGCAAAGAACTTCAAAAGTTATTCCACAAGAAACAAAATTTCCTAAAACATACAAGAAATTGCTAAAAGGAAAATGCAAATTAAAATTTGATGCCAGTTTTTTCCTTATGGATTGGCCAAATATCCTATAATTTAATAACCTACTTTGTTGTTGATACCTGTGGTAAAACAGGCAGTCTTTCACATCACTGGTGAATGTATGAATTGGTACAATCCCCATGGAAGGAATATATGTCAAAATTAAAGTACATATATCTTTTATCTCAGCAATTCCACTTCTATTTACAGATGTGTGAAATGACAAATAATGTCGTTCATCTTCTATGTTGTACTTCAGATTTACTACTAATAAAGAATAATCAGAAAATTTGTAAAAAATAACTTTAAATTTCCTTTTAACATGCTATTAGTTGATAGTCAAAAGAGATAATTTCTTTCTTTAAATACTCAAATATTTTTATTGATTTATAATTTTATTAGCTTCTATTTACCTTTATGTTTTTCCTCTCATATAATACATTTTAAACTAATTTCAAATGGCTCAAAACTGTGAAACCAATAGAAATCTACTCAGAATCAACAGATAATAGGCTACTTAAAAACATTAAAATAGATATTAATGTGTGGAGGATATATATATAGAGAGAGAGAGATTAAAAAGTCACAAAACCTTACTAAGAACTATTTTTTAAAATAGTAAGGAGCCATAACTGATTTCTAAATGTGAAAAATGAAATTTGTTAGAATGCTATTTTTCTAATGATAAATGGAAATCTATCAAATTTTCCATGTAATGTAATTTTCTTTTGTAAGTTGGCAAAAGTTGGAAAATTTAAATACACGATAAAGAATGTACTTGGTGGGCTTCCCTGGTGGCGCAGTGGCTGGGAATCCACCTGCCAGTGCAGGGGATGCAGGTTCGATCCCTGGTCCGGGAAGATCCCACATGCCACGGGGCAGCTAGGCCCATGCGCCACAACTAACTGCTGAGCCCATGTGCCACAGCTACTGAAGCCTGTGCGCGCCTAGAGCTGGAGCTCCGCAACAAGAGAAGCCACCACAATGAGAAGCACATGTACCACAACGAAGAGTAGCCCCTGCTCACTGGAACTAGAGAAGGCCCCCGCGCAGCAACGAAGACCCAATGCAGCCAAAAATAAACAAATAAATAAATTAAAAAAAAAGAATGTACTTGGTAAGTTTGGGGAATTCAATGTACCAGATATATTAAAATAATATGTAAAGATATAATAGTTTTAAACAGTGTGATAGTGGAACAAAAATAAATCAATAAATAGAACAGAAAATCAGAAAGTAATTCACATTTATATCACAATTTAGCATACAATTAAGGTGACATCCAAGTAGCTGATGAAAGAATGTGTTATTCTAAAAATAAAGGTCAATCATTTTTTACAAAAGTGAAATTACATTCCTGTATTACCCATTATACAAAAGTAACTATCAGTTGGCTTAAAGATCTAAATCTAAAAAATGAGATCATAAAGGGATTTGTTTTTAACATAAACATTAGCTTACTCTTAGGATCAGGATGGTCTTCCTAAACATAAATGCAAATAAAGAATTTATAAAAGGAAAAATTAAAAGTAGATAACATATAATTTTATCCTTAAATTTCTTAAAAAATTAACTTTGGAAAGGTAAGATGCAACAGGCACTCTCAAGCACTACTGATGAGAGTGTAAACCAATATATCTTCTCTGAAGGGCAGTAAAAGTGTGTGGACCTTTGATAGAGCAATGTGGCTTCTAGAAATTGATCAAAAATAAATAATCAGATAAGAATATAAACATGTTATATAGAGAGGTATTTATTACAGAGTTGTTTATAATAGCAAAATCTTGGAAAACCTGAAACCTAAATATTTGACAATAAGGAGGTTGTTTAAAAAACCATAGTATATCTACATGGACTAACTACTAAAAAATTGTTACAAATGATGTCATGGAAGAAAAATTAAGGACATCTCCACAAAAAGAATGCACGTTCAGAGTATATTATTAAATTAAACTAGTGGGCCAGAAAGCAGTATTTTTAAAATAATTTTGTTAAAAAGAAAATGTATGTATAGAAAAACAATGGAAGAAAATACTTCAAAACGTTAATGGCACATAACTCTGAATAGTAGTAGGCTAATGAATGATTTTTACATTTTTTTCCCTTTGCTAGCCCCTAGTTTCTAAATTTCCTACAACAAGTCTGCATCATCCCTGTGATTTAAAATTACTATTTAAACGAGAAAATAGAAAAATTCTTTAAAAAGATAATGTAAAATTTTTTCTATTTTTATGATTTAATAATCAATGACATGCCACTTATTAGAAATTGCACTGATTCTTTGTTATAATTTGTACTCCATAGTTAATTAACCAACTAATAATTCTACCACTTGACTTTCAAATCCTTTAACTGTGAGATTCTTTGTAAAGAATTTGGAAAACATCATTGCCCATTTTATGTACCTATTAGGGTAATTGTTAAAGTATTCACTTAAGTCTATGCATTTACATTTTCATGAAGCTATTTTGCAAACTAAGCCTTTTAAGTTTGAAAATTAGATGCAAGTCTTTCACCTTAATTTGATATTTTCTCACTTCCTCTTAGGGAGACAATTAGTAACAAATGAAACACAGACATTAAACAAACACACTGAAGATGAAATATTTTCTGGCACTTGCACATATCCATTGGCTACAGAGCCCCTGAAATAGTTTGTGATGAAAGCATACCCTATGAAGGGCAGTTTCAAAGCCTGCATTTCATTGACTTCATAACTGAAAGTCAGAATTATCATATTCGTATAAAGTAGATGTCAAAACAGAGTAATTATAAATAGCTATTTTAATAGGCCACAATTTCCTATTGCTTCCATAAAGCTTCCTCCAAAGTATGAAAAGAAATATTTTTATTTATGTTGTCTTAAACCAACAGGATTCCCTCTCATTTCATCAGCAAATTAGATTTCAAAAAGATTATTTTACAAAGTTGACACAATGAAAATTAATGCCACATTCATTTCCCGCTAATTGTATCTCTACTTAATTATCGGGGCCCCCCAGTCCTTCAGAAAATGAAGGGAAGAAGGCCAACATCTGCAAAAATGAGAACTTTTCTCTTTTTTCTCCTTAACATATAGAAAGTGCTTAGGGACTATGTTTTCCCTATGTAATCATCTAGAATGTTGGGTCTGGTCCTCCCACAAAGCACACACTCCTAGTTGAGAAGAGATATGTTAAGAAGTAGACCTCACTCCTTCGAGTGCTACGTAGTACTCTGATGTTCAGCTCACCACCCCCAAAGGGAGCCTACGGGCCCCGAAGAAGGGTAATGCACACATATGTACTGAATGTCTCATTCTTACACATTCAGATAACCTCACAGATAATCTGGTTCAAAAACAGTAGGTTGGCAGAGGGTTGAATAAATCTCCCCAAACTGCCCATGCATTTCTATTCTTAACCCCACCTTCTCTCTTATTCTTGAGCTTCTCTTCAACTATGTTTTTATAGAATGGTGCTGACTTCTAGGATTGTATACAGTAATCTCTAACAAAACACCTCTGAACTGTGGATGATGGCAAAAGGGCAACTGGGATCACTAACATACTTATAGTTGGATGCCCTCAAATGAGAAAAGGGAAATGGGAAGTTCTTGCATGCATACTTACCTTGCTTACACTAGCTTCATTTGTACAATCCTTAGGAGTTGGATTTGATTCTAAGAGTTAACTGAATGGGGGGCGGGGTCTGATGGGAAAGCCAAGGCATTTGGTCTTGCCAAGTCTTATCTAAGGGAGGCTTGAGTCGTTGGCCATGGGAGAGCCTCCCTGAGGGAGCAACACAACTGCTCGTGTCAGGGATATGGGGCTGCCGTTCCATAATGACCCCCAAGCTCTTGCTCACACAGTCCAGGCATCCGTGTAGCTCTCAGAGGCACCCAGAGACCAATGGGTCACTACCGATGACACACAAAGTAAGGCAGTTTCCCTTCATCCAAACCTCCTTCCTGAGGTAGACACGTTAGAAAGTTGCATTCCCTCCTTTACCTCATTGTCTTTGCCATGTAGAAACTCAGGCTTTTCAGATGCAGGAAAAGCCATGTCCATCCACCACTGGCACCTCTTTTCCCCTTCACTAATTACTAATGTAAACCTTGTGTACAAGGTCAGACAAAAACAAAACAAGGTTGCCATGCAAATTGTGTTCCTTGACCTGCTTTGAATTTGAATGTCTTCTAAAGCACTGGGCAAGATGAGCCTGGGAGGCCTCAAGGAAGGTATTGCTCTATCTTCCTCAGAAGTTTCAGAGGTCTGAAGCAAGAGCATCTAACAGACTCATCTCTTAGTCACAGATTCCCTTTCTTACAGATAAGACCAAACTTCTTGGGATTCTACATCCCACATCACTGGTAAAGACGGGATCCAGAATTCTGGGTCCTCTTGCAAAGATCCTAACACCTCCCTGGCCAGCAGTCACAGCCTCATCCTCATCGGTGGGCTTGAGACACTTAGGACTGATTTCTCCCTGCTTAGCTCAGACCCCACCAGGAGCCCAGGACCACCAAGTCACCCCTCATCCCCGGGACTCTGATCTCCATATGGTGCTATGAGCTGAGAGGTAACACCCCAAGTCACCACTTTCCAGTCCTGGCCTCTGATTTTTAGTTCTCCGTCACACCTACTGCCACCTGAATCGTATATATTTTACCTATTTAGTTGCTTGTCTCCCCTGCTCACAGAAGTACAAAGTTCATGCGAAGATTTTTGTCTCTTTTGTTCACTGTTGTATTCCTACTACCTACAACACATTGTAGGTGCATATATATGTTTGTGAATAAATGAATGAATGCACGCCTGTATTGTGCCTTTGGAAGAGCCAAAATTAAATAAGAAGATTGATTCTTTGCGTTCTTTTAGCTTCTCTTTTGAGAAGTCTCAGTCTTCTATTTCACAGAGAAGAGCTTTCAAATGGAGACCTTAGAAGGCATTGTGTGGTGGAAAGGAGGGTGCTTATCAGATTCTTTTCCTAATTAAGTTTGCTTTAATTTACCACTAGGATTAGTGGTACATATATTGACAGGAAGCATATCAAGGTGATCTAGTAGAGACAGACTGGTTTCCAGGGGAAACTGAGTCAGCTTGACATCTTACTGCTTTATAACCTTGCTAGGGACACCTAAAGCTTCTGTTTCTTAAGAAATGACTGCATGTAACGTATGAGTCACTTCGGTGCGAAATTAATGTAATGCTTTAGCCAGTATTATCTACAATGATATATTTCATCTAACAATAGGGATTAGACTATTTACGAGTTAAGGAAGCCTCGAGCATTGAGTGAATATGTGATTTGTCAGTATTTGGTAAACAGAGTCGGAAAATGGGACTTGATATCAGGGCAGAGGGAGAACTGATTGCAGGGGATAATATTTAATTTTAGAAATCAAACTGTGCAACCGAAAAAGATATCAGAAATATGGCATAAAACAGGGACCAAGGAAACTTGCTAACCAATATCTTTTCTGGCATATAGTGGTTGGGAAACTCTCTAAGGATGGCTGAGGCTCAGGTAGGAAGCCCTTGCAGTAAGACCTCTGATGTTTACATGGAGCTCTGAGCTGCTTCAAATCAAACTATCAGAAATGTTAACCTCTTTTGAAACATATTTATGGTTGGATGCCCCTCAATTGAGAAAAAGGAAATGGGAAGTTCCTGCATGCATACTTATTTTGCTTGCACTAGCTTCATTTGTACAAGGTGATGGCAATGAGCAGCCATAAATGCTGCTGCTGGTCAGGGTAGTAACTAGCCAGGCCTGAGTCCTCTCCTCCTTTCACCCATCACTTTTATGCGTTCTGCAGAAAGGTCCATGAGGCAACATACCTGCCTTCTGGAAGGCAAAGCTGTTAGTTTCCATCAACATTAAATAACAAAATAGGTGGCAGTGTTGTATCCAAATCTTAAAAGCCTGCTCATTCCAACTTTCTGTGTTGGGATTTAAAACAGAGGGAAGATACAGGGCACCAGGGGCTGATGGCCTGTGTTTAAGATGTGGGATTCTCCGTGTCTGTTTTATCCTACCCGCTTTGATTTGATTTGATTTGATGATTTCTTTAAGAATGGAGATAGATGACAGTACGCAGCAGCAAAGGAAGAAAACTGCAGTGTAGAGGAGGGCGCGCGAGCCTCTCAAGCCAGGTGGATGGCCAAAAACTTAACTGGATTCTGTTTTAACTCCCAGTAAATGCAATAGTCAGATTCCTAACCTCAGTGAAGTAATCAGCCACCATGCAATGTCATCTGAGATGTACCGAAAGCTGTTCAACCCATCAAAAATAGTGCCCCTTCTAGCCCGCCAACGTACATGCCCACATATACATTCATACATGCTTTCATGCTCATAATTTCTTTTATTTTAAAATTTTTCATAATTAATGTCACTAAAAACTTGAGAAAAATAGCTAGTACCTCAGGTATGAATGACACCAATTAAGTTACATATATTTTTCTTGGGTTTATCAGATGACTAGATCATCAAACATAGGCCCAGTTAGTTTAAGTGTGGGGAAGAGTAAACCCGGGATAACAGGGAAACCGTAGGAAGGTACTGGACCAGAGAAAGAGAGAACGCCTGACACAGGTGCCTTTAGGATGAGAGAGGGAGCCATGAACGCTGGGAGGTTGAAATGAACCGACATGTCTGCTGTGGTGCATGTTGAGGGATATAGTTGCCTTTTCATATATTTCCTCAGTGACTGATCTAATAATAATAATTAACCTAACTACTAAGAGTAGCACTAGCTTTCATTTATTGCAGGGGAGGAAACTGAGACTAAAGTATATAAATTACCGTCCGATATACAGCTGGGATTTGAACCATGCTCTATCCAACTTCAAAGCCATAGTGTCTAACCAGTTGTTCTCAAAGTAGCCCTGGGCCAGCAACATCACCATTATCTAGAAACTAGTCAGAAATGCACATTTCTGAGCCCATCCCAAATCTACAGAATCAGAAATCCTGGGAGTGGGACCCAACATTCTGTGCCTTAACAAGCCTTCTAGGTGATTCTGACGCTCAAAGTTTGAGAACCATGGACTTCTTCGCAGGTGTCTGTTAGGGAGTCTGTTCTCTTTCAAATAAAGGATGTGTGTGTTGGGGGAAGCTAGGGGAGTAAAAGGTGAATAACTGTTAGTCAGTGGTATCAGAGATAATGTTATACCAGGACAAGAAGTAAGACAAGGCTGGAAGGGTTAGACACAAAACGCCCTGGAGTCAAAGCAAGGGCACTTAGGTTGGAGAGGATCCAGGAATGGTAAACCCCAATAGGGGCAAATGCAGGTCCCCCAGGGCCTAGAAGTGATGTAGGTGGGACATACCAGGAAGATGATATTCAAGGGAAGCTGTCAAGAATGGTCACACCCAAAGAGATTTCTTAATAACAAAGCCGTGATCATTGAGAACGAAATTCAACTGATTTTTAAAGGCAGCAAAAGTCACTAAGGAAGGCACAGTAATGAAAGGAAAGGCAACGTGAGACACTGATCTGCTATGAAGTGATTGTTTCAAGTAAATTATTTTCTGAATTTAAGTTATGATAACAATTAACATTTTATAAGTCATAAATATATTTAAGAATATTTTAATCCCTTTAAATAGCTGTGTCAAGGTCTAACTGACATAAAATGAACTCCACATTTTTTAAGTGTACAATTTGATGTTTTGACATATGTATACCTGTGAAACTACTATTGTAGTCGGGGAAGTGCCCATACCTATCACTCCCAAAACTTTCCTCATGTTCCTTTGTAATCCTTCCCTTTAGCTCTTCTCTGCCCCATCCCATCCCCGGCAACCTCTGTTCTGCTTTCTGTCATTATACATAAATTTGCATTTCTTAGAACTTGGTATACATGTAATTGTTCAGTATGTACTCTCTTGTCTGAATTCTTTCATTCAGCATGATTATTTTGAAATTCATCCATGTAGCGTGTATTCTAGTTCATTCCTTCTTTATTTCCGAATGGTACTCAGTTATATAGATATACCACCATATAATTTATCCATTCACTTGTTGATGGACATTGGACTGTTTCCAGTTTTTGATTATTACAAATAAAGCTGTCAAACATTCTCGCACAAGTCTTTTTATGGATATATGCTTTATTTTCTATTGTGAAAATACCTAGAAGTGGAATACTAGATCATATGGTATGTGTATATTTCACTATTTTTTCTTTAATGCCAAACTGTTTCAGAGTGGCTGTATTATTTGAAATTTCCATCAAAAATGTGTGAGAATGCCAATTCCTGTACCTGTCATCAGTGCTTGGGATCACCAGTCCTGTTTAATTTTGGCTACTCTAATAGAAGTGTATTATTATTCTATTATGGTTTTAAATTGCATTTTTCTAATGGCTAGTGATGTTGAGCGTCTTTTCATATGCTAATTTTCCATCTGTATATCTGCTTTAGAGAAATGTCTGTTCAAATCATTGGCCAATTTTTTAAAGTTGGGTTTTTGTTTCTGTATTATTGAGTTTCCAGAGTTCTTTATATGTTCTAGAGACAAGTTCTTTATTAGACACATGATTTGCAAATATTTTCTTCCAGTCTGTGGTATCTCTTTTCATCCCCTTAACAGTGTCATTTGAAGATCAGAAGTTTTTAATTATGACAAATTCCAATTTATGTTTTCTTTTATAAATTTTGCTTTTAGTGTTGTAACGAAGAAATCTTGGCCTAACCCAGAGTCAAAAGTATTTTTCCTGTTTTCTTCTAGAAATATTTTAGATTTGACATTTAGAATGATGATTCATTTTGCATTATACTGTGAATATGATGCAAGGAATTGAATTTTTTTTTAATATGGATATCCAGTTGTTTTAATACCATTTGTTAAAAAGACTATTTTTTCTCCACTGAACTGTATTTGTACATTTGCTAAAAATCAGTTGTCTATTTATGCCTATATACATTTTCATCTATTTCTGAACTCTCCATTCCGTTCCACTAAGGTTATTTTGGCTAGTCTATTTCCTTTGCATTTCTTTCTGAATTTTAGTATCAGTTTATCAGTTTCTACAAAAGAAAAAGTCTGTTTTGATTGGCATTACATTGAATATTTTACATCAATTTGAGGAGAATTGACATTTTATCAGTATTGAGTCTCCCAATTTATGAACATGATTATCTCTATTTAGTTCTTTAATTTCTCTCATCAGTGTTTTGATCAGTTTTATTCCAAAGTATTTTCTTTTTTTAATGCTACTGTAGTTAGTATACATTTTTTTAAACCTTATTATTTGCTAACATATAGAAATAAAATTGATAGTTGGATATGGATTTTGGATCCTGAAACATTGTTAAACTCAATTATTAAATCTAGGGGTTTTTTTGTTTTTGGTTTTTTTGTAGATTCCATTGGAATTTCTACATAAACAAGCACGTTACCAGCAAAGACAGTTCCATTCCTTTCTTACCAATCTGAATGCCTTTTAGTTCTCTTTTTCTATCTTATTACACTTGCTAGAATATCTTAAATGGTATTGAATAGAAGTGCTAAAACCATATATCCTTGTGCTTTTCAGATATGGAATAAAACTCATTCAGTCTTTCCCAATTAAATGTGCTTTTACCTGGAGCTATTTCACAGATGCCTATATCAGGCTGAGGAACTCCCTTTCTATTCCTACTTTGCCAAGAGATTTTATCAGGGATGGAGACTGAGTTTTGTTAAGAGTTTTTCAGTATCTACAGAGATGATCATGTGATTTTCTTTTATAATTATAAGTATAGTGAATTACATTGATTATTTTTAAATATTAAGCCAACCTTCCATTTCTCAGGTAAACTTCATTTGGTCATGAAGTACTATCCTTTTCAAATGTTGTTGGATTTTATTTGCTAAATTTGTGTTTAAATTTTTTTTATATAAGTTTATGAGGCATATTAATCTGTAGATTTCTGTTCTTATAATGTCTTTGTTAGGTTTGGGTATCAACGTATTGCTGACCACATAGAATGAGTTAGGAAAATAGTCTGTCTTTTTAATTTTCTGGAAAAGTTTGTAGAATTAGTATTAATTTTCCCTTATATGTTTGGCAGAATTCACCAATGACTTATGAAGTTTTATCAGCTGCAGGTTTCTCTGTGGAAAGGTTTTTAACACAAAGTTATTTAATAGATGTAGGGTGATTGGGTTATTTCATCTTATCACTGGAAATTTGTGTCTTCAAGGAATATACCATTTCATCTAAGTTTCTGAATTTGTAATCATAAGATTGTTAATATTCCTTTAGAATTCTTTAATATCTTCAAATTCTGTAGGTATTTAATCTTTCTTATTTCTGATATTGATAATTTATCCTTTCTACTTTTTTTCCAATTAGTCTAGTTAAATGTTTATCAATTTTATTTTCTCAAAAAACCAACTTTGGGGTTCACTGATTTTCTCTAATATTTCCTCTCTTATATTTCATTGATATCTGTTCTACTCATTGTTTCCTTTCTTCTACTTCCTTTGGGTTTAATTTGCTCTTCTAATTTCTTAAGGTAGGATCTGACATAATAAATTTGATACCTTTCTCCTTTCCTAATACAGGTGTTTCTATAAACACTCCAAGTTCTACTTTAGCATCACCTGCCAATTTTCATATGTTGTGTTCACACATTTATTAAATTTAGAATACTTCCTGATGTTCTTTTTAATTTTTTCTCTGAATCATAGGTTATCTAGAATGTGCTAATTTGTTTCCAAATATTGGATATTTCCCAGGTATCTATGTTATTGATTTCAGATTTAATTTCACAAAGATGAAAGAACATGTGTTTATTACTCAATTTTTTAAATTTTTAATGAGACCTGTTTTATGGCCAAGAATACATTCTATCTTGGAAATATTCCATGTGTGCCTGTAAGGAATATATATTCTGCTGTTTTTGAGTATGGATTCTATAGCTATTAATTAAGCCAAGTTGATTGATAGTGTTGTCTTTCATATTCTTATTGCTATTCTGTCTAGTTTGTTCTATTAATTATTGAGAGAGGGGTATTGAAACCTCTGACTATACTTGGACCTGTCTATTTCTTCTAGTAGTTTTATCAGCTTTGTAACATATACTTTGAAACTCTTTTATTATGTATATCAATATTTAGGATTTATTATGACCTCTTCATAAATTGACTTCTAATTATTAAATGACATTCTTCATGCCTTTATATTCTTCGCTCAGTAATCTACTTTGTGCTGACATTAATATAGCTAATCCAGCTTCCTTTTGTTTAGTGTTAGATACTGTATCTTGTTCTGTCATTCTACTTTTATCTATTTCTGTTTGTATATCTGAAGTCCTTTTCTTGTAAGCAGAATAAGATTGGGTGTTGCTTTTTAATCCAATCTGATCATCATTAGTGGTCTATAGAATTGTTGGTTGACGAGTTTGGGGGTTTTTTTTCCAGTACTTTGAAGATGTTGCTCCACTGTATTTTCCCTTGCATTTTTTGTTCGGACAAGCTGTCAGCTGTTATCTTCATTCCTGTGAACATGTTTCCCTCCAACCCCATCCCCTCACCACTTTTACCACTGTTTTTGTGCAATGTGATTGTTATATATCTCGACATAGTTTTCTTAGTGTTTCTTATGCTTGTGCTTCAATAACTTCTGTGGATTTATAGTTTCGTCCAAATTTGGAAAAATTTCAGCCTTTATTTCTTCAAATATTTTTTTTCTGTCCCCTACCTTTGGGAACCCGAATTAAACATGTATTAGGCTGCCAAAAATTGTTTCACACATCATGCTCTATTCACCTTTCCTGATTCTCCATTCTGTTTGATTTTCATTTTGTATAGCTTCTACTGTTAACACCTTAAAACTTACTAATCATTTCTTCTGCATTATCTAATCTGACAATAACCATATCTAGTATATTCGCACTTCGTACTTTTCATTTCTAGAGGGTAGATTTTTTTTGTTGTTGGTTTTGGTTTTGCATTCCTGGCTTCTTTTTTTTTAATATATGGAAAAAAGTTATAACTTATTTTTTCCTGCTTATTCTAATAGGTGCTAGCTCTAGATCCTTTCTGTTTTTCTTTCTCTTGTTATTGAAATGTCAGACATTGTAATTTTTACTTTGTTAAGTGCTGGACATTTTGCATTTCTATAAATATTTTTGAGATTTGCTGCAGTACAAAGTTAAGTTACTTGGAAATATTTTCTTCCTTTTACATCTGGCTTTTAAGAATTGTTCAGCAGGATTAGAACAGTGCTTAGTCCAGGACTAATTATTTCCCTACTAAGGTAAAAATTATTGACTACTGGACTCAATACCCTGCTAATCATATGATTTTTCAGTCTGGCTGGTGGGGATGGTACTTTTCCCAGCCCTACTCCCTGTTAGTTCTTTCCCTGCCTTGGGTAGTTTCCTCACATGCATACGCTGATCAGTACTCAGCTGAATGCTTGACGGAAACCATCTGCAGGTCTCTGGAGTTCTGTCTCTGGGCAGCTGTCCCCTCACCAGTACTCTGTCCTGCAAACTCAAGGTGCCTTGCTCTCCACAAAACCTTAGCTCTGTTTCCTCAACACTGGGGAGTCACCAGGGTTTCACTACCCAGAACTATGAACTAGAAATTCCCAAGGCAGAAACATAGGGCAATCACAGAACTCCCCTTATTTGCTTCCCTTTTTTCAGGGGTAACTGTCCTTCTTTGCCCAATATCCAGTGTCTTGAAAATGATTGTTTCACATATTGTATTTGTTTTTCATGATTTCTAGTGGGCGTGTAAATCTTCTCAATTACTCTACCTTGTACATAACTGGAAAAGCATAGTTTAATTTCATAACTTGTATTTTTCAACAGAGACCCACGCTTGTACAATCTCTACCCGTCAAAACAGTGCTGAGCAATTCATAGTTAAACAAATTAAAATAGTAATATCCATTGCCCTCTCAATAACTGACAATTGGTTGTCACTCAATAAATAAGAGTACCTACTACGTCTTAGCCATTTTGCTAGATAGTTTACACAAATTATTTCTATTCTTAATAACACATTATGAGGTTTTACCTCTTTTTTTACTTTACCTCATGTAAATGAGGGAAATTAGGTTTAGGGATGTGAAATAATGCGCCAGATACCCAGTAAGTGATGTATTTAGCTTTCAAATTCAGATGATTCTGATTCCAAGGACTATTCACTTTCTGTAGTGCTGTGGTTATTATTTACCATAAAATAGAAATAGGACATTTAATAATGGATTATCTAATCGTGCTTTCCAGCTGAGAATATTAAAACATTTCTAACTTACCACCTTAAAAGATTTAGCTGACTAGTAGAATCTTAAAAGAGATTTTCTGTAGATCAGCAGGGAAAGAAAATTTATATTGCAAGAATGAAAGTGATAAAATGAAAAGAATATAAAGTGGGTAATTTTGTTACTCAGATTAATGCCAAACACTAAGAACAAGAATCTATAGTAGAAGAGAAGGGGGCCCAGAGATTCAGAAATCTGAAGGAAGCCTCAGAGGAGGAAACTGCTCCATTTGACAAACCACCAAACAGAGTACATGGTTGCTGACTTAGCAATAAAACTTTTGGACTTTTTAGAAGCTGTATTATTTTGGTGGCTTACAAACCCCTTCTTAGATGTTGAAGATACGAGCTTTTTAAAACTTAATATTACCAAGTTAAACTTCGTTAAAGGTATCCAATTTTTCTTTACTTAAAAGTATTACCAAAGAAGCATTTTCTTTTTATTGAAAGACACTCTCAGATCTTGGTTTAAGTATTTTAAATAAATAAAATTTTAATAAATATTTCAGTACAAAATATAACCATTTTTAAAACATCTGTTACTGTAACTATTACAAAACATCAAATGATTGCACTTTACTACTGAATTACCCAATGATGAAAAGTACACAAAATATGGTAAAGCTAAGAAAACCCCATACATTTTGTGCTAATGATGCTATCAAAGAGTCAGGAATGACCAGTTAGCTCCAATGTAACCAATGCAGTCAACTACAACCCCACATGAGAAGTGGGTCTGCTTCAGAGTCATACTTCCTCACTAAAAGCTCTTAAAGTATCATGGGTACAATGTATATGGGAGTATGAAAAGAAAATGTAATAGCATTTGAGATCTCTGTTTCCTCAGGGAAAACTGAAAGCAAAATATCACCTTGGAAGGTATTAGGACAAAATAGTAAATTTTCTAAAACTACTCTTTATTCATTTCAGCTTCTTAAAATTTCCTACATTGAAGTAAAATGTAAACTTTGACTATTTCACTCTTGTTGAAGAGAGACCTAAGAAAAAATCTTGGCTGTACAAATGAATACTCGTGATATGATTACTTTTCTTTGTAGCATGGTTGTAAAGAATAGAAATGGAGCTGATTTTCCCTATGTCTCAGCATTCTTCAAGCATCCAAGGAACTTAGAGCTAAATCCTTTAGAGGGAAAAGAAACTCTAATACCTTTAAACAGGGTTTGACTTTAAAAAAAAAAAAATGCAAGGGGCAAAGTGATGTTACATCTAAGTCCTCAGAGAAACTATTAATATATGTAAAACAATATGGTGACAGTGTGGATACAGGTAAAGACCCATTATAGAATAAATATAGTTCTAAGAAGAGGGCTGGACAGCAGACTCTATAAATAAATTTTTCCCCAGTTACTTTCTAGAGAAAATTGCAAATCATAGGAAAAATAGAATTTTAAAACTGAAAGAGACCTTGGAAATTATTTGATATAAATCTTTGATTTCGTACTTGAAGAAAAACCCAAGGATGACAAGTGAAGGTGAAATCTTCAAAGACTAAGCAGAAAGAGCCAGGACTACAACACAGCTTTGCTACTCTCAGGGGACCCATGTTTCAAACTAAAGAAATACATATTCTGTGTGATATCCCACGGGTATTTGTTGATTTGTTTTTATTTAACAGGAATGCTTGTACATTTTTATGACAAGTATTTTATAGAATTTAATTTGTTTTTATATGCCACTAGGTGTTTGAGTGCCAATCAAATGATTCTTAAGGCTATTTTTGATTTTGTAAGTACTTGTGCACCTAACAAGTAAAAATTGTGGTTAGAATGTTAATGACAATATTTATTAAAGATTAGGGGATCTGGCATGTTAATAGATTTGGGAAACACCATGCCCCAGGGCCAACTTGAAGGAAGGAAGGAAGAGATGAAAGGAGGAGGGAAAGAAGGAACCCATTTCAAAGTAATTCTTGGGAGAAGAGATGCCAACATTTTTTAGTGAAATGTTGAAAAATGGCTGATGAGAATTCCTTTTTAGCATCCATATCTATCTAGTGGCACATATTGTTATTGTCATGATGAATATATCCTGCAGCACAAGAAAATTAAAATATCAACTCTTCTGTGCTCAATTTAGTTTAGCAAGTATTTATTGCCCTCCTTCACTCAGTCAACACTTATATATTGAGTACCCACCACATACCAGCCGTGTTGCTGGAACTGCTAAAAATGCAATGGTGACCAAGATTAGTCCCTACCTTCAAGAAACCTCCAGCTTTAAGGGAAATCCAGGCAAGCAAACAAAAAAGAGGCAATGAATTGTTATGGCAATATGCTCAAAGAAAATTATAGCAAAAATCTGCCAAAGAGTGCCTAGAGGGAGAAAAAAGCAAACAGAACTTTGTCACTTTGGCTATATTGGAAAGAATTAATTATAAGTAACCAATATGGGGAAATCTACAGATCCTTATGCTTTCCCTTCTACAGAATTTTTCAACTATTATGTCCACTAGTTTGAGCACAGCTGCAAAGACTGATTTCATGTACTTGTAATTTAATGTGTTTAATGTCTTTTTATCGGTGTCTGGTTATACAAAGGATTGACAGAGTGTTAGGAATTGGTGAGTCAAATAGATGTTTGCCCTACCTCCTGCTCTCTACTCAACACAATAATAAAATAAAAATAGGAATTAAAGATTAGAGCCCAGGAAACTAAGGAGATACAGATTGGAAAGTCTATTTAAAAAGTTCTGTGAGTTTCTTTATTTTCTTCTCTTTGCTCCCACACCACTTGATATTTCTCAATCATCGTTCCTCCATGCCTCTGACAGTCCTAGATACTTAAATCATCTATAAGTACACTTAAAACACCAGCAGGTAAAGAACAATCTAATCCCAAATGATAACATCTGTGACATATTCCTTTAATTCTTAGAACTGGAAAATACTGACTTCCACTCTTGTTTCAGGGACTTCAATAGAAAATGCCTAAAGTTGTTTGAAAGACCCCCTATAGGAAAATAAAAGTATTTGCCTTTCAAAGAATAAGCAAACAGAAATTATAGAACCTCAGTTCGTAGCCCCTACTGAGATAAGAGAGCACGTCATGGGGCAGATTCAGACTAGCCACCAACTACTATGTAGAAAATAAATAAGCTACAAGGATGTATTGTACAGCACAGGGAAATATAGACATTATTTTATAACACTTTAAATGGAGTATAATCTAAAAATATTAAATCACCACATTGTACACCTAAAATTAATATATTACTATAAATCAACTATACTTTAATTTTTTTAAAAAAATTTAATTTTGTTCATGGTCATTTATGAAATGTATGTTCTTGATTACAAACCATCTTTTTCCCCACAAGAATTTTTAAAGGTTATTTCAATGATTTCTCAAAAATTTTTACTGTTCGTACAAATGTCTCAGTAATCTTCCCAGCGTGCAGAAGATGACACTGTCCAGATTGGCCATGTTCTAAGCTGCATTACATTCCTGGAAATCTCTTGGGAGAAGAAAGGTTTCAAAGCTTAAATCCTGCCCCCCAAAAGCTTGTAGACTCTTTACTTTGCATCTCATGGGTATGTATGTGAAATTTAAATGGAAAACTAAGGTTATTCATAGAAATTCACTGGAGACTAAAATTGATGAATTAATGAATAATTTAAGGCAAGAATGGGTAAAGTAGGCATTGCTTTATGCACTGTAAGATGAGTAGGTTAGATGAAAGTAAAGCTGTAAAAGGTAAATTTGCCTGTGAAATAGACATTTATTGGGCATCTCGGTCAATTACTGTACGCATGTAATCTCATTTAATCTTCCCGACGGTCCTTGTACAGATGAGACTGAGGCTTAGAAACTTATCATTGGGTCAAGTAGTTGGAAAACTGTAGCACTTATTTTCACCACTCTTTCCTGTCCAAAGCCCATGCCCCTTCCACTAAACCACACAGCCAACATGTACTCTATAAGCAGACTTCCTCGGTGTAACACTGTCATTCATGCACTTACATTAATAAAAGGAGAATTGAATGGGGCCTTGGGGCCCTAGAGCAAACTCATGGGACTCTACAGGCTTTAATACTATAGATGCGCTCTGCCCTCTGCCTTTAGCTTCCTTATTTTCCCTGGTTGCTTTGGTGAGCACCTGCTCAGTTGCAAATAACAAAAAAACTAGCTCCGGCTGATGTCAGACAAAAAGTTTCACCTAGCTGAGAACTCCAAGGGCACCAGCTCTATCTAGACGTAGATGAATCAAGGGACTCAGACAATATGAGGACTTGATTTTTTGTCATTCCTCTGTTCTGCATTTCTCTTGTTGGTTGCACTTTGAGGCCCTTCATGGTGACAAGATGGCTGCCAGCAGGTTCAGGCTTACTTCCTCATATGTCTAGATCTAGTGGTGGATGAAGGAATGGATAGATATTTTATCTAACGGTATTTGGTGTGACTCACATTGGCAAAAATAAATTCCTGAACCAATCCCCCTTGACAGAAGAACGTGACACTCAGTTGGCCAGCCTGGAGCCACATTCCCATTCCTGAAGGTGGGGATGCAGACAATACCACTAGAGTCACAGGGTAGTGACAGCGGGTATTTTCCCAAGGTAATTAAGAGTACTATACTCAGAAAACAAGGTTAATGTTTCCTAAATGTCAAAAAACATGACATTTCCATTACAGTTCAGAATTAGAAGAAAATACAAGTATTTTCTATAAAAAAGTCTCACGCACAGACACCAAAGCTACAGGTGTTTGCAAATAACAGTGACATACACATCAAGGATAATTAAGACCAAGCAAACATTGATAGAAAATATATCATGGTCATGCTTCTGCATGTTTAACTCATACCTGATAGTGAGAACCACCTTTGTATACAAGGAATCCTGATATAGAACATCACCCAAAGACAGTCAACAGATGGAAGAGACCTAGAACACAGGTCCTATCTTCAACAGACTGGCATTCCATGTCACCATGGTGGCAGTAATCTCATTTGTTCAGAATATCTATTAGCATTTCATGGAACAGAGTTTGAGAAATGTTCCATTTTTATGACTCCCCCTCAATGAATATTCACATAGGAATATATAGAGAACTACACCTAGTTTACACATAGCTTTTTTTTTAACATCTTTATTGGAGTATAGTTGCTTTACAATGTTACGTTAGTTTCTGCTGTATAACGAGTGAATCAGCCATATGTATACATATATCCCCATATCCCCTCCCTCTTGCATCTCTCTCCCACCCTACCCATCCCCCCCAGGTGGTCACAAAGCAGCCTGATCTCCTTGTGCTATGTGGCTGCTTCCCACTAGCTATCTATATTACATTTGTAGTGTATATATGTCTATGCCACTCTCTCACTTTGTCCCAGCTTACCCTTCCCCCTTCCAGTGTCCGCAAGTCCATTCTCTATGTCTGCATCTTTATTCCTGTCCTGCCCCTAGGTTCATCAGAACTTTTTTTTTTTAGATTCCATATATAACACATAGCTTTTCGATATGCTGAGTTTGGGAAAGAAAGCACTGAGTTTTAAAATTTTGGTGGTATCAAAAAAACAGCTCACTTTTCTTTCCCTTCCTACAACCATTGGGAAACATAGTCAAAGTCAGGAGACAATCTGTTTCTATGGACATGAGCAAAGCTACATCATCATCTTGGTCTCATTAACACATGTCTAAGTGAGCTAATCAGTTATAAACGGGGTCCTGATACTATGAGGAAAGAATTTAATCATCACAGACACCTCTCAAAGATGTCATGCCAGTCTGAAAAGTCTACCCAGGGCAGATAGAAGAATCTGAGGGTTCAAAATGAACAGATTGCTATATCAGTATAACCCAATTTCCAATAATATTTTTATCTTATTACCATCTGCACTGTAATATTGAAAGAATAATTGAGAAAGAAGAAAATAATCTTATACTGAATAGTTTACATAGAGAGCAGGTCATTTCTCCTCACTTTGTGAGAGGAGAGGCTCTTTCATACATAAAAATGTATCAACCTACTACCCACAAGAAGGAGGTAGCATGGCGTCCTAGAGAGTGACAAGCACGGGGCACATGAGAACTATCGCTCAGTTCACTTAGCAGTGTGACCTTGAGCAAACCACTTCACCTCTAGGGACTCGGTTTTCTCACTTGCAAAATGCAGCCAGTTGAGACCTGGCCTGCCTGCCTCTTGAGTCTGTTGTGAGAGCTAAATGCGTACGAAAGTATTTTGTCAAATATGAATTACAGGAAGACAAAAGAGTATATTTATGGAGAAATATTATAACATTTGAGGGGGAAAATACTTTCTATTATTGCATAAGTAAACCATTCATTTTATTCCCTGATCTTTCTTCTTTAAAACCATTGAAGCCGTCGTATTGATATAATACAGTGAAGGGGTTTCAAGCAGAGCCTGTGGCAATAGGGAGACCAACGCCCCAGTGCTGCTTGTGTGACCTTGAAGCAGCTCTTTAGCCTCCCAGCACCTGAGACTCCCCATGTGTATTGAGGAAAAGAATATGTTCCTAATAACCTAATTATGAGGGTTAAATGAGATAATGTATGTAAAATACTCTGTATAGCACCTGGCACATAACAGACACAGTAATTTGCCAGCATTTATTATCAGGAAGGGTATGAGATGCTATTTCCCTTAGGCTTGCTTCCGTCAGCTTCCCACCCTGCTCAAGGTCATTCTGATTGCCTAAAAAGTTCAATGCAGTGCCAAGAAGAACAGAAATCTTTGGTTCATTGTGGAAATGAAGGAATATACAGGAAGAACTGGAATCTGGTATGGGAAAGCCATTCTCTCTAGCACACAGCAGTCTCACCGAGGCCCCTGAACTAATGCAAATTGCTTGTAACTGTTCAGCAAGCTACTGTCTGGCCCCCAGAGCCCGTCCTTTGAAAGCTTTACAGCTTGTATAAGCCCTTCTACTGGCTATCAGACCCAGACATCTTCCCAGAGAAATTCTCTCTTTGTTGTACATCAATGGGACATTTAAAAGAAGGCATCTTTTGAGAAGTTTCTTCATGAAGTTATAGAATTATAGCATTTATTCCTAAATGGCCCTGGGATGACAGATTTAAATGCCTAGAGAGAGTAACATAAACAAGTGAAGCAGGGCTCGTATTCTTTCAACAGGAATGTGTTGTTAGCATCTTAAAACCAAAGAGATAGTCTGCATTTAAAAAGGAAATGTATCTTCCCATATAGTTTTGAAACCTGTGGATGCCTTGACTTTTATGTCTTCCAAATTAGACAGAGATGGTGGTGGATACTGACATATATACCCATACTAGAAGAAAATCAACAATAAGCAAAGCAAGTGGAACTAGCATTTAGTCCCTGCATTGGGGTGAAAACAGGGAGTGGTGAAGACTGAGACAAATGGGGGAAGCAGATGCCATTTGAATTGGAGGCACCCTTCTGCTCTAGTCTATTCTGCCATGTAAGAATGTGAGGCTGGTATTAAGTCTTCCAATTTTCGAATGGAGGGCAGAAACCTGGTTTTTAAGTGAAATCTCCCAACTTTTGAGCGTTGGCTTGGCTTGGAGAAATTTACAAACAATGCAGGTCAACAAAAAGTATCTGTAGGCCAAATGTGGCTTTGTGATTGCTGACAATTGCAAGAGCCTCCGTTGCAGAGAAGTAACAGATTGCAAAGGAGGCTAAGTGACCTGCTCAAGGTCACACTGATATTGGCAAAGCCAGAAGTTGAACCCGGATCTCCTGACCCCCCAGCCCAGGAAAATCAGTCTGTCTTTTCACATCTAAACAAGTCACAATATATTGACAGCAGAATTCATGAAAATAGAACAGACCAGTTAAAAATACATGTTCTTATTATTTCTTCCTCTTTTTTTTTCCTCAAGAGATTTCCCCGTTTTCTCACGTATTATCTAGGACATGATAAGACCCCCCTCTTCTCCTTTCTTAGTGTGATAATAATTCCCCCACTCACAGAAAGCAATCTTCTGCTTGATAGCTAATGCCTTGGTAGATTTAAGGAAATATACTGCAGCCAATATGCAGAGAGATTTGGTACAAGCAGCACATATTGTATCATTTAAATCAATATTTTCAATGATATACATTCAGAACAAAATCACGCACATTCTAACTGCTAGCTTGCATAGTTTTTAATACCCAGTGTGAAATTTAAAGACCACATATGGACATTCTGGTCAAAATGATAGTTTCCATACAGCATAACAATGGCAAAATTACTCATTTGGTTACAGATCAGGGCATCAAATGCCAAATATTAATGGAAAAAAAATTTTTTTTTTTACATAGTGCATCTAATTGGTCCAGGCTCTCATGCTCTGATGCACCACAGGCTTAAACTAAAGAGATTACTTGTGGTTACCTGGTGAGCTTATGCCACCCAACCCAAAAGCTATATGACAGCAGGAGCTGAATAGCAAATTATTAGGTAGTGGAAAAACAATGATTAAAACCTAAAGCTGGCCTGGTAACATCCACAATTATTTTTATTCAGCACATCTGGAAGTGAAACCACATTTTCCCCCTGCCTTTTTCATGCTCTCTTTTTCCTTTTGAGCTATTGATGTATTTTTGTATTTCATCTACTTATTAACAGTGTGGAAACTCAGTAAGAAAAGCTGAACTTCAAACATTTATTTTGTCAATTGGTTATGTAGCTGAAACCAAGGTGTTCTTTCCACATCTAAGGGCACTGATTAACTTCCCTTAAGGTCTAAACGCCTTTTAGAACCCTGTACTCAGAGAGACTGAATTTTATGCTGTGATAAAATCAAAAGTTCTGAAGACAGGAAAAAAAGGAAAAAGGCTGCCAACTTTAATATATCTTCCATCTGCTAAAGCTACATGACACCTGCAGCTAACACCATCCCTTCAGAACTGAAGCATCAGGAATACCTATGTAAGGACAAAACTGGATAGACCTCAATGAATTAGAAAATGTCATTTGCGTGAACATGCCACTCCCTCATGAGGCTGTGAACTGAGTTCTTACTGTCCTATATCAACACTGGAAAATCCCCCAAGGTATGGAAGGGACCAGGATGTTCTCTCCTTCAACCCATCACGTTCCTGGAAGCCACAGCTGTGCTTTCGAATTGCAGGCAAGCCTTGAGAGAGATGCACAAGTCATCCTTGGTTCAACTCTAGTGGGAACTCGTTTCTCTGGCACAAATCTTTGCTAGGAGATTTGCAACACCCCCTTGATTTATAAGAAAACGTTCTTTGCTTCTCTGACCACAACCTCAGAAAAGCAGGCAATCCCGCCTCATTTCATCACTGTCCCTGGAACCATAACAAAAACAGCTAACACGTATAGAACACTTAATATTTTATGGATGAGCTCACTTGATCCTTACAACAAGTTTATGAGGCAGCTGTAATTATCATTATCCCCATTTTACAGCTGAGGAAACAAAGGCTTAAAATACTAGGTGTCTTGCATAAAATCACACAACTAGTAAATGATATGGAAGGATTTGAACCTAGGCAGGCTGGTTCTTAATCCCTATATGTTATGCTGAAGGTACAATGAAAGGCCTCATCTTGCCCTGAGTTTCATTCATTCTTAGATAATACTACCGCAATATTAAAGGAACTCTTTAGGGGCTTCCCTGGTGGTGCAGTGGTTGAGAGTAAGCCTGCCGATGCAGGGGACACGGGTTCGTGCCGCAGTCCGGGAAAATCCCACGTGCCGCGGAGTGGCTGGGCCCGTGAGCCATGGCCACTGAGCCTGTGCGTCCGGAGCCTGTGCTCCGCAATGGGAGAGGCCACAACAGTGAGAGGCCCGCGTACCGCAAAAAAAAAAAAAAAAAAACCTTATGCTTCCATCCTCCTCAGTGCTCACCAACAGCATTTGATACCCCAGAGTATATGAAAAGATTTTTTTTTAATTCTAATAAAGCTTTAAAAAGACCCAAAAGGAGATGTAAGGCTGACCAGATTCCTCCTAAAACATATCACTCAATTCCTCCTTCCTCACAACTCCTTACTGAGGATGTGAACCATCCCCTACCTCATTGACCCCAGCACCAGCTTGGAGAAAATTTTCTCTACGTCTCCCTCCTCTTCTCTTACTCAAGAGCAATAACTATGTCTGCACGTTGCTCCAAACTGACAAAAAAATAAGGCAAAATTTAAATGTTCATTCAACATTGATTTTAGTCTACTTGATGGCCAGTTTCCTCCGCGTCGCCCCCCCCCACCGCCATTTCTCCCTATGACCTCTTGTCCTGGGTTTTTAGCATCTGCGCATGCCAGGGGCACATAGCAATGTCAAAAGACCATTTGCACTAAAAGCACTTGTGTTCAGGCTATCAGCCCACTCCTGACAGCAAAGCATCCACCCCTCCTTCTCCTCCTCCTTTGCTCACAAGCAGCAGTACACAAGCAGTGGGCTTGAAGTCAATATACTCTCTCCTATAAGAATGAGGGGGCTTGAGATGTGAAGTTCTAACTGACTAACTCGTTTATGTGTCATGTAAACAAAACCTAAGTGCTTCAGTCTCAAATGACATTTCTGGTCACAGAGCCTGAGCTTTCAACTCTACCTTACTCCCGTGTGACTGCAGATTACGTGCAAAGTAAGAGTAATCAGCTATTGCTACAACGTCCAAGAAGGCAAATAGACGACACCCTAGAGCTGAGTTTAGACTCTGATAAACTATAATATAGTCATCTGAGTTAACGGCTCAACTATTTCTTTTTCTGTTACTTTCACCTTCGATGACCTTGGTAAAAATCAGCAAAATGTATCTGGCAAGTTTTTTTTTAAAGAGGATTTTGAAAATTGCAACGAGACAGTCAATTCCATGATGATTTAGTGCCCAGAATATCAATACTTCTCTTACCCTGATCTCCAATAATCTATTCTTTCTTATCAGTTCTAGATTTCAAGACACATGACACCTAGTAAGTAATCTGTCCATGTTCTATTTCTGTTTGGTATAAAAGCAAGCAGCAATATATTTACATTCAATTTAAATAGCTCACTGCTTCCTATGATGAGATTTAAGGTGATTTACAGCTAATTGGAACAAAAGCAACGGTAAGTGTGTTTGTCAGGTGTGAGTGTAAGAGCCGTCAGTTTACAGATTAAAATGCTGTCCTTCATATTTGCAGCTAGGACCCTTAAGTGTACTGGCAATGGAAGTACACTTTGGGCTTTTCAGCTAGAAGGATGCCCAAGATGAGCCACGGTTAGGCAGAAGAGATTATAGTTGGTTCCTAGGACTGCCATACAAACCCGCTGGCTTAAAATAACTGACCACAGACTGGGTGGCTTAAAATAACAGAAATTTATTCTCTCACGGGTCTGAAGACTAGAAGTTTGAAATCAAGGGGTTGGCAGGGCGATCCTCCCTTCAGAGGCGCTAGCGTAGAATTCTTCCTTGCCTCTTCTACCTTCTGGTAGTTACTGGCAATCCTTAGTGTTTCTTGGTTTGTAATGCATCACTTCAACCTCTGCCTCCATTGCCTTCTCACCTATGTGTCTTTGTGTCTGTTTTTTCATCTTATAAAAACCCACAATCACTGGATCAGGGCCCACCCTAATCCAGTGTGAATTCATTTTAACAGATTACATCTGCAAAGACCTTATTTCCAAATAAGGTCACATTCTGAAGTACTGGGTGGACATGAGTTTTGGGGAGACACTATTCAACCCAATGCAGGGGTGCTAGAGAGGGATTCAGGTGGTTTGAATTCTTCCCTGAGACTTGTCACAAGCTAATTGTGTGACACTGGGCAACTCACTTTACCACTCTAAGCCTCAGCACGTTGCCTTAATATGAAGGGCTTTGAACTAGATGTTCTCTGAGTGCCCTCCAAAACTCTACCATTTGTGACTCTCTCATGTGCTCAGTGTCAGCTGTCCCAGTTTCCCCTTATGAACAATGGCACACACTTATCAGCCAGCTGGCCAGCTGGGAGCGATGCTCATGCAACAGAGCAATGGTAAACAGGTAGCTCGGTCAGTGAGAGTGCAAGTTTCAATTCGGCCTTCACGTGAATTCCATTTTAAGATACAGCATCAGATAGAAATCGATGGAGTTTTTACAGCTCAAAAAATATGCTTTATTCCTAACATGCTTATTTTAAATTCTATGGAAATGCTTTTCTAAGGCATGGTAGAAACTGAAACAACATGATAACACCTGTTTTGTTTTTTCATAATTGAATTCAGTTTTTGCAAGCTACATGTTCTCACAAATTCTTGGCACCAGAGTAATGTTGATAGAGATCATTCCATACAGTGAACTTTTAAGCAACACCTTTTCCTGGATCATCTATATTTTTATCAACATAAAAAATATATCATCATGAAAATTATTAAGGGGTTGTTTGAAGCTGAGATATGAAAAAGAAACATTTTCTACCTTTAGAACTCTGTATCTTAAACACAACTTGTTGGAGAAGAAATAGTGTGCAGTCGTAAAGAGATAAGACTGGATTTGATTTCTAGCTCTGCCATTCATTAGCTCTGTGACTTTAGGCAAGTTATTTAACCTCCCTGAGTCTCTTTTTCCTCATCTGAAAAATAAGGCTAAAAAAATATTTTTTTCCATAGGGTGGCCATAAGACATGAGAAATAATGTAGGAAACTCACTTAGCTCAGTGTCTGGCACAGAGGAGAAAAAGGAGAAGCCGACAGCAAAACATGGTGGGAAGCTGAAATTCACACCCTTGCCTCACTCCCCACCCAGGGCCTGTTTTTCCTTCCTCTGTGCCAGCACTACCTTACACATATGTCTACCCACACTCAGAATTTAGGATTGTAACTATTCTCATGTTTCTTCTCCTTGAAGACAAATAACAACCATGTCTCTTTCATCTTTTCCTCTCTCGTACCCAGCAGAGTCAACAGCCTCAAAATGAATGAATGAGTGAGTTAAAAGAAAAAAGTACTAGGAAAATTATCATTATGTTGGTAGATATTAAAAGATATCTTTTAAAAGATAGTAAAAGAAAGAGTTTTTTCATAGAAATAAATTATTAAAGGTACAGTTGGCATAGGCCCTGACCCCTAGTAATGAATTTATTTGACCATTTCATCGGAGAATAATCCTGAGAGGTCTTTTTCCTTCCCATGCCATGTAATGTATGAGTGTAGTCTGTGTGTGTGTGTGTGTGTGTGTGTGTGTGTGTGTGTGTGTGTGTGTGTGTGTGTGTGTGTGTGTGTGTGTGTGAACAGGAAATAGCCATTGCTATATTAAGGTATATTTATATACTCAGAGCCCTTTTAATTGCTTATGTATCACAACAACCTGATGATGAATGACACTGAGACCATCATTTTTTACAGAGAAGACCCTGAGCCATAAAAAGGTTAGGTGGCTTAGTGAGGCGCATGCAGTCAATCAATGGCAAAGCAGGTGTTAGAGCTCGAAGCTCTCGAATCCTCTATTTACCGCTTAGCACCACTGCACACGAGTTATCACCAGTATTTGTAATAGTATGTTCTTACAAGAAATCTTAGGAGACTCGGGGTGAAAATTGATCTGAGACCGGCTGCCACCTCCCCTTAACTCTTCTCATGCCCCAAACAGACTCTCTTGTGCAACTGGCCGCTTCAGAGAGCTGCTCAGAACAGTACTCATACTACTCTGGTAATTATGTGCCTATCTCTGCATCAATGAGTAGAAATTAGCCATGATGAGGGAGGCAGGGCAGAGGACCCTACTGCCCCTACATGCAGGAACCCTGGAAGAGATCTTGATATTTGTTGCCCAGGGACTTTGCTAGCTGGGCCTTTGGGTTTTTCTGTTTGTTTGTGCTTTGTTTTTTTTCTAAAGACTTCGTTTTTATCAGAACAGATTTAGATTTACAGTGAAATTGAGAGGAAAGCATAGAGATTTCCCCTATACCTCCGGCCGCCATACGTGCATACCTCCCCCATTATCAATATCACTAACCAGAGTGATACTGTTTTTACCAAGGATGAACCTACATTGATAGAGCACCATCACCCAAAGTGCACAGTTTACCTTAGAATTCACTCTTTGTGTTGTACATTCTATGGGTTTGGACAAATGTATAATAACATCCATCCATCATTATAATACCATAAAGAGTATTTTCACTGCCCTAAAAATCCTCTGTGATCTATGCATCCCTCCCCTCCTCCCAATGCCTGGCAAACATTAATCTTTATATTGTCTCCACTAACCTTTTATTGTCTTCATGCCTTTTGCAAAATGTCATATAGTTGGAACCACACAGTGTGGAGCCTTCTCAGATTGGTTTCTTTCACATAATAATGTTCATTTAAGGTTCCTCTATGTCTTTGCATGACTTGATAACTCATTGCTTTTTAACACTGAATAGTGTTTCATTGTCTGGATATACCACAATTTATCCATTTACCTACCTAAGAACATCTCTGTTCCTTCCAAGTTTTGGCAACTATGAATAAAGCTGCTTATAAACATCTATGTGCAGGTTTTTGCATGGACATAAATTTTCAACTCCTTTGCCTAAATTCCAAGGAGTATGATTCCTGGATCATATGCGAAGAGTATGTTTAAGTTTTATAAGAAACCATCAAACTGTCTTCCAAAGTGGCTTGTATTCCCACCAGCAAGGAATGAGAGTTCCTGTTGCTTCATATCCTTACTATCATGTGATGTTATCTGTGTTTGAATTTTGGCCATTCTAATAGGTGTAGTAGTACCTCACTGTTGTTTTAATTTGCATTTCCCTGATGACATATGATGTGGAACATCTTTTCATAGGTTTATTTGCCATCTGTATGTCTTCTCTGGTGTTTGTAAAAGTCTTTGGCTCATTTTTTAATTGGGTTGGTGTTTTTCTTATTGTTGACTTTAAAGAGTTCTTTGTAGATTTTGGATAACTGTTCTTTTTCTCCTAGTCTGTGGCTTGTCTTGTAATTCACTTAATATTGTCTTTTACAGAGCAAAACTCTTTAATTTTAATGAAGTCTAGCCTTACCACTTATTTCTTTCATTATCATGTCTTTGGTGTCTTATCTAAAAAGGCATCACTATACACAAGGTTACCTAGGTTTTCTCCTGTGTTACCTCCTAGGAGTTATAAAACTTCATAAAACTATAAAGTTTTGCATTTTAAATTTAGGTCTATGATCCATTTTGAGTTAACTTTTGTATAAGGTATGAAGTCTGTGTCTAGATTCATTTTTTTTGCATGCGATGTCCAGTTTGGGCCTTTTGTCTTTATTTATTTCATAAAAATATTTTGTCTATTTTATTTCTGTAATACATAGCCACATTTTTTCTTCCAGTAATATTGAGATATAACTGACATATGGCACTGTATAAATTTAAGGTGTACAGCATGATGGTTTGACTTACATACATCACGAAATGACTACCACAATAAGTTAGTAGGAATCTATCATCTCATACAGATACAAAATTAAAGAAATAAAAAATATTTTTTCTTGTGATGAGAACTCAGGATTTACTCCCTTAACTTTCATATATAACACACAGCAGTGTAATTATATTTATCATGTTGTACATCACATCCCTCCTATTTATCTTATAACTGCAAGTGTGTACATTTTGACTATCTTCATCCAATTCCCCCTCCCCCCATTCCTCACCTCTGTTAACTGAAAATCTGATCTCTCTTTCTATGAATTTGTTTGTTTTTGAAGTATAATTGACCTACAACACTATCTTGGTTCCTGGTGTATAACATAGTGATTCAATATTTCTATACATTTCAAAATTATCTCCACAATAAGTCTAGTTATGAGTTTTGATTTTTCATTTATTTTTTCCCTCATTGTCAGCTGCAGCTTCTCTGTGTAATCACTGGGTCTGCTTTAGGCTGCCTTAGTTTGCTTTTAATCTACTTTGCACTTAAAGCGGAACTCAGAGCTTCCAAGGAAACAACTTACCAAATTTGGTAAGTTAGTGTTATGAGCTGAACTGTGTCTTCATTTGTTGAAGACCTAACCCCCAGTACCTTAGAATATAACTGCATTTGGAGATAAGGTCTCTAAAGAGGTAGTTCATTTAAAATGAGTTTATTAGGATGGACTCTAATTCAATATGATTGCTGTCCTTGTAAGAGGGAATTAGGATACACACATAGAGGGAAGACCCTGTAGGGACACAGGGAAAAGACAACCATCTACAACCTAAGAAGAAGTCTCTGAAGAAACCAACCCTGCTGACACCTTGATCTCAGACCTCCAGACTTCAGATTGTGAGAAAATAAATCTCTGTTGTTTAAGCCATTCAATCTGTGCTACATTTTTATGGTTGCTCTAGCAAACTAATACATTTAGTAATCGTAATTTTATATTCACTACTAACTGTCAAGCATTGGCTCGAAGAACTGAAGGTATTCAATCCATCACTTAGTAAGTACCTACTGTGCTCACTACTGAGCACCTACTATGTGCCAGGCTCTATCCAGTCGCTGGGCATACAGTGGTGAACAAGACATAGCTGCTGGCCTTAGGAGGGTTGCAAGCCTTCAAGAGGAGATAGACAGAGGAAGAAAGGATTATCACACAGTGTGATAAATTAGCAACGAAACAGTCATGACCAGTGTGGTGTATGAGGAGAGACATACAATCCAAAACATGCTGGAGACAAGCAAGTCATCCAAGAGATGTTTGTAACCATGACGTTTTGGAGAATGAGTAAAAATCAGCCGATGATGAAGGGTCCTGCCGTGACACCAGGAGCTGCACTGGAGAATTCGTGTCCCCAAGCACAGTGCATTGGGGAATGCTGTGCAGCCAGCATGCTTAAAGCGTCTGATGTGAATGGAAGTATTAGGAGAGGAAGCTGGAGAAGCAAGCAGACGGCAAGTCAGGATGCCTTGTAGACCATGACGTCTCTGGTTGCACGCAACCAAGCTGCCATACTCAGCTTAAATCAAGTGATAAGGCTTTATTAGATTAGGTGGAAGAGTGAAGAAACACAGAAAACATCTCATAATCCAAACCGTCAGGTCTCACCAGCAAAGTGGAATGTTGATCAGCTTGCAACAACGGCTCTCGACTTACTGATATTCCGGCTACTTTAGCAAAACTCATCTCCTCCAAAATGCATGTCTGTTACTGTTCCTCCAGGGATTCACTACACTTTAGATTTTACTCCCCTAGGCTTTCGATTCTGCTGTGCCTAAATCTACATCTTCTCCCCACCAATTCTTTCCTGTCTCTCCAATCCATGGATCTTGTTTACTGCAGCTTCTATGGCTTCATAGCTTCTGCTCACAGATGCCTTCGTTTGATGCACTTCACTATAAGTCTATTATCTGTGATGCTCTTACTATTTATGTTCCTCTCATGCCTCACATTTAAACCCACTGGATAGAGAGTCTGATTGGGTTGATAAGTCACAAGTCAATATAGAGAAACCCCGTTGGGCAGAGCTGTAGTACTAGGCTACTTCATTAGCTGCTACACACTAATCAGAAGTCCACTGCTGGTTCAGTCTCCTATCCCTCATCTAATCACCTTGGGCCATAATCATATCAACTAGTGCTCAAAGAAATAATTCCAATCAGTCACTACAGAAGTGGGCTATGATAGTGCCAGGTAAATGGAATTTCATAGGTTTTATCCAGAAGATGTTAAGGAGTCATTAAAAGATTAAGAGAAGGGCTTGCCTGGTGGCGCAGTGGTTGAGAGTCTGCCTGCCAATGCAGGGGACATGGGTTCGTGCCCCGGTCCGGGAAGATCCCACATGCCGCGGAGCGGCCGGGCCCATGAGCCATGGCCGCTGAGGCTGCGCGTCCGGAACCTGTGCTCCACAACGGGAGAGGCCACAGCAGTGAGAGGCCCGTGTATCGCAAAAAAAAAAAAAAAAAAGATTAGGAGAAATAAAATATGAATATTTTTTAAAAGCTAACTATAGTATAGCAAAAGGAAAGAGTGGTTTGAAGTGAAATAACCTAAAAAGACTAGTTGTAAAGCTTCTGTGGTAACCTGGCAAGAGATGCCAAAGATTAGAACTAAGACATTGACAGTGGTGATGGCAAGAAGGGGGTAGAATGGAGAGATTTTAAATACATTAAATTAATAGTAGTTGCCAACCAGCTATAACTGGAAATTACAAAAGATGGAGCCATCAAGTATGATGCTGAGATTTCTGCCTTAATGGACAGTAACTTGTGAAATGAAAGAAAATATGTATATTGGTCTCTGCTCTCAGTTCCCAGCACAGAGCTCCTAAAACCCTTATAAATTCCTAAGTGATCAGAGGACTGGGAGCATCCTTTGTTCTATGGGTGCCACTCTGGGTGGGCTCCTGGATGAGGGCTGGTTACCAGAAAGACCAAACCAAAATTATAGGTTTGGAATTATCAGCGTCCCTCCGCAAACACACACACTTCTCTAGAGAGGTGAAAGGGGCTGGAAATAAAGTTAATAACTGAACATTCCTACATGAAGAAGCCTCCATAAAATCCCAATAGCATGGATCTCAGAGAGCTTCCAGGTTAGCGAACACACCCACATAATGGGAGGGTGGGAGAGTGAGGCACCCCAACTCTAAGGGAACTGAAGCTTCTGCACTTGGGGTCCTCCCAGAGATCTTCCCTATGTATCTCTTCATCTGTTCCTCTGTATCCTTTAGCATATCCTATAATAAACCGGTAAATGTAGGTAATTGTTTCCTGAGTTCTGTGAGCCACTGTAGCAAAGAAATTGAACCCAAAGCTTATGGGAACCTTAGACTTATAGCCAATCGGTCAGAAGCACAGGTAATAACCTGGACTTGTGATTGGCATCTGGAGTGGGGTGGGACCAGTCTTGTGGAACTGAGCCCTTAACCTATGGAATCTGATACTATCTCCAGGTAAATAGGGTCAGAATTGAGTTAAATTGGAGGACACTCAGCTGGAGTCACAGAGAATCAACTGGTAGGGGAAAATCCCTCACACATCTGGGGTCAGAAGTGTTGTGAGTGTGGTTGTAGTGTGAGTGAAGGAGAAACACAGAAGGGAAGGCTGGGTTTTTCCTAACACAGAACCATTCCCTAAGATAACAGGCCTTGGAGAGAAAGGGAAGATTATAAATGAGGTTTTAAGCATGTTGAATTTGAAGTGGCTGTGAGATAACACATTAGTCAGGGTAAGTAATCTTGTTACAACTGTTATAGCTAAACCTCCTAAATCGCAGAGGCTTAACACGATAAAAGTTTATTTCTTGTTCAAGTGGCCTTGGGGTGGAGGGTGACCCACTCCATGCAATCATTTAGGACCTTTCATCTTCAATATGTGGCTTCAAGGTCATCTTGACAGTGTCCCACACTAGATGGCGGAAGAGAAAAAGTGAAGAAAGCACACCTACTCTTAAGCATCTAAGCCCAGAAGTTAATATATCACCTTCAGTCACATTCTTTTGGCAAGAACTAGTCACTGGATGCAAGGAGGTTGGGAAGAGTTTAGGTGCGTGCCTGAGAAGAAATAGCCATTATCTAGCCAGTCTCTGCCACAAATTGTTGAGCAGCGTTTTCAGAGGCAAATGGACATACAGAACAAATTTTGAGCTGATGACATATTTGGGAATGGATCAGTTGGATCTCAAGGGAAGGGATGTAGCCAAACTCCAGGAACAGACCTTGGCTTAGAAAGGCTTTTGGTCAACCATTTTAGATTCATAGAGTGTTATGATTCCTTATGGTAATTTTTTCTCAACCTCATCATTAACTAGGAAGCTTAAATAACTTTCCCCATATTACGAATTTTCCTTCATGCCCTGAGAACTTTTTCACCTAATGCTAAGAAACAGCATCACATACAAGAAAGAAAAGAATTTTGTTGCAAGATGGAAAAAAGTTTGAATCCCAGCACCATTACTTATGGCACTTTGGTCATTTTACTTAACCTTTTGAGTTTTATTCCCACATGTGTAAAATGGGGAAAATAATATCTACTTTTTAATCACTATAGTTCCTAGCCCAATAATAGGCACGTAATAAGCTTTCTTCTCCGCCCTTTTCTTCCTGCATTCCAACCTCACTTTCTGGTTTCCTCCCAATTATGAAATACTGAAATTTGTAGAAATCTGGCAACTAATAAGGAGTATTATGTTTTTATTTTACATGTATATATTTGCCAAAAATATGAAAGGGAAAGTAATACAACTCAAAATACTTTAGGGCTTTGGGAACATAATATCAGAGGGATAAAAGTAAGCATGATGACAACTGATCTTAGAAAATTAAACATGAAGAACAAATCAAAGAGGGAGAAGTCAGAGTGATTTTCTGTGTGTAACTCTGGGATGCATGATAGGACATGGGGTAACCCACTAAGCAACATAAAGCCTCTTGGAAGCAAGAGGGCATGATGACTATTCCTAAAGGTAGTCGTTGGTGCCAGGGGTGCACAGCATTCAGAGTGTGATGTGTGACAATGGGGAACAGGTGTTCAAAGAACTCCGCTGGCCATCAACCATGATTACAAAGGCTATTACAAAGGAGGTGCAGCTGTGACAAGTGCCTTCTCTTGTGACATCTGTTGGCAGAGCACCTGAGGAGCTGTCAGAACAACAATGCATCAAAGAGATCTACCAAAGCAACAGTTCAGTTCCGTGGAGTACTATATCTGTGAGACATACAAGAACCACCAGAGCCCAGAAAAGACAACCAAGGAAGAAAATGGAGTTACAATACATTCAGGACTGGGGAGGACTTTACAATGAATGTGTTCATTTATCTAGTATAAATTTTTTTTTGTAAATTGAATATTATAATGCACCAGAGGAACTTGTAATTTAGAGAAGACATCCACTGATCCTATAAATAATTGATTTTAAATAATCATTTTTTCGGGCTTCCCTGGTGGTGCAGTGGTTAAGAATCCGCCTGCCAATGCAGGGGACACAGGTTAGAGCTCTGGTCCGGGAAGATCCCACATGCCGTGGAGCAACTAAGCCTGTGTGCCACAACTGCTGAGCCTGCGCTCTAGAGCGCATGAACCACAACTACTGAACCTGCATGCTACAACTACTGAAGCCCACGTGCATAGAGCCCGTGCTCCACAACAAGAGAAGCCACGACAATGAGAAGCCTGCGCACCACAACCAAGAGTAGCCCCCGCTCACCGCAACTAGAGAAAGCCCGCACGCAGCGACGAAGACCCAACACAGCCAAAAATAAATAAATAAAATTAATTTATTTTTTAAAAATTGTAAAATAAAAAAATTTTTTTTAAATAAATAATCATTTTTTCTTTACTTGAAGGTTTTTTATGCCTAACATACCAGTCAGTGTTTATTAGGTTTTGCTGTTGTAACAAACAAACCCACAATCTTAGGAGCTTACAACAAGCTATTATTTCTTGTTGATATTTACATGTTGGATGTGAGTTGGCTATGACTCTGCCTCTAACAATTTCCTCATTCTGGAGGCTATGCTGGAGGAGCAGTCTCTATCTGGGACCCGTACTTTTCTTGGCAGAAGAGGGAAAAAGCAATGGCAGAAAGAATGAGGGCTCTTACAGGTTCTGATTACACATGGGGCTCATCACTTCCATTCACATTCCACTGGGTCAAAGCAAGTCATCTGGCCAAGTCTGTGCTAATGGGGCAGAAGAATAGAGTTGTTTTACAGGGAGAGGAGATAAATAATTGAGAACTATATAAAATCTATCATAACGTATATTCCTAATGTAGAGTATATCTGCATATGTGTATCTGTTAAACTTTTAAAATTTCACTAGTTCAGAAATAATGCCATGTGCAGCAACATGGATGGAACTAGAGATTATCATACTAAGTGACATAAGTCAGAATGAATTATAAGTGGAATCTAAAATGTGACATAAATGAACCTATCTATGAAACAGAAACAGACACAGAGACGTAGAGAACAGATTTGTGGTTGCCAAGGGGGAGGGTGGGGGAGGGATGGACTGGGAGTTTGGGGGTTATCAGATGCAAACTATTACATACAGAATAAATAAACAGCAAGGTCCTAATGTATAGCACAAGGAACTATATTCAATGTCCTGAGATAAACCATAACGGAAAAGAATATATAAAAGAATGTGTGTATGTGTGTATATATATATATATATATCTCTGAATCACTTTGCTGTACAGCAGAAATTAACACACTGTAAATCAACTATACTTCAATTTAAAAAAAATAAAGTGCTAGCACACTAAAAAAAGAAAAAATTCACTGGTTCAGGTTAGATTAGATTAGCTTCTCTGAGAAAGCTAGGGAAAATATAACAACACCTTACCACCACAAAAGAATAACTCAGGGAAGAACTTTATGGCTTCTGAGAGGCAGGGTTTAAATGAGTAGCTCAATAAGTATTATTTCTTTTAACCCCTGTTCTACTCAATTAGGCAGCCAACTTTGTGCACCTGACAAAACCTGATCCCATGTTAACAAGATCCAAAGGAAAACTATTACTTCAAAGAACTGAAAAAAATTCTAAGGATAGGTATCGTTTCATGCATGGCTAGACCCAGAGGCCAAGAAATATCTTAAGGATCCTGTCTCTGTCTTTCTGAACTTTGGTACTTCTCTCCTCTCTATTCCCTTCATTCTTAGGCATCCCACCGATTTTTGTGGCAAAGATAGCCATGATCAGTTGTATAACCTACCAACCTAGCAACTGCAGTAAAAAAAAAAAAAAAAAGGAAATGCCTTTCTAATAGTTCCGACAAATTTTCTGAAGAGAATTCTGTCTGATTGAGCTTGAGTCATGTGTCCACCTCTGAAACCAGAAAGGAGAGTATTCTGAGCTCAGGCCCTGGTCACCTTCCATCTTAGGTACTGGAGGCAGGGGGCAGGCAGCAGGGGATTACCTGGACCTCATCGACTGAATAGGACTGTTACAGAGATGACAAAGAGGTTGTTGACCAAGGAATTGCTGCACAGAAAGCAAGCAAGCAAAGTACATCAAATCCTCGACTTGTAAACGTTCTGGGGTGAGGTTATTCTTACCCTGTTCACCCACTTTTTCCTCTCATCTGTCTCCATAATGTACTTGTCTAGTACCACCAGCTCCTAATAGGCTAAAGAACAACTATACAGCCAAATTCTATAAACCTACTCCTAGTTTTCTAAAGTTCAAAAGGACATCAGTGGAGAGGCCCACTCTACTTTGCTATAGTTATTATATTTCATGCTAAATGAACCCACTATATCTTCACCAGTACACAGTGAGACTGCAGTCACCTTACTTAGCATAACCTCACCCCCAGATGAACAGGGAATGCTGTAAATTGCTTATCTCAGGTTTTGTCTCTTGCTACAATGCCTTCAATTATTTATCGAGTCCTAGGTATAATAAAATATTATAATTTATTCTCATAGACATGAAGTAAAGTACTTCTCAATTATTCTGATTTGGAATACGTTTTAGCAAAGAAAACTGCTTTCCCATGCAGAGTGAGCACAGGGCTATTAGAATGACTTAAGACAGATAAATATTGCCAACCGCACTGCCAAAAGCATTTTAGCAGCAAACCAAACAGTGAAACTCCATTTCTGCGTGTTGCTGAAGAGTTTCCCAGTTGAGGATCACTGGGAAGGACTTTGACCTTCACCTTCTTCAGAGCCAGTCTTCTTTGACCTCACACATTTGTGACAGTCTCTTCCATTTCAAAAGAAAATCTCAGCTCATCTTTGAGTCTCAAAGTCTCTGCGGATCAGCTCTGTTTACCCCTTCCTTGCAGAGATTCTTAAAGTCAAATCAGAAATTAAAGTTTATCAGAACTAGGCAAGTGTTGCCTGCCTCAAGACTTGAATGTGCTTAAAATGCATCCTTGAAATGTTACACAACTATGTTTTCTTATAGCACCAGGTACTTTTTTTTTTTTTTTTTTTTTGCGGTACACGGGCCTCTCACTGTTGTGGCCTCTCCCGCTGCGGAGCACAGGCTCCGGACGCGCAGGCTCAGCGGCCATGGCTCACGGGCCCAGCCGCTCCGTGGCATGTGGGATCTTCCCGGACTGGGGCACGAACCCGTGTCCCCTGCATAGGCAGGCGGACTCTCAACCACTGCGCCACCAGGGAAGCCCGGTACTTTGTTTTTTAATTAACTTTCTAATTTGGTGTCCTGGGTGTTTTCTTCTTGTTTTTTCCTTTCAAGGACAGACTTCAAGTACAAAAAACTTTCTGGAAAAGTGACAAATACACTGCTGCTCTCATTTGCCCATTAAAGTTTCCATCTAGAACAACTCTTAGATTTCTAAGGTCTTTACTTCTGAACTATCTTCTAATGCATCATAGTCTTTACAATGCTTTCATAGTGGTCTGGTTTATCTAGAATTTTCATGAACAACTAAGTATTGCATACCTTTACGTTGATGACTAGCTTAATGATTTTTGATGTGTTTTACTTTTTTTTTTTTTACATTAGTCTAACTTTATACTTATCTGGATTGGAAAAATATTCTGCTAATACTTTGTAAACAACAACAACATGCACGCACACACACACACACACACACACACACACACACACACACACAACCAAGAGCCTGACAGTAGTACAGTAGTAAAAACAGAATTTATTCGGGAACCATTGGAATAGGAGGAAACAGACCTCAGTATAGAACTGGCCTCAACTCTAAATACAACATGGACAAGTGGGGATTTCCAGCCAAGGAAGAGCTTATGGTTGGGGGTGGGGGGGGGGGGGGCGGGGAATGGTCAGTGAATGGAAAATTCCGAAGAGGTATGTCAAGGGAAAAGGGAGATTTCTGACTAAACAGGCTTGCCAGGATTCTTGCTGAAGGCAGACCAGGATGATGAAATATTACCTGGGAGATGTTGGGGAATGAGGAACTGGATCAGATGTGCTGGGTACTCAGATATCCAGGCTGGGGATTCTGCTGAACTTGTTTAGCAAGACTGTGTCAAAATTGGGCAATGCAAAGATGGACACGTAAGTCCAAAGGTCAAGGCCTAGTTGGGAAGAGGGCTCCTAAGAGCCTGACTGAAATTTGGTCAAGGAGGACGTCTTTGTCGACTTTCTCCTCCCACTATCGAGTCACCAAGGGTTGCAGAAGTTAAAGTACATAAGGTGCTGAGCCTATCCCTGCCCCTCCTCATTTACTGATCTGTTACTGATCTGCTGAACTTCTACCCAATATTTGCCTGTTTTGAAAGTATTTGCCTTATTCTCCCCAGAAAGCTGTGAGCTTCTCGATGACAATGATCGTTCTTTCTCGTCTTTGTTTCACTTGAAATGCCAGAGTAGCTTTTCAACAAACATTTCTTCATTCGAATGATTTCATTTCTCTGTTTCTTTCAAAGATAATGAATCGGGGGGGGGTCTTTCAAACATCAGTTTTGCTCAGTTGACTGACCAGTATTTGGGAACCACCGCCAGAGCACCCCACCGTCCCTCTAGTTTAGTGGGATTACTTAATCTCTTTTTGTTTCAGTTTTCTCAACTGTAAAATGAGAACCAATACACTTCCACCAATACACTTCCAGCATCTTCTGCACGGGGCTGTCGTGGGTGTCAAACGAATTATCTCTGTCAAAGTATTTGATAAACTTGAAAATGCTATGACCATTTTTTGGAAGTATGAAGCGCCCAAAACATTCACATTCAAACTCTTATCCTACAGGCAAGAGATATAAACCTGAACACCAGCATGACCTCTTTCTGAAATCCTCATGACCAGCTTCAAAACATGTAAATTACAAGAAAGGTTTCAAAAAAGCCAATAAGTTTGTTCAGATATTTCATGAATTGAATATCCTACATATTTGAAAAGAAAGAGGAAATAGAACAGCTGCAAGCATAGGAAGCATCATCGTCTCCGTGCCTTGTTTTTAACCTTACTCAAGCTATCAGGTATCTTCCCACAGACCATGACACCTGGTGCTATCCTGTATTATTTTACAATATCAGTTACGCTTAGGTCTCCAGACCTGTTCATCTACAAGAGCACTGGCTTTCAGAGCATTGATGAGCCCCTTAATTAATTTGCTATTTCTAAGAACAGGTTCACCACTCTGCTTCATTCACATTGGAGTTGGATTTCACAAGTACAAAGATGTTTTTAACTAGAGCACCTAATTCCCAAAAGAAGCACAATTGAAGAGACAACCTATGCAACTGTATACTATTGCCTAAAGTTGCTGCTGACCAATTCAATCTTCAATAAATGAGTGATGCTTTAACTTAAAAAGTTATAATTGGGCTTCCCCGGTGGCGCAGTGGTTGAGAGCCCGCCTGCCGATGCTAGGGGACACGGGTTCGTGCCCCGGTCCGGGAAGATCCCACATGCCGTGGAGCGGCTGGGCCCGTGAGCCACGGCCGCTGGGCCTCTGCGTCCAGAGCCTGTGCTCCGCAACGGGAGAGGCCACAGCAGTGAGAGGCCCGCGTACAGCAAAAAAAAAAAAAAAAGTTACAATTTTATCAACCATTTATTCTAAAAGTGCACTTCTTTCAAATTCTCTTCTCACCAGATACACATTTCTTAGTAAAAACCTGATGGTGAACATACCTAATAAGTATTCATGATATGGCCTGTAGTTAACCATGAATAGAGGTACATTTTTCATGGTCCTTAGTATTAGATGTGGTGATTTGTATGTTTTGGTCCTTTCACCCCTCACTACAATCTTTCTTTTATTTGTGCTAATTATACAGTACCAAAAGACTATATTTCTTTGAGTTGAAAAGATGGTTTGTTCCACTTAAGGTGAAATGCAGATTTCCCACTAAAAGGCAAATTCTGCATTTCAAAAGACTGAATAGACTGGTACTTACAGAATCCCAGCTGGTTAAATTTAGAGCATTGGAAAAGATCCAATCCAAGAATAGTCTCCGGCCTTAGGCCTGTAACATTTTTATTTGATAGTGCATTGGAAAGAAAAAAAAAACATTCATTTTAAGCTCTTGTTTTTCCAACATATTGTTCTTCTGTGAGAGGCGAATTGGTGTTGATAGTGGTGTTGGCCTCAAAACCACTGCTTCCCTTAAATGATCTATTTCACTTTTGCTACGCCAGTTTAAAGGGGCTTCTGTTAACAAATGTTTATACTGAGACTATCCTCTCCTGCCTCTCTAAACGTCAAGTGCTTCCTTTTTGGCTTCACCCCATTTTGCCACCCCATCTTTGAGACTTTCTCCTCCTTGAGAGATGGCAGGGTCATAAGTGCCCAAGTATTAGTACTCATTGTTGCAGTAGGGAACGTTTCTTTGACAATTTTTCCACTTACTCACTGATTTCTAATTCATCCAGCTCATACTTTGGCTCAGGATATAACCTGCTGTCCATTTCCAACCCCAGACTCCTAGCTGCCATTTCTGCAAATCTAGTATTCCTCCAAATGTGCATCAAAATCACCTGGAGTGGGGATTAAAAGGCCTATTTCTGGGCCCCATCCCAAATCTAATGAATCAGAATCTGGAAGAGAGGCCTGGGGATTTGTATTCATAACAAACTCTCTCCAGAAGATTCTGAAGTTTGAGAACTACTGCTCTCTGCTCAGCCAGCTTTCTCTAACGATGGTAACGTCATAACCTCTGTTAAAGCTGCAGCATATGTGTAATTGAGGTAGTGCCCAGTGCTCTCACAGTAAAAACCAAAATCTCTGTGACTTAACCCAAGAGACATACAGGGAAAGATGCTCTGCTCTAGACAGTCATTGTGGGACTGAGCCTGACAGGCTTCTGCTTCTTCACTCCATGTTTCCCAGGGTCACCCTGCATATCAACATCCAGCCAGCCAACTAGGGAAGAGAGAGTGGAAGACCCTCTAGAGATTTTTATGGGCCTGGCCTGGAAGTGGCCTCCATCACTTCTGTCTATATCCCCATGGCATGAACTTGAGATTCCACCTTGAGGCCTGGAAAGTGCTAGGGAAAGCAGGCCCTGGGCAGCCAATTTCCAGAAACCACTGTGCACCGCACTGTGCACCGCTGAGCAACACTCTACTGGACCCTGGCATCGCTGCGACTAACGCCACCCAGAGGGTAAAGAAGCAAAGTGCATAGTTCCACAACACATTAAGAAGTATCGGAGCTCTGTTATTCAAAAACCTCCATTTCCAGAACTTCCTGCTTGAGGAGGAAAACCAGGATCCCCTCAAGGCTTATCTCTTGAACTGTTTGAATCCTCCATATTTCTTTTTTGTTTTGTTTTGTTTTTGTTTTATTTTGTATCTTTACCTTGATAAACATTGTCATTTTGCCACATTTGTTCTATCTTTCTCTATATAGCTATAAACTTTTTTTTTTTTACATCTTTATTGCCTCCATATTTCTTTTTCTTAACATTTCTCCCTGGTTATCTAGAAACACAGGTAGATTTTGTGAAATTTTGCAGATGAGCTACATGAATACTATAATACATAAAAGTCGGTGGGTAAAGCAATATGTTCCTGATATTGAAAAACAAGAAAGTTGTGTATTTGTCCAACTTTCTTGTTCACATACAGACACCCACACACACATTCTCTATATATACACACACATCATATACATTTTCATATATGTACATTACATGTATATCTGCCGCTGGATTTTGTTGTGTAACAGATATAGTTTTCATGAACATAAATCACTGCTTTGCATTCATTCTCTTACTAAGGAGACGTAGGGTACACCTGCCCAGGAAAAATTAAGGACTACGTGGCCCAGTCAACATAAAGGTGATTCACGAATACGTTCATGTGCCTTTTGAGGCACATCTCACTGTTCTATCTCTTTCAGATAAAACTGAAGTGAAGAAATCAGCAAAGTTTGAAAAACTGCCTTCTCACTTAAACACTGCCAGTTACACTGAACAATTTTAACAGACACATTATTTTAATAGGCACAGAGCTATCCTGAAGTTTAACAGTGTATTTGAAGTTCTCAACCTGAAACGGGCTCTAAGTTCTAATTCTACATACACACATTGTTTTGTTGGTAGTTTTCTCAGGAAACTTTCAGAATCAAACGTGCATTAGTTGTGCCTTTTCCATTTCCTAAGTCAAATGTTTAACAAATATTCACTGAGCAACTGCTAAGTATAAGACACTCCTCTAAGCACTGAGGGGACAATAATGAACAAGCATGAAGTAAAAAATGTCAAGAGTAGGCAGTTAATAGAATAAAGCTATAAAGTGTTATGGGGCTATTACTATAGGACAGTCCTTTCCGAGCTGTAAACATCTGAATAGAAACCCCAGTGGAGGGAAGGTTGCGCCGTGTGAATATTCATGAGAAGAGTATCAGGCAAGGTAAGAAAAGTGCTAATGCTCTGACGAAAGAGTCTATCTTATATGAGAAATCTCTAGCATATGCCCGTTTAAGAAAATTCCCTTATATGATTTTGAAGACATATGTCACCTAAATGCTATCATCTTTCTTGGAAAAAGCATTAACCACATACTTTTATTTGTCTGCTCAGATAAAATGGTCACTCAGGAACTGTGTTCCACTTCAAAGTAACAGAAACAAACAAACAAACAAACAGGAACATAAACAAAATAGGGTATTTTCTTTCCTTCCTGTCAGTTTAAGTCAGGGAGCAGGTGATGGAGAGCTGGAAAAGGGGCTCCACCATAGCACCAAGGTTTCAGCCTCTTATCTTTTTGCTTTTCCATTCTTAGTGCATGGATTTCATCTTCAGCTTCACTTCATGGTCACAATAGGACCACTGCAGCTTTAAGCTTTATGTCTAAATTCCAGATAGGAAAACAAGGGCACATAAGTACCCCCTAACTGAATTTGCTTTCCTGGTCTCTACCCCTAACTGCCAGCTTCTGGAGAACTTTCCCACACCCTCACCTAACCGTTTCTGTCACAAGTCAATTGGTCATATGGCCCCTTTATCTACAAGGAACGTTAGGAGACATATTTTTACTTGGATACATTGCTGTCCTCAACAAGATCAGAGTTATAGGATGAAGGGGAAAATCAATATTAGTAGACTACTAAAACCAAATAACTATGGCTTCAGTTATAAGAGGTGTAAACAAATGATCAACCTCCATTTGACAGCCAACTATGAGTCTAAAGTTCTATAATCCTGTCAATCATTTATCCTCCCTAGGTTATGGAATACCTTTCTCAGTATATTCACCACTTACTCTTCATTCCTTTTGAGTCTCCACACATAGCTCATCATTTGTAATCTCCTCAGGTTGCTATATCCCTGAGGAAGTCTACAAATAGCATCTCTCTTCCCTGAATTGGGGAAATAAAATAAAGCAGTAGCAGATGGAAGCCAAGTATCATTTTGGTTACTCGTAGAGACCAAGTTGGAAGGTGTGGTTTCAGGTTTCTCAGTCAGTAGCTACTACTGAACCCCAAAATAATACAGACCTTCCTACTGGCAATGCTGGACTCCTACAGAAAAAGCTCACTTCCAAGAGGCCAAAATGCTGTTATATTTCACAAACTTAGCAATCAGATAAGTTACCCAGTAGTGGAGTATTTCACTGTCACCACCACCTGGAAAGAAATCTGAGGTGTGGGGGAAAAGTTCTCCCTGACACTTGTGGTATCTGGCCTCCTTGTGGCCCTAGGGAATCATTCTTCTCAGAATTCAGGCTCTTGTGTATACCCTTCCCTTCAATCTGCTTGAACCAAAAGAATGCATCAGCCTTAAGCCTAAAGCTTAAAAAGCTCACTTGCTGCTTCGATGGCTTTCTTGAGACCTGTGAGCCAATTTGTAAGAATCAAGCTACCCTTCCAGAAAGGCCATTTAGAGAGGGAGGGGACCTGAGATTACAGAGGAAGAAAGAGAAATCCAGCTGTCCCAGGGTTTCAGCTAAGCCAGGTCCCTACTGATTCTCCTGCTTAACTACAGCCCCGTGAGTGACCACCCGCGAGGTGAGAAGGATTGCTCAGCTAAGTCAGCCCAGATGGCAAGAATGTAGCAAATAAAATCTTGGTTGTTTTAGATTGCTAAATTTGGGGGTGGTTTGTTACAGAACAATCAATAACCAAAGCAATTACCCCCTGCTATTTCTTCTTCTATAATTTTTATACTGTTTCCTTCTTATCTAGTCTTGGCTTCAGTGTGTATTCCCACTGAACTTGAAATATTGGCAAGTTCTCAATAAATATTAGCTATTATTACGTAAGTCGCTTTGTAAATGGAAAATGTAAGATTAGGTGTAAATATTCAGAGTAACAACCATTTTCAAGCATTGTTTGCTGCTAGTTGCCGTCTTGAAACTCTAAAATGATACCCAGTCTGCTTAGGGATCCAAGATTGTCATTTTTATGGTCTTCTATCAGTTGCAGTCCCCCCTCTATTTCTGTACAACATCAGGCGGTCTTTCTTATTTGCTTCCTCTTAGAAGTTCTCATGAGTGCTATCATATATTATGAACTATCCTTCTTATCTACACTGTGTTCTTCATCTTCCCTTTCTCTTCCCCCCCATTCTGCTGCTTCCGATAAGAAGCTTCTCTAGACTGCAGCCACTGGGCCCTAATAGTTGCTATTCCTATAGCCTAATATTCCATAAACTTGTATTTTATGTAGCTGTCAAATGCATTTGTTCGTATTAACAAATAGGATGGTAATACTTGGGCAAACTGGTGACCCAGTATTTCCTCCCCTTTTGCATCTGCCAGTACTGAGAAGTCAGTGGAAAGCTTTCTGCTTGCCTTCATTTCTAGGCATCCAGCTGGGAGCAAAAGGACAACCTGCAAATTTTCTTCATGCAAAGTTGTATCCTCTGAACTCCCGCAAATTTTGATCTGGATCTCATTGTACTATGTCAAAGCTGCGTTTAGGATCTAAATTTTCAGAATATTTGATCACCAGTTTTCTAGGCTGACTAATCTTGGATTCATCCTGGGCTGTAGGAGAAACAGGAGGCACAATGTCTAATGCCCACAATACTTTTAGGGGCCAATGGAAATATTTATTTTTTCCAATCAGAAGAAAAAACGAACTTAGGTTGAAGAAAATAATTTTAATATTGTAATATTAACATATTCATCCATATACTAACACAGTAGTAAAATATAATGTAAAATATTTTTATGGAGGAAGAAACCCATGAAGTCAAAAGTGCCTCGAGCCCAAGAAAGTCATAATGTGGCCCAAGATTTATTAGGCTGATCGCTCTCAAAATTTAGAAGGCATGAGAATTTCCTGTGATCTTTCTCTTATGGATTTTCAGAGACAGTAGCAGCGATTCCATTAAGCAAGGCTAGAATAAATCTCAGGAACCTGCATTCTTAATGGGCAATCTAGGTAATTCTACTACACACTGAATTAGAGGAAAACTAAAGAAGTAAAGCCAGAAATGATGCAAGTTGTTGTCTGTACGGAACAGAGTTGAGGCATGGGACAAACAAGGTGTGAGTATGTTGCTTTATAACTTTTCTGTCCTAATTGATTTGTTCTCACCACCTGCGTATGGCAAGTATTAAGCTGTTGGCTCCATGATCAGCAACTTCTTGATATTCCTTTGAAATTCTATCTGTGGGTAGATTATTCTACAGAAGAGGAGCACAATTTATTGACTACAAGACAACCACTTCTATTGTACACTGGCAAACAAAATATATCCGATGAGCCTTGAAAAAAGCTGAGATTCCAGTGCATTATACAAATTGTAGCTGGGTCTGTGTACAAATGGGACCAGTTGGGTAGAGACTGAAATACTAAGCAAAAAATGAAAAAAACTGTACATTTCAAAGCAAGAAGAGAGAAAGTTTCTTTTTCTTCATTTGAAATAGCTTTAGATGATTCCCTAAGAGAAGGGTGAAATCAAGATGTACAAGGCAAAGAGAAAATAAAAGATAGTTGGGTTGGAATGACTGGTGTGGAAACTAGCCACCTGTGATCCCTGCACTCATTGGATGTATCAAAGGTCCTGCAAGAATGGGCTGCTTTCCATGTATATGTATTTAGAGTCTCCCCATGATTACTCACTTATGATAGGGTATGTAACAGTAGCCTATGTGGCAGATGGTTTAAGGACCTGAAATTTATTAAGAAGTTCAACCAGATTGCCCAGCAAAAGTCAGCTTCCAGCCAAGCTGATTATACAGAGGCTGGTAAATTATTCTTTAATTAAGATGAACTGAATAACCACCAAAGAATTTGTCAGAGGTCAGGGCCTAAATAAAGCTAGAAACCCATTATAAATAGTAACATCTTCCCTAAGAGAGACCATGATGTGAGCCACAGCGTGAACTGAAGTCATTGGTTATTCCCTCCAAGCCCTGGAAAATACAATCCAGTGTTTCATGATTCCAAAGTGCCTCATAACATGTATTATTTTATCTTTACAACAAGCCTGTTAGGAGCCTGGAGATATGATTCCCATTTTACACAGGAGGAAACAATCACAAAGAGATTAAGTAACTCACTGAATGTTCCAGAATGAAAGAGGATAGACAAGTTGAATTCTGAGCTGTGAATTTCTAGTGCATCATTTAGCTCATTGCCTTGCTCGCCTAAAATCCCAAAATAGATTTGACTGTTCTGAATATTTAAAAAAGATAGTATAATTAGTTAAATTAAAGATGTCTTGATGGACTTGAATGCTATTTCTTATCTGCCCCCATCCCCCTGGACATGGTCTGTGAAATTTCTTTTCTCAAGGACAGTGTTGATTTAATTGGAAAGAATCATGTTCTCGTTTCCTATTTTGGCTACCACAGTACCCCAGCCATATGCACAGTGGCCATCTGGAAAAATCTGTTCCTAACTCGAAGGAGTATTGCTTCAGTTTGCCCTGAAACTGTTTAGCCACTGGCACTGCTCTTCATTTTCAGAATCAGTGTGATTTCTACTTGGGTTTACTTGAGATTCTGCCTAATAATCAAAACAAACAGTGGTGCATAAGCCTCCACAGAGAATCTGCACACGTATTTAGAGAATACTCTCCCAGCGCTGCTCTATAATTTGTTCCTTTTTTTGAAGTTTTTGTTTTTTAAAAAGCGTTGTTGAATTCAGCTTTTGTTCAATGTATTCATGACTACAAGTCTTGGTGGGTTTTTTTTTCTTCTTTTCCTTTTTTCAGACTAAGAAATACTCAAAGGTATAATCAGGTCCTTCCACAGTATTTAATTAGTCATAATTAAAAGACATCGACACAAAGAACAGTGTTTTCAAAGTCTTTTCTTCTGTTACACTGATAATGAATTAAGAAATTAATTGGCAATGTGAGTAACAATAGAAAATGTCAATGAGAAAATCTTAACTGTCTTATAAAACTATCTTCTTTTGTAGATCATGTTCTGTCACTGTATTTAATTCAATGACATTCCCAATCACTAAAATTTTTTTTTTTAATGCATAAGAATGGTGGGAGAGGAAGGGCAGAAAGAGGTATAAACCCATATTCCTGTAAGATTGTTTAAAATGATCAAATCTCTCAGCTATGACATTAGATTTTGGAGATTTTTTAAATCTCCAAATCTCTTACGGATAATGAGGGGGGGTGTGGATAGGGAACAGCAAAAAGTGTTGGAAACATGATGACTTATTTTCACACCGAGCAATCTGACTCTACTGCTTAATAATATATATGGAAATATTACACATATGGTTAATTCTAACAACAATAACAAGGTCTCATGAAGAGCAGTTTAATAAAGAATTTGGAAAATATTATTATCTCATGCTTCCATCTTTAGTCTTTCACAAGACTGTTTTCTATGGACATGTATAAACTTTATCCTTCTACTTTAAATGATGTATAATAGTTTATATTTGGCCAAAAAATAGTAATCAATTATAACAAGTATGACAGATTAATGACATATATGTTTAGCATATAAAAAGCTTATACAAGTCTATAATACAAAAATACCAATGCAGGCAGGCAAGGGGCATGAACAGAATCACATACAAACAATACTGATGACTAATAAACATAAAGTAGGTCAATTTCACTAGTAATCAAAGAAATACAAATCAAAATGAAATAACCCTTGGCAAGAATATACAATGGAGAAAAGACAGTCTCTTCAATAAGTGGTACTGGGAAAACTGGACAGCTACATGTAAAAGAATGAAATTAGAACACTCCCTAACACCATACACAAAAATAAACTCAAAATGGATTAAAGACCTAAGTAAGACTGGACACCATAAAATTCCTAGAGGAAAATATAGGCAGAACACTTTTTGACATAAATCATAGCAATATTTTTTGGGATCTATCTCCTAAAACAAAGGAAATAAAAGCAAAAATAAACAAGTGGGAGCTAATTAAACTTAAAAGCTTTTGCACAGCAAAGGAAACCATCAACAAATCAAAAAGACAACCCACTGAATGGCAGAAAATATTTTCAAATGATATGACCAGTAAGGAGTTAATATCCAACGTATATAAACAGCTCATACAGCCCAACATCAAAAAAGAAAAAGACAAAAAAAACTGTTTAAAAAGTGGGCAGAAGACCTGAAAAGACGTTTTTCCAAAAGGAAATGCAGATGGTCAACAGGCACGTAAAAAGATGCTCAACATCGTTAACCATCAGGGAAATGCAAATCATAACCACAATGAGATATCACCTCACACCTGTCAGAAAAGCTATCATCAAAAAGAACACAAATAACAAATGTTGGCGAGGATGTGGAGAGAAGGGAACCCTTGTACACTGTTGGTGGGAACGTCAATTGGCACAGTCACTGTGAAAAACAGTATAGAGCTTTCTTGAAAAACTAAAAATAGGACTACTGTATGACCCAGCAATTCTGCTCCTGGGTATATATCCAGATAAAACAAAGGCACTAATTCAAAAAGATACATGCACCTCAATGTTCATAGCAGCATTACCTACAGTTGCCAAGATATGGACACAACCTAACTGATGAATGGATAAAGAAGATGTGGTGTGTGTGTGTGTGTGTGTGTGTATATATATATATATACACACACACACACACACACACACACACACACATACGTACATACACACAATGGAATACTACTCAGCCATAAAAAAGAATGAAATTTTGCCATTTACAGAAACGTGAATGGATTTGGAGGGTACTATGCTAAGTGAAATAAGTCAGACAAAATAAATACTGTATGATGTCATTTACATGCAGAATCTAAAAAATAAAACAAACTAGTGAAAATAACAAAAAGAAGTAGACTTAGAGATATAGAGAACAACCAGTAGTTGCCAGTGGGGAGAGGGATGGGGGAGGGGCAACATAGGGGAAGGGGATTAAGAGGTACAAACTATTAGGCATAAAATAAGCTACAAGGATATATTGTACAATACAAGGAATATAGCAAATATTTTATAATAACTATAAATGGAGTATAACCTTTAAAAAATTGTGAATCCCTATATTGTATACCTGTAACATATAATATTGTATATCAACTATACTTCAATTAAAAAAATGAAATAACCCTTAACTCCTATATCAGTTTTAAGAATGTCTTAAAATCATAATACCCGATATTTGGAGAGGCTAGGGTAAAACTGATATTTGGAAATGAGCACATGCTTTGACTTAGTAATTTTACTTCTAAGAATTTTCCCTAAAATTATTTTCAAAGATGAAGTTAAGGACTTACATAAAAAGTTATTTATCATAACAAATATCACAGTAAATTTGTAATATCAAAAAATAGAAATAATCTAATGTCAACAGTAAAATTTGAAATATAGATTAATCATCCATTTACTTGAATATTATGCCAATAAAACTATTTCTGAAGAATAATGACATGGAGAATACTTACGATATAATGTTTTGTGGAAAACAAAATATAAAACTATATTATCCAATTTTTTTAAACATTATGTCTAAGTATACAGAGAGAAGAATAGAAATATATTAAAATATTAACGGAATTATACCTAGGTGGTTGAAATCACTGGAAATTTTCTTCTCTAATTTTTGTAAAATGCCCTACAAGGAATAAGTTCTATTTTATGATTGTAAAATATGAAATTTATTTTTAAAAAAAAGGTCAGGGGCTTCCCTGGTGGCGCAGTGGTTGAGAGTCCGCCTGCCGATGCAGGGGACGCGGGTTCGTGCCCCAGTCCGGGGGGATCCCACATGCCGCGGAGCGGCTGGGCCCGTGAGCCATGGCCGCTGAGCCTGCGCGTCCGGAGCCTGTGCTCCGCAACGGGAGAGGCCACAACAGTGAGAGGCCCGCGTACCGCAAAAAAAAAAAAAAAAAAAAAAAAAAAAAGTCAGGATTAATATGTTTTTTTGAAGCAATAAGTACTAGAGCAGAAACATGTTTCTAAAATTAGACCTGCCACAATTAAATGTAACTGAAAATATGTATAATATTTAATCTTTGTATCTAAAGACCACAAAGGCACAATATTCAAACCATAGATATTTTAACATTATTAAGGAATTCACTAATAAATTTAAAGTGACAAATGTCATTATCTACCCAACATAATCAGATAGAGTTTAATTTCAAATTGAACTCTATTTGGATTCCTTAATTCTGTGCTAAATAATTTGGAAATCCACTAATTAGTGAATCAGATAGAATAATAGCAGGTATAAAATGATCATAGAAAGATTAATAGTCATTAATAATCATGTTCACATACATTACTATATTTTACCCTTATATTTATAAATAGGAATAGTGCTTTTCTGATTAGAGATATGGAGAAATTTGTTAGAGCAAAATTAAGGAAGTTGCCCAAAGTCTCTTGGCAAATCAGTGATAGAACCAAGCTTTGATTTTGTTCCTTTGATTTCTAATCCTGGACCAAAGTCCAGAGTTTGTGCCAATATTCCATGCTGGCACCCTAAAATAATCACTCTCTCTTATCCACTCATGTGATTCTACCAAAAATATTTGCTCTTAAAGTACATCATCATCTGTAACCGGTGAGTTTGATGAACACCACATGTTTGTATTGAACAGCCTTGGAGACAGTCATGAGCCTGAAGTGGGCTCAGATTTCCACTAGATGGCATACAGCCTACTTCTCTCCTGATGAGTGGGTTTCAAAGAATTTGCAGCAATTTGTCACATTTTTAAATGTAATCAAAATCTTAACAGATAATTACATGAACATTGTTTAAAAAGTCAATTAATGCAAGGGCTTAAATTTTCACTACTTTTTTGAACTTTTAAGTGATATACCTTTATTTCTTTTTGTAAAACTATAGAAATGACCTGTGGATTTCTCATTTGGTAAGATGATCAGTGTGTCTCCCTCTTCCTTTCACCCTACCTTTCCCTTTCTACTTCTTATAACTGCCATCTCTACTTTTACATGATCAAAGGTGGTGACATTTACAATCTGTCTGTCAAGCTTCGTTCATAGGATGACTTTAAATGATGGAACTAGAAATAGGGTAACAATATAACTGACAACATAATATTTTTTTCACTAACAACCAAGTAGTTTACTATAATCCCACTTCTCTTCCTGCATAACTAGTATATGTTCATTTTGACCTGGAGTTTCCCATCTCCTTTTCCCCCTATTTTTCCTTTTTCTCATAAAATTCTTTGACTTTTCTTCTAATACTTCCATGGATTTTCTTTTTAATCATAATCACTTTTAACTTTCCAGAAACTGTTCAAGTTTTCTGATTTTACTTTTTATGTAGTACACTCTTTTTCTTTTACTAATGAAGTTTCTTTTTTTCTCAGCTCTACTTAAGAACTTAATCTGAATTTTAGTTTAGAAGTTCTAACTTTTTTTGTATTGAACAGTCTTGGAGACATGAAGTCATGAGCCTTTCCTTTCTTTCTTTTTTCCCTTCCTTTCTTTTCTTCCTCTTCCCTCCCTCTTGTCTTTCTCTTTCACTTTCTGGGTATAACAGCTCACAGGATCCCTGCCCCGTTTGATCACTCTGTAACAAGTTTTCAGTGTCCCACAGGTCCTCAGTGAGATTGGGCCCCACTTGTACACAGGCTTTTATCACCTCCTTCCTTTCCTTGTCTCACTCCCCTACTCTCCCACCAGAGTTTCTAGAGATCACTTCCTAAATAAACTGCAGTCCTCACTCAGTATGCGCAGGGGACTGGTTCCAGGACCACCATGGATACCAAAATCTGCGTATGCTCAAGTTCCTTACATAAAATCACAAAGCACAGTTTGCCCTCGGTATCTGCGGGTTCTGCATCCTCAGATTCACCCCAAGTGGATGCAGAACACATGGATACCAAGGCCCGACTGTGCTTGCATTGAAACGAAGACAGTGCATTTCTAAAGTGTGTAGACCTTGACTGTTCATTCACATTAACTGTAAAGTAATTGATTAAATTGTCATAAGGCATTCATTTTGTTGGAAGATTCCTACTTAACCAATTTAGATGTGTGAATACCCTTACTACCTGTCATAGCCTCTAGCTCCTAAGACACTGCCCATACACTGCCAAGACATTTGGGTTTTCTTTCTTTAAAGAAAAAATATACTACTTTAAAAACAATCGTTTGTTTGCCGCTGGTGTTGAATTTGCCTGGGAGGTAAATGTCTTCACTTCTGGATGTTGCAGATTTGGATGGTGGGGTTGGTGTTGGGGAGGGAGGTGGCAAGGAGGATACACTTGATTTGAAGACGACCTTGTTACCTACTTCTTCAGTGTCTCCTCTGCTCTACCCAGTGTATCTGAGAGCTGAATTGCTTTGGGGTTCTGCAGGGCATAGCGACTCTGATTGGCTTTAACCACTTACTGCATAATTTCAGCAACAGCTTTCTCTGCTCCACTTTAAGGCTCATTTATTCTCCTTCTTCCAGATCATTGCTGAAATTTCCTACTGAAGATGGTTCATTTCCTATTCTCATGACTGTAGGTTTATACATTTTTATATCAGTCACTTTATGATCAACTTAAGGATGGCCTCTTGAAGGAAAGAAAACAAATGCATGTGATCAGAGTGCCATATTAAAATAGATGCTAGCTGTTTGCATTTTATTAATAAAGATATCAGCAAAATGTACCTTATACCTTATATAACTATGAACTATTAAAATAAAATCCCAGGGCTTCCCTGGTGGCGCAGTGGTTGAGAGTCTGCCTGCCGATGCAGGGGACACGGGTTCATGCCCCGGTCCGGGAAGATCCCACATGCCACGGAGTGTCTGGGCCCGTGAGCCATGGCCGCTGGGCCTGCACGTCCAGAGCCTGTGCTCCGCAACGGGAGAGGCCACAACAGGGAGAGGCCCGCGTACAGCAAAAAAAAAAAAAAAAAAGATCCCATTCGTGACTAGAGGATCATAAAATATATACAAGTTTGGTGCAGAAAGCACCTGACTCCATTTTGATGGGCCTTACTTTTTAATTAAATCTCTAATATATCCCAATCTTTATTATAATTTTGTCTCTCTTTCTTCAGAATCAGAAAGCCATTTGACACTCGTTCTGGAAACTTTTGAATCCTAATAACTCATTAATGGGATCCAGATGTAAGCTGAATTGACTATCAGAGATTGTGATGATCAATTATGTTTATATTTCTGGGCGCTCTCTATGGCTCTGCTGAAATGTTTACAAATTTTAATTTATTCCTCTTATGCATTAAGTACTTAATTCATTCACGTGTTATCTAACTCCTCTTTTTGGAGCTGCTTTCAGTTAGTTCTAGAAAGTCTCCAGAGGGAACTATATTCTTTCTGGCTTCTCCTCCACATCTTATTCTTCAATTTATCCTTCTAGGTGAAGCAGACAAGTTATTTGTGGTTCTGAGATATTTTTCCCCTCTATTTAAAAGGAGACGTCATGTAGTAAATTGACTTCCTCCTAGTATCCCCTCTCATAGTTCTGGGAAGGGCTGCTTAATGTAATGTAAAACACTGAAAGAAAGGTTAATCTTACTTGAGATTTTTACTGATCCTTGTAGACACATTCTAATGGCTCCTCTACTCAGTTGGAATTCCACCCTCAGCCATTTAAGTATGCACCCACTCAGTATATTGCTTGGCATGCACTCATTCCCTAACATATAATTACTGAATAAAAGAATGAATCCTAGAATAGCTCTACTCTTGGCCCATATACTAGGCAAAATAATAGCTCCCTCAAAGCTAGTCACATCCTAATCCCCAGAACCTATGAATACGTTACCTTACAAAGAAAATGGAGCTTTAGAAATGTAATTAAGGTCACTGACATTGAGATAGGGAGACTACCCTTGATTTGGACCCAATATACTAATCAGTCCTTAAAAGCAGAGAAATTTTCCCAGCTAAAGTCAGAGAGATGCAATCTTGCTGACTTTAAAGATGGAAGGTGGGACCATAAGCCAAGGAATTCTGGTGGCCTCTAGAAGGCAGAAAAGACAAGGAAATGGATTGTCTCCTAGAGCCTCTAGAATGAAATGCAGCCCTGCTGACACCTTGATTTTAGCCAAGCGTGACAGATTTTAACCAAAAGAACTGTGATTTAATACATTTGCGTTGCTGTAAGTCACTAAGTTTATGGTAATTTGTTTCAGCAGCAGTAGAAAATAATATGTCTTTGGCCTCTATGCCTGAAATATCCTCACTTTTGTTTCTGCTTGTCAAAAAGTCTATCAATCCTCTAGCAACCATCTTAAATGCCACTTCCACATGAAACCTTTTCATGCCCCCTCCTCCCCAAATGAACTGATCTTTCCTTTTCATAAATTTTTATGGCCTATTTTGATGTTTTTTTTTTGTGTCTCTTACCCTGTTTTTGCATTGTAAGTCCCTCGAGAGCAAGAAGCCAATAAGCTTTACTGTAAGATCCTCAAGGTTAAGAATCCTGTCTTACTTATATTTTTACGCACCAACATGATACCTTGAACCTATATGTAAATACTTGTTAAAGTGGCCAGGAAATGAAAACCCATAAATCTGCTGCTGTGGACTGAATTCTGTTATTTTAAAGCCTTGACCTCCAGTGGGACAGGAGATAAGGGTCCTTAGGAGGTAATTAAGGTTAACTGAGGTCATGAGGATGGGGCCCTAATCTGATAGGACTGTGGCTTTATAAAAAGAAGAGAGAGATCTCTCTCTGCCACAGGAGAACACAACTAGAAGCCAGGAAGAGAACTCTCACCAGAAACCTCCCCCAGCACTTTGCTCTCAGACTTCTCAGCTCTAGAACTGTGAAAAATAAATTTCTATTGTTAAAGTAACCCAATCAATGGTATTTTGTCATGGCAGCCCAAGCAGACTAATACACACACCTGGAAAAGACATCACATGGCATTTCTCCATAAGATGTACATAATCTGGTGAAATCCTGCATAATTTAAACTAAAGATGTAAGGATGTTGAATTGGATGAAATAAAAGAGATATATATATATATATATATATATATGATGGTTTCGGTCTTGCTCCCAAGGGGTGATGAACTTAACCCTTATCCTTGCCATTTGTACTTCTGTTTTTGAGATACATTATTTACAAACTATCCCTCTCTCACACGTTTCACCTGATCTCATCTGATTATAGTCTTCATTTCATTTGATTACAGCCTTGATCTCACTTGATCATGGTTTCGTGTAATGCACGTAAGAGGAATTGAAATGAATTTTTCTTTTTACAACAAATTAGCTGGGAAGAAACTGTATTCTACCTGTTGAAGCAAAAATAGGTCAGCGGGTCTTTTGTCTGCCATGTTCACTCCATCTTTATGACACCTCTTCTACTGAAGTGTGATAAGAGTCAAATGCATTTCAAAATCAATCATTATCCCCTTCTAAAATTCTGTTATCAATGTGATAGGTACCTGCTGATGAATAACAGGGTTTACGCTGCAAGCCGAAAACCAGTGCCATCAGGTCAAAATACAAAATTCAAGAGGAGATGCATTAAATCCAACACCTAAGAATTTCAAATCTAAAGGCTGTCAAAAGAGGTAGTTTCCCCATACAACAGTGATAGACCATAAGAAGAATGTATAATGTGAACATAACTGGAAACTGAATTGTTTATGACTTTATGTGTGAAGGTTGGCAAGATGAATCATAGCTAGAAGAAGATCTCATAAACTACAGCATCTCAGTAAAATATGTGCTAGAAAGTTCCTCCTGAAACATCAGGGGTTTTCAAGGCTGACTCCTCACAGAATCTACTGACGTATGATTTTCAAGGTTGAATGCTTCTAGAATCCACTGTAGTGGTAATTTACCTATAATGTGCGGACAAAGGCAGCAAAGCTCTTTTGAAGAAGAAGCCTGCATCTCGCTCATTAAACTCAGTTAGATAAAAGATTATTGCACAACTACAAACAAGGGGAATCTTAGAATTGTCCTAGAACTGATGCTAACATCTTAAAAATGAATGTCATTTTGGTCAGACAAGTGATTCCCTTAAGGTCAAGGAAAGCCATCAGTATCTCCCCATCATTACATACACTAGACCTTTAATCTGACCTTCAAGCTTTAATGCCTTTATCTTGAAATTTAATCAGTCAGCCTTCCCAATCAGGAACATCCAACGTTTATGCAAGCCAGGCTAATGTGTCTGTGAATTGATTATTAAATGATGCCTAAGATGCCAAAATTACAATCCCGAGTAATGTTTCTGAAGATGTGCAAAATCCCAATTCATTCTTCCATTAGGCCAAGATGAGAGGGAAGAAGGTCCTTAACACCTGGTATTTTATCTGCAGTTCAAGAATTACATATGAACACTCATAATGTGGCAGAGAAGGTTCTCACTATTGACGCTCCTCGGAAGTATGACACAGTGGCACAGAATTCAACATGGTATCTGGCCAAATCTGCTATTCATTCATTCATTCAAATATTCAACATATAATTTTGGAGAGCTGCTCATCGCCAAACAAAAGTTGCCAGTGATGGTCTTAATGAGACACATTCCCTCTTTTTTATGGAATAAAGGACAAAGTTGGGGGAAAAAACATGTAAGTTACACAACAGAAGCCTCTATCCAATGCAATAGTATCATCTTCAGCACCCCTAGCAAGTGGTCATCCAGTCTCTGGTTAAAACCTTCCAGAAAGCTCTAAAGACAAATTCTCAAATGTAGGAAATCTGCCCCCTAATATGATCGCCTGCAGCTACAATGTTGTCTGCTGGTCACATGGCAGGCTCAGTTCAGTCAGCAACTAGAAGGGCTGTCACTCTGCCAGAAGTGGTCCGCAGGACGACAGCAAAGTGCTGGTGGAGCAAATATCTTTGGCTCTGGGTTTTATTTGTCAGTGAGAACTGATTGATGGTTCAGCCCATATACACACACTCATGCTAATAGCTTCATCTTTACAGCCTGCAATGTAATGCCATGTTAATTTGGATAAACAGTTGTTAAGGTTCACATCAAAGGTTTATTTTATTCTGTAATCATTTACTTAACATTTTAATTTTTCCCTCTCAAACTTTCCAATTTAAATTGTTTAAAGAGAATCTCTGTGTTAATACTAGATGCAGACAGAAAGCATCTATATTGTGTCAAGCATAGGCAAGAGAAGCAGAAAAGCATCAATCCCTCATCTTTAAGAAATACTTTTCTTCTCTTTCTTGACACCATTTCATGTAACACAGTGAAATATGATATTTCTGTATTTTTAAACTTCCCTTCCCATTCATTTTTGGTCTTTGCCTAGTTAGGTAGCTAGACCGATCCATCTACATATGTAGTGGAATAGGTTTTTACAGCTAGAACCCACCCCCTACTTCAGAAGATTCGGTGGCTAAAGGGCTACATTTTACCAAATAGATAGTGCTGTAAGAGGAAATCGTGATACTTTTTTGCAATCCTAGGTTCTATAGCGATAGGTTATTAAGGGCCTACAGCACTTCACCCAGAAATCTTTTATCAGGTCAACAACATGCAACCTAGTGATGAGAAAAGGAGGGCTGGATCCTGTAAATACATACACATGTCTGAAAACAGGCAGTTGCTTTTTTGGTGGAGACGTATTATTCCATAATTGGCATAATCACGGTTTCCACCTCATTTATGACCCACATAAAAAACTGTATAAAATACCATGCACAGCTGTAGTCAGAAGGAAGATTCAATTTGGGCTTTGTGTAGACTTGACTGTCTGCCAGCACAGTTATCTACATCATCTAAGACTACATTTAAAAGGATAGAATACAGTTTTAATTCTTACGGCAAATTTATTTTTTAAGAGAGATAAAAATGTTAAAATAGATCATAAAGAGCATTAAGCCCTCCCCTGCTCCTGTCCAGTCCATCTTTTGTTAATGTAATGTTAAAGGGTTAGCAAAAGCTGGGAAAGCTGTAAAATTAAAGGTTAAGACTGCAGTTCTATCTATCCCCAGAATGAGAAGTTATCTGGTGTGACTGCATACTCCTTTTCATTATTTAGACGGCCTCATTGAACAGCCTCAAACATCTCTGCTGGTCTCTTTGAGAAATCTCAAAGGCCACAGTGATAGAGAACAGCATGGGCAAGCTACTGAGGAAAGGCAAGGTTTCATCTGAAACCCCAAAGCACAATGTAGCACACAGTTTTACAGGAGATTTTCTCCACCTCTACGGAGGAGAGGGCTGACTTCTAGCATCCTATGTGCTACTGCATCACAGCATCTTCAAACCCTCAAGAGCCTTAAAGGGCCAGCTGCTTCGTTTCTCAGAGTCCAGAGAAGCTAAGCGAGTTGGCAAAAGCCACATGGCTAATCACTGAATCAGAACCAGACTTTCACTCTCTGGAAATGTGAATACCATGTTCTTTCTGTCTCTTCATGCTGCTTCACTGTATGCTGCTTCAGGAAGTAAGAATGTCCACTGAGCGATACAGGGGAAAACTTTTTCTTATCTGATGGTGTGCTGGAGCCGGTTTTGTTACAGACTCTTGAGAGTCTATTGTTCTCATCTCTTCCTGACTACCATTTAGTGACTTCAAGCTGATAGCTTGAAATTAGCCATGGTGAGAGTATTTACACCACAGAAGTGGGCAAGTACTACAAATCAGTGTTCTTCTCTTTCATAGAGCTGGTTGTTAAATACTTATCAGCACGTTACTCTTATTGTATCACCCCAGGAGTTAGCTCATCAAGGATTAGGTGTAATACTGCTCTCACCTACCAACACTCATCCTCTACCTCAGTCTCCAGCTACCGACTCTCAGTCATTCACAGCCCAGCTTGTGGGAAGCTGCTATGAGGCTCCTTCAAGAGTGTAAGAGATCTTGAGAATTTCTCGTGTCAGGGGATCAGGACTCTACCAGGACTCCTGAAGCCAGGAGATACCTGAACAGGCAGTTTTGTCACTGACTTAGAGAAAGCTAATATGCTCAATAGTTTCGTCAGAGCTTCAGGTCCCAAAGATTTCTCTCTTTTAATCTAAAGAGTACATTGGTATCTAGTTTATATAGATTGTCTATAGTTTATTGTTAAGCAGAATTTTGCTTTAGGAGAAACAGGTTCTTGAAGATAATAAGTTCAGGAAGAAATGCATATACAGCTGACTTACCTGCAAATAAAAGGATATTTCTTACCAATAAGACACAAGGGGATATAGTTGCTAAGGGTTTTGTAGGCAGGTAGACTTACATTTGATCCCAGCTCTGACAACTGTGAGCTCTGTGAACTTGGACAAGTTAGACACCTCTCTAAGCCTCACTTTCCTCAAATGTAAATAAAAATAATATCTGCCTCTTAGTACTGTGGCAAGGATTAAATAAGATGAAGCGCACTAAACCCCATCCCTCTTGCCTACCCAAGAATATTGCCCTGGCGATTGTCTCCCTTTCTCTCCTGCATCATCAGTTTTTTGTTTTCCACTCAGGGTTGTATTTCCCACCACTCCAATGGCCTCTGTTGATCTCGTCGAGACTACCAGTAACATCATGTTACTAAATCCACTGGTCAAGTCTTTGCTCTCATCTTACATGACTTAGCATGTGACACAGCTAATCAACCCCTCCTCGCTCACACACTTTCTTCACTTTGCTTTCAGTACCCCAGACTCTCAGGGCTCCCCTCCTCCCCATGGGCACTACCGATTCCAGGGGTCTATGGGCTATAACTACATCGTGTTATGACAGATTGTAATAGGGACCTGGAACCCTAGTGAAAATGCTGCAACTAAGATACGAAAACTGAGTAGTAAATGTTCAGACCAGTGTTTCTCAATTTTGGCTGCACATTTAAATAACTTGGGGAACTTTGGGGACTCTTGCTATCCTGGCCACACCAAGTAAATCAGACTCTCTGGGGGTGAGACCCAGTCATTAGTATTATTTAAGGATCCCCAGGTGATTACAATGTACAACCAACATTGAGAGACACTGATTTAGATGAAGAAGGAGAAGTAAAATCAAATCCCAAGGGGAGGAAACAGTTTATAGAAAGGCTCCATGGGGGAGGTAGGAGATAAGTAAATAACAAAGAGGAGAAAGGTTAGTGATACTGGAGCAAAGAAAGTAAGAATATAATATTTGTACACCAATGGCCATAATACAAGACAATATCATTTGAAACATGCCATAAAATATATACTTATAGAGTACTAGTACTTAAAAGATTCAGAGCAAATAGAGATGATCTGGGCTCACGATGAATATAAAGATAAAGATGAGGAGAAGTAGTGCTGTGTATCAATTGATAAGGAAACTGTAGTCAGATTGGCTGGATTTAAATTCCTGTTTCACCACTTTCTTTGACTTTGGGCAAGGTGCCTCAGTTTCTTCATCTCTAATATGTACATAATAATAAACATCTTATAAATTTCTTAGAGGATTTATTTAGATAATTCATACATGACTCTTAGAGCAGCATCTGACACACAGCAAACACACATTTGATGATGATGATGATGACGGTTACAATGATGATGCAGGCCTTTGCACAAGTTAGGGGAATTAAGTTGAGAAGTTGGCCATGACTGGGCTTTCAATTTTAAGAGAACCATGATAGATGCTAAGCTGGGTTTTCTTCCTCCAACCTGAGCTACCGCAAGGGACACTGTGAATCATGAAAAACTTCTGATTGGTGTGCTTATTCTCCTTTATGTCATTTTCCCCCTTCCTGTCCTTCAAGACCAGGATTTGTCCACTTACAAATACCTCTCAGAAGAAAATGATCTGGTAACAGTACCATTACGGGGATTACTCTTCTCAGTAGGACTCTATCTTAAAGTTTTACCTGAAACTGTGGCATGAACAGCTTTAGTCTCAAAGGAATATTAGCCATCAGCAAATTAAGTGAGATAATGTAGATGAAATCACTTTTAGTTTATAAACTGCAATACAAATATTAACCTTCACATTGAATAACTTACTTCTACAAAGCCCTTAACTTCCGTAGGGGAATATCCTGCTTTATTTGCCACATGCTCGGCAAAGAGAATACTGGATCTTACTGGAAGGCCGATGTTCCTCACTGGCAGCACATTAATGCAATTATAGAAAAAACACGTGACCGCAATGAGCTACAGTGCGCATCATGGCAAAAAGTGGGTTTGCAGGTAGCTTGGGAAATTTTCTGTTCTTTTAGAAAGCCTTAACATGAACATCATGCTGATTATTCATAATCAGTGTGATAAGGGAGCAAAGGGCAGAGAGGAAACACAGGGTTACACGTGTCTCTCTCCACTGTCCTTCCATGTGGGATTTCCACTTCTTACCAATGTATTGCTGGTCCCAAAAAAACATTTATGGATCACCCACTATGCGCCAAGCACCTTTCATGGCATTGGAGACATAAAAATGAGTAAGAATTAGCCTCATTACCCCTGAGATGCGTGCAAGAGAGCAGGGTATGGAGACCACTTAAGTATATAGATCAGTTCAACATAGAAGAGAAATTGCAAAGATGGAAGTGGGCACAGGGTACTGTGAGAGCCCTGCTCTCAGCCCACACTGGAAACCATTAGAGCGCAAGTGTGTCTTGAAAGATAAGAGTCTAGCCAGGCAAATAAATCTTCAAGGAAAGTTCAATATAAAAGAAAAAAAAAAACAAAAATAAAAAAACATGAAGCGGCCACAGCAGCATGCTGGTTAAATTCTCTCCCAAGAAATAGGTCATCCTCTGAATATCCTGGTCTCCAATTAGAAAAGCCTTTTCCTTCCTTCCCAGAAATGCCATGTCATTTCTCTCCACTCTCTGAAGGGTTGGTCTCGTTTCCTCCCTCCTGCTCCTGGAGGGGCACGTCCAGGTGTGTGTATGCACACGCCCAAGCGTACTTCCCCCAGGTGTGCTTACGTGACCCAACGATGTCCTTGCACCACAAAGCGAATGGTCTAGAAATGCTAACAAAGATATTTATATGCAAAGACGTACACTGCCATTATTTACACATTTTAAACAATACCAAAAAAAAAGTTAAGGACATTATGGTATATCTTCAAAATGAAACACTGTAAAGCTATTAAAAATACATAGTTCTGAAATTTTAAGACTATTTAATGGCGTGGGAAAATTCTCAGGGTATGTTCACTTCTATTTCATAGGTGTGTATATGTGCATTTATACGTATATATGTGTGTGTTTTTCTCAAATTTTCTGCATTGAACACTGGCATTTAATACCTGTAACCATAAAAGGTGAATATGTGTGTGCGAACATGCATGTATGTATGTGTGTATATATACATACATATCTGTTCACCTTTTATGTTTACGTAAGCCCACATTCAAAGCAGAAAATTTGAGAAATACAATAAACAACTAAATACTTCAGTGAATATCATATATAATCCCAACAGCCAGAGATAATCATTACTAATATTTAGGCATATATTTTTCCAGGCCATTCTCCGTACATGCTTTTTGCTTTTTTAAAAACTAAATCAAAATACTGGGGTTTTGGGCTTCCCTGGTGGCGCAGTGGTTGAGAGTCTGCCTGCCGATGCAGGGGACACGGGTTCGTGCCTCGGCCCAGGAAGATCCCACGTGCCGCGGAGCGGCTGGGCCCATGAGCCATGGCCACTGAGCCTGCGCGTCCGGAGCTTGTGCTCCGCAACGGGAGAGGCCACAACAGTGAGAGGCCTGCGTACCACAAAAAAAAAAAAAAAAAAAAAAAAATACTGGGGTTTTGCAGCATGCATTATGTCCATTCCATGCATCATCATATCAAGAATTTTTCCATGTTATTAATTAGTCTTTGTACATTTTATTTTTATATTTTTCATGTAGTATAATTTATCTAGCAGTTTCCTTATGGTAGGAAGTAATGATTTTTCTTCTCCTGTTGTTATAAACGATGCTTCAAGAACTTCCTTGACCATGAGTCGTTGTTCATATATTCACTTATTTCCTCAGACTGGCTATATAGAAGTAAAATTACCAGGTCAAACATAAATGATTTTTAATGTTCTTGAAATATGTTTCCTAAATTGCTTTTCAGAAAGGTTATACTAGCTGATACTCTCACCGATGATAAACAATGGCCCTTGTAACTCTCAGTCTCAAGTGTTATCTTTTTATCACCATTGCCAATTTGATACATGAAAACTCTCTCTTCTTGATACATGAAGAACTATCTCTTTTTGTATTAAATAAAACAAAGTATAAAAAAATGCATATACAACATGATCTCAACAATGTAAATGTATGTCTGAAGAGGCTCAAGAGGGAGGGAATATGGGGACATGTGTATGCATATGGCTGATTCACTTTGTTGTGCAACAGAAACTAACAGTATTGTGAAGCAGTTATACTCCAATAAAGATATACTAAAAAAAAATAAGTTATACAATGAGAATAACGCAAGCACTGTTTGAACTCTTGATAAGCATTTTACAAAGAAATAAAACTTTAAAACTCTAAAAAAAGATGAACAGAAGGAAATACATGAAAATGTTAGAACTGTCAGCACTTGGTGGTAGAATATTAAATTACAGCTATTTTCATGTAATAATATTAATAATACTATGTGTACTACTTATTCAAAAGCTTGCATGTTTCAGGAAACATGTGAGGTAACTGACATGCAGTATCTCATTTAATCCTCAGAACTCTACAAAGTTTTAATATGCCATTTACAGAAGAGCATAATCAAGGCAAGAAAACTAGATAAGAGGCCAGGCCAGGACTTAAACCCAAGCTAAACTAATTCCACAGATCCTGCTTTTTCCTCTTCTTCCTCCTACTTTACCGTATTTTTGCTTTTTTGTCAATGAGTATTTGTTCAACGAGTATTTGCAGTGACATGGATGGACCTAGAGATTGTCATACTGAATGAAGTAAGTCAGACAAAGACACACATCATATGATATTGCTTATATGTAGAATCTTAAAAAATGGTACAAATGAACTTATTTGCAAAATAGAAATAGAGTCACAGATGTAGAAAACACACTTATGGTTACCAAGGGGGAAAAGGGAGGATAAATTGGGAGATTGGGATTGACATATACACACTACTATATGTAAAATAGATAAGAACCTACTGTATAGCACAGGGAACACTACTCAATACTCTGTAAAAAATAATTTTTTAAAAAAACCCTTTAAAAAATCATAAAAAGGAGTAAACGTTTTTTACAGTCATTCTCAAATAAGAGTTCCTTACCAAAACCGTTGTCAATAAAATTTGACCAACTTTCCCAGAAAAAGATCTTATTCTCTAGCTCAAGAAGATATGAACGTGAGATACTCTGGGTGTCCCACAGTGACCGTGAGTTGCCCAAATGCAAGGGATCAGCACTGTTATAACTTGAAGCATCACTTACTGACACCCCCGAAACTACACTACATTGGGAGTTGCTCATCTCAGTAAACATTAACTGGGCCTTGGCTTGTAACATTGCACTCTGTCCATGAGAAATGCCACCTCTGTGAGCAAAGTGGCTACCTTAGGGAGACAAAGTCAGAATACAAACTATTGTCCTTCCTGCCTTAATAGGATGATTGTACTTTCTCTGTATTAGGATTGAGTTTAATAAATTTTGAGAAGATAGAAGACAGGAAACAATGATGTAAATATGATATGTTCTCATGTTTATAAATGGCAAGTTTGCCTCTATTTTTGTTAAAATCCAGATAACGACTAGACAATTTTTATGCTAGTCCTTAAACATACACACAGTATTTTAAATATATATTACCTACCTAAAAAAACAAAAAACAAAAAAACCCCTAACACTTGAGTAAAGTTTTAAAAACATTTTACTTAATGATCATTATGAGCTATGAAAATACAAGTTTGCACATAGACAAATACCATAGCTATTTTATAGACTAAGAAGCTACTTTTCCAAATGTTATCTCTGTTTTGGGTTTTATTAAATCTTAATATGTTAAATATTTATATTGAAAACACAACACACAGAACAATAAAAAAGAAATAAAGACCATTTGTATGCAAGGTAAAAGTCCCAAAGCTAACTTTTTTAATATTCAAGAAACATGCTGATTGCTTGTAAATGTAATATATTTCAGATACATCGTCAGACATTATATCCATATAGAAATAAGCATTAACAAATCAGACTTTGTCACTAAACTTTCAGGTGAAAGGAAGCAGGTGAACATCTTCTGTTGACTTTTGTCAGCAAAGGAATAACTTCATCACACTTCTATCATTTAGCAGTGACTTCTGTCTAAGGCTACAATGTCAATGTCCAGGCCTTGTTCTCCTGGTCTCACACCATCACCTCATTTCATTTTAACTCCAGTCATGTCCTAACGTTCTGACCTCTATGACAACAGGAATCAAAGCACAGAAGCCTTTGGGGCATTCACATTCTTGAGAAAAGTGCCCCGGAGTTACCTATTTCCTTTTTTTTTTTTTTTTTTTATGGGTCTGAGTTACCTATTTCTTATTTTCCAAGAGCCAGTCAAAGCCTGGGAATCTGACAAGTTTTTGCCTTTCCCATTTCCCTAAGATGTCCAACACATTTACGATACTTTGACAAGCTTCTAATTTGCTGGTGTCCTTTGCATTTTAAATGCGAGGACTCCTCATTAGAAAAGAAAAGTATTTTAGAAATCCTAACGTCGACTTCCTTTCACTGAGAAGCTGAGATCTTTTTTTCAAAGATGGAAAAAGAAATGATTTGAGACACCAAAGAGAAATGAATATGAAATTACTGTTAAAGGCTTGAAGAGACTCAAGTTTTGCCAAATTGCCTGCCTTTACTGGTAATAATTACTTCCTGGGGTTAGCTATGCTTATGAAGGAAAGCATGGTGGATGGAATGATTTAAGGTTAATTTGGGGAGGAAAATTAAATTCATTGTTCATACAGCCATAAGCTTATTTTAAGTAAATCATTGTTTATTCATTACAGGAGAACAAAATGAAAGAAGAAAATTTCAATTAGATTGAACCATATACCACATCCTGTTATACAGTCATTTTTAAAAAGCAAATTATCATAATATACATGCTTTGTCATCTAACAGCAATAAAATTCACATTATATTGGTCCCTCTTTGTCTGATTTGTGTCTTGTCAACCTCTCAGTTTCCTGGTTCTATCTATCCAAGTTATTCTCAGTTGTTAAATGTTGAAGTTCAATTAACAGTAGAACGAACAGTATCTCAGTTTTCTAAAGGTAACCAGACCTGGTTCTGGAAATTCTTTTTCCAAGAGTTTCTACCTTCTGTAAAATTATTAGATCTCTGCCAAGTTCTGAGAATTTTTCTCCCTTAGTCTGACTTAGAGCCTAGGTTTTCTCATATATTAAAAATGAAAGGATTAAGCCAGAAGGACTCCCTGAACATTCTGGGCAATAACATGAAAATTATTCCGTTTCTAAGCCCCTCTGTTTATTCATTCCACAAATATTGAGTGAACACTGCCACGTGCCAGGCACTGTGTTAAGTACCAACAACACAATGGGGAGCACAGCACAGGGTCCCAGCGTGCACCTCACTTACCCCTTGTGAGGGAGATGCGATGCTGTGTTGTGACCTCCACTATCCCTGTTCTCTCACTCACGTTCTGGTCTCCTCAAGAGCAAGACTCCACTTTTCACAGACCATCTGACCATCAAACTAAATATATATATATTACAGTTATCATGTAATCTTGGCTCAAACAAAGGTTTAGAGGAGGAGCACAAAGAGATTTCATTTTCATTTTTTCACTGATGGCTTCAGAGGAAAACATACTTTGGTTGACTTTATGCTTTCTAGAAATGCCAAGTAGAAGACAGAGCCACACACCTATTGAGTGATTTGTGTTTTTAAAAGCCTGGAATTGGAAGGGGTCAGGGAAAGCAGCGTTCTCTCTTTTATTTTCTTAACTTTAAATAAACAATGAGTTCATTGGTCCCTCTATACATTCTTTTTACATTAGCTAAAAAGGATTTCACTCTATCAAGTATGTGCTTCTGCAGCGAAAATCCCTGTCTGGGATTCTTAACCATTCTGGGGGTCAGAGGTCCCTTTGAGGGTCAGAGGTCCCTTTGAGAATCAGAGGAAGGCAATGAACCTGAGACCTGGGAGGTAGGGGGGCCTGGAAAAGGTGGGCAGTACATATGTGCAATAAGCACATATATACACAATTTTGCAGCTAGTCTTAGGAAGTTTGTGGATCCCAAGTTAACCAACTCCTATCAGAGTATCAAGTTGACTGCTATATTCTACAAAAGACTGTACTTCATTATGTGTGTTCTACAAAAACTGGTATTACTATTATTTTGAAGGGAAAATGTCTCCATAGTGAATGAGTCTGGAAAATTCTGGGCTTAAAATGAGTCTTCAAAATAATTTTTTAAAATGCTTTAGTAAATTAATGCTCACCACACCTCCCTGAAAAGATGCTGTATGTGGAGCCGTTCCCTGAGTGCTCCGAGCACAGAACCCCCTTTCAACATCCACCCGTGAACTGCCTTTTCTAACTGGTGGTCTAAGAAACACTCTGAGAACTAAGTTATTCCTCATGTCCCTACCACATTCCTAGATCCATCAATGACTCTGGCTGAAGGAGATCATCTCCCATGAGAAAAAAGTCAATCAATAACACTACTGGTGAATGTTGAGACGTAGGTATTAAAAACAGATAAGTGTCCCCTTATTTTGATGGAACTTTTTACTGTTTGTCGAAACTTTGGCCTTTTAAACGTAACGTGAGTGTGGTTAGAGCATGTTTCTAAGCAAGCCTCTCTCTTCTTCAGTTTTCCCACATGTTAAACATGGGTGAAAAATAGTACCTACTACGTATGCCATTACTGTGAGAATTAAATGAGTTAATACACATAAAGCACTTCAGTTGGTGTCCAGCAGAGAAGTGCCCAATAAATATTAGCTACAATTCTTATTTTCTGTGGCTACCTTAATATATTTTGCTGCTTAAGTATTGCTCGATCGGCTCAGAATATTTTATATAGTCAGAGAGAGGTGATAAGTATTAGTATTTTCAGAAGCAGGCAGTAGCTACTGTTTCTCAGAGTATCTGAATATAAACTGAAATATTTGGGAGGAAGATAGTCAGATAGTTGGGAAAATATCCATTTTCTATCCAGGGAGTTGGATACATTTCCATTTTGTTCTGTACAGATACGCAGAGCTACATCAACATTTAGATACTTGGTTAAAGAGGCAATAAAGACAGATCAATCTTCCTGCCAGCACTGCCCCATCTTCATACGACAGTTCTTTTGCATTAGTTAATTTTTTAGGGTAAAATGCTATAGATGACACAATTAGGGTCTGAGGTATTTAATGGCAAAACCACAGCCCACAATTTTAAAAAAAAGTCATTATTATTGATATAAGGACAAAAAGCATAAGGATGATAGATGACTCAAGCCTAGCTTAGTTCTACTTTGTCTACTTAGTTCTACTTAGTTCTCCTTTGACCTGATTCATTATCATAAACCCAACTAGAAGGGACTGGGGAAAGTCTCTTCTTCCTTCTACTGGTCTCCCTTTTCCCATTGCTTTGCTTGTCACTAAAACCCACTTACCACATGATAGCCAGCTTGTTCCCTACTTATTACTCTCCAGTAACTTATTATGCTTAGAAGGGAATCCTTAACTCAGTCTATGAGGCCCCAGATGATATGGCCTGCTGCTGCCTCTGACCCCTCATTTCACGTCACTCTTCCCCATCTTGGCCTGCTATTTTTCTGTCCCTTGAACCAAGCTCCTTCCTGCCTCGGAGGCTTTGCACTTGCCATTGCCTCTGCCTGGAATGTTTATCCCCCAGATCAAGCCTGACCTGACTTCATCTTACCATCAGAGCTGGTAGGAGATGATAAATGACATGTCTTCCAACAGGCATTCCCTGACCACTCAATCTAAGGTGGCCTCCTACTCTTCCTCTCCCTACTTAAGTCTATCATGCCACCAGTTTTATTTCCCTTAAAGTACCAATATTTATTTGACATTAATAAATTAATATTAGCACAAAATTGTTCTTATTAGTTATCTGCACGGCACAAGGGAAATCTTTCATCTGTTCTAACTTTATGGAAGTTATTTAGCTATTGTTATTGACCTATAAGTCCCAGCCACTATGATAAACATTAACTCATTTTTTATGACTCACAGTAAATTGCAAGGTATATATCTCAACATTAATTTTAAAACACTCCTTTGGTGTAGGAATAGTGGTAACACCTAGAAGAAACTAAAGTTTACATAGTTCATATGCAAAGTGTTTTACAGTTTTTCAAATAATGGGCCTCTCTGCTTTTTTGTTGATCCTGTAACAACCCTGAAAGGATCAAAATTTTATGAAGTCATACAATTTCAGCACTAGAAGACCATGAAAAAGCCTCAGAACCATCAAGTCATCTAATATTTGAATCCCTTCCATAATGTTCCTACACAGTACTTGTCCTCCATTAATAACAGATTCACAGCCTCTTAAGGTAACCCTTTCTTCTTTGGAGACGTCTGACTTTTAGAAAATCTAAAAAGATGAGGTGAGACAGGATCACATTAACTTCTACCCATTGGTCTGATTTCGGTATCTTAAATCTCAGTGGAATAAACCTAATCTCTCTTAAACACAATAGCTTTTTATGTTTCTGAAGACAATTGTAATACCCCCTTAACTTTTCTCTTCTCTGGGATATCATCATTAGTTCTTTCAACTATTCTTAACACGCCATTGTTTCAAGTTCTCACTGGGGGCAATCTTCTTAATTTACACCACTGTCTCTAGAGTCCTCTTAGCAGGCGGGGCCCAGAAACGAACCCCTTGCCACAAGTGACCTGATCACTGCAGAATAAAACAATCTGTCGAAACCTATGTTCCTGTTGTCAAAACAACAACAACAAAATACATAAAACCACCCAGGAGTTTAACACAGAGAAGGGAAACAATAAAAGGAAAGAATCTGGAAAATACTGGCCTCCCTTTTACTCCCCAAACCTCCACCACTCTCTAATCATTTCCTGTCTCTTTATTTCCTTTTTTTGCAATTAAATTTGAGATCACTATGATAGTCTCTCTAAATTTATAAAGATAAAAAATCCTACTTAGCTCAAATTACATGAAATTGCCAACATGTGGTTATTTTAACTTACAAAAATAGCATTTTTTAAATCAAACCCACAATGAGCTGTCACCTCATGCCTGTTAGAATGACTATCATCAAAAAGATAAGAGATAGGTGTTGGCAAAGATGTGGAGCAAAGGGAATCCTTGTGCACTGCTGGTAGGAATGTAAATTGGTACAGCTGCTATGGAAAACAGTACTGAGATTCCTCAAAACATTGAAAACGGAACTACCATATGATCCAACAATTCCACTCCTGGGTATACATTCGAAGGAAATGAAATCAGGATCTTGAAGAGATATCTGCACTGCCATGTTCACTACAGCATTGTTCACAATAGCCAAGACAACCTAAGTGTCTGACAACAGATGAATGGATAAAGAAGATGTAGTGTATGCGTATATGTATATATACACACAATGAAATATTATTCAGCCATGAGAAAGAAGGAAATCCTGCCATTTGTGACAACATAGATGAAACTAGAGGGCATTATGCTAAGTGAAATTAGTCAGACAGTGAAAGACAAATACTGTATGATATCATTATATGTGGAATCTAAAAACTGAGACCAGATGGTGTTTACCAGGGACGGCGGATAGAGGGTAAGGGGGTGTATGTGGAATGGGGAGATGTTTGTCCAAAGGTACAAACTTTCGGTTACAAGATGAATAAGTTTGGGGTATCTAACGTAGGGCAGCGATGAGTTAACAATACTGCACTATATTCTTGAAAGTTGCTAAAAAGGTAGATGTGAAATACTCACAGCACATAAAAGAAATGGTAATTTTGTGAGATGATAGAGTTGTCAGCTAACTTATTTTGCAATGTATTAGTGTACCAAATTACATGGTGTACACCTTAAACTTACAAGATGCTATATATTGATTATATCTCAATAAAGCTGGAAAAAATAGTGATTTCTTAGAACTCGACCCACTATATCATGTATATAAGAACAAAGTACACTATCAACATTGTTCAGGGGCTTCCCTGGTGGCGCAATGGTTGAGAGTCCGCCTGCCGATGCAGGGGACACGGGTTCGTGCTCCGCTCCGGGAGGATCCCACATGCCGCGGAGCGGCTGGGCCTGTAAGCCATGGCTCCGGAGCCTGTGCTCCGCACCGGGAGAGGCCGCAACAGCAAGAGGCCCACGTACCGCAAAAAAATAAATAAATAAATAAATAAATAAAACATTGTTCAGGTGAAGAAATTAGTGAGTGGAGAGTAAGTAACTTGCCCAGGATCACAAGCCAGGTAGTGACAAGAGCAAAATCAGAAGCCAGACTCCTGACCCAAGGCTCCTGTCACCGTATCACACAGTCTCTACCTGAGGGCAGCCTTTCGGATTCCTAGAGAGGAAGTGAATGTGTTATACTGCCAGGCGGATTCCATCATCTTCTCCACATTAAAAAAAATGTAGAAACTGAATCTCAGGGAAGTTTATTACCTTAGCTAAAATCACAAATCAGGGAGCTGGGAATTGAAACATGGGGGCTCTGACTAAGTGTGACACTTTCATTATTTCACCGCTACCATTTGCCTTTACTATTAATAGTTCCTGGTTGTGAGGGGTTTTCTGACTTTTTTTTAACTTGAAAAAGTCAACAGGAGCAAAATGACCAAAATCTGTTTTCTCATTTTAATGTATGTTTTTTTATAAGTCATTTCTCCCTCCAAATACACAAGAAAGCCTATTCGTTTTACATCTTTAGGCAGTGGAAGCCATGGAGATAATTTGGAAAAGCTTGTGAGGCAAAAAGCACTTGTACCAAAGCCATCGCCAGGTTCAGGTTTTGCTCCATCGCAGGTTTACAACTAAATTATGAAAGTTTTCTACAAACTGGGTTCAGAGGGAAAGTGCTGAGTCATTTCCATTATTGCATGGATCCTGCAGAGGGTATCCATGTGTGAGGAAGTCAAACAGTCACTCAGCTTTCTTTAATTTCTCTCAGATAGATGGAATTACCAAATCATGTCTGTGCATCTATTAAAGTGATTCATGCTTAAGCTTAGATATTTGATAGTTTTATCTCTGATCTTCTATCAGGTGAGGGACTGGCAGTTCCAGGAGCCTCCATTATAAAGTCATACAATTCAGTAAATTCAACAGCATCCTAAATTTAAAAAAACAAGCTTCCTCCCAACTGGTAGTTCTTCAGCTCTCACAGCACCAGCAGCTGAAATAGCAATAACCATGTCAGAGTCATGAGAATTACAGTAGTTCAGAAAATAACTTAACCACGTGGGGGAAAAAATGAAATTACTCTCTACTTAGGTCTCTATTTTCTTTGCGGAGTACTTTTAAAATGAATTCCTGCCAAGTGAGGCTCACGCCAAACCTTCTCTCCTTCACAGCTCACCTTTCCTTAGTTAAAATGCGGAAGTCATGACAGCATCCTTTCCATGGCTCATGGTGTGTGGGTAACACAGACAACCAGCAATTATTCAATGAGGAGGGCAAGTTAATGCCAAAAGCAGGGGGCAGGGGGTCGAGATTGCTGTTGAGTTCAGCTGTGAGTGATGGCAGAGGCCTCATTTTCTAATATCAATTTTGATCCCCACTTAGCCATTTGTTTATAATACACAAGAGGTAACATTTATCTCTGCCCCAATGCCACAGCAGCTGGTCCTTTAATATAAACACATTCTTAGCACAGATGAAGCTGCAAAGATAGGCAGACCTGGCCACCCACTCCTGGCTCATGGGCTCATGACCACCTGCCAGAGTAAAGAGAAAACCACCAGAAGAGGAGCCACTTGGGGAATCCAATCTGGAGCTTTCAGGTAGTGAGAGGATAAAGAGGAGATTAGGGATTGAAATCAACTTCAGTAAATTATGCATAACTTGTGCAAGTTCTGAAAGTAAATTAGTTTCAGAAGAAGCTGTTATATGTTTCCATCCTGTAGCAAGTTAATGATGTAAGGATACATAAAACGTATGCATACTCCTGAGTAAAGATTGTTACAAAAAAAAGAAAAAACAGCATTAACATGGCACCTGTTAATGCACAGAAATCTCTTGCATTCCTATACACTAATGATGAAAAATCTGAAAGAGAAATTAAGGAAACACTCCCATTTACCACTGAAACAAAAAGAATAAAATACCTAGGAATAAACCTACCTAGGGAGACAAAAGACCTGTATGCATAAAACTATAAGACACTGATGAAAGAAATTAAAGATGATACCAACAGATGGAGAGATATACCATGTTCTTGGATTGGAAGAATCAATATTGTGAAAATGACTATACTACCCAAAGCAATCTACAGATTCAATGCAATCCCTACCAAACTACCACTGGCATTTTTTATGGAACTAGAACAAACATTCTTAAAATTTGTATGGAGACACAAAAGACCCTGAATAGCCAAAGCAGTCTTGAGGGAAAAAAAAAACAGCTGGAGGAATCAGACTCCCTGACTTCAGACTATACTATAAAGCTACAGTAATCAAGACAATATGGTACTGCCAGAAAAACAGAAACATAGATCAATGGAACAAGATAGAAAGCCCAGAGATAAACCTACGCACCTATGGTCAACTAATCTGACAGAGGAGGCAAGGATATACAATGGAGAAAAGACAGTCTCTTCAATAAGTGGTGCTGGGAAAACTGGACAGCTACATGTAAAAGAATGAAATTAGAACACTCCCTAACACCACACACAAAAATAAACTCAAAATGGATTAAAGACCTAAACGTAAGACCAGACACTATAAAACTCTTAGAGGAAAACATAGGAAGAACACTCTTTGACATAAATCACAGCAAGATCCTTTTTGATCCACCTCCTAGAGTAATGGAAATAAAAACAAAAATAAACAAATGGGACCTAATGAAACTTCAAAGCTTTTGCACAGCAAAGGAAACCATAAACAAGACCAAAAGACAACCCTCAGAATGGGAGAAAATATCTGCAAACAAATCAATGGCCAAAGGATTAATCTCCAAAATATATAAACAGCTCATGCACCTCAATATTAAAAAAACAAACAACCGAATCCAAAAATGGGCAGAAGATCTAAATAGACATTTCTCCAAAGAAGAAATACAGATGGCCAAGAAGCACATGAAAACCTTCTCAACATCACTAATTATTAGAGAAATGCAAATCAAAACTACAATGAGGTATCACCTCACACCAGTTAGAATGGGCATCATCAGAAAATCTACAAACAACAAATGCTGGAGAGGTTGTGGAGAAAAGGGAACCCTCTTGCACTGTTGGTGGGAATGTAAACTGATACAGCCAGTATGGAGAACAGTATGGAGGTTCCTTAAAAAACTAAAAATAGAATTACCATATGATCCAGCAATTCCACTGCTGGGCATATACCCAGAGAAAACCATAGTTCAAAAACACACATGCACCCCAATGTTCATTGCAGCACTATTTACAATAGCCAGGTCATGGAAACAACCTAAATGCCCATCGACAGATGAATGGATAAAGAAGATGTGGTACATATATACAATGGAATATTACTTGGCCATAAATAGGAACAAAACTGGGTCATTTGTAGAGACGTGCATGGATCTAGAGACTGTCATACAGAGTGACGTAAGTCAGAAAGAGAAAAACAAATATCGTATGTTAATGCATATATGTGGAGCCTAGAAAAATGGTACAGATGAACCAGTTTGCCGGGCAGAAATTGAGACACAGATGTAGAGAACAAACGTATGGACACCAAGGTGGGAAAGCTGTGGCAGGGTGGGGGTGGGGGTGTGATGAATTGGGTGATTGGGATTGACATGTATACACTGATGTGTATACACTGATGTGATGACTAATAAGAACCTGCTGTATAAAAAAATTAATTAAATTAAAAAATTAAAAAAACAAAACAAAACATGGCACCTGTATAAAAGGGAGACCCCCAACTCTCCAAACCATTGCCTAAACAGCCATATTAACTTTGTGTGTTTTAGTTAGAGGCATTGGTAATCATGTTAGGATAAGTAGAATGAAAATTACAGTAGCATCTGCAAGAGGGGTGGTTTAATATTGCCACCAACAAAGTAATTTTAGTGTTTGCCAAATCTAGGATATTTCTGTTCTCATTCTTAAGTGAACTTTGCTGTGTTTTGGCACTGATCTTGCTACTTCTCTGTAAACTCAATGAGATTGAAAAGCAAAGTGGTTACTCTCCAAGGGCCTTCCAACCGACACCTCTACAAATCTTGGATCATGTTGGGATCACAGAAAACATACAAAATGCAAGCAATGCAGGAAAACAAGCAAAAAAACTAGCAGGCTGTATCTCTCCAGCAAATATATATAGGACTTTCCACATGTCAACAGGTTCTGATTGTGTTAGTCAGGACCTATTTTTCTGCTGAGGATGTGAAGAAACAGTGCCAAATAATTATTACTTGGAATTAACAAATGCTTTTTAGATCAAGTTATTTTTTCCTTAGTCTGCCCTTCCTTCTTCCAAATGTACAGAGGAACAAGTCATTTGTTCTGGCACAGTAGAAAAATGTGGAAATAAAAGAAGCAATTTTGCATTTTCTCTATATTGGAGTATTAGCTCGATTTTGCAGGTAATCAACTTTCCTGGGAGTGAAGTGTTCTGTTTTTGGGGGAGGGTGAACGCTTCACTCGGCAGATGTCGAGCAAAGTCATTTCTTAAATGGGCTCTTTGCAGAAGTGGCTTGCTTCACATTAAGGCAGAGTCAGAGCTACAAGTGGCCCATGGGACACCACAACCAAAGCAGTTTCTCATGTTACTGTCGGGGGTAGAGCCCACACAGGAATACGACTGTCAGTGGAAGCTCCCACTATCATACTCTGTTAGTGAAAACAGAGCCAGTTTAAATGTTAGGATTCAGGTTCCCTCAGTTACCTTACTAGTAGATTAAAAGGATGAGTAGAAATGAAAACTAGGAGATAGCTTCAAGGTGGCAGAGGAGTAAGACATGGAGATCACCTTCCTCCCCCTAAATACATCAAAAATATATCTATATGTGGAACAGCTCCTACAGAACACCTACTGAATGCTGGCGGAAGACCTCAGACTTCCCCAAAGGCAAGAGACTCCCCACCTACCTGGGTAGGGCAAAAGATAAAAGAAAAAACAGAGGCAAAAGAATAGGGACAGGACCTGCACCTCTGGGAGGGAGCTGTGAAGGAGGAAAGGTTTCCACACACTAGGAAGCTCCTTCATTGGCGGAGACGGGGAGTGCAGAGGGGGGAAGCTTCAGAGCCACGGAGAAGAGAACAGGAAGAGGGATGCAGAGGGCAAAGTGGAGAGATTCCCACACAGTGGATCAGTGCTGACCAGCACTCACCAGCCTGAGAGGCTTGTCTGCTCACCTGCCAGGGCAGGTGGGGGCTGGGAGCTGAGGCTCGGGCTTCACAGGTCAGATCCCAGGGAGAGGACTGGGGTTGGCTAGGTGAACACAGCCTGAAGGGGTTAGTGCGCCACAGCTAGCCAGGAGGGGGTCCGGGAAAAAACGTGGAACTGCCTAAGAATCAAGAGACCATTGTTTCAGGGTGCGAGAGGAGAGGGGATTCAGAATGCCGCCTAAACGAGCTCCAGAGACAGGCGCAAGCCGCAGCTACCAGCACGGACACCAGAGAAAGGCATGAAAAGCTAAGGCTGCTACTGCAATCACCAAGAAGCCTGTGTGCAAGCACAGGTCACTATCCACACCTCCCGTCCTGGGAGCCTGTGCAACCCACCACTGCCAGGGTCCCATGATCCAGGGACAACTTCCCCGAGAGAACACATGGCGTACCTCAGGCTATTGCAACATCATGCCGGCCTCTGCCACCTCAGGCTCACCCCGCATTCCTTATCCCTCCCTCCCCCCAGCCTGAGTGAGCCAGAGCCCCCTAATCAGCTGCTCCTTTAACCCTGTCCTCTCTGAGCTAAGAACAGATGCCCTCAGGCAACCTACACGCAGAGGCAGGGCCAAATCCAAAGCTGAACCCCAGGAGCTGTGTGAACAAAGAAGAGAAAGAGAAATCTCTCCCAGCAGCCTCAAAAGCAGCAGATTAAATCTCCACAGTCAACTTGATGTACCCTGAATCTGTGGAATACCTGAACAGACAACGAATCATCCCAAAATTGAGGTGGTGGACTTTGCGAGCAACTGTAGACTTGGGGTTTGCTTTCTGCATGTAATTTGTTTCTGGTTTCAAGTTTATTTTAGTTTAGTATTTAGAGCTTATTATCATTGGTAGATTTGTTTACTGATTTGGTTGCTCTCTTCCTTTTTTTTAATATATATTTTTCCTTTTCTGAGTATGTGTATGTATGGCTCTTTGTGTGATTTTGTCTGTATAGCTTTCCTTATCCATATGTCCTAGGGTTCTGTCCAGGGTTTTTTTTTTTTAATATAGTTTTTAGTGCTTGTTATCATTGGTGGATTTGTTTTTTGGTTTGATTTCTATCTTCTTTCCTTCTTTCTTTTTTTTATTACTTTTTAATTTTTTAATATTTGTTTATTTTAATAACTTTATTTTATTTTTCTTTCCTTCTTTCTTTTTCTCCCTTTTCTTCTGAGCCACATGGCTGACAGGGTCTTGGTGCTCCTGCCGGGTGTCAGGCTTGAGCCTCTGAGGTGGGAGAGCCGATGTCAGGACACTGGTCTACCAGAGACCTCCTGGGACCATGTAATATCAAACGGTGAAAGCTCTCTCAGGGATCTCCATCTCAACGCTAAGACCCAGCTGCACTCAATGACCAGCAAGCTACAGTGCTGGACACCCTATACCAAACAACTAACAAGACAGGAAAACAAACCTACTGATTAGCAGAGAGGCTGCATGAAATCATAATAAGGTCACAGACACCCCAAAACACACCACCAGACGTAGTCCTGCCCACCAGAAAGAAAAGATTCACCCTCATTCACCAGAACACCGGCACCAGTCCCCTCAACCAGGAAGCCTACACAACCCACTGAACCAACCTTACCCACTGGGGGCAGACACCAAAAACAACAGGAACTATGAACCTGCAGCCTGCAAAAAGGAGACTCCAAGCACAGTAAGTTAAGCAAAATGAGAAGACAGACAAACACACAGCAGATGAAGGAGCAAGGTAAAACCCCACCAGACCAAACAAACGAAGAGGAAATAGGCAGTCTACCTGAAAAAGAATTCAGAGTAATAATAGTAAAGATGATCCAAAATCTTGGAAGTAGAATGGAGGAAAAACAAGAAACGTTTCACAAGGACCTAGAAGAACTAAAGAGCAAACACACAATGATGAACAACACAATAAATTAAATTAAAAATTCTCTAGAAGGAATCAATAGCAGAATAACTGAGACAGAAAAACGGATAATTGACATGGAAGATAAAATAGTGGAAATAACAACTGCAGAGAAGAATAAAGAAAAAAGAACGAAAAGAATTGAGGACAGTCCCAGAGACCTCTGGGACAACATTAAACGCACCAACGTTCGAATTATAGGGGTCCCAGAAAAAGAAGAGAAAAAGAAAGAGACTGAGAAAATACTTGGAGAGATTATAGTTGAAAATTTCCCTAATATGGGGAAGGAAATAGTCAATCAACTCCAGGAAGTGCAGAGAGTCCCATACAGGATAAAAACAAGGTGAAACACAGCAAGACACACATTAATCAAACTATCAAAAATTAAATACAAAGAAAGAATATTAAAAGCAGCAAGGGAGGGCTTCCCTGGTGGCGCAGTGGTTAGGAATCCGCCTGCCAATGCAGGGGACACAGGTTTGAGCCCTGGTCCAGGAAGATCCCACATGCCGTGGAGCAGCTAAGCCCGTACGCCACAACTACTGAGCCTGCGCTCTGGAGCCTGCGAGCCACAACCACTGAGCCTGCGTGCCACAGCTACTGAAGCCTGCGTGCCTAGAGCCTGTGCTCTGCAACAGGAGAGGCCACCACAGTGAGAAGACCGCACACCACAGCGAGGAGTGGCCCCCGCTCACCACAACTGGAGAAAGCCCGTGCGCAGCAACGAGGACTCAACATAGTCAAAAATAAATGTAAAAAAAAGCAGCAAGGGAAAAACAACAAATAACATACAAGGGAATCCCCATAAGGTTAACAGCTGATCTTTCAGCAGAAACTCGGCAAGCCAGAAGGGTGTGGCAGGACATATTTAAAGTGATGAAAGGAAAAAACCTACAACCAAGATTATGCTACCCAGCAGGGATCTCATTCGGATTCGATGGAGAAATTAAAACCTTTACAGACAAGCAAAAGCTAAGAGAATTCAGCACCACCAAACCAGCTTTACAACAAATGCTAAAGGAAATTCTCTAGGCAGGAAACACAACAGAAGGAAAAGAACTACAAAAACAAACCCAAAACAATTAACAAAATGGTAATAGGAACACACATATCGATAATTACCTTAAATGTAAATGGATTAAATGCTCCAACCAAAAGATATAGACTGGATGAATGGATACAAAACCAAGACCCATACATATGCTGTCTATAAGAGACCCACTTCAGACCTAGGGACACATACAGACTGAAAGTGAAGGAATGGAAAAAGATATTCCAGGCAAGGAGAAATCAAAAGAAAGCTGGAGTAGCAATTCTCATATCAAGCAAAATAGCCTTTAAAACAAAGACTATTACAAGAGACAAAGAAGGACACTACATAACGATCAAGGGATCAACCCAAGAAGAAGATATAACAACTGTAAATATTTATGCACCTAACATAGGAGCACCTCAATACATAAGGCAAATTCTAACAGCCATAAAAGGGGAAATCGACAGTAACACATTCACAGTAGGGTACTTTAACACCCCACTTTCACCAATGGACAGATCATCCAAAATGAAAATAAATAAGGAAACACAAGCTTTGGATGATACATTAAACAAGATGGACTTAATTGATATTTTTAGGACATCCCATCCAAAAACAACAGAATACACTTTCTTCTCAAGTGCTCATGGAACATTCTCCAGGACCAGGATAGATCATATCTTGGCTCACAAATCAAGCCTTGGTAAATTTAAGAAAACTGAAATCATATCAAGTATCTTTTCCTACCACAATGCTATGAGGCTAGAAATCAATTACAGGAAAAAATCTGTAAAAAAAAAAAAAAAAAGAAAAAAACACAATACACTACTAAATAACCAAGAGATCACTGAAGAAATCAAAGAGGAAATCAAAAAATACCCAGAAACAAACGACACTGAAAACACCATGACCCAAAACCTATGGGATGCAGCAAAAGCAGTTCTAAGCAATAAATCCTACCTCAAGAAACAACAAACAACTCAAATAAACAACCTAACTTTACACCTAAAGCAGTCAGAGAAAGAACCAAAATCCCCCAAAGTTAACAGAAGGAAAGAAATCATAAAGATCAGATCAGAAATATATGAAAAAGAAATGAAGGAAACAATAGCAAAGATCAATAAAACTAAAAGCTGGTTCTTTGAGAAGATAAACAAAACTGATAAACCACTAGCCGGACTCATCAAGAAAAAAAGGGAGAAGACTCAAATCAACAGAATTAGAAATGAAAAAGAAGAAATAACAACTGACACTGCAGAAAAACAAAGGATCATGAGAGATTACTACAAGCAACTATATGGCAATAAAATGGACAACCTGGAAGAAATGGACAAATTCTTAGAAAAGTACAACCTCCCAAGACAGAACCAGGAAGAAGTAGAAAATATAAACAGACCAGTCACAAGCACTGAAATTGAAACTGTGATTAAAAATTCTCCAACAAACAAAAGCCCAGGACCAGATGGATTCACAGGGGAATTCTAACATTTAGAGAAGAGCTAACACCTACCCTTCTGAAACTCTTCCAAAATATAGCAGAGGGAGCAACGCTCCCAAACTCATTCTACAAGGCCACCATTACCCTGATACCAAAAACAAAGATGTCACAAGAAAAGAAAACTACAGACCAATATCACTGATGAACACAGATGTAAAAATCCTCAACAAAACACTAGCAAACAGAATCCAACAGCACATCAAAAGGATCATACACCATGATTATGTGGGGTTTATCCCAGGAATGCAAGGATTCTTCAATATATGCAAATCAATCAATGTGACACACCATATTAACAAATTTAAGGAGAAAAACCATATGATCATCTCAATAAGTGCAGAAAAATCTTTCAACAAAATTCAGCACCCATTTACCATAAAAACTCTCCAGAAAGTAGGCATAGAGGGAACTTTCCTCAACATAATAAAGGCCATATATGACAAATGCACAGCCAACATCATTCTCAATGATGAAAAACTGAAACCATTTCCAGTAAGATCAGGAATAAGACAAGGTTGCTCACTCTGACCACTATTATTCAAAGTAGTTTTGGAAGTTTTAGCCACAGCAATTGGAGAAGAAAAAGAAATAAAAGGAATCCAAATCAGAAAAGGAGAAGAAAAGCTGTCACTGTCTGGAGATAACATGATACTATACATAGTGAATCCTAAAGATGCTACCAGAAAACTACTAGAGCTACTCAGTGAATATGGTAAAGTAGCAGGACACAAAATTAATGTACAGACATCTCTTGCATTCCTATACACTAATGATGAAAAATCTGAAAGAGAAATTAAGGAAACACTCCCATTTACCACTGAAATAAAAAGAATAAAATACCTAGGAATAAACCTATGTAAGGAGACAAAAAGACCTGTATGCATAAAACTATAAGACACTGATGAAAGAATTTAAAGATGATACAAACAGATGGAGAGATATACCATGTTCTTGGATTGGAAGGAACAACATTGGGAAAATGACCATATTACCCAAAGCAATCTACAGATTCAATGCAATCCCTATCAAACTACCAATGGCATTTTTCACAGAACTAGAACAAAAAATTTCACAATTTGTATGGCAACACAAAAGACCCCGAAGAGCCAAAGCAATCTTGAGAAAGAAAACTGGAGCTGGAAGAATCAGGCTTCCTGACTTGAGCCTATACTACAAAGCTACAGTAATCAAGACAGTATGATAATGGCACAAAAACAGAAATATAGATCAATGGAACAGGATAGAAAGTCCAGAGATAAACCCATGCACATATGGTCACCTCATTTTTGATAAAGGAGGCAAGAATATACAATGGGGAAAAGGAAGCCTCTTCAATAAGTGGTGCTGGGAAAACTGGACAGCTACATGCAAAAAAATGAAATTAGAACACTCCCTAACACCTTATACAAAAATAAACTCAAAATGGGTTAAAGACCTAAATGTAAGGCCAGACACTGTAAAACTCCTAGAGGAAAACATAGGCAGAACACTCTATGACATAAATCACAGCAAGATCCTTTGTGACCCACCTCCTATAGAAATGGAAATAAAAACAAAAATAAACAAATGGGACCTAATGAAACTTCAAAGCTTTTGCACAGCAAAGGAAACCATAAACAAGACCAAAAGACAACCCTCAGAATGGAAGAAAATATTTGCAGATGAAGCAACTGACAAAGGATTAATCTCCAAAATTTATAAGCAGCTCATGCAGCTCAATATCAAAAAACCAAACAACCCAATCCAAAAATGGGCAGAAGACCTAAATAGACATTTCTCCAAAGAAGATATACAGATTGCCAACAAACACATGAAAGGATGCTCAACATCACTAATCATTAGAGAAAAGCAAATCAAAACTACAATGAGGTATCACCTCACACTGGTCAGAATGGCCATCATCAAAACATCCAGAAACAATAAATGTTGGAGAGGGTGTGGAGAAAAGGGAACCCTCTTGCCCTGCTGGTGGGAATGTAAATTGATGCAGCCACTATGGAGAACTGTATAGAGGTTCTTTAAAAAACTACAAATAGAACTACCATATGACCCAGCAATCCCACTACTGGGCATATACCCTGAGAAAGCCGTAATTCAAAAAGAGTCATGTACCACAGTGTTCATTGCAGCTCTGTTTACAATAGCCAGGACATGGAAGCAACCTAAGTGTCCATCGACAGATGTATGGATAAAGAAGATGTGGCACATATATACAATGGAATATCACTCAGCTATAAAAAGAAACGAAATTGAGTTATTTGTAGTGAGGTGGATGGACCTAGAGTCTGTCATACAGAGTGAAGTCAGAAAGAGAAAAACAAATACCATATGCTAACACATATATATGGAATCTAAAAAAAAAAAAAAATGGTTCTGAAGAACCTAGGGGCAGGGCAGGAATAAAGATACAGACGTAGAGAATGGAGTCAAGGACACAGGGAGGGGAAGGGTAAGCTGAGATGAAGTGAGAGAGTGGAATGGACATATATACACTACCAAATGTAAGAAATACAGCTAGTGGGAAGCAGCCACATAGCACAGGGAGATCAGCTCGGTGCTTTGTGTCCACCTAGTGGGGTGGGATAGGGAGGGTGGGAGGGAGACGCAAGAGGGAGGAGATATGGGGATATATGTTTATGTACAGCTGATTCACTTTGTTATATAGCACAAACTAACACACAATTGTAAAGCAATTATACTCCAGTAAAGATGTTAAAAGAAAAAAAAAAAAAGAAATGAAAACTATAGTAACATACTCAGTTGCAATATTATTATATTTCCCCTTACACAAATTTTATATTTCTGCAATGCACAGTCTTTCCTCCAAAAGGAGCTATCCCTTAATACTTGCTATTTCTCTGTAGGCTCAGTAAGATTAGGGGAAGAAAAAGAAATCTAATTCTCTGGGAATTTCCACAAAGCATGGTTATAAACCTTTAGATCACAGAATGCACAGGTAGCCATGGAGATAGGAAACAGACCAGGGACTGACAAAAACCTGTTCTATGATTGACGTAATCCAATCCACTTCCAATCACCGTGAAACACCTGCACAGCACTTGGTACACAGTAGGGAAGCAATAAATAGCCAGACGTCACAGTAAGGGTAGTAATAATATTAGGCGTATCATCTTTACTTCAGATTCTAGATGTAAAAACTGGCAATAAAATCTGATTTCTTGCTTTACTCACATGGATACTGAGGTTAAGAATGTGCATTTTTTGATAAGTATACTAGGAAAAAAATTATAACTCACTTCATTGGATCCACACTAAGAAACAGACCCCACATATGCGACATGAGTAGCCTTTCCACTGACGTGTAGGATCAACCAAATTCCCACCATTTCTTCCAACGGTCTAATAAAAATTTTATGAATATGTTGAAATGTCTTTTAAATCCATCTCTATTCTGTTGGTACCAAAATTAGGAGAGAAGGAGAAAGGCTAACATCTCTGATTTTTAACTCCACAGTAATGTTACTGGCTTTTACGAAACGATCAAATTTTGTGTGTGTGTGTTGCTGTATGTTTTTTGTTTTTGTTTTTGTTTTTGTTTTTGTGGTACGCGGGCCTCTCACCGCTGTGGCCTCTCCCGCTGCGGAGCACAGGCTCCGGACGCGCAGGCTCAGCGGCCATGGCTCACGGGCCCAGCTGCTCTGAGACATGTGGGATCTTCCTGGACCGGGGCACGAACCCACGTCCCCTGCATCAGCAGGCGGACTCCCAACCACTGTGCCACCAGGGAAGCCCTGTATGTTTTGTTTTTAAGTCACATGCTTCTGAACATAAGAGACTGACAATGGCAACTTTATCTATTTGGTGGTTTCAACTAACTGGGAATAGAAGGTGGGGTGGGGGGCAACAGGCAGCGTTCACTTCAGATGTCAGTCTACAAACCTCAAACTTTCTCCCACCTGAGTCTCTGCCACCTGAGCCTGGATGGGAAGAGCCAGAGGCAACCCCATTAAAACCCATGAGGCCAGCCTGGGGAACTAGATGCCAGAGCCAGTGACCTTGTGCTGGAGGGATTGGCCCCTGGTAGGCTGACTTCCATGTTCATTTTCACGACCCCCTCCCCTCAACCCAAAGTAGTTTCTGATACATATACCAACTTCCAGAGTCATGGCTCTTTTTGTAGAACAAAACCCAGGAAAGCCCACCACCTCTACAAGCGAGCAGAATAGAATTCCGCCTGCCTCACTATACCTGATTCACAGCTCTGCTCACAATTACCTGATAAACCACTTAATCTCACCAAGCTCCAGTTTCTCTTGCAACCCAGAAACACAGAAATGTGCAAATCTACCTCATGGGATTGTTTTGAGCGGTCATTATAAATACATGTGTATATGTGGGCATACATATATATTTAAAGCACTAGTTTTATCAGATGCTGTAGCAATATTTAAAGATAAAGTCAGAATAATTGAATAAGCCTGCAGCTGTCACAGTCTGCTCTACCCGAGGCTGTTAGTACTGAGCAGTCGAGTCAGAGCTGTTCTTGTCAGGTCTCTACCCTCACCCCCAACTTGTACTGTGTAACTTCCACTCTGGATTCTCCCTGCCTCAACACGCATCCCTAAATCAATCTAGAGTGATGAACTCCCTTAAAAGGCTAGGGAGGGGAAAAAGAAAAAAAGCCAAGGGATTTAATAAGTGCAATTGAAAAAATCAGATAAGAGACAGGATATAGCCCTCAAAAGCACACTGTTATTTCTATTCATATAAATGCAAATTCAGCCCAAGAGTAAAGTCACATGGAATTCTCTGATTTAAGGCATTTGTCTAGTAAGTCACAGACCTTTTTCTGGTTTTAACCAACTAAGTGAAAAACAGGAGGTTTTAGGGACTGCCTATAACTTTGCCCTGAATTATCTGTATGAGGCTTCTATAATTTAAATTGTTGGGATTATCTATGGATAACGGCAGGCAGAGTTTAGCCATAAACCTTCCACGTAACCGTGACTTCTTGAGTACCTCTTCGAACGAAGATTTCTAAACTGTTTTCCTTGACTCATTGTCAATAAAATGGGTGGAACGCTTTCAATTCTCTCTCTCCCTTTCTTGGTCGTAGCTTCAGAACCCTAGCGCGTCTTGGTTCCCTTCAGTTGCAGATACTGGTGGCTGAAATCAAGGGCCAAGCCCCAGAAAAGGTTCACAGAGTGACATACTTAGGGCCAAATCGGACCCTCCGATTCACACCGTGTATCTCTGAGATGCGTGGTAAGTGTCCGAGGTACTGATAATACGGCAGCCAAGATGGTGAAATAGAGCCAACACTGAGCTGTACTGAAAAGCCGTGTCGCATCCTAACGCCCATCTCACGGCACTGCAGCATCCTGCTCAGGTCACCACTGTCCTGGGCGCTATACATTTTCATTGCACACGCTGCAATTAAAATTTAGGATTTAAAAGAAATTGTTGCATTCCTTGTGTCTCCAGATCATTGCCTAGTACCCCTGGATTCTTTGATAGAAACATTTCAAAACTGAACTTGTGATATGGATGGAGTCTTAGGGACTCTTCTTGAGCACCTTCCACTTAAACAGAGATAACATCACCACCAACGAGAAAGCCGTGGTAGGGGCTGCAGAGAGTATACGACTTCAAGTTGATGCATATCCCTAAGGGGCACCATTCACTCAGATCACAATGTGAACAGTGCCCCCTGGAGTTGTGCTGTGAAGAAATCCTTCAAGCTCACAGATATCCCTAGGGAAATCCTCCTAAAGAAAAACTGACTCAAATAAATTAGAAATGTCCATTTAGGAGACATAGGTGCCGGTTCTTCTGCTCTCTGGGTCTTGACTTTTCTCATCTTCAACAAGAAGTTTACATGAGATCACCTCCAGTATTAACTCCAGCTCTTAGACTCATATTCTGAGTCAAGATCAATTCATAAACATCAAGTAATAGGACTGATGTAAATGTTTCCCTCTTTCAAGCAGTGTTTTTGTAACTAGTGTCATATTAGTGAAAACAGGAAGACATTCCCAATCATCTTGTTTGTTTTGAAGTAGGCCTTTGGCAAGAGGTTAAATCCTTGGACAGCTGACCAGTTTAGTTTCTCTCACAACTAATGAAAATACTACATAAATATTAAAGACAAAATGGAATCATAAAGAAAAGTTTCATTGAAGTAGTATAGGCAGTATTTCAAAAATGATTTTAGGAGGTTCATTTCCCCCAAGCTGGAAGTATATTCTCTGAGCTAAATAATGAAATCTGCTTTAAATCAAACACAAACAAAGCAACATTCGTGATTTGGGAGAGTGAAATACACACACACACACACACACACACACACAAATACAAAACTCTGTTCTTTCCCATTTTCTCAAACTAACTTTTGCACACCACCATCCAAATTTTTTACTGAGCTTTACAGTCTGTCAATTGGTTTATAAAATAGATATACTGCAGATACGTTTTCTGTAAAATTTCCCATGTCCCTCTCAACTCCTCGGGTCCAAGATTCTCACACTGCGTGAGGCCACACTTCCCAATCAAGAGTCCCTTGTATCCACATTGGCCTATTGAAATGTGAGCCAAGTTTGGTTTCCTGATGGAAAACACCAGGTTTATTGCATTTAAACAGACTTAGGGGCTTCCCTGGTGGCGCACTGGTTGAGAGTCCACCTGCTAATGCAGGGGACACGGGTTCGAGCCCTGGTCTGGGAAGATCCCACATGCCGCGGAGCAACTGGGCCCGTGAGCCACAACTACTGAGCCTGTGCGTCTGGAGCCTGTTATCCGCACAACAAGAGAGGCCACGACAGTGAGAGGCCCGCGCACCGCAATGAAGAGTGGGCCCCGCTTGCCCCAACTAGAGAAAGCCCTCGAGCAGAAACGAAGACCCAACACAGACAAAAATAAATTAAGTTAAAAAAAAAAAACAGACTTAGGATCCACTTTAAAAACTATAATCTAAGTGGCACTAGGATTGCTTATAAACCATGTGTTTTTATTTTAGAAATATAAACAGAAGGTTGATTCTTAAAATTGTGCAAGTTGTCCCAATTTCAAACATTAGGTATTAGGCTGTCAGCCTAAATCAGGCTGGAAGCAGCTACACAGGACTGAATAATTCGGTAAACTGAGTTTTATAACAGAAGTTAACAATCATCATAGAAATTCAAACACAAGTCACAAAAATGAAAACACACGCACACATGACATTTTATACCTGGGAACATCCAAGAGAGAAGACAGGGCTCTGACCTTACAAAGTGAGTAACTCATGCCCTTTTCTATAAGAGAATGGGCATACGTTGTCTCAGTTTCTTGGGCTTTCCATCCAAGGCTAATCTTTGCCCTAGACAGTCCTCCTGGCACACTCATTTAAGTATTCTCCAGTACCTTTATTGGTATAAGAAAGGAGATGTGTTTATTCTGTTTTCGTACCCATTCATTATTACACTACACTCTGACTCCCATGAGAACCTATTTTCATCCACCTTGGAGTCCCATTGGCTAGCATGTTGTATGATACATAGTAAAGGCTCAGTAAATATTTTTTGGATTACTGAAAAAAAGAGTTCTTTTTTTTTTTTTCTTTCATGGAACATACATTTATTGAGTAACTGCCACAGGGCCTTCCCGGCCTATAGTAGCACTCAATAAATATGTATCTAAGTTGTAGTGCGCTTTCAATTCAAGGTCAGCTTTCAGGATGAGAAAATACCTTAGATGGACCTTAATTCAGTTCTTAGACCAGCAGTGCCTTCTATATCCCCCATGATCACCATGTGTAGGAGTGAACTTCACGGCCTTGGCTACTTCCTGTATTGTTTGTATTCTTTTCAGCCAGCTAAGAGACGGCCTCCTCCTGGCCGGTGCCTACTTAAACCATTATGGGAAATTTCAAACTTTGGTGACATCCAACTGAGGCTCAAAAACTTAAAATTTGTGGGTAAAAATGGAAAAAAAGAAACAAAGATTTATCATTTATCTCTTTTACAGAAAAACAATATATACCTCTTCTTACAGAACAGAAATTATTATCATTGTTCTTATGATCCTAACCAAGTGTTTTACCCTCACTGCCTCTTGAGAGTTTTCTAAAAATATATACCTGATCTTTTCATTCCACACTTAAAATTCCTACAAATGCCTTCAGCATAACATCCAGATTCATGGTACAACTTACCAAAAGCATAGCCCAGTGGGCATCAAGGAAAACTGTTTATTCCTTAAATGTATTCAGTTCAATTGCTGAAAAGTTTATAAAATTATTTCAGTAGCCCTTTCATTCCTTTTTCCAAAATTTGCCACAATCAAAATGCAAATGCAAAATAAATGCTGTGATTAGTTCACTGTTTACAGTAAAGTTGTCACTGCCAGCTGAAATCTTTGTGTGTACCTTGTACCAATTAGGAAAAAAAGATCAATGAGAATGAAATAGACCTTTTAGGTCCATTACTGTCTGACTACTTATTATTCTGAACCATTAAATCGAGAACCTCTAAATTCCATATTTACCCACAAACTTTGTTAATGAATAACGAAGTTATTCTGACCTTGTTTAAAAGTAGCTAATATAAGCTGAGGGTTTTGCTTTGTATTCTGTATTCTCCTGATGTACTGTTTCTTTTTGATAGGCAACTTGTGATTCAATTGCTTAAACTTTTTCCAGCTAGTATTTTAACAAAGATACTAAGTTTCCTGGAACAGACTGTTTTATCTTCATTTAAAATAAACTACAACTTTTAAAAATCACTGATATTGGCTAATACAACGTATTGCACAATTTAATTAAAACAGTTTAAATTTCACCTCTAAAATAATTTTGATTTGGGGTATGTATTTTTTTATGCTACCTAGGGCTTTTGGTGTGTGTTTTGCATTGGCAAAATTCACAGAAAACTCAAAATATCAGATAACTTAGCTAAAGGAATGCGGTACAAAATTTAGAACATACCACTTCTGATTCATCCTTCCTAAGAAAGCCGACTTAGAACTGAGTATCTCCCTGGAAGTGTTGACACCTGTTTGGTGAGAGGCTCAGATAAAATAGTAGATCATCTCTAATGCTGATTGAATAGAATCTACATGTCCTAAGGATACCACATAAGCCACTTGTATTGGAAAAAATCAGAAAGAAGATAATAGACTATTACAACAAAAACAATATTTAATGGGCACTTAGTAGAATCTTTATGTGCATAACATCTCTTGAATCTTCAATAACCTAAGAGCAGGACATCCCATTTTACAACTAAGGATACTGAAGCTCAGAGAAGTGAGGTAACTTGGCCAAGATCCTACAGGTAGCAAATTCTGGAGCAAGATCCATACCCAAGCACTGTGGCCCTATGACCCGCACCGGGAACCAGTGTGCAATGCCGTCTAAGAATGAAACATTATTTTTTCCCAGAAGAGATGGTTTCTCCTTATATGTGTCGGGCACATATTGGAGAGTTGGTGTCTTTATCTGTTGTGTATAACCAACATCTTCTGTACCTGGATGGAAGACATTTATTTTCAGAGTTCCATGTTTTTCAACATTAAACTTTCACTAATATTTGCATGAGAAGAACCCAGACCTCATCTGTGTTAGAGGAATCCCAGGGAAATTAATTTGCCCCTTGAGAAATGTGTGGTAAATAGCAGAGAGCTTCTCAAATGCCTATAGCACCTGCAAACAACACATCGAAAAGCGAGATGAGAGAGACCTGGGGCAGATTTTATCATGCTGTAACACGCGCCCTCAGCGTTGTCAGAATGTCCTCCCCTTTACCAGATAGTGAGCAGATGGGATCAAACCCTTTCTTTAGACCACACAGGAAAGAAGCCAATAAAGCACCACACCCGCCACCAAAGATTTCACTTTCTTTTACCTCCTCATGTCTCAAAATTTAGTTTTTCTTCTCCCATCTCAGGTGGCACTTTGTCGTTGTTGGGTTTTTCTGTTTGTTTTTAGTTTTGTTTTTTTTTAACATGCTAGTTAGATGTTAATACTTGGGATAAAATCACAGAAAATTGGTACTTCAGCTAGTAAAATTCAGTGTTTTGTTCAGACCAACTTCAGAAACACTTTGGCCCAAAGTGGTGGGATGCTGTGAAAGACAACTACGTGGGTTCGGATGGACAGCCAGAGGTCCTCTATTCTGCCATCACCTATCAAGGCCATTTGTCTCTTTACATAGCTTATTCTTCATCCCTTTTAATTCCCTCATTTTGTTTCCAGTCTTGGTACCACCCTAAGAGGCAAACAAAAACCAAAACTCTCCCTTGTGTGTGTTCTCCTTGTTCGTGTCTCTGAGTGACATTTAGCTATTTCCACCTCACGCTGAGCGTCTCAGGCACACGTCCTCTTGGGGGCTCCTTATCCCATCCCCAGGAGAGCGGCCTCATTACTTCATGTAGTCTTGATTCATTGATAAGCTTGCTCCCTGGCATAGAACAGGAACTCAAACAACATTTGTCAAGGACGTAATGAATTTGCAATTTATAATGGAAGAATTTTATGAGTGGTGCATGGATAAAACTAACAGTATGCATCGTGATGAAGAACTCCAGCTTTGGGGGGTGGGCATTCTTCATTTTGCATCCCTGCCCTACCATACATCTGCTGGGGACTTGGGCAAGTCACTCAACCCCATCAAACCTTGGCTTCCCCATCCCTAAAACTGGGACAATTAGCTTGTTCCAGGCTCTCTCAGCTCTGTGCCTGACACCAAGCAAATATACAGTAATAGCACTGCTTATTTTTTTGGTGGTAAGCAGTTAATGCATTTACCCTCATAATGTGGAGGTTTTAATGAGTCATTGACCCTCCTGTACTCTAGATGAATTTTAGAATAGCATTAGCATTCTGGGGAAGAGTAAGCACTGTTGAGTCTTTCCTTTTCCTGAGGTAAAAGTGTTCCATCTAATTTAGAATAATAATAAAAAGCCACCAGAAGGGAAGTTCAGCTGCAGAAGAGCTGCGTGGTTGTTTTATCTTGCTCAGGTGGGAGAGGGCATTCATTATGGGACAGTGTTGGCTCCCCGGGGCGCATAGGATGCCGATGACAGTCTGTCTGGCTTTAAGGGCTTCCCGTCATCTTAGGTGGCTCTGGCGGTAGATTAGTAACAGAGTCCCTGAATTCAGCTTGTCCTTGAGTGCAGCACACTAAAATCTGGGGAAAACAAGCTGTGATCACTGGGGACGATTTGCATCTGATCATTTGTACACAACCCACCAAGCTTCCAGGCAGCTTGGAAAATAACACCCACACCTTCAAAACCCGACCAGGAGCGCAGTGCCTCTCAGGCGCCTGACCCAGCAGCTGTGCGCCTGTCTGGGGACGAGCATCGCCAAGTGCCTTTCCATCTTCCATGCTTGGCGCATCAGTGAGCGCTTGCTGCTGACAAGACGTGATGGTCCTAACACAGGGGTGGGAGCAAAGCTGAAGTGACTGAAAACTTCTCCTGCTGCCTGGCTCCGACTGACCCTGACATCATTCAGAAATGTGCAGTTAATGCAACATCCAGATGCCGGCGCTAGAGCTGCAGAGGCCATTCCTATTTTAGCGAGTGTCCACCACGGGGTGACCGGGTGCCCCAAGCAAGCGAAAACTGCTGCAGGCATCCATCAAAACAAGCTCCCTGCATCTGATTATCCCCCGAGTGTCTCTCTTATGCCCTTTCCAATCTTTCAAACTTCATCCTCTGTCTGCCTTTCCCACTCTAGGAATGGATTTATCCCGGGGTGATTATAGCTAATGGCTGTACAATTTTCGTACACTTTCATCCAAGACAAGGTTTTATATAAATCTTCCCATTACCGAAACATGTGCACAATTTAGAAACCATGTGCCAACTTGAGGTTCCTTCATTCGGCAAACATTTCTTGCACGCCCATCCTGCGTTAGACTGTCACTGTATCACACTAAGTCCTTTTCTTTGTAAGTTCCTGATGATTCTCACCGAAAAATCTAAATCCTACTCATAGAATGACTCGTACCTAAAAGAATGCAGTATTTAGCGTGCACTTCTCTGACAGATATTCAGTAGCAACAGCAACCTCGTGACAGCAGCCCTTTGAGGTTAATGTGAAAACTTGACTTCCAAGTTAAATTACAAAAAGACCCCTCCCCATGTTCCTCCAGAATTCTTAAAAAGGTTGAACAGGAATGATTTCATTCAGATGTGTTCAAACATAATTTCCAACCGAGCCAAACTCTGATTCATTTTTGAGGCCTCTCAATTCTCCAGGGAGTTTTCCTTGAAATATATTCGGTTTAACTACAAAAACTATACCGATCATGACAGTAATTTCACGTGGGTGTGGTTCAATTTAATAGAAATTATAGGGAAAACCTAATTCGATTTCACAACTTAAAAAGTTAATCAAGCGAACCAAACCAACATGATCAGGTTCTTCCCTTCTCATTTCATAAATAGGGGCTTTTCAAGATAGTTATTTTATAACCAACAAAAAGTATTTGTCTTATCCAGAGCACTTTCCAGAAATACAAACTATGTTGTATTTGCTCCCAGAAAACTTACAGGTTAGTCATCCTCTAGCACAATACACTGACCAAAGAAAGCAAGAGACATGAGAGAGGAAAATAAAGATGGTTGGCAAGGTCTCAACTTAACTGAATAAACAAGGGAATTCCAAATAGTGTCCTACACGCCCTCTCAAATCCAAAACAGTCTGGCTAATTCCACAGTGCTAAGTGGTTCCTACAGGGCATTAAGAAACCCTGGCTTTCAGCCAGATCTGCCAAATGGCTTCACTTTCACTGTGTTTCTGGGGAAGAGGAAAACCTGGAGTCTTTATGGTGCACCCAGGAAGTGTGATTATTCGCCAATATTGTGACTATGGACATAAGAATACCACAGCACTCTGCAAGTTATGGGAATGTTTTCTCACTTATTTTATTTGATAAACTTGCAACCCTATGAGGATAAAAATACAGGAATGATATTCCTATCCCTGTCTAAAAATGAGGATTTAAGATTCAGAAAGATTATATAGCTGAAAAGACACAACCGAAATTAGAGCTCCCGGCCTCTGATTCCAAGTCCGTTGCTTTGTGTTCATTTGAGGGGACAGGGGAGGGACTCCAGACATGAACAGCCAAGGCCTAGCATTCAGAATATTCTGGGGCATGTGCCTGTACAGGCACAGAGATGTGTCCTCAGAGGTGCTGGTCCATTTTGTAGCTAGAACCCAGTGCTGTGAGAAGATCTGGCTTGTAAAGCCTTCAGGAAGGTAGTGGCTGCCGCCAGCAGGCAGCCAGTTGGAGCCACTGACCCAGACTGGACGGCACGGTGCCTCTCTTCAGCCCCCCTGTAACTTACAAGTTCCTTAGGCCTGGTAACCTTCCAGGAACCCCCCTTACACCTGGCTGTCTTTCCTAGGACATTCCAGCCTAAGACTGGTGCCCCTGATACTCCCTGACCCACCTGCCACTCCATCCTCATAGTTGGGTAAAGACTCTCGAGCCAAGACTTGGTAACCAACAGGTGACTGAATAATGGTGAATGGTGCAGGGATCTGACACTGACCTCTGGGAAGTCTTTCACCCTCTCTGATTTCCAATTTTCTTGTCTCTAATGGGAGATGTTACTACATTCTTTGCAAATTTTCTGAGAAGATTACAGAACTTAATGGATTAATCTCTTAGACTGTACTAAGGCATTATTTTATGTCCTTTGGCAACCCTATGAGGTAAGTACTAGTACTATGCCATTTTGCAAGACGAGAAAACTACAGCATAGACAAAGTAAGTAACTTGATCAAGAGTATGCAACTAGTAAGGAGCAAAACTGAGATTTGAACCCAGGCTCCCAAATTCACCATGCTATGCTGCTTCCCAATTATCCTGATTTTTCACATACTCCATGTGACTTAAATGGTAAAATAATGTTTATTACTTTGGATAGCAGGATGTAAAGTGTCCAGTCTCCAGGAATTCATCGCTAAATGCATCTTCTAGCAGTGATAGGGTAGCTGCTATGAAGAGTATGGGATGTATGTATTCTTCAATAGAACTTTGGAGAATTATAAAATAAACTATAAAAGCAAAGTAGTAAAAGAGTCAAAGTCAGTCTGGAAAGTTGACTTATCTACAGCACAGGTATTTTGTAAAGATTAGTTGAATAGGAAAAAAAAAAAAAAACTACCAGGTACTTCAGATGCACTGGCATGTGCTATATCTGTGTACACTCTCACTTTGAAAGCTGTTATTATTAATTGCTCATCCTTAAGTAATATCTCTGCCAACACGCTGCATAACAGCGCTATCCAAGCTGTTGTAGAAAATACAGAATGATCCATGGCTGTTGCCTGGTGGATTAATGACATAACTTATATTTAACCAAGTACCATAGTAGCACATGATCATTGCAAAGGGTGTGTTTTGAACAAGACATCGTTCTGCTCAAAACACAAAACGTATTTGTGACAGTAATACTAAGTCTAAACAAACATTGCATCTTACATGAAACAAAACATTTTTTAAAATAATGTGATATCTGTTTCAGAGCTAGCAGAAAGCTAAAAGCACTGATACCTCTCCTGAAAAAAACTTACCTGTGGCAATTTTAAGAAGGCTGTTTTTTTTTTAATTTCAGCCAAATTAAAAATATGGTTAAAAAAAATTTCTTGGTAGACGATCAGAGAAAACAAGAAATTCCATAAACATCCTGGACAACTATGTTCCAAGAATCTCACCACAAAGACAACTGTGATATCCCGCTGGTCCTCACGATACAATTTGAGGAATACCTGATTTTCCATACTCCTACACCTTAGAGGGAAAATAATCCGTGAAATCACTTAACCATTCAGCATCAACTGATTCGAATTTTTTACACTGGAACTAACAAAAATAACTGAGGGATGCTCACCAAAAATAATTCTCTTCCTGTAAGCGCTTTCTATATTCACTCTCCTCTCACCTCCATCTCTAACCCTACTCACTAACTTTTGGATTTGATTTGCAATCCCATGACAGAGCATAAATATTAGCCTGCTTGGGGCTGAATGGGGGAGGTAATCTGTATAAACAAGAGAGAAACAACCCTAGCATAGCTCTAGGAAATTAACTGCCCCTAAAACCATCCAGCAAGCTAAGCCTTAATCATCTCTTCTTTCTCGTGATGTTGAATCTTTCATTTCCTCTTATGGTTGGACCCATTTACTAAGCAGTGAGAAGGAAACGTTGCGGCATTTGGCACAAAGGTACTAAGATGTACAAAACTTCAGTTTGATTACCATATGTTCATTGTGCTATTTTTCTTTCAAGCACATGCTCCCTAGATCTTGTTTGCTGAATCTTATACATCTCCTAGATTCTCCTGAATTCTAACGTTTTCCTTCCTTTCTCAGGAACGTTCTAGTGGGGAACATGCAAAAGCTCTGTTTTATTCTAGAAATGGCCACAGTAGGAGTGATAGTGCACTTCTACGCGGCAGATGTCATTAGTTTCATAAAAATCAAGTGTAGCATTTACAGGCAGGCCAAGTCATTATTGCAAATATCAGGTTTTTAACAACAGAAGAATTCATGCCCTGTTCGGAAACCTTGTCATTTGACACATGATCATGTTGGCGCATTTGAAATGTCGTTCTTCCATCCCTAAAGTTCCAGCTTTTATGAACATCATTTTTAGCAAACACTGAGAGCACTGAATGTCACAAACCATGTAAGTGGCTGAGTGAGAAGGGTTTTCATTGGTAGAGTTGGCATGTTCAAGTGATTCTTTGTCAAAACCAAGAGTCACAGAAGAAATCCCAAGGAGAATGATACCCTATTTTTAATACCAAAGGCAAAACCTCCTTTCAGGAGTACATTTAGATAAATGCTACAATCATTTACTGAACTCCTTCTGTACACTGTGCCGAGTGCCTTTGTGATGTTCAAAGTCCAGCATGGACATGAACTTGTAAGTAAATACCCTTCTGTGACAGATGCCGCAATAGAGAACAGAACCCAGGGCAGAGAAGGCCGTATAGGGAGGATGGGCAGTTGGAACTGGTGGCATTTTGTTAATTGGGGTCTGAAGAACCCCTTGAATGCCACTATACGTATCCAGCAATAATTTGAGGGCTTGGGTCAATTCTAGGAAAACAAATAGAACTCTTGGGGTTACCTCCTCAAACCTTTGAGTTTACACTGTCCTAAAATCCTTGAATCAAACGTAGAACTCAAGCAAGAGTAGCACAAAACAGACAGGTGTAGATGAATCCAGCCTCGAGTGGGCTGGGGAACGTTTTACATACACAATCTGGGACAAGGTAAAATCTACTAGGGCTGACAGCACAGGAGATATTCAAAGATTTTCCACCAAGTGATCTGTGATTCTTAATATCTGTGCTCCTGGCTTTATTTAAAAATAAATGCTACAATTAATTGTTTTAATGATAAATACCAGCCTCGATATGAAAGTTCCTGGGGAGTAAGAGACCAATTGAGTGGCACTCCTTGAAGATCACGCACAACAAAACTCAGCAAAATCTGACCTAGCTTTCTCCCCTAGTAACAGGACTCAATCATGAAAGTGTTCTAAGTACGTTCAATGTCACAGATACCCAAAAGTACAGAAATTCATGGGATGCAAATAAGTAAAAGCACATCCTCTAAGTACCTGGGTTTTAGTGGAAAACAGTCTTGCCGAGACCTCATTCATTCTCAGCTCAGTAGGACCATTCTCCCATATTCACCGTTGGAAGCAAATTATTTTGTCCTGAAAAAGCACAGTGCATGATACACAGTAGGCACTGAGTAGAGCTTGTTGAGTGAATCCATAAATACATGAAGGTTTTCCTCTTCTGTATGCATGAGAGTTTTTATTTCTTCTTCCAGCTTCTTTTTCATTGATTTAGGTTTCACACTGAGTCACACCAGTTCATTTGAATTCTGCTTTCTTCAATGTCTCCTCAATGTGGAGGCAATGCTAATGTAATTCTAGGGTTGTCATTAAATCTACAAAAATCCTCTGACTCATGAATGTTTTCCTCTCTAGGGCTCGTCGCCCGGAGTACACTAGCAGAGCAATTAGTCACTTGTACTATTCAGAACTTGTTAGTTCTGTTAAGCCATGTGACTCACCGCCTCTCCTTGTGTTATGTTTCATCACTACTTGACAACACAAGGCTTGTCATTTGTAAGCTTAAAACATTTACACAAGTTTGTAAAAAATGTTATGCCAATATTCTCTAGGATCTGCGCGGGCAATTTTTTTAAAAAACTGCATTTGGCAGAGATGATATACTTTTGATTTCTGAAAATGAACAGGGCAAGCCAGGACTTAACTTCATAAATAAATGTTCATGTTTTCCCTACAGGATATAAATACTCTAAAATGCTGCCTGCAAATTCAGATCTGAGCAGGGAATTCAACCAAATCCAGTGGAGCAAAGTCCCATTCTGAAAGCATTGAAGAATCCTTGATTTAAGTACACAGAAAGCAGGTCAGGACAGACAACAAATGCTTCAGTCAAATCTAACCACGTTGTCAACATAGACAATTTGCCAAGTGGCCACCACAATAACCTGCTTAAGAAGGGCAACTTTTTTGACCTTCTGTGTTTAGGGTGGACCAAACTTTTAGCCCTCCAGAGATTCTTTTTAAGAGCACTAATAACAGCACTAGTAATCAATATACAGTTTGAAATTCTTTTAAAATCCATTGGGAAATACTGCTTGAAATCTAAATCGACCCTTCCTGCTCTAGCATCATCTGCAAGTTGACTCAAGGGGTGGTGTTCTAAAATCAAGGTGTAGGCTGGGCTGCTGCATTCCCCTGGGCATCAGGGAAGACCCTGTTTGCTTGCATTTCCTAGCTCCTAGAGGTCACCGGCACACTTGATTCATGACCCTTTCTCTCATCACTCCAATCTCTTGCTTCCCAAATCCCATGTCCTACTACTGACTCTTATCCTCCCGTCCCCCTCGTATAAGAACAATTGTTATTACGTTGGGCCCATGTGGATAATCCATGATAATCTCCCTGTCTCAAAATCCTCAGTTTAATCACATCTGTAAACCCCCTCTGATCACATAAGGTCACATATTCACAGGCTCCAGCGATTATGATGTGAACATTTCAAGGAGGCCATTATTCAGCTTACCACAGGTGGTACAGCAAACAGGACACAAAAACAGAAGCTCCACGTACTTAGGACATTATACCCCCCTCAAAGGTATCAGAGAATCACAAATGAAAAGAAGCAATTAGGACAACATTAAGTCCTGCCACTGGAAACAAGCTGTAGTAAGAAGTTGACCTAGCCACATATTTATGTTGTGAAGAATTGGGACCTGTCTAGAAATATAGGGTGCATTTCTTGAATCTTCCTTCTTGATTCCTAATCAGGACATCCTTGATGCCCCCTTCCATTGCCTTATCTATGTGCCTCTGCTAAGGTTCAGAGAAAAACACTGACAGGATCAGAGACTTCACTTCCTAACCTCTTTCACAATCACTCTGCAAACTTTCTGATGTGAAGAAGTAACAAACTCAGATACGTAAATATTTTAAAAGTGCCCAATTCAGTGTTTAGAACCAAGTTGGCTCAAAAAGCTGCGTGTGCAATGCAAGTGCTGCACAAATGCTCTTTATTGGTGGAACGCTCCAGGAAGTACAGTCCCTAGGGCTCTGCTGTACCATTTGGAATGAAAATGAGCATCGCAGGAAAACTCAGGTGTATCTAAAGGTCAGTGGAATTTCAACCAGATGTTTTGCTTCCCCACCACAGACCTGGCAGTAGGAGTGGTTTCTAAATTCCACTTGGGGGAAATAAATGTAAACATTTTTAATAACATGTTTCCATTTCAACCTTGGCTCTTCCTTAAAGTTCAAAAGAGTCTCATATTCATTTTTCTTCTAGCGTATTCAACCAATGTTTATTACCATAAGTAAAGTAGGTTAGAATTTCTAAAACTGATCACTCCCCACCATCATCACCATCCCCTTCCCCTTCCCTGAACCTGTTTCTCTCTCTGCCCATCTCAGTGAATGGCATTACCTGTGTCACCCAATCCAGAAACCCAGAGTGAGCTACAGGCTTCTTCCCCTGTCTCATCCCCGCTCCAAGGTCATTAAATCCTACAATGTAGTATATGAAAGCTTTCCTGTCCATATTGAAAGTTATGCCTCATTTCAGACTCTTGACTCTCAACTGGACGAGCACAATGGTTTTGTAACTCATGTCCTTGCTCTCGTCTTACACATCTCTGTTCAGTACTCCACTCTCTGGACTGGACAGCGTGAGCTTCCAGAAGATGCATATCATATCACTTCCCTACTTTACTTTTTAGTGACTGCCTATCTTAGAGGTTAAAATACAAACATTTAATTTTGGTACAAAAGGCATTTCATAATCTTCTACCAGTCCTCTCTCTAGCATACTCTACCCTATTCCTGAACCCTGTGATGCAGCTAGAAAACCTTCTCTTTGCTTAGCAATGCAACAAAAATTAGCAAGACAGCTCCTGATATTCACAATTTTACAGTCTCTTAGAAGGGATGAAACTACTGAGCTATGTTAAAAATATATAGAGACACACACACACACAGTTGAACCTTGAGCAACGTGAGGGTTAGGGGCATCAACCCTCTGTGTAGTGAAAAATTTGCGAATAACTTTTTTTTTTTTTTTTTGGTACGCGGGCCTCTCACTGTTGTGGTTTCTCCCGTTGCGGAGCACAGGCTCCGGACGCGCAGGCTCAGCGGCCATGGCTCACGGGCCCAGCCGCTCCGCGGCATGTGGGATCTTCCCGGACCGGGGGACGAACCCATGTCCCCTGCATCGGCAGGCGGACTCTCAACCACTGCAGCACCAGGGAAGCCCACGAATAACTTTTATAGTTGACCCTCCATGTAGGCAGCTCCTCTGTATCTGTATTCAACCAACCATGCATCGTGTAGTACAATAGTATTTATTATGAAAAAGAATCCACATATAAGTGGACCAGTGCAGTCCAAACCTGTGTTGTTCAAGGGCCAACTGTATAGTTAAATAGTGTCATAAGGGAAGAACAAAGTGCTTTGAGGTTCAAAAATTAAAGAAAAAACATTTGGGTGAAGAATCAGTGTAATATTCATAAAACATACTTCCTGTATACATTTTGCAAATAGTTATTTAAAAAAGGGCATTCAAGGTAGCAAAGAATATCATTCTGATCTTTTAAAGCCCTCAGCCAGATCTTACGAGTCTTCTTATTCCCGTTTAGAGAACTGAGAAGCCATAGTCAGTATCACAATGAGGATGCTATTTTAGTGGGCAGTTTCAGCGCCTGGCGCAGCCTCAGACTCTAGTTCGATAGGTGACCAGGGGAGAGAGAAGAGTGAATGTTTTAGATGTGTTATTTGTAAAACACACAAACAAAAACACTCTGCAGTGAGAAGGAAGAGATTTTTTTGGATGAGTGGCCACTGTTGCTGGCAGTGTAATAGTTCTCATTTCTATAAATAACTATGGTTGACGCCCATTTCCTTCCAGTCTATCAGCTTCCATTGACGTTCATTGACTTCGCTTTCCAACAGAGACCCTGTGGTTCATTCATTCACCCTCTCTCTTGCTGACTCCCACTTTTGCTAAAACTCCAAACCTTCATCAACCTAAGTGTCTGCCCACTCCTATACCAGCCCTAGGCTGTTGGAGACATCCACACATTCACATGCAGAGCACAGTAAGCTCAGGGTTTCTTTCGCCGTCCCTTTCAGTGCTACCCATTCAGCCCCCACTAGCCGGCTCTCTTTTACTACATGCGCTGCCCCCTACTTATTCTCAGTAAATCACTTCACTCCCTCACAGCAAAATGACATAACATCATTTTAACTCCCTTCTTGGCCAACATCAAGAAACTTATCTGTCCTTATCTTCCTGTCTATTTCAGGAGAATGCTCCTTCTTGTGAAAAGGTGGATTCTGGTTGCATAAATCTAGGGTAGGGCCCGACATTACTCATTTCTAACAAGCTCTCTGCTGATGCCTTTGCTGCTGGCCCTAAGATCACGGTACTTCGATGAACAACTCCTAGAACTCATCCCTGCCAGAACGTGCAGAACTTCCTCTTCTCCAAACCTGCAATTTTCCCTTCACTGGGGGCTTTTTCCTCTAAGCACATAGATGGACACATCTCCTGATGTTAAAACCAGCAACAGCAACAAAACTCAGAAGTTGACTGAATTACTCAATTCCAGCCCAGTACGTTCTCTCCCTCGTCACTTACCCTACATTTCACCTTCTTTTCAAAACGAGTCTTCTTGAAAGTATAATTTACATATTTTTGTGCACACGTCACTCTTAAACCCACTGATATCCAGCTTCATCCCCACAATGACGTGGGAATGCTTTTGCCAAGGCCATCCAGGGCCTGCTGGATACTAAATTTAATGGATATGTCCAACCCTTATTTTATTTAACATCCAGCAGAACTGACTCTTTATTGAAATCTTCTTCTCCATTAACTTCTGTTATACCGTCTTACTCCCATCTCTATAACCATCCATTCACACACCACTCTCAGAGCTCCATTCCTCTACTCATGACGTAAATGTTAGTTCCTTGGGGTTCTGTCAATAGTAATCTTCCCATTATTTACTCTCTCTCTTCCTAAGAAGCCACTTGCATGTATTCATTCACCATCTATATCCTGAAGACTTCTAAATTAATTGGTGCTTTCAGTTTAAATATCTCCCATGAGATCTCAAGCCATAGATCCCACTACTTACTCTAAGCTTTCCACTTGTTATAAGCTAAAGACATTTGAAGCTCAATATGTCTAGAACTGAACTCTGGACCTTCCACCTAAACTTGCCTTAGCTCCTATATTTCTTCTTTCCGTGGAAGATACCACCTGCTAGCCAGTACATAAGCAAAAAATATGGACATCATCTTATTTCCTTTCTCTTCCGTATCACTTACATCCACATTCCATTAATTCTCCCTTTAAGATCACCCCAATTTATCCCCCCTTCTCCATTCCTACAGCCACTGGCTCCGTGTGGACCTTCCCCATTTCTTTCCTGGAGCAATTACTGCTCTTGCTTCCACCAGGCTGGGGGCCTTCCAACCCTACCTCACACAGCAGCAGGAGCAATCTGGCTGAAGCATAAGCATGGTTACAGCCCTCTACCATTTAAAAATTATTCAGTGTTCCCACAGTGCTGTAATAGTAAAGTCCATTCTTCTACTCAGTACAGGTCTTCCAGAACCTGGCCACTGCCCTTTCTTCTCTTCCAGTTTCAGCTCCCTATTCTTCTCCTGGGACCCTAAGCTCCAACTCTACACAATTTCTTACATTTTTCCAATGGGCCATAACCCCTTCTTTGCTTATGCCACTAACTTCCCCACTCACCACCACACCGTCCTGATTCTTTACCAAAATTTTTCCCATTCACCCCTCATGATCCACTCAGTCTTTGCATCTCCAGAAAGCCTCCTTCTTCTTCTGTTTTGATTAGGTTCCCTCATACGTCCTTCCTGTAAAATCCTATTTCTAACTTTGTATTTGCCTCACTCCTGCTAGAGTATACCCCATTGAGACTTGGGAATATGTCTTGTGCTCACTGTAACTCCAGGGATGTGCACAGTCTCTGGCATATAGGAAGGTTTCAATGAATTCTTTTGAATAAATGAATAAATAAACTATCCTTAATAACTGACATCTGTCCATTGGCAATTTCTGGGAAGGCAACAGATTAAGGGGCATTTTTGAGATAAGAATGGTGGTATTTGCACCTGAGATAGACCACCCTGATCTCTCTTCTCTCCACCCTCCCCACCTCTAAATGTCTCCTCTAAATTAAGACAAAATCATTTGCCTGGGCAAGAATAAAATCAAGATTTCTAGACTCCTAGGGGGCAGGCCCTAGTCTATAATTGTATTTTATTTATTTGCTTGGTAGCGCATGAAACTATTTTCAGAGAGCTCACTAGCCTTGTCAGTAATATTTTTACCTATAAAATCTCAATCATTTTCCCTGGAAATAAATGTTGGTGTCTAAAGTCCATTTACATTTATGATTAAAGGCCAGGGTCCCAGCGTGTGATCTGAGTGACTGTACAAAATCTATTCTTGGAGACAAAATAACACCTGTGAGTGTCTAGGCCCATCAGCGATGCTGAGAGTTCCTTTTAAATTTCACTTTTGGAGGCTGATATGCTGCAGCAATTCAAGCTTGGGCCAAACTGATTGTTTTTCTGGCTTAAATTGCATTGTGGACCTCAAGGAAAACAGGAAGAGTTGGCAAATTTACAGCTTTTAAACAAAATTGCCTTAAGTTGAGGGGATTCCCTTAATGTAGCCTCTTATAAATTGGTTTCTTTTCTTAAGAACTTTCCCATTTCACAGGAATTCAGAACGTAAAGTCTCACACACAAGATCTGCTTTAAGGTAAAGTTCTCAAAACAGCGACATCTTTTTGATGTAAATTCCTTGTGTAATTGGGTACCAAAGCCAAAGTATAGAAGGGGAGCTGGAATAACAGAGCTCAGAAACTGTTATTCATTTTCCATTAACACTCCAATTCTGTCAGCAGAACTAGCGTATTCTAATTTTAGGCCAGGAATCCATACCAGGAGGACTTCCAGTAAATACAAAACCATCTAGTGATTTTCCAAATCCATGGCTTCATGTCCCTTGTTCTCCAGTTTAGCTCCTCATCTACAATTTCAACCTCTCTCGTTAATATTTCCCATTCCTTTGCTCCTATCATCTCATGCCTGTCAAAACCCCGAAGCTGGAGAACAGCTAACCACTTAGTATCCAGGGTACATGGTACACTATCTACGAACTAGTCTCGGTACTTTATGTGTACTAACTCATTTAATAATCTCAACAATCCTACCAGATGTGTACCCTTGTTATTCCCAGTTCACAGATGAGGAAATGGAGAATAAGTGACTCGCCCAAGGTCACGAGGCTATTCAATGATGCTCTCTGCCTGGGGCACTCTTCCACAGTATTGCTGGGCTCCAGTGGGAAGATCACAGGAGCCATCAAATGGGAACCACTGCAAATGATAGTCAGCATTCTCATCTGGACCCTCAGCCTGTTCGACAATTCCATTATGCTTCCCCAGGCTGCTATCTTTTTCATTCCCGGAATGACTGTGTCAACCCGCTCTCTTCCTCATCTTCTCCCTTCACTCTCAGCAGAGTCCCTCCTACTTCCCAGAGAAAATAGAAATCATCAGAAAGAAACTCCGGTAGCTTCCTATTGCCTATTAAAATGGAAGAAGTTCTCTCTCTCCCAACTGAGTACACAGTATCCCATGCCCTACTGCTTTCTCAGGGAATCTGTTCTGTCAATTATCTTCCCCCCACATCCCACCTTTTTACATTCAACTCTTCTTTCCCCCTGAGGCTCTCACCAGCATTTAAACATATTTCTCTCTCTCTCATCTTAAATATCTTCCCTCAACTCTGGCCTCATTCAGCTACTGACCAGGCTTTCTTTATGTCCATCCCTCCCCCTCAGCCTTCTGGCTTTTGCCTTTACTACTCCACAGAAAGTGCTCCTGTGAGTCACCAATAAACCTCTCTCAGCCCATATCTCATTTGCCATCTCAACTGCATTCAACCCTGCTGTCACTGCCCTTACCAGAAACATTTCCCTTCCTTTGCTTTTCTGACGCCATGTACTGCTAATTTTTTCTCCTTCCCCTTTGGAGACTTCATTTCAGTCACCTTAGTTGGCTCCAACTGTCCCATCTGCTGTCCTAGGCCCTCTTTCTTCTTGCCCTACACCAAAAGCTCCAGGGACCCCTCATCCACTCCCCTGGCTTCAATTACCACTCGTTTGCCAGGGACACCCAACTCTTCCTGGCAGCTCAGTCAATTCTATTCTGCTATTCATCTCCACCTAGATGACTCGTGTGCATAAACTCAATGTTCCTAACACTAACTGCGTTCTCTTTCCTCCAAACCCGGCTCCTTCATCAGCGTCCCACATCCTTGCTTGCTTCAGGAACTTGAGGAGCATCTTCTACCTCATTCCACACATTCGCTCCACCACCAAATCATGTTGATTCAATCTAAATACTGCTCACATACATTCACTTCTCTCCATTCCCACGGCCACCACCCTAGTCTAGGCCACACTTACCTTTGCCTGGACTAATGTAAGAACTGATTCAATTGGTCTACTTTCTGCAACAAGGCCCTCACCCCTGCTCCAGCTCATTATTTACATTGAAGCCAGCATAATCTAGTTAAAAAGTAAATCTGGGCTTCCCTGGTGTCACAGTGGTTGAGAGTCCGCCTGCCGATGCAGGGGACGTGGGTTCGTGCCCCAGTCCGGGAAGATCCCACATGCCGCGGAGCGGCTGGGCCCGTGAGCCATGGCCGCTGAGCCTGCGCGTCCGGAGCCTGTGCTCCGCAACAGGAGAGGCCACAACAGTGAGAGGCCCGCGTACCGCAAAAAAATAAAAAAAAAAAAAAAGTAAATCTGATGATGGCATGGTTTCAATGGCCCTCTAGAAGCAATCCAAAACTCCAAATATAGTTTTTTTTAAATACTAAGAAATTGCTCATACTTATGTCTCTGCTTTTATCTTTGGTCCCCGCTTCCACTGGCTCTCTACTCTGCAGTACCTTAAATGCTTCCCTAAGAGCCAAGCTTTTGTTGCACTTAGGAGATGTTCACATGTAGCTCCTTTGACCCCTTCCTCTCATTATCATCTATCACCTCCTCAAGGCACCCTTTTCTGACTTCTAGACCAAATTAAATCCCCTTAATATGTTTACTATTTTTTACAAATTTTATCCCATTGTTATTTATATTCAGTATCTACTTTTGCCACAACCATACAGGAAGGAAATATACCCGCCTACTAAACGTTATATTTCTAGACTAGAAATATTCCTAGACTAGACTCAGTATACAGTTTGTGAACCATTTATTTTTACTAATCTTGTCCTCATTTCTGTGCCACAGTTATTAGCTATCTACAGGCATTGTTAGATGAACATTAAAGAAAATGTCATTTTGTTTCTTAATTTACCCATGGCACGTCTAATAATTCATGACCATGAAAATCATGGAAATGTCAATAGGGCACCTCTGGTCATATGATCCACTAATGAAATAACCTGCTCATCACCTTTTTTTTTTTTCTTTTTTTCGGTTGCAAGACATTTTGTGTCTTTGAACATAGAAAATGAAAATGGAAAGTTTTCTGTTTCATCTCCGTTATGAAGTATGCTGTGTGGATAGTGTGTGTGTGTGTGTGTTGGTACCCACTTTGTTGACAAGCATATCCCACGTCCCATGCCCCTCCCCCACAGAGAGGACGCTACTTCCATTCTAGTACGTTCACTCAAGCATTTTAAGAAAATGAAAATAGGTTTGCAATTTTTTCATCAATGAGGTAGGCAGTTTTAAAGATGATACTAAATTCGCTGTCAGAGATAGAAAGTTTGTTGCTTAAAGAAATTCTATCTTTTATATGAAAGTTAGATAAAACTGAGTACTACAATCTTTTCTAACCTGTTTCTATCCCAAAGATAAATATATATTCTTTTCTTTCCAGTGATAACCAACTTGGTTTTGGAAAGTGAGGTCATTAAAGCATCCAAAATGGTTTCAAATGCCAAGTTTCACACATGACTCTGATTCTCAAAGCTATCGTATGGATAGAAATCACACTTATCAAAGAAACACAATAATGACAGCTCAGAGGCCGATGCTGAAACTTGAAAGTAATTGAAGCATTTAACCACCATTTTCTTGCTCAGAGTTTCTCCTCAGGAATGACCCACTGCTAAAAGCCTGTGTAGCATGCTGCATTCACTGCCATTGGGATAAGCTTAATCTATGTTGAGGCATCTTCTAAAACTCAGACTAACCACGCTATCTTCTACAGCTTTTATCCAAGCTCTGCCTTATCCTAAAGCAAATTTTAGCCTGCATCAAAATCACCTAGAATGTTTATTAAAACACAGAAACAGAGCTTCCCTGGTAGCACAGTGGTTGAGAGTCCACCTGCCGGTGCAGGGGACATGGGTTCGTGCCCCGGTCTGGGAAGATCCCACATGGCGCGGAGCAGCTGGGCCCGTGAGCCATGGCTGCTGAGCCTGCACGTCCGAAGCCTGTGCTCCGCAATGGGAGAGGCCACAGCGGTGAGAGGCCCACGTACCGCAAAAAAAAAAAAAAAAAACAAACAAAAAAACCCACAGAAACACAGATCTTGGACCCCATACCCACAGTTTCTGATCAGGTGTCTGGTGGGGCTGGAGAATTTGCATTTCAAAGATATTCTCAGTGATACTACTGATCAAAGGCACGTGTTTTGAGAGCCCCTGTCTTACAGTTATGCCCTTTTCCACAATACCTAGCATTCCTTCCTCCCAAATTATGTAAAAATTAGTTTCCTCTTGGCCATTCCTAATACCTCTTCATCCTTTTGTAATTCCTTAGGGCCAGTACTGTCCCATAGAAATATCATGTGAGACGTACACTGAGTTTTAAATTCTCTAAACTTAGTTTCATATTTATGTAAATTTTCTAAAATTCAATTTTCTATATTAGCCACATTAGAAAGTAAAAAGATGAAATTAATTTTATTGATACATTTTATTTAACCCAATATATCCAAAATATTGTCACCCAACACATACTTTACATAAAAAATATTAATGAGTGATTTTACTCCTTTTCTCTTACGTTCAAAGACTTACTAATTCCTTGAAGTCTGAGGTCTGTTTTTGACATTTACAGAGCATCTCATTTTGGACTAGCCATATCTCAAGTGCTCTATAGGCATATATGCCTAGTGGCTGCTATCATGGACAGCAGTGCCACAGAACTTTAGAGTCAAGAAAACTGGGGCACTGAGGGCTCTTCATGGTCTGCCCACTTCTATGACTTTCACTACATTTTCTCAGTTTTAAGATGTACCTGATTGTCAGACACATTATCGATTTAACAGATTTTAAGGAAAAAAGGAACAATTACAGCATTAAATGTACACATTGATTTTAAAATGCATGTCAGTCTAAAACTTCTCTTTATTTTTATACATAGAACCAAATATTTCATGATGCACTTGTTTTCCTCCCGCTACTTGTCCTATCCCCATCTCCTCCCCCATCAACAATCCCTTCCTCCAGCAAGATAATCCTCGTTAACAACTTAGTATTTGTGCTTCTTTATTTTTCCTCCATCCTCATATAATTCTATACAAATGTACACACAGAAGTTTGTCTATATTTGTTTTATTAAAACAGGATATTATACCCACTTCTCTGCATAATTCTTTTATTATTCAATAATAATTCATGAAAATCCCTGCAAATCAGCTAGATGTTATAGTTCATTCTTTTTCATGGCTACAGAAGAGTCTATGAAGTGGAGTACCATAATTCATTATTTCTGTCATTGCTGGACATTTACACATTATCCTTTTTTTAAGCACTAAGAAAATGCTATAAAAAAGCAGAAACCTTTAGATAGATAGGTAGATAAATTGATCAATCCATAGATAGCTATCATTGCCTACTATCTCTTTAAATTAGCTTGCAGGGACTTCCCTGGTGGCGCAGTGGCTAAGAATCTGCCTGCCAACGCAGGGGACGTGGGTTCCATCCCTGGTCCAGGAAGACCCCACATGCCGTGGAGCAACAAAGCCCATGCACCACCACTACTGAGCCTGCACTCTAGAGCCCACGCACCACTACTACTGCGCCCGTGTGCTGCAACTACTGAAGCTGGCACACCTAGAGCCCGTGCTCCGCAACAAGAGAAGCCACCGCAATAAGAAGCCACGCACCACAACGAAGAGTAGCTCCCGCTCGCCGCAACTAGAGAAAGCCCGCACAGCAACGAAGACCCAACACAGCCAAAAATAAATAAATAAATAAATTTAACAAAAAAAAATAAAAAATAGATAAATAAATAAATTAGCTTGCAATCTCTTTGTTAGCCTTTACCTTAGACATTCTCCCACCATAGCTGGGCTCTTTCTTTCCAATAAATGAAACCAGTTGCCTGTACCATCCAAGCAAATCATTTTAAATCAATTTCCTAATGAATTCTTCTACAGTCAACAACTGGTTCAGACTAATATATCTCCCCTTAACTCTCCCCAGTCATGCTCTCTATTCAGCTGTTCTCTTCAACTGTCTGGCTTCCTGGTAAATAGTAAACAAAGCTGGGGAAAATCCACATAGGAATGATTTTTTTGTTGTACATCCACTCACTTTGCAAAAAATACTGGTTGACATTAACCATATTAATTTCTTCACTGATATTTTAAAATTAAAAAAAGAAATACAGACTAGGAATCAAAGGTCCTGTAATCCATAAGCTACCCAAAGTAGCACAGATGGTAACTCAAGCAGTAATAATAATGAGAATGATAAATAGCAACAACTAACGTTTATTGTTACTTCATGATAGTCATTGTTCTAAGTACTTTACATTATGTTAATTCATTTGCTTCTTCAAAATCTCCGTAAGGTAAATACTCTTATTATTTTAATATTATTCCCACTTTATGGCTGAGGACTCTGAGATGATACCTCCAGGAAATGGCAGAAGGAGGACTGAAATGTAGACAGTATGACTCCAGAGTTCTATCTGCTCACCTGGAAATAAAGCGCCTCACCTGGGAAATAAGTAAGTAGTAAATCACCTCACCTCCTCTCTGTTTGAAACTCAGTGTCCTCAGCTGTAAAATGGGTAGAGTAATACCAGCTCTTCCTACCTTTAGGATTGCTGAGAGGAAACATGAAAAACACTGAAAGCTCTAACAAGGGGAGGTCATCTGGTTTAAGGTTGGAAAATTGGGCTGAGACTATTTCATCATCTGAAGCAAAAACTAACCAGAGAGTGTTTTATACAACAGCAAACCAGGCCATTTTCTGACCACACATATCCTTGTGAAAGTGAGACTGGACATACAGGGCCAGCTAATGCAGACTGTGAATGATGCCAGATTCTCACAGCTGCTGATTTGCCTGGAATTAGGAAAAAAGCAGCCAACCTTTACCTCTATCGTGTAGCCTGACCGTGTCCTTCCTCTCTCTTCTCCAGTCTTCGGCCTTTGCTTAATAGAAGCACCATGCTATAAATCTTACATACTTAAGGGCCAAAAAGCTCTCCAGAGCCCGCACACTGAAATTTGTGTGGGAGTTCAGCAGTACTGAATTTTCAAATAAAATGATTAACAGGCACCTCTAGGGCAGCCTCTGAGAAAACGATCCTTCCTGACTTGCCACCTTAATCCGAGGAAGCTTTTTGTTCTCAGGTTTAATAAAATAGTTGGAAAGTAACGTAGGGATGAGGGTCTAGAAGCAGGTAGAGAGCAGCACCCCGTTCTCCAGTCTGCAGGCTCCCATCAGCAACCCGAATCTCATCTCTGCTCTCTGTCCAGGCCTAACTAGGCCACGGGAATGTGCTACTGGGGAGGTTTCAGTTACTTCGTTCAATTTTCACTGCAATCAGCTCTCATTACTTGTTGCTAGAAATATTTTCTCCAAGATTTTAAGAGTCGGAAATGGGTTCACCTGATCAGAAGCCTACTTGCTTTTTGGTAGCACAATAACATCTGTCAGACTTCCTGAAGCAGAGAATTAAAATCGGTTAAAAGGATGAACATAATCCAATCCAATTCAATCCCAGACTCGTGCCTACAAGCCTCCTATTTGCTGAAACAATGATTTAGATGCCCTGCCGAATAAATATAGGCTGTTTATAGCCGAACACAATAGGAATCTGCCTCATTTATGCAGCAGGAAGATCGTTTACAGCCAATTTCTAAAAGACACCAAGCATCAATAATAAATTTTCAAATCAAGGCCAGAAATTGCAATACTCAAAAAAGGCCTGTCAGGCAATATGAAATTGTTGTCAGAAGAAGGGTTTTCAGGGACGCCATATACCAGTTTATAATCCAGAAGTGACTATAAAATGGTCATGGCCAGCCTGGCTTTCCAAGTCTCTGGGAAGGAGGAGGCTTGGCTGTAAAGGAGATCTGGGGCAACAAGAACAGGGCATCTACGACTGAGAGATCTCAGCGCCAGCCTGGTGGCCTTTGGAGACGATCGCTAGAGCCACACTTTTTCTCAGCTAAATCTGCTTCTTGGGAGCAATTCCTGCTTTGCACTTACGGAGAAGAGGCTGAATAATGCTGGGGGAGGGGCTCAATTTTCTGCCCCACAGGGATTGTGTAGCCAGACCTTCCCTTTACTTATACATGTGTGCTTGCTCACACACACATACACACACACACACACAGACTTAAACAGGAATTTAAACATCCTAACCTTTTCCCTCTAATCCATCCCATACCATCCCAGGTGCTATTAAAACTTGCAGGAAGGGCTTCCCTGGGGGCACAGTGGTTGAGAGTCTGCCTGCCGATGCAGGGGACCCGGGTTCGTGCCCCGGTCCGGGAAGATCCCACATGCCACGGAGCGGCTGGGCCCGTGAGCCATGGCCACTGAGCCTGCGCGTCCGGAGCCTGTGCTCCGCAACGGGAGAGGCCACAACAGTGAGAGGCCCGCGTACTGCAAAAAAAAAAAAAAAAAAACCTTGCAGGAAATGAAAAGTAGCTCCTACTCACAGGAAGATTGACTTCTGGGATGGAGCCTAGAAAAATGGCTCTGGGTCGCAGCTCAATCACTTACTAGCTGTGACTCTGAGAAAGTCACTGATACTTCCGTGTCTCACTGTCTGACCTATAATACACAGGAAATAGTAGTTCATGTGAGGAGGAAGTAAGGTCGTGGGTGAAAATTCTTAAAAAGAACTCCCAAGGTGTTCATTGAATTCATTGTTGCCAACGGGACCTGGATCTCATCCGAGCTTCCTACAAGAGCAAGCTGGGGAGTCAGGAACAGGAAAGGGTACCATTCTGGCTGACATTTGGAGTGATAGGACACATAAAAAAGCCTCTCCTCGAGGAAAGTAGTCAGAATAAGACGGTTGGTATTTAAGCTCTCCCGTTATCCAGCTCTCTGCCTTTTATTAAGTCCCTTAATCTCTCTGAGCTTTACTTTCCTCATGTATGCAATGGGATTCATGATGACACCTTACAGCATTACGGTGAATATGAAACAAGAAAACATATACGAACATGTTCTGTAAACTCTAACGAATGTTCCCTCCCTGGGTCTAGGCCCTCAGCTACACTGTCTTGTTTATTTTCTTCATAGCTCAGAATGACTTGAAATGTCCTGTGTGTTTTTGTATTGTTTGTCTGATTCACCCCACTAGAATGTCAACTCCCCAAAGGCAGGAGCTCTGTCTTAACAGCTGTATCACTCATGCTTAGAGTGGTCTTTTTCTGAATATTTCTTACCTGATTGTTGGACAAGCACACTGGCAGTCAGCCCCAGAGAAAAAATTTTGAAGCACATGAAATCTTCCCTCATTGACCCCTCTGCCCACCCATCTTAGCATCCGAAATGCACAACTGCCTCCTTCCCGTGACTGGGGAATCCTCTATGTATGAAGCAAGTCTCTCTCTCCCTAGAGAAGCTGCAAATGCCAGGTACCCACGCCCCAGCCTCCCTTGCAGCTAGGGTGCAGGAATCTGACTGGGCTCTGTCCCCAGGCTCACCTGCTGCACACTTCCCACTGAAAGCTAGTGACTTCCAGAAGAACTACACAATCCTCATCGTGGCAAGACTCTGGTCAGGGAGCTGGCTCTGCTGATGGCCCTCATAGCAGCATCCGGGGTCCTGGGTTGGGAATGTCGACGGAGCAGGCTGCTATATCTGCACCCAAGGTGTGTCTTCACTGGGTCATATCTGTGGCATGATGTCGGCCCTTGTTCCTGATTGTCTTCCCTCCAGGCATGGTTCCTTGGGCTATTCTGGATATCCTCTACATACAACTTTAATTAGTGCTTTTATGCTTCACTTATCCAGGACTGGTTTGTTGTTTGACTGATAGGATCCTCCAATTCCCCAAACAGCCCAGTATCTCCATCAGATTAAAAGTGACCCTGGTCCCCTAAGAGACTCCAGCTAAACTGTCTTCCTAGCAATTACCTGCTCCTCCCAACAACCCTTTGCCTTTTCCCAGATGAAATTGCACGTTTCCTGGTGCTTTTTCCCTTAGGACCTTACTTTCTATAAGGGGTAATCTGATCAGTTAATTCAAGCCGATGTGTTAATTTCTGATGCTAATTTAATATTACCCCAGCATTTCAGCAGATACTTTTAATGCCTCAGAGCAAAGGAGAGAGGAATCACACAGTGGCCAGGGCCTGTGAGGGTTCTACTCTTTGTCTGCAATCTCAAAGGTCCTACCTCCATTGAGACATCATGGACAGTCCAAAGATGGGTGCATTGTGGACCAATCACATGGCGACCCTGGTGCAGTTTATGGAATCAGTCTTTACTTCATGATTATCGACATGCCTGCATATGCACAGATGCTTATGTGTGCGCATACACACACACACACACACACACACATGAACCCCTACCCAAATACTTCATTGGCTTCCCATTGCTTTTAGAATGAGGAGCAAAATCTTTAACATTCCCAGTAATGCCCTGTATCCTGAGCCCTAACCCAGTGACATAAATGATTATATCATTTGGCTCTCAGGTGGGGAGAGGGGCAGTTAAAATCCTGATCTGTAGCATTTGCTGATTTCAGTGGCATAAATACTTCCCAAATGTTACTTACAAGCTACCAAAATAATATCAACAAGGTTATAAAATTCCTGAATATTTAATAATGGCTCTTTCAAGCCAAGAGGAGCGCCCAGCTCCAGAACACCACTGTTTTCCCAGTCACTTCTCAGTACACTCGTCATTCTAAACCCACTGGCTTTTCAACTTCCAACTTCCTCAATGGGTCAAATATTTCTGTATTACTAGGGCTAGGCCTGATATATATGTCAGGCCAGATCTATAAGTTCAGAAAATAATTTTGCTTCCAATATATAACTAGCTGGTTCATACTATTTCATTCAGTTAAGCAAACACATACTGAGTTTTTAATATTTGCAAGACACAGTATTAGGCCTGGACCATGAGAAATAATAGATACTCCGTTCCTGTTTTCAAGGAACTGACGATTTCAATCTACCTGACAGATGAGACCTCCTGCGTTCTGAAAGATCTCTGAGAGAGAAGGCCTCACCACACTCTTGGCAACTGCCACACTCAGTTCTCAGTTCGCTGAGTAATTTGTGTGGGAGCTTCTAATTCCTTGAGAATCAATGCATCTCCATTTCCTCTTATTCTGGGTGCCAGAAGCAAGAACATTTGGTCACCATTCTTCACATAATAAGCCTTCACTCCCTGAGAGTTATTGAGTTATACCTTTGTCTTCTCTTTCTAGATTAAATAATTCCAATCCCTTTAACCTTTTTCAGAGGTCCTATTTGCCAGCCTTCAGTTTAATCATTTTCACTGCACCCTCTGGAGTCTCTCCAAGTCTTCAGCATTAAAATTTGTTGCTTTTGCCATTGAGCTCACTCTTCTAAGCAACTTATTCTTTCACGTAAACCAAGACGAAAGGAAAGCAGCCCCCAAATAAAAGGAAGAGAGTAGATAGAAGGACAGATTTCCTACGTAAGGGATTCATGTAGGACACTCACACGCTGAAAGCAAATAGCATGTACTGTCAGCACTATTAAGGAAAAAGGGCCAAGACCAGAAGAATTTCTAAATAGTGCCAACCATTTTGCTTGACAATTATCTAAATTACTTTTAAGCAGATAAGGCTATTAACAAGCTTGCTTTAGTTACACCTGAAGTTCTCAGACGGGTGCTTATAAAATCATTGTTAATGAGATCAGACAGGAGTTTTCGATTCTGCACAATACCTCTGGCTGCCAAGTAGACTGTCCAGAGGTTACTATGTAATTTACAGGCAGCGCCTTTGACTGGTCAATCCTGGCAAAGTGCAAAGGATCTTTCATTTCATTCTGTCAGTCAATAGAAATTAATATTTCCTGAGCTGAGAGTGCAGGAATTCTAAATGAGTTTTAAGAAAGGATGTACAGAGGCTGATCACATACATGCTGATCACTGTGTGGTACCAACATATGCCAAAAGGGGCAGATACGAAAAGCAGAGCTCTAGGAAAAACCCTCTTCAAGATAAGCATGATGACTTAGAGATCTCTTTTTACCAAGATCCCTCCCTGCCTTTTTCTCTTATTGTTCCACTGAGATGAACCTGCCCCCTGTGAGCCAGTAGTGTGCCCCCCCCACACACACACACAAAGAGAGAAAAAGACAGAGAAAAGGAGCGGGGGGTGGGGAGAGGGGGAGAAAGAGGGAGACAGAGGAGAGAGAGTGTGTGAAGATTCTACTGACACATTTCCAAATGCTTTCAAGAAGCTGGGAAAACTCTTTCTGGGTAACATTCTACCTGTTCTGTTTCCGGGACTTCTTTGTTTTGGAGCCAGTGTTTAGAAAAAATAAATTATTTTCCCATCTGGAAAAGTTAAAAGTATACAATTAGGGTGAAAACAGTTGGTTGGATATGGAGAAGTGGAAAGAGAGAGACTATTGCTTTCTCTGGGCTAGTTCTGGGAAAACTGTAGTTAGTGTTCATCTAGTTCAATTTCTGAAGTTAGTATGGCTGTGGTCAGACCCTGTCTGGCTGAGACCCAGCAGGGCTGAGAAAGGTCTGTCAACAGCAGCCATGGGAGAACCAGCTACGTTCTGAAAAAGATTCCTTGCCAAGTTCTCTAATAACAGGACACATTCATGATTTGGTGTGGAATTTTCTCAGGGAGGTGTAGACTCAAAGACAGTTCAGCCTATCAAACAATGACTTAAACGCTAAGACTTACGGAATTGATATAGTGATCCTTAAATAATCGGCAATTAAGATGGCCAAGAGCTTATAACCACAGCATCTTAAGGAGAAGCACCTCCTGGGCAAAAGAAGACAGTTCGCTAAGCCGTTTAATTTATCCGTGTGGACCCATTATATCCCTCCTATTCCTGCTGGCTCTTCATGCCCAGGCACACGCCCCAGGTGTCCGTCGACCTGAGTGAAGGAAAGGCATAGGTACGCAAACGCAGTCGGTAAATAAATGCACAGTTGAGCTCCGGGAGCTCTGAAACAATGGTGATTAAAGCTGCAGCATATTGAATAGTTGTGTGTTGAGAAATCAACATTGTAATGTAATAATTACCATTTTTAGAAAGGCAAGATTCCAATTATGAAGTGAACTACAAATCACCCCGATTTCATTTACTTCATGGTAAAGATAGTCTCGTAAATTGTTACCAAGTGGTAAGCAAATGAAAGTAGGGCACTGATATCAATGTTGCCATGTTACTTTGTAGTGGTGATGGCAAGTGGCCAATAATGTTGGATGAATAAATCACCAGTAGACACAACTCAATGCTCCCTCTCTTTATCTAAATACGTATCTCAGAGACTTACACCAAGTCGTTTCTAAGAAACAGCAATTTGCATCACTCCGCTATAATCCACTGCACCTTGGGAAGCAATCTTTATCCCATTTAAATTTGAGAAATAATATCACCAATACCGAACATGCGCATTTCTACATTGGGATGGTTAAAAGAAAACAAAAACCAAAGGGGGGGAAAGAAAAACAGAGAAAATAAAAGGAAAGTAAGGAAAAGGGGAGAAAGACAAGAAGTAAAAAACAGATCGGTGAATTTTAAAAAACATCTATCTTTAACGAACAAGTGACATTTTCAGTAAAGTTTTTCTGAATCTGAAAAAGTAAAATAAAATTCCTGCTGACTTTCAAAAGCCAAACCTTTGGGTCATTCTTTAAAAAAATAGATAACCAGCAGATTAAAGGAACTCCATTTACAAAAATCAAATGAACCTCTCACAAAGCTTGTTTGGGACATGAATAAATCATCTGGTCATGAATTATTCATTGTTATCAAGAAACAAGCCGGGATTCCAGGAACTGGGCTGAGGGAAGCGCTAAAACCAGGGAGTGAGTGAGTTCATTGCCTCAAACCCACCATGGGAAGGGAGAGGACAGGCCACAGGGTACTGACAAGTGATGCTGACCGTGCTAGATGGTTTCAGGGACACTCTGGCAGCATTTACACCCCAGAGCATAAAGCAAATAGAGTTTAATCCTTACCTTACTTTAGAAAATTGCACGTACTTAGTAACAGACCATAAGACATTTTGAGCATTGGATCTTTTTTCTTTTGAATGTGCGACATACATGGGGAATATCAGCTGTATGCAAAAGACAGTAGGAGTTAAAAGTTTGCGTTTAAGGGAGATGACTAGAAAATTCCTTAAAGATACACTGTTAAGAGTAGTCTGGGGCTTCCCTGGTGGCGCAGTGGTTGAGAGTCTACCTGCTAATGCAGGGAACACAGGTTCGAGCCCTGGTCTGAGAGGATCCCACATGGCGTGGAGCAACTGGGCCCGTGAGCCACAACTACGGAGCCCGTGCGTCTGGAGCCTGTGCTCCGCAGCAAGAGAGGCCACCATAGTGAGAGGCCCGCACACCGCGATGAAGAGTGGACCCCGCTTGCCGCAACTAGAGAAAGCCCTCACACAGAAACGAAGACACAACACAGCAAAAATAAATAAATTAATTAATTAATAAACTCCTACCCCCAACATCTTCTTTAAAAAAAAAAAAGAGTAGTCTGACCTACTCGTTCATGGCTTTGGGGGTTATATTCTTTTTATTGGGGTCGGGAAGAAGGAAAGGGAGACTCTCACACTTAATCAACTAATCAGCCTATGTATGTGTTCCAGGTCCAAACTGCTTTGCAGGAACTACGATCATTCCGGCTGGCATTGAAGTGAAAGTGGATGAATGTAACATCTGTCACTGTCACAACGGGGACTGGTGGAAGCCTGCTCAGTGTTCAAAACGCGAATGCCAAGGCAAGCAGACTGTGTAGAACAGATTCCCACCCGATGACGAGCTCTTAGGAGAGAATGCTATGCCTTCTACACTGCACATGTTTAAAACAAGAGAAAACAAACAAACTCCTGCCAGCTACAACAGGGTCACCAGCAAAACCTTTTAGGGTTGACAAAAGTGAACATTTTACTAAGAGGAAATTTCTCTTTCTTTCTTGCTATATAAAACATATATAGCATATAGCTATCAAAACTGCTTTTGTAATTATCCATGCTTGATGGTGACTTGACAACTGGATTTCTGGAACAAAAAGAAAGAAATAGCCTTGTACAGGTTTCTCCTCTGGTGACACCTCTGGCCTGCCAGCTCACCATCTACTGACTTTCTCCATTTTTACTCTTCTGTAAACCTGGCATTTTTCTCTTGGAGTGATTTATTTTTTCCTCTTTAGAGTCTAAGGGGCCAGATTTGACTGCACAGTAAGGTTTTGAGTTGTGTCAAATAAGCTTCAGTAAAGCAGTGTCAGGAGTGAGGACCCTCCTGATTAGGAATATGCAAAAGCACCCAAGCGATCACTCCCCTCGAGTGAATCTTGCCCTGCAGGGTCAGAAGAGAGAGGTGCACATAGCTGGACCCACTGCTGGGCTGGGTGCGGAACTGGAGCTCAGTGCAGTATGCGGGGACTCACAATTTGATTCTTACAAACCACACATTTCATTCACAAAATTTTGAAACTGCCGATCAAAAACTAATATGTGAAGAATACCACGAGCATCACTAAAGAATCCAAAGGGAGACAGGTATTCAAAATTGCAGCATCAATCACCAGACTCTCTCACGATGCTGAATTTAAGTTCGGCTTATAATGAAACACACTACACCCACTCTGTCCCCTGGCACGAGAAATACCAGAACCAGGGTGAGCAGCCCCACTGTGAATCTGAATCCTTCTGAACACTTCTGGCTTTTGAGTTCAGATTTGGCTGAAAGCCAGTCATACACACAGGCAGTTTTCCTGGTTCGGGACTGTGTTTGCCATGTTACAGTAACGACCGCTCAGCCCTCTGTCTAAAACATAAGATTCAGGACACTCTTTCCACCTCAAGTGCTGATTTAAAGATTAGGGTAGAGTGAGTCTTGCACAATACAATTCCATTTGTTGAACAGTTTTTAAAATGTATATATTAGACACTGAACAATTAAAATGAACCTTTGAAGAGTCTCAAGGTTGCCCTGGTAATGCTGCTAGTATAGGAACAGAAAAAATAAAATACACAGGGTATCCGATGCCACCTCTATTCAAGTGCAAATTTAACAATTCTGAAACCACATGGCATAGCTAGTCACTTATTCCACTCTCCTGTCTTGAAAACCCTGGCACAGATCTGGTAGGGTCCTTGAGGAACCTTGAAGGTTGTCTTCATTACCAATGTTCTTTCCTTTTCTGCTCCCACTCTCACCTGGGCTTGGCCATAGCTCCAGCGGAGCTGCCGCATTCCTGTACAAGGTCTCTCAACCTCAGCGCTATTGACATTTGGGGCCAGACAATTAATTGTCATTGGGAGCTGTCCTGTGCATTTTCAGGATGTTTAGAAGCATCCTTGGCTTCTATCCACTAAATGCCAAGAGCAGTACCCTAACTGTAATAACAGAATGTCTCTGGACATTGCCAAATGTCCCCAGGCTGCGTGGAAGGGGGCAGAATTTCACCTGGTTGGGAACCATTGGTCTAGAATAATCAGTACAGAGTGGTTTTCTACCGGGGGGGAAGTACCAGGCAAGGTCTGGCTGAGGCTGTGGCTTTGGCGAGCCTCTGAGCCCTTGCGGACAGGCACGACCAGCAGCCCCGAGGGGACGGGTCAGTCTCCTCCAAAGGGAGTGACGCTTCATCACCACAGGTCCACGCTCAGGACACACATCTCTTTAGTCTCATCAACTGGGTTTTCCTTTAAAATCGTCAAGCCTCTCCTCCCTGGAAGCTCCTCCCGTCATCAAGAAAGAGCTGTCATTTCCAAAATTAATGTGTTGACGAGTTGGACCTGACACTTCTCACACACACTGTGCTCGTGTTCTGATACCAACAGTCAGGCTGGCGCCATCCCAGGGAGAACATCGAGCCGCCTTCCCTTAGAACACCAATTCGCAGCAAGGGTGGTGCTTTTCAGTTGCCACCCTGGATACATCCTAAAGACAGTCATGAATCATTCATGAACCGTTCTGCATGATTTATTCCCGCACTTCAAAGCAAAGGCACTCCACACTTCAGCTTGTTTCTAGACAGAGATGTATCATAGAGCTTTCTTTGCCCTGAGGTTGCCTACTGCCAGCCTCAAAAATCTTCACTCTTGGAAAGAAATAATAATAATAAATGACAGGAATAAGGTTTGAAACCCAGAAAACATCATTAATAGGGCCATGTTTCATAGTACCCTATCTATTATTAAGGAGTTACTATGTCCTTTGTAGAGAACAGAAGGCGAGAGCCACTGGGAAGCCAGGGTACAGAAATTTTGCATCAAAGGCTGGGCACAGTGAGAGTCACAACAAGAATTTTCGAGAATGAAGTACACTACCCATCAAGAAACTCTCTTCAGAGTTTGCAGAATGAAGGCTGCCCAGCAGCCTCTGTTACCAGCCAGAGAGAGGGATTATTTTATTGTTGTCCTTGGATTTTTTTTTTTTTTTTTCCCTCTCAGAGTCTCACTACAAGCTGTTTCCTTTAAGACTTTGTAGCACTGACATTTTTCCCCCTTTAGGGAGAGATGAACCTATACTGTGACAGAATTTCTCATAAACTGATAAACACTTTACAACTTCCTTCTACCCAGGTCATTGAGAAATCCTTTCCAAACTCTGAACAACACAGTTCTGGTTTCATCTGTTGTTGTTGTTGTTGTTGTTTTTCTTTTGAAAGCTTTGTCTGCAGCTACCCCATCACCACTACCCTCCTACATCTCCTCCGCCTTTGGTTCTTGGCTTTAACTACAGCTCTGTTTAAATAAAGGATCAACATCCTGATTGACAGCTGATGCCTGTTAAAAACTGATTCAGTTTCTAAAATCTTTGAAAAATGGTGTGCCTGAAAACTAGTGAGAGAAAAAAAAAAACACTAAACACTCAACTGTAAAAAGGGGATTCTAGCTACAATATTTGATGTGTAAAAGAATATATTATTAAAAAACTATTTTGTTAAATATAAAGTGTGTTAACCAGCAAACACGGTTTGTGGTATATTTTCCTTCCTGAATTTCTCCCTTCTCCCTACTCTTCATTTAATGACTAATTCTAAGTGACTTCTATCATCTGAAAATACGTGTGTTGTTAGAGCTATGTTCAGTTAGAATTGGGCATCAGCTTTAGCGTTTGTCTGAGTACATTTTCATTTTCCCTAAGAGAAGGCAAGGCTGATTTAGGGATCAGAGAGGAACTCAAACCAGCAGTGAAAGGGTTAGTGATAGGAAAAATATTTCCCTGACCCAGATCCATGCACACTACTAACGATAATCTGTAATTTTTGAGGGCTTGCTCTGTGGCAGGCCCTGTGCTGTGCACTGAACCTTTTCTATTCACGCCACACAGCACAGCTACGAGGCAGGGACTCTTATTATCTCTGCTTTGCTGTCGAGGAAACCAGAATACGAAGAGGTTAAATGCTTTGCCCAAGGTCACAGGATCTTAACGGGCAAAGCAGAAATTTTTTACTGTAGAAGTTTTCAATCATACAAAAATTGAGAAGATTGTATAAGGAACCTCCATTTACCCATTGCCAAGATGCAACAGTTCTCAAGGTTCTGCATAATACTTCATCTATTGTTTTCCCTTGAATATTTTAAAGCAAATATCAGGCATATCATTTCATCCTTACATCATCAAAGAGAGTAATCATCTCTTTGAAAAAAGGGCTGAAACTAACATACCATTGTAAAGCAATTATACTCCAATAAAGATGTTAAAATGAAAAAAAAATAATAAATAAATATTATTTCTAAAAAAAAAAGAAAAAAGGGATAGTTTTTACCAAACCTAACAAAATTAATAATTTCTTAATATCATCAATATCCAGTTTATATTCAAATTTCTTAGATTTTTCTAAACTACAGGGGAGGAGGGGTGTTTGCATGATCCAAAGCAAACCATCTGTAACACTGCATTTGGTCGTTATGCCTCCTAAGTCCACAGTAGGGATGTGAACCCCACCAACAGACAGCTGTGAACTCTGACAGACTCCTGGGTCTGTTGTTGTTACCAGAAGGTTGTGTTGGGGAAAATCACTCTTTTAAAGTCCATGTTAAACTCCTCCCTAGACTCTAAGCAGGGCAAGCAGTAGGCAAGAGGCTTTCTACTAATAGCGACAACAAAGCCCTTGACCGAGAACCATTTCCAATGACCAGCACCCAGAGGACGCCGCCTTTTATACGTGTGTAAGCTTTCCTTATGGAGTAAGTGCAAACTGTTATTCTCCTTCTCCTTGAGACAAACATACTGCCTAACAGAGTAAAGCTGAACAATACTTTATAAATTGTCATCATCTACTGCATCGTTGGAGGAAGAAAGAAAAAAGCCAACCACTAAGAAAACATCAGCTTGGCATCCCCCGTACACGGATACACGCCCCCGGCTCCACCAACATTTTCTTAAAACAAGATTAGACTATCGTGCTTTTCAGTTTCCCATCCATCCAACTCTCTTTCCCTATGCCCCTTGCCAAGGATTGTTTACAGTTCATTTCTGATTCAACTTTCATGGAAGGGCACTTCAAAGCATAGGAGAGAAAGCTATGAACTGAGACAGTCCTGGGTTTGTTGTTATTTCAGGGTTTATGTTGGTAATACTACTCTTTTAAAGAAAGGTACCTTCATGGTTTTGAAGGACAAATGCTACCTCTGAGTTGGCAACCTTACCTATACTTTCTTACCCTGTTTACAAGGGATTTATACCTCCAACTGGGGGGATAGTCTTATCAGTGAGCCTCAAACTATACTGTCTGGTATGAACACCTGATTCGCCCTGATCAACCTTATAGACCCAGAAGGCATATTGTTCTTTTGATGAGCTAGTGCCTTAGTGCCTCTCACAGAATAAGAGTTAAATACATTGAGTTAAAGGAACTTCTTGAATTTTAAGGATTCAAAATTTGTTTCATATGCCAAACATTTTCAGTTGTGGTAATGACTTAACGGTTTTCTCTTTAAATTTGAAGACCTTGAACTCATAGTTCTTTGAAGCCCAAACTCCAATGTAATTTATCCCAGTGCTTACCTTACTCCCTGGCTTTGAGTAGGGGCCCTTTTTAAAAAGCTGTACTTTTAAAATTAATTTTCAGTTTTAAAGCCTTTCAAATGCATAGTTATGTGAGGTGGGGGAGGAATTCGGATATAAAGTTCAGCTCTTCAGCTACCACGTCTTGAGCCCCTTCTGTGCATCAGATTCTATATTGGCTACTTTACAAGAGAAAATGACTTACATTCATCAGCTCAACCATTCTGATAACTATCATGAAATCATGAACTAGCATTCCCATTTTGCAGACTGGAACAGTGAGATTCAGAGAAGTTCAGTCATTTTCACAGGCTCGCCCAATTTTATATCAGGACTCTAAGTATTAAACCGAACGTTACCCATAAAACAGCTTAGAATAGAGCCTGGCACATAAGACGAGTCTATTATGTGTCCGCTATCATTATGAGGTTATGGTATGATAAGAGATATCTCATGGATAAGGTAACCCTAGGTTTGCATCATGAAGCTTGAGTAAAAGACGGGCAGGAATTTGGGGTTTGCTATTGGCATATTTAAAAATAAATAGTATCTTTGGAGTGTGACAAGCAGTCAGGTGTGATTTGAGGGTGAAGTTGAAGATGGTGGGACATGGTGAAAGATGTGTCCAGGAAGGAAACCTAGTTGTCAGGTGATGGAAAATCATGCTCAGAAAACTGGACTTGGTTTTTCTTGATACTGTGGATGAATTAACATCAAAAAGAGGGTGACATGGCCACATGTAAGTCTTAGGATAACAATTCTGACAGCAGAGTGAAGGACGGGATGGGGTCTAGTGAGAGAGAGGTGGGGACACTAAGGAGAAGCAATTACAAGAGTCCAGGAAGGAATAATGAGGATCTGATCTGGTAGTGGTGACACTCGAACAGACTGGTTGGGACAACAAGACTTCATGGAGGAACAAATGGGATTCAAGAATTAAAGTAGCCCCCATTTCTAGTTCAGGTGATTAGAAGGATATTGATGCTAATAACCACCACCAGAAGCATGGAGCTCATGCTTTCTTTGGGGGTGGCACATACCCCACTTTAGACTTTATGCTGAAGATGCTGACAATACCAAGGTATTTAGGATTAACCTCAGATACGCTTGTCTACAGGGCAGCCCACTCTGTTTCTATTTGCCAATGCCTTTTTCATCCTGGTTTGAATAATTGCAATTTGAAGGGCCACAGTCCTCCACTGGTCATACATGTTTTCATAGTATTCTTAAAATGGAAGTCAAAGGTTGGCATCAAAAGAACAGAATTCTTTACTAATTTGTGGTAAATATTAATCTCACACCATGGTGAAATAATTTCTTTTGCATCGTATGATACAAACTGCTTATAAATTTCCAACAGCTCTCTCTGTTCATGCCCCTTCAGAATATAAATGTCAGTTTTATTTTTACATTATCATTCACCAGCGTTTTGGAAATTCAAAAAGAAAGAATTTTTTCAACCATCCACTGTGGCCTTCTCTTTTTTTTTCTTTCAGAACATACAGGACTAGGTGACAAGTTAGGTCCTGGGAGAGCCTTTTGATCTGAGATTTCCAAGGATATCCACCCTGTTCCCATTCCATTTTTCTTGGCCTTTGTTTGTTTTTTGATTTCATTCACTTTTTAATTAATCACAACATTGGGTCAGCTAGACCCATTAACTGCATTTCATTTAGACCTTTCAGAGATGCAGTTGCAGATGCAATTTAATTTGTTGACCCATGATCAATAGCAATTAATAACATCTCTTTAATCTCGTTGAAAGGTCTGTCTCTGGCTCCCAGTAGCCACCATCTCAAGGGAAAGGTAGGCACACTCACAGGTTATTTAGCTTCTAGGCAATAGCTGCCCTCACCCACCTACTCTTCTCATGACTTTCTAGGGCCCTTTCAATGATCACAGAAAAGTTTATCCAGACTCTCTTATCTGACTCCTCCACTGCAAATTCATTATGCAAACAAACTCTGAGAAAAAGACTCTAAAGTCATTTTTTAATTCAGAAAAATAGATTTGACTTTTTCAAGTGCATTATGTTAATAAAGTAAATGCTCAAGTTTCCTGGCTCTTCTCCATGTTGCCTTGTGTAACCCAATCACTGCATCCAGACTTTTCCCCTTTGATTTGTCATATTCAATAAAGTTTATTCAATTATTCAATAAATAATGTTCCAGCTAGGAAACTAGGCACTGGGGGTTAAACTAAATGAGGCAGGGCTTCCCTGGTGGTGCAGTGGTTAAGAATATGCCTGCCAATGCAGGGGACACGGGTTCGAGCCCTGGTCCGGGAAGATCCCACATGCCGCGGGGCAACTAAGCTCATGCGCCACAACTACTGAGCCTGCGCTCTAGAGCCCGTGAGCCACAACCACTGAAGCCTGTGCTCCTAGAGCCCATGCCCCACAACAAGAGAAGCCACCGCAATGAGAAGCCCACGCACCACAACGAAGAGCAGCCCCCGCTCGCCGCAACTAGAGAAAGCCCGCGCGCAGCAACGAAGACCCAATGCAGCCAAAAATAAATAAATAAGTAAATGATTAATTTTAAAAAAAACTAAATGAGGCATTTTTTTTCCTGCTCGCAAGGAGCTTACAGTCTGGTGGGGCAAATTAGCTAGGCAAGTCCACAATGACAGAGAGGGGCATGCTGTGCTCCAAGTACGAACAGGTATACTGGGAATATTTGCACAAGACAAGGCATCATCCCAGGCCTGCGGGAAGGCTTCCTGGGAGATGGATTGTGCAATAAGTTTTAAAAGAGGAAAAGACTAAAGAATGAGGAAGTATCCAATGCCCTTGTGTAGTACTGATATATAAGGTGAACTTTCCACTGGTACAGCTCAGACCATGTAACTGCCCCCCTGTTGCTAATAATGAAATCCATCCAAATCAGTAAATATGTGCCTGTCACTAAACCAAGGACTTTGAGCAAATAAACGTCACCTTCCTACTGTGAAGGAATCACTTACTTATCTTGGTGCCATCTGTCCTTTGCTCTATAGTCAGCTTACTGACCAGTGGAATTCATTGTCCTTTACCCAACTGGGGTACCAGCTACACTGCCTTTTATCAAAACTTGTCCTTGCATCTCAGTAGGAATTTGAGGAATGCCATTCTTCCATCGTATTTACATTTTTGGCTTCATCTATTGACTTGTCCTACCTGGTACCAGGCTCAGCTGTGGAACAGAAGACTGCGGCTCCTATTAAAGCATCAGAAAGCAAGCAGGAGACATACTGGTGAGCAAGGAGCCCTTCCCAAATGTTCAGAAATGACAATCTAAGGATTACCGCGTACTCTATAAGCTCATAAGACTAGCCTTGAAACCAACTGTCAATAAGTTTTCTGGGTTAAAATTTTACAAAGAGATAATTAAAAAGATGCTAGGCAACATCTTATAGAGAAGATTTGCGGCTACTAGATATATAAATATAAGGCATAGGATTTCTAAACTGCAAGTAGAAAACGTCTAAGGTGCATATGTGTATTTGTATCCACGTGTTAATAGTAGAGTACTGTATATCGATAGAAATGTAAAAAGCTATAGACATTACAGTGGACTGATGGCTGTGTCATTAAGATCACATACTTGCTATGTCCCCATAAAGCTAGAACATTCTCCCACTTTTGTGCCTAACAATTGCAGGCTTGTTTAGCCTACAGTAATTCTTATCCCACCTCTGCCTTGCTGTGAAGCATTTCATTAGTTCTGCTTGTTCATAGATTTAATTTTCCATCCCTAATCATTTGTGTCTCATGTGGTACATTGATTTCAGAGGGAGGTTGAACACGAGCAAAGGAGAGTTGCAGAGGGGAATGAAAATCAAGTTGCGTGGAACCTAAAATCATTGCAGTGACAATGAGATATACATATAAAAAAGAAAAGTTTCTTATTAAATGTGTAAAATATTAACATAAACATATAGTTGGGTTTTTGTTTAATTGCTTTTTTGGGTTTTTTGTTTGTTTGTTTTTGTTTTGCAACTAGGCAGTCATTTTTTCTGCTCAAGAGGACATATCTTCCATTTATCTGCTCTGTTTACTATCTCTTGTGGTCCTGCAAGGCATTACTGCTATAAGATGAACAGAGAAGGACTCCCCTGAGTATCCAGATATGCAGGGGTACCTGCGTGTGGTCAGAGGAGAATGTTCTCCAAGCTGCTTCACTTGTTTACATAAAGCACGCTCCTATCCTGTTGGCTGGGCTGGATGCCACTTTGGGTTCTCCAGAGAACTCAGCAATGATCCAGGAGGTTCTCACCACTCAGTTGCCCATTTCTCAGCCTGACAAGTATTCTGACCTCAGGAATGTTGACTTTAATTGCCTGAGTTTGCTTGAGATACCCATTTGTATCTTCCAGCTCATGAGTGACTGAACAGCTCTATGCAGGCCACTTTGGATATAAACAGTAGAGGGAGAGGCCCCAGCATCAGTCATGAATGAGAGCAGAGACAGCAGTGTTTCATTCCCCACTCCCTTTCTTCCAGCATGTGCTTTTTATCAGCAGCCAGACCACTGGCTACCCAGCCTCCAAAGTCAGCAGCCTATAATAGCTTTATTAAGAGATTCTGACTGGGTCTTTTTTAAAAAAACAAAACAAAACAAAACAAACCTTTAGCTATCCTCCAATGAGCAGGGATGGCTAGGGTCACAGTAGCAAAGTTGTGAAATGATTCATCCAAAAAGCATAAAGTAACTTTAAAAAAAAGGGGGAATGCACAGAATTATATTCCATAACACCAATGTGGCGTGCAATGATACATTCCTTCTTTGCACTTGTGGAAGTAAAACCAGAATGCACATCTGTAATCACATATTCCATCCCACTGATTTGCTCTTACAGATAATGGAAGGTCAGTCATCCAACTCACATGCCTATTGAAATGATGTCAACTCAGAAAAATATTCTTTGTTTACCATAAAATCTATATTTCAGGGCTTCCCTGGTGGCGCAGTGGTTGAGAGTTCGCCTGCCGATGCAGGGGACACGGGTTCGTGCCCCGGTCCGGGAGGATCCCACATGCCGTGGAGCGGCTGGGTCCGTGAGCCATGGCTGCTGAGCCTGCACGTCCGGAGCCTGTGCTCCACGACGGGAGAGGCCACAGCAGTGAGAGGCCCGCGTACCGCAAAAAAAAAAAAAAAAAAAAAATCTACATTTCAGGGCATATAAATCCACTGTATATAGACTGGGTACGTAGCAACCATACAGTCTTCTTTAGCTGCCTTCTGGAGAAATAAAAGGGCATGTTGGGAATGCATCACGCATGTGGTAAAATACAACCTAGAAACCTGTTCTTTCACCCTCAGCTCTGACACACAATGAGATACAGATTTTTTAAACTGTTTGCTTCGTTTGAGCAATCGCATCTTTAGCATCATCGGACTTGGGGTTGAACTAAATAATCTAGTCCAAAATAATTTTCTTTGAGAACTGATTTATGGCTACTGAGCTGAACCAAAGAAACTGGATCTTTGTAAAGGCCCACTTAATGGCTCTGTAGATATTGCCAGAACTACGTTTGCAAGGCCAAATGCTTTCTTCCTTCGTATAAATGATTCATTGTAAGTGAACATCTTTTAAGCTTCTCCCTGACTTCCACTATACATACATACAAGCACACATATGATACTTATGACACGGGACATACAGGGTGTATCCCTAGCACCCCAGAAGTCCCCGTGTGCCCCCTTCCAATCAACGCCCTCACCACCACCAAGGATAACCCCCACCCAGGATGGTGAATCTCCAAACAGCACAACTCGCTTTGGCCTGTTTTGAAACTCAATAGAATCAGACAATATGTATTTTTGGAACCTGGCTACTTTCATTCCACATCTTGTTTGTGAAATCCATCCATATTATTACATTCCTTTATTTTCTTTATGAAAAGGAGATTTGATTTCATTGCCAGAGCTACATCCCTTGATTTACTAGGAGAAATGTAATCACTAATATTAAAAAAAACTAAAATCTCACCCAGAGATCAGAGATGGGGGAAAAAACTCTTATAAACTTACTTTTTGCTTCTTTTTCTATGGATTTAATAATATACATTAATTTACGAATGTACTGGACTCCTACATAGGGAGCCGCTTCAAAGCAGAAATAAATGTTAAAAAGCACCAGCAGTCAAGGTCACTTTCTGTTTTTAAAGATGAGGGCTTGTCCTTCATTGTAGTATTTCATCACTTCTAACCAAATTTGTCATTTATCACCACCTCCCTTCATTCATCAGTAAAGTCTTACGGCTGGCTTAGAAAATGAGCTCAGAAAGGTTAGCTCTGAAATAGAGAAGGAAGAAGCAGCATGACATCCAAGCTAGGGTCACTGGAGACTAGAGAGAGTGTCAAATATCTCCCAAGGGGGACAACTCATCCTAGCGGGAACTGTGTGTTCTGTAATCTTGTCCTGGCACACCTGGACCCACCCTACCCCCACTCCTTCTCTTTTCCAGCCCTCAGTTCTCAGTGTAAAGGGCACTAGCCTCTCACTCTGATTGGATCAGGTCCCCAGGATGTTCTTCCCTAGCCCTCTGGACTTCTCTTTTTGGAATATTTATGACCCCATAAGTAACATTTTTTAGCTGTCCATTCCACCAGACTATAAGTTGATGAGGCATCTAGCAGTGTCTTGGCACATAGCAGATATTCATCTAGTATTTTTTGAATGGGTGAATTAAGAAAGGGACAAAATTAAATGTTTCAGAAGTCCTCAAGATATAAAATCCATTTTATCCCTAAACTTTATGATTTGTTTCCTTCTTCTTGGTGTTCTCATGCCAGGAGAAATATGTAAGTCTCTCTATAAACAAACAAACCAGAAACTCTTGAGTGTCAAATAAATCTACTTCTTTCTAAACACAAAATGTTTCCTCATTTCCAGGAATGTGTGCATTATAGGTTCCTTAAATTAGAGGTCCAGCTGCTCAGCATTTTGGTGCCAAAACCCACCAAATGAATGGAAAATCAGGAGAGCAAACACATATGCTTAAAAACCATCTCAGACAAGTGGATCCATGGACAGTATTAAATGACATCTTTAAAAAAAAAACTTGTAATGCACATACCCCTCCTCAAAGCTAGTGGATCCATTCAGGATGAAGTATTTGGCAAAGAGAGGAGACAGTTAAAGTGCTGTGTGTTTTTATGTTAACCTCCTGTTTCGTCAGAGAAATTAGACTTTTTGATTTCTTCTTTCAAGACTCTTAGACTGTGAGGAAATTGACTAAAATGACCAAGAGAGCATGTTAATACAAAGTGCTTTCTTCAAAAGTGATTCAGATGGTCACATGATGGGTTCAGTTTTTGCAGTTATAGATAATCAACAGAACCAAGTGACAGTCTGATTTGGCAGGTACAATAAAGTTAAAACAATTTTAATTCTGACTTTTTTTAGGGGTGGGTTCTAGGAATTCCTAGAACTCCAAAACTGGAAGGGCCTCAGAGGCTGTGAATTCCTTAATCTAATGGGCATTAATTATTACCGATAATTTACACATAAAGGTACTCACATTTCTAATAATTAAAATGTATTCATAGTACATGTTACTACACAATAGCAACAATCCTATAATCCTGGCAGTGCCACCAGTTCCCAGAAACTTTTAGCCAGTATCTTAAAACACTAAGCTGAAACTTTGGTGTATATCCCTTGGGAGTTTCTTAACACATCGCTTGCTCTTAAAACCAGTTTCCAACCTGTAAGTGACACAGAGAGTATCTAAGTCAAGAATCCTTCCAAAGTTCTTTTCCATAATCTACCCAATTACCTAAAACTTTCAGCCAAAGGAAATCTTATATGAAACTATTTAATGTATTAATTTAACCCAAAGACAATTTAATGAGCATTTTAAATCATTTACCAGATGGAAGGCACTGGGCTTCATGTTGAGGGTACTAAGATGAATACAAAGTAGTATTTTTTACAAAAAACTTTATAGCCTAGAGAAGTAGAGACACGAAACTGTCAATAAAATTTCAACATATAGAGGTTTGCATAAGAGGTGATGGAGCATAAGAGAGGATTACTTCACACTGAATTTTAGAGAAGTCTTTCTGGAGAAAAGGATGCTGCATCTGAGTCTTGAAAGATGAACAAGGGCTAACTGGATGCAAAAAGGTTGAGCAGGCTGTTGCAGACAAGGGAACACCACAAATAAGGACAGGCAATGTGAGGCAGCACTGCAAGTGTAGAGAGTTATGACCAAATCCATGGTACCCTCGGATTGAGAGACGAAGCTAATAAGACAAGCGTAGACCAAGTCTGGAAGGATCTTGTGAGGTCTGTTAAGAACTTAAACTCCTGTTGGTAGATGTTAGGAAACCACTGGGAGATTCTCAAGAGGGGAGCTATGTGGTCAAATGTGCAAACTGGAGAGAGGATTCTGGTTCTGGCTACACCATGAAAATACATCTGGGGCAGTGACACTCTACTGAAGCAGGATTACGGGGAAGCTGTACTCAAAAGTCTACACCTGAGCATTGTTTATAGGCGTAAAGAGAAATGGTTCCATCTGGGCTAACTTTAGGCAGTAAAATGAGGACTTGAGAATTGCATATGGGGGTTGAAAGGAGGAAGCAGTGTAGTCTGAGTGAGAGCTGAATTACAAGGGGAAAAACAGGTTGGGTTTGTAGGAATAGGACTTTCAACTTTAAGCATGTTAAATTACAGGTGACTGTGTGAGATTTCTAAGTCACTTTCTCCAGGAGACCATTGGATATATGAGTTTGAAGTTCAAGGCCAAGCTTAAAATAGGAATACAGGGTGAAGAGTCCTGACATAAAAGACATGAAGCAGATAAGCTTGAACAAGTAAAGACTAGAGAGCTGGGAAAGTATCAGTTATAACACGTAGAATCAAGCCAAATGAAGATGCATGGGACGCTGATCAGGAGGTCATCCATCTGTACAGCCACACATTCTTCTGTATTCTACTCATGCTAAAGCCCTTACTCAGTGTTGCCAATGGTCAAAATATTCATAAAACCTTGTCGCTTATATTTTAGAGAAGCAAAGCCAAGAGCTAATGATGGATTAATGTTGAGCCAAATGTAAGTGGCTCGAATGAAAAGTGATTCTCAGTTATCTCAGAGAGATTCAGCATGATGCTTTGATGTTACCTACCTATGTAGATAAATACATACATAAACTGCTGAATAAAGGGCATCTGAGTAACTGACTCTCATACAAATAATTTTTACCTATATGTGCTGAAATGCTCATTTCTCAGTCCATTGAGTTCGATTTAATGCACAGAGAGCATGTCTAGAATCAATAGGACTTTGAAGGTTTCACTTTTAATTTTACTCACATGAAACATTCCGAGTGCTGCTTGATAATTCTAGCATCTACACAGCATCAGCAACAGGCCCCACAGGAAGCATGAGGCCGAGGTCAGAGCCCTTCTAAGTCAAGATGCTACAATACCCAAAGAACCAATTTCCACTGTATTGCTTGTCTTCGGGTATTTTATTGGTATGCCCAGAATCTGAGAGCAGAAGTGTGTCCTGGGACTAATTTCAGTTGCAGATGTGCAACTCTCAACATTCGATTTTCCTTCACTTTCACAAAATTCAAGGTTACTGCTTTAGCTTATTAGTCTTTAGCTAATTTTGTATCATGTACGAAAAACAAGAGGAATGCTGTTTTCCTCAAAATACAAAAGACAACAGGATGATGGGAGATGTGGGTTCCAGTTTCTGCTAAGTTAACAATTACATGCTGAAGAACGAACAGCTCAACTCACTTTTCCTCGTGACTAAAGAGGTGATTGTCTGTATACAAAGGGGATGTCCCTCTGGTCCAGTGGCATTCCCTTAAATTGTTTCCTTATTCTTTTTTTTTTTGCGGTACGCAGGCCTCTCACTGTTGTGGCCTCTCCCGTTGCGGAGCACAGGCTCTGGACGCGCAGGCTCAGCAGCCATGGCTCACGGGCCCAGCCGCTCCACAGCATGTGGGATCTTCCCGGACCGGGGCACGAACCTGCGTCCCCTGCATCGGCAGGCAGACTCTCAACCACTGCGCTACCAGGGAAGCCCCTTAGGATTCTTAACTGGCTGGAACAGATGACAATACAGTTGAGAAACGAGCTCTGTCTATGCCATTCGTACCCTTTCCCCCAGAGCCCCATTTCTTTACCTATATTTTCACCTTCCAGATCTGGACTTAAGGGTCTCATTCATAGGAAGAATCATTCCCAGCTCCTCCTAGTAAGCCAATATCTCTTGTCCTTCATAAGACACAAATGTGGCCTCCTCTCTAAAGACTGTCCTTATTTCTCTTGGA